>NW_027362761.1:900684540-901284540 GCF_046119375.1 Phyllobates terribilis | reverse complement strand
TAGCTTAACAAGACGGTTTTAATGCCCCTTGGAAGAGACGTGGAGTTCAGAGTGATTTAACAAGACCATTTTAATGCCCCTTGAAAGAGACGTGGAGTTCAGAGTGGTTTAACATGACGGTTTTAATGCCCCTTGGAAGAGGCGTGGAGGTCACAGTCGCTCAACAAGACATTTTTCGTGCCCCTTGGAAGAGACGTGGAGTTCAGAGTGGTTTAACAAGACGGTTTTAATGCCCCTTGGAAGAGACAATGAGTTGAAAGTGGTTTAACAAGACGGTTTTAATGCCCCTTGGAAGAGACGTGGAGTTCAGAGTGGTTTAACAAGACGATTTTAATGCCCGTTGGAAGAGACGTGGAGTTCAGAGTGGTTTAACAAGATGGTTTTAATGCCCCTTGGAAGAGACATGGAGGTCACAGTAGCTTAAGAAGACGGTTTTAATGCCCCTTGGAAGAGACGTGGAGTTTAGAGTGGTTTAACAAGACGGTTTTAATGCCCCTTGGAAGAGACGTGGAGGTCACAGTAGCTTAACAAGACGGTTTTAATGCCCCATGGGAGAGACGTGGAGGTCAGAGTAGTTTAACAAGACGGTTTTAATGCCCTTTGGAAGAGACGTGGAGGTCACAGTAGCTTAACAAGACGGTTTTAATGCCCCTTGGAAGAGACGTGGAGTTCAGAGTGGTTTAACAAGAAGGTTTTAATGCCCCTTGGAAGAGACGTGGAGTTCAGAGTGATTTAACAAGACGGTTTTAATGCCACTTGGAAGAGACGTGGAGATCATAGTGGTTTAACAAGACGGTTTTAATGCCCCTTGGAAGAGACGTGGAAGTCACAGTAGCTTAACAAGATGGTTTTAGTTCCCCTTGGAAGAGACGTGGAGTTCAGAGTGGTTTAAGAAGAGAGTTTTAATGCCCTTTGGAAGAGACGTGGAGGTCACTGTAGCTTAACAACACAATTTTAATGCCCCTTGGAAGAGACGTGGAGGTCACAGTAGCTTAGCAAAGCGATTTTAATGCCCCTTGGAAGAGACGTTGAGTTCAGAGTGGTTTAACAAGACGGTTTTAATGCCACTTGGGAGAGACGTGGAGGTCAGAGTGGTTTAACAAGACGGTTTAAATGCCCTTTGGAAGAGACGTGGAGGTCACAGTAGCTTAACAAGATGTTTTAATGCCCCTTGGAAGAGACGTGGAGTTCAGAGTGATTTAACAAGACCATTTTAATGCCTCTTGGAAGAGACGTGGAGTTCAGAGTGGTTTAACATGACGGTTTTAATGCCCCTTGGAAAAGACGTGGAGGTCACAGTCGCTCAACAAGACATTTTTAGTGCCCCTTGGAAGAGACGTGGAGTTCAGAGTGGTTTAACAAGACGGTTTTAATGCCCCTTGGAAGAGACAATGAGTTCAGAGTGGTTTAACAAGACGATTTTAATGCCCCTTGGAAGAGACGGGGAGTTCAGAGTTGTTTAACAAGATGGTTTTAATGCCCCTTGGAAGAGACATGGAGGTCACAGTAGCTTAACAAGACGGTTTTAATGCCCCTTGGAAGAGACGTGGAGTTCAGAGTGGTTTAACAAGACTGTTTTAATGCCCCTTGGAAGAGACGTGGAGGTCACAGTAGCTTAAGAAGACGGTTTTAATGCCCCTTGGAAGAGACGTGGAGTTTATAGTGGTTTAACAAGACGGTTTTAATGCCCCTTGGAAGAGACGTGGAGGTCACAGTAGCTTAACAAGATGGTTTTAATGCCCCTTGGGAGAGACGTGGAGGTCAGAGTAGTTTAACAAGACGGTTTTAATGCCCTTTGGAAGAGATGTGGAGGTCACAGTAGCTTAACAAGACGGTTTTAATGCCCCTTGGAAGAGACGTGGAGTTCAGAGTTGTTTAACAAGAAGGTTTTAATGCCCCTTGGAAGAGACGTGGAGTTCAGAGTGGTTTAACAAGACGGTTTTAATGCCACTTGGAAGAGACGTGGAGTTCAGAATGGTTTATCAAGACGATTTTAATGCCCCTTGGAAGAGACGTGGAAGTCACAGTAGCTTAACAAGATGGTTTTAATGCCCCTTGGAAGAGACGTGGAGTTCAGAGTCGTTTAAGAAGACGGTTTTAATGCCTTTTGGAAGAGACATGGAGGTCACAGTAGCTTAACAAGATGATTTTAATGCCCCTTGGAAGAGACGTGGAGGTCAAGTAGCTTAACAAGACGATTCTAATGCCCCTTGGAAGAGACGTGGAGTTCAGAGTGGTTTAACAAGACGGTTTTAATGCCCCTTGGGAGAGACATGGAGGTCAGAGTGGTTTAACAAGACGGTTTAAATGCCCTTTGGAAGAGACGTGGAGGTCACAGTAGCTTAACAAGACGGTTTTAATGCCCCTTGGAAGAGACGTGGAGTTCAGAGTGATTTAACAAGACCATTTTAATGCCCCTTGGAAGAGACGTGGAGTTCAGAGTGGTTTAACATGACGGTTTTAATGCCCCTTGGAAGAGACGTGGAGGTCTCAGTAGCTCAACAAGACATTTTTATTGCCCCTTGGAAGAGACGTGGAGTTCAGAGTGGTTTAACAAGACGGTTTTAATGCCCCTTGGAAGAGACAATGAGTTCAGAATGGTTTAACAAGATGGTTTTAATGCCCCTTGGAAGAGACATGGAGTTCAGAGTGGTTTAACAAGACGATTTTAATGCCGCTTGGAAGAGACGTGGAGTTCAGAGTGGTTTAACAAGATGGTTTTAATGCCCCTTGGAAGAGACATGGAGGTCACAGTAGCTTAACAAGACAGTTTTAATGCCCCTTGGAAGAGACGTGGAGTTCAGAGTGGTTTAACAAGACTGTTTTAATGCCCCTTGGAAGAGACGTGGAGGTCATAGTAGCTTAAGAAGACGGTTTTAATGCCCCTTGGAAGAGATGTGGAGTTCAGAGTGGTTTAACGAGACGGTTTTAATTCCCCTTGGAAGAGACATGGAGGTCACAGTAGCTTATCAAGATGGTTTTAATGCCCTTTGGAAGAGACGTGGAGTTTAGAGTGGTTTAACAAGATGGTTTTAATGGCCCTTGGAAGAGACGTGGAGTTCAGAGTGGTTTCACAAGACGGTTTTAATGCCCCTTGGAAGAGACGTGGAGGTCACAGTAGCTTAACAAGACTGTTTTAATGCCCCTTGGAAGAGACGTCGAGTTCAGTGTGGTTTAACAAGATGGTTTTAATGCCCCTTGGAAGAGACGTGGAGTTCAGAGTGGTTTAACAAGACGGTTTTAATGCACCTTGGAAGAGACGTGGAGGTCACAGTAGCTTAGCAAGACGATTTTAATGCCCCTATCAAGAGCCATGCAGTACAGCATATTAAAAACATTATTCCCATTATTGGGGAGTGGGTCTCCCATAGTCTTTGCCTATGCCTTCCAATCAAAAGCTGCCAAAAATTAGGACGGAGGAACTTGCAATGCTGGCAACACAGACCACGTTCACCATGGTGGTATAGTGGTGGTGGAGGCTAAGGATAAGGAGAAGAGCAAAAAACAGCCGAAATGAGGAAGCGTATACCCATGTGTGGGTGTTCATTTTGATAAGGGTCAGCTTGTCAGCATTGCCAGTTGACAGGCAAGTGTGCTTATCAGTTATCATTCCCCCAGTGGCACTAAAAGCACGATCCGATAGCACGCTAGCGGCAGGGCAGGCCAGGACCTCCAAGGTGTACAGAGCGAGTTCATTCCAAGTGTCCAGCTTGGACACCCAATAATTAAAAGACACCTAGGAATCACGGAGGACGCTAGTACGGTCGGCAAGGTACTCCTTCACCATCTTTTGAAACTTTCCACTCCTTGTGAGAGTACCCCGCGCCTCAGGGCCTGTAAGCTGGGCTGGTCTCAGAAAACTGTCCCAGAACTTTGACAGTGTTCCCCTGCCTCTGTTGGTTTGGAGTTGCGTCTCTCTCGCCTGTACGCCTTGGTTGGGCAATGAACTGTGTCCTCTGCCGCTAGCGTGTTCAGATGGGAATTTTTTTAACAGTTCTGCAGCAAGGGCCTTCTGGTACTGCCCCATTTTTGTAGACCTCTCCACCTCAGGAATAAGAGAGTGAAAGTTCTCCTTGTAACAGGGGTCTAAAAGTTTCACCAACCAGTAATGACTGTCACCCAACATTTTGACAACGCGAGGGTCACGGTTAAGGCAGCGTAACATAAAGTCAGCCATGCGTGCCAGACTGGTAACGAGCAAGACTTCCGTGTCCTCACCAAAATGACGACTGACCATGCTCTCCTCCTCCTCCCCCCCCCCTGTCCTCAGGCCACCCACGCTGAACCGACGGTATGACAGTTGTACAGGTACTACCGTCTACAGCGCATGTTACCAGCTCCTGTTCTTCCTCCTCCTCCTCCTCTCCCTCATTGTCCCCCAATGCACGTTGGGATGAGATGAGGCTGGGCTGTGTGTAATCGCCCGCTACGGCTTCTTGATCCATCTCATCATACTCTGGCTACAATGCCTCCTCTTTAATTCTCTGCAGAGAGTGTGGCAAAAGACAGACAAGTGGGATGCTGACGCTAATGATGGCGTCATTGCCACTCACCATCTTGGTGGACTCCTCAAAGTTTGTCAGGATGGTACATATCCAGACATCAAGGTCCACTCCTGAGGTCTTATGTGTGGAGTCTGACCTGAATATCAACGTCCTTGTTGCAGCTGGTACTCCACAACTGCTCTCTTCTGCTCACAAATCCTTTGCAACATGTGGAGGGTAGAGTTCCAACGTGTGGGGACATCACACACCAGTCGGTGTGCCGGAAGCTGCAAACGCTGCTGCAACACAGCAAGGGCGGCGGAAGCTGTAGCCGACTTCCAAAAATGAGCTGACAGGCGGCGTACTTTGATGAGCAGATCTGGCAACTCGGGGTACGATTTAAGAAACCGCTGAACCACGAGGTTAAGCACATGAGCCAGGCAGGGTACGTGTGTGATCTCGCCTCGCCTCAGAGCCGCCACCAGGTTACGGCCATTGTCACACACGACCATGCCTTGATGTAGGTGCAGCGTTCTCAGCCACAGATCTGCCTGCTCTTTCTCAGCTGTCCACAACTCATAAGCAGTGTGAGGTTTATCACCTAATCTTATGAGTTTCAGCACAGCCTGTTGCCGCTTGGCTGAGGCAGTACTGCAATGCTTCCAGCTTGTAACTGATGTGGTGATATCTGAGATGGAGGCTGAACATGAGGAGAAGGAGGAGGATGATGCGCAGGAGCTGTACACTGTGGGGCAACTCTGACTGACATAGGGCCCGCAATTCTCGGTGTTGGGAGGATGTGTTCCATCCCAAGGTTCGACTGGGTCCCGGCTTCCACTATGTTTACCCAGTGTGCCGTCAGGGAGATGTACCATTCGTGGCAACAAGCACTTGTCCACGTGTCCGTTGTCAGGTGGACTCTCCCAGTAACTGCGTTATTGAGGACACAGCAGATGTTTTCGGACACGTGCTTGTGTAGTGCGGGGATGGCATACCGGGCAAAATAGTGTCGGCTGGGGACCGAGTACCGAGGGACGGTCACCGCCATAAGGTTGCTGAAGGATTCCGTCTCCACCAGCCTAAAAGCAAGCAGTTGTGAAATATGCGAATTTAGGACTGTGGCCTGTGGGGCGTTGACTGCGAATTTGCGCTTTCGTTCAAAGGTCTGGGATATGGACAATTGAACGCAGCGGTGGGACGTGGACATGGACGTTGATGCTGTTTCTTGAGAAACTGCCATAACAAGTGAAGACTGAGAGGAGGGGGCATCTTTTCATGCAGTATGGACAGGGGATTGCCTTGCACGCACAACAGGGGGTTCTCTTACACGCACAACAGCGGAAGAAGCAGTGGTGACACCCGCTGACATTGGTTGTGGACCCTGGGGTTCGCCCCACAAAGTCGGGTGCTTTGCTGACATGTGCCTGATCATGCTGGTGGTGGTCAGGCTAGTAGTTTTGTCACCCCTGCTGATGCTGGCCTGGCAGGTGGTGCAAATGGCCTTTTTGGGGTTATCATCAGAGTCTTTAAAAAAATTTCCAGACTCTGGAAGACCTACCGGTTGTACTGGCAATGTCCCTCGTGTTGGTATTACGGGGAACGGTTGCCCGCCTTCTGTCTGCGGCCACCACCCTGCTTCTTCATGCCTGTTGGGGTACTCTGCCTCCCTCCCCCTGTGTGCTGCTGGCCTCGCTCTGCGTGTCCTCCTGCCACATTGGTTCAGTTACTAGATCATCCACCACCTCCTCCTCTTCCACTTCTGCACCACGGTCCTCCTCCTCACTTCGTGGCAATTGTGTCTCGTCATCGTCCACCTCTTGTGACAAATTGCCAGCGTCGCCTTCCTGTGGCCGTGGCTGTTCAAATATTTGGCCATCGCTACATGGAATCTCCTCTTCCACCGTGTGAAAGACAGACCGGAGGTGGTGGTGCCCAGGTGAGTGGAAGTTTTATCTGCTATCCAATTAATAACCTGTTCACACTGATCAGTTCGCAATAGTGGTGCTGTTGTGTGCTTCTCTAGTAATTCGGTCAAGAACTGGGAGCGAGAAGATGTGGCTGTTGGTTGTGGCACATTTTCACCTTGGCCACGGCCCCATCCTCTGCGCGCACCGAACGTCCAGTTCCACGTCCCTTGCCACGCGCCTTGCCCATTGTAAATGAAGTAAAATAGCTTACACTTGCACTATCAATGGCAAAAGGGTAACAAAAAGGAGATTTGAACCGTGGAAGAGGAAAACCACAGTTCTAGTTATCTGGCCCACACCAGAATCTTTTAAACAGATATATTTGTGTCTGAACAGTCAGCGAGACACTCAAAATGTTTTTTTTTATGGAAAAAAGGCAAAAAAGTGGATAATACAGAGATTTGAACTGTGGAACTGCGAAACCACAGTTCTAGTTATCTGGCCTACACCAGACTCTTTTAAACAGATATATTTGTGTCTGAACCGTCAGAGAGACACTCAAAATGTTTTTTTTTATGCAAAAAAGTGGATTACACCCAGATTTGAACCGTGGAAGAGGAAAACCACAGCTCTAGTTATCTGGCCTACACCAGAATCTTTTAAACAGATATATTTGTGTCTGAACAGTCAGCGAGACGCTCAACATGTTTTTTTTATTGAAAAATGGCAAAAAAGTGGATAATACAGAGATTTGAACCATGGAACTGCAAAACCACAGTTTTAGTTATCTGACCTACACCAGACTCTTTTAAACAGATATATTTGTGTCTGAACAATCAGAGAGACACTCAACCTGTTTTTTTAATGCAAAAAGGTGGTTTACACCCAGATTTGAACCGTGGAAGAGGAAAACCACAGTTCTAGTTATCGGGCCTACACCAGAATCTTTTAAACAGATAAATTTGTGTCTGAACAGTCAGCGAGACACTCAAAATGTTTTCTTTTATGGAAAAAAGGCAAAAAAGTGGATAATACAGAGATTTGAACCGTGGAACTGCAAAACCACAGTTTTAGTTATCTGGCCTACACCAGACTCTTTTAAACAAATATATTTGTGTCTGAACACTCACAGACACACTCAAATTTTTTTTTTTTGGGGGAGGGGGGGAATACCAAAAAGTTAATAAGATGGGTATTTGTACAGTCTGACTGAGGAAAAAAAAAATAGAGGATTTAGATGATAAAAAAAATGATTTTTCCTGGCCCCTGAGACCTGGGGCTAAGTCTAGCAATTTGTAAAGCAGCACACAGGACTGTAATGCAGTGTTTGTTGGTATAACCACTGCGTCTCCTATACAGCCAGACTGCCTGCCTGCCTGATATCTGGGATGGATATTAGTCCTGAGAAGGACTGTTTGTTTGATTTTGCAGGCTTTAGAGACCCTACACTACCTATTTCGCAATATAAATCTCTCCTTAGCTCAGCAGCACTCTCCTTACACCGTCTGATCCGGAGCGACTGTGTCCAAGATGACGGCGCCCGGTTTTAAATACTCGAGGTGACGCTGTGCGGCCAGCCAATCACTGTAATGCCCACAACCAACATGGCTGCAGCATTACAGTGACTGGCTGGCAATCCCTGAATGTTTATTGGCTCTGTAAAGAGCGCCAAACATGCAGGGCGGAGACCCGAGCTCCCGCCCGAGTAACCCGGAAATGCTCGGTGCTTGCCGAGCATCCCGAGTAGTGAGATGCTCGGGCGAGTACCGAGCAGTGTCGAGCATGCTCGCTCAACACTAATATTCAGTATCTCATGGCACAAAGGTGTTTATACACAACAGATAAAAGTCAGCTGAACTCAGTAATTGCCAACCAGTCTTGTGTGTTGAGGAGCTTCCCAACTGTCCCTCAATGGCAGACATTGCGGCAATCAAAGATTGGGTATATTGATATGATATGATGTTTTCTTCTGATGGGACATAAATTGCCCATGTTCAGCCACCCATGCTTGATTATATAGCAGATTTGGAGAAGAAAGCGGTCGTTCAAGCCTTTACCATATTATGTATATGATAAGCTTGAATGGTCGATCTTTACTGGTCTTCCATTGCAAGTAAAGCAATTTAATGCAACATATAAAAAGTTGTTTAGGCTTCTTACCTTGCTTCGCTCTAAATGTTGAAACCATGGATCTATGGTACTTGGGAATACTGTATATAATTCTGTACATAATGCCTGCTGTTGTTCTATGCACCAACGGTGCTCAGTGCACAGTTCACCACAGATACTTAAAGAAATACATTTCATGTCATTAAATGAGAATTATTAATTTTGATTTGAATAGGAGGCCAATGAGTAGTACCCTGCGGCAGCCACTATCCGAAGAAGGAGCAGCTCCACAAGTGAGTACTTCCGGCCGGCTGAGCTGATTGGCAGGGGTGCTGTCATGCCAGGTGTGGGGAAGACTTAGTGCAACACAGAGGAAAAAAGGGAAAGGGAGCCCAGACACTAGGGAAAGGGCAGAAGTGGAGACCTAGCCTGGTCTAGCGTCAACCTGTCTCAACTATCGTCCCTATATTGCCTCATCAGCAATCGCCGCACGCGTGCCCCGCCCTGATCTCCCTGGCATATGGCTATGGATGGAAGGAGATGCGCACTAGTCAACCTCCACTAAACTCTATAAACAACAAAACAGGGGAAATGGCTTAGCTTTAGATGAACTTCAAATAAGCACATGGCCTCAAGCTCCAGAGAGGACGAAGTACTGCTCCTGCTAAGCTTCACAAGTAGAAATGGATATAGCAACTCCCTCTCAGACACACCAGGTATATATACACCCAGGCCAGAGAGCTAATTAGCAAGAGAGAGGTAGCCGCTCGGTCCTAAAGACAGCCTCTTATCTAAGAACTGTCTGCAATGCCAAACGTAGAGATCTCCTGCAACCCACAGCAGGGTGACTGTCTTCCACCTCTGACACACCCGTGACAGTACCCCTACCCCCTCTACGAGTGGCCTCCGGACACTCAGGACTGGATTTCTCAGGAAAAGAGGTGTGGAATGAGCGAACCAATCTGGGAGCATTCACCTCTGATGCTGAAACCCACATCCTCTTCTCTGGACCATAACCTTTCCAGTGAACCAAGTATTGTAAAGAGCGACGTTGGAGACGAGAATCTACAATCCTTGAAATCTGGAACTCCAGATTACCATCAACCATTACTGGGGGCGGTGGTAGAGGTGAGGGCTCAAGAGATTCCACATACCTTTTGACTATGGACCTGTGGAACACATTGTGGACCTTAAGGGCCTGAGGAAGTTCAAGACGAAATGCTGCTTA
This sequence comes from Phyllobates terribilis, assembly GCF_046119375.1. Lineage (NCBI taxonomy): Eukaryota > Metazoa > Chordata > Amphibia > Anura > Dendrobatidae > Phyllobates > Phyllobates terribilis. Next base: position 901,274,812 of record NW_027362761.1, on the reverse strand, counting down.
TTTTATAGGGTTATAATGGCAGTTATTTTATAGGGACCAATAAACCTAGGTCCCAGCTTCCAAGAAGGAACTTTCAATCTTATATTCCTGGTAGACAACCAAAGTCATTCACATTCAGGTCCGGACCTAGCAAGCGTTTTCTGTCAGCCATACGTTTATACCTGTCTCCCATGGTCTTTAAATTACACAGAACACCCTGCCATACCGAGGAGAGTGACGAAGCAAACCGTTCCTCCTCAGGAACTCCTGAAGCTCCTCCCCCACTGAAGGTACCAAACTGTGGATGATAACCGTATGCACCGAAGAACGGTGACCTGCCAGTGGATTCTTGATGATGGGAGTCAGGTTAATAGGACAGTCATAAGCATGATGAGGAGGCAAATCCTGACACCCCCTTCTCAGAAAAAACGTCCTCAAAACCAGACAGAAAAGCAGGTAATATTTCCGTAGAGACAGTAGCAATGGAAATATCTAGACAGTTCTCATGGCAGTAATCTCCCCATTCAATAATCTCCCAGGCTTGCCAATCCACCAACGGATTATGTTTAAGAAGCCAAGGTATACCCAAGACAATTGGAGTAGGAAGATTGTCCAGAACATAGCAAGGGATGATTTCACAATGAACTGACCCCACCCCCAGTTTTACATTATGTACAATCTGAGTAAATGCTTTCAGTGCAAGTGGCGCCGAGTCAATGATGGCAAAGATGGAAATAGGTTCAGCTAAAGCACAGTAAGCAAGACCATGAGTTTCCCCAAACTCACCATCAACCATGCTGACTCCGGCTCCACTGTCACCAAACACTGAAATTTTTTTGGTTTTGCTGTCTAGCACCACCTCTGCTGTCAGGACAAAGCGGGAACTGCAGTTTGGCCACAAATGCACCCCTTGTTTATTCAAATCCAGACTACCGAGAGTTAATCGAGTCTCCTTTTGTTTAGGAATTGAAGGACAGGTCCCAAAAAAGTGTCCCTTTTTCCCACAAAAAAAAAACAAACGCCTTTTTTTCTTGCGAATCTCCGGGGAGATGTATGATGTAGAGACACCCCCTAACTGCATGGGTTCCTCCACCTCCCCCAGTACTGGTTAACCCCCAGACAGCTCCCCTGGCAGAGGTACACAACCCCGGCAAGAAGGCTTCAAAGAAGGTGTTCGCACCCGTCAATCCTGAAGGTGTTTATCAAGACGTATTTGCCATAGACATGGCAGCCTCCAAGGACTGAGGAGTTTCATATACAGCCAAGGCACTTTTGAACATTTCAGTAAACCCCTCACAAAATTTACTTTTAAGGGCTGAGTCATTCCATTTGGAATCCGTTGCCCATCTACGGAATTCCGAACTGTATGCTTCCACTGACCGAATCCACTGCTGAAGGCGACGTAGCCTAGACTCAGCCAAGGCGACTTAGTCAGGGTCATCATAGATGAGGGCCAGAGCTCCGAAAAACCCCTCCACAGATTGGAGACAAACTGAGTCCTGCGGTAACGAAAAAGGCCATGACTGAGGATCGCCCTGCAATAGAGAGATCACAATACCAACCCGCTGCTCCTCATTACCGGAGGAGTAGGGACGAAGTGTAAAATACAATCTGCATGCCTCCTGCAACACAAAAAACTTGTCCCTACCTCCTGAAAACCTGTCCGGAAGGGCAACCTGGGTTCAAACTGGACAGGCCTACCTGCAGAGACCCCCATATTGGCGACCTGTAACCGCTGATGCTGCTGCTGAACCTCACAGCGGAGGTCATTCACCTCCAGAGATAGGCAGCATAACTGCTCTGCGAGCTCTGCAACTGAACCTATACCAAAGGGAGAAAGGAAAAAAAGGTGCACACCCAAAAACACACAAAGAAAAAAACAAAACAAAATGTCTGTTCTTTTTTTTTTTTCCTTTTCAAAACGTGCTCGGCGGGAAAAAATGTCACGACAGGTGTGGGGAAGACTTAGTGCAACACAGAAGGAAAAGGGAAAGTGAGCCCAGACACTAGTGAAAGGGGGGAAGTGGAGACCTCCTAGTCTGGTCTAGCGTTACCCTGTCTCACCTATAGTCCCTATATTTCCTCCTCAGCAATAGCCACTTGCGTGCCTCGCCCTACTCTCCCTGGCATATGGCTATTGCTAGGGATGGAAGGAAATGAGCACTAGTCAACCTCCACTAAACTCTATAGACAACAAGGGTGGACAAAACAGGGGAAATGGCTTAGCTTTAGATGAACTCCAGATAAGCACACGGCCTCAAGTTCCAGAGAGGACAAAGTACTGCTCCTGCTAAAGTTCACAAGTAGAAATGGATATAGCTGGCGACTCCCACTCAGACACACCAGGTATATATACACCCAGGCCAGAGAGCTATATAGCAAGAGAGAGGTGGCCGCTTGGTTCTAAAGAAAGCCTCTTATCTAAGAAACTGTCTGCAATGTCAAACGTAGAGATCTCCTGCAACCCACTGCAGAGCGACTGTCTATCACTTCTGACACACCCGTGACAGGTGCTGGGTGTGGGACCTCGACTGATCAGACATTGATGATCTATCAATGCTAAAGTAGTGGACAACCTTTTTAGCTGCCTGTTTTCAATGCACGATGGGATTGAGCTACACAGATTCCTTCTGTTTTCCCTGGTTGCATTTTGCTTTGCTAGTAGTGAGTTTTTCGATTTATGTCTAATAATATAAATAGTTTAGACTACAAAATTTAAGTTACGATTGATAAGACTAATTCACTTTTTCCACACTTATTTCTGATGTATTTAAAATCCTGCAAAGCACGCAAGGTCCCCCTGTTCACACCAGCACATGTCCAGGCCCGTTTCTCATTGACCATCTGGATGATCCAAAGAATGCATGGGAGAAGATCATGTGGTCAGATGAGACCAAAATAGAACTTTTTGGTATCAACTCCACTCGCCGTGTTTGGTGGAAGAAGAAGGTTGAATACAACCCCAAGAACACTGCCCCAACCGTGAAGCATTGTGGGGGAAACATTTGGGGGTGCTTTTCTGCAAAGGGGACAGGACGACTGTACCATATTGAAGGGTGGATGGATGGGGTCATGCATCACGAGATTTTGGCCAACAACATCCTTCCTTCAGTAAGAGCATTGAAGATGGGTCATGTCTGAGTCTTCCAGCATGGCAATGACCCGAAACACACAGCCAGGGCAACTAAGTAGTAGCTCTGTAAGAAGCATTTCAAGGTCCTGGAGTGGTCTAGCCAGTCTCCAGATCTAAACCAAATAGAAAAACTCAATGTTGCCCAGCGACAGCCCGAAACCTGAAAGAGGTGGAGAAAATCTGTATGGAGGAGTGGGCCAAAATCCCTGCTGCAGTATGTGCAAACTTAGTCAAGAACTACAGGATACGTCTGACCTATGTAAGTGCGAGCAAACGTTTCTGTACCAAATATTAAGTTCTGTTTTTCTATTGTATAAAATACTTATTTCATGCAATAAAATGCTAATTAATTATGTAAAAATCATACAATATGATTTTCAGGATTGTTTTTTAAGATTCTGTTTCTCACAGGTGAAGTTTACCTACAATAACAATTGCAGACCTCTCCATTCTTTGTAGGTGGGAAAACTTGCAAAATCGGCAGTGTATCAAATGCTTATTTTCCCCACTATATAACATTGCCTCACTATCATATTTTTTAAGCCCAGTCTCAATAATCTGTATTGCTGCCATTCGATCTAGTCCTTACTTTCATATCTTCATGATTAGGTGGATTATCTTAAAACCTGGTATCAGATACTTTTACTGTTTGCGTTATACATTTTTATCTCTATCTGTTGTGTTAAATAGATTGCCACTGTTTGTGATAGATAAAAATACTCTTCTTTGAACTACAGCCATGCTGTCTGTGAATAGATGATCTTTCAGTTAGTAATGTTTGTCGGGAGTGAGATATGGCTGTTGTATCACTGATATCAGTGTACATGTACTTAGTGCCTCAATATCAACAAAGACAACTGCTTGGAAGACACAATGAGAGTCCCCATTGGCATTCATAGCATTGAAAAGATGAGGGAACAGCACAATTACATGGATTTATCTTTGATATCAGCAGGTTAGTATTGTTACATTCAGAGAATGGTTCTACACAATTACAAAGGAAAGCCAGCTTCAGTGTAGCATAATAGGGTAACTAAGGGACAATGCCTTAACCATTGAATGGCCAGTGAAGGTTTCAGTCTTAAAAGCCAGACATTATTTACTAATTTAAACCATTTACCATTTATATTAGTGATAGCTACTTTATCATTAAAGGTGTTATCCAGCCATATTAGAAAATAACCACATAAGTCACATTAGCCCTCCAATCATCTCCCTTCTTTGGCTGTGATGCTACCGGGTATACCACTGATTTGCGATATGGACTAGTGATTAAATACAGCAGTCACATTTTCATGTTGGGATATCATCGCTGGAGAAGGAAGTAGACAATGATGGGGGACTGGGAAGTGTCAGGAGGGAATTGATAAGGGATTGGCAAGAACTTTGGTTATTCTATAACATTCTTAACTGTCTGTCCCAAAATTTTTCAGAGGAAAACACGTATATTACTTACCGGTAATGTGTTTTTTCGGAACCCATGACTGCACAACGAGAGAGGGGATCCGCCCTTCAAGGACAGGAAACCTTCAAGATAAAAAGGGCGGCGCCTCTCCCCGCTTCAGTGGATTACAGAGCATGAGAGGACTCTCCGGTTAGAGCACATAATTTTAATAACTATAACGAATTTCACCCATGTGAACACTCAGCACCCACCCACCGGAAGGTGTATACCACAGTGACAGGGAGGGAATATAAAGGTGCCGTCATGGGTTCTGAAAAAACACATTACCGGTAAGTAATATACGTGTTTTTCTGTCACCCATGACGGCACAACGAGAGAATTACAGAGAACTAAGTATGTGAGGGAGGGACCACAGCCTGCAGAACCCTTCTCCCAAACGTGAGATCAGAGGAGGCAGAAAGGTCAAGTCTATAGTGGTTATAGAAAGTGGACAGAGATGACCATGTGGCCGCCTTACATATTTGCTCAATGGGCACGTCCGCCCTTTCTGCCCAGGAAGCAGCCATGCCCCGAGTAGAGTGGGCTTTCAAATTGTCAAGGGGATCTCTGCCTGACCCCGTGTAGGCCCTCGCAATGGCTTCCCGGATCCACCTTGACAGAGTGCCTTTTGAGACCCTCACTCCCTTTCAGGAGCCCTGGAAGGAGATAAAGAGAGACCTATCCTTCCTCCATGAGCTTGTGGAAGCTAAATAATGTATAAGGCATCTCCTGACATCCAAGGTATGAAACCTTTCCTCCTTGCTATTTTTGGGTTCAGGACAGAAGGATGGTAGGGCTATCTCCTGAGACATATGAAACCTAGAAACCACTTTAGGTAGGAAAGCAGGGTCTGTTCTCAAAACTACCCTATCGTCTAGTACTAGGATAAAAGGTGGATCTGCCGACAAAGCCTGTAACTCACTAACCCTCCGTGCTGATGTTAAGGCCACCAGAAGTATTGTTTTTAGGGTGAGTAGTTTTATGGACCCTGAGCTAAGGGGCTCAAAGGGAGAACCTGTTAATGCATTTAGCACCAAGTTTAAATCCCAAGAAAGGACCCTTACTGTAGGGACTGGATTGGCTCTACTACATGCCCTCACGAACCTGGAAATCCACTTGTTACCGGCCAGATTATAACTGTATAAGGCTCCCAAGGCAGAGATTTGAACCTTTAAGGTGCTCACTGCTAGACCCTTTTCTAGCCCCTTTTGAAGAAATTATAAAATGGCTGTAATGGGAACCCTCCCCCCCAGGGAAACTCCCTGAGATGACGACAAAAACTTCTTCCAGACTCTACTGTAAATCTTAGTAGTGATTGGCTTCCTACTCTTTAGAAGAGTAGTGACTAGATTTGATGAGAAACCCTGACCCTCTAGCAACGACCTCTCAAGTTCCAGGCCGCTAAGTGCAATCCTTTCACCTGAGGATGGAATATAGGCCCTTGAGCAAGAGGGTCTGGAATCTCTGGCAGAATCCAGGGGTTCGTGATGGACATGCTTCTTAGCCGGAAAAACCACGGCCTCTTGGGCCAGAAGGGGGCTATGAGGACCACTCGAGCCTGATCCTCCCGAATTTTCCTCAACACTGCTGGAATTAGGCACGTTGGGGGAAAGGCATAGGCCAGACTGAAATCCCACCTGCACTGGAAGGCGTCTACTACTAGCGGGTTCTCTAAGGGATTCAGTGAGCAGAACTTCTTTGCCTTGCTGTTCTGATGGGTTGCAAACAGGTCGACCTCTGGAGACCCCCACATGGCCACTAGCTGGCGGAAGATCGAGAGATTTAAAGCCCATTCTCCCTGCAATAATGGCCTGCGACTTAGAAAGTCTGCCTTCATGTTGTCCTCTCCTCTGATATGAAGGGCCCTTAACGAGAGAACTTTTCCTTCCACCAATGAAAATATTCTCCCCGCAACCAGCATTAGTGACCTTGAACGGGTTCCCCCCTGGTGGTTCACATAAGCCACCGCAACCTGGTTGTCGGACAGAATCTTCACGTGATGACCTCCTAGTAGGGGCAAGAAGCTGATCAGTGCTTTCTCTACCACCCGTAACTCCCACCAATTGGAGGACTCCAGACTCTCCTCCTGTGACCAAGTCCCCTGTATCGGGTGGTTGTCCAAATGCGCCCCCCACCCCCTGGGGCTGGCGTCTGTAGTAATCACCCTGGTGAATTGGGGAACCCAAGAAACGCCTGTCTGGAATGTGCTTGTCTCCAACCACCAATACAGAGACTGAATCACATTCTGGGGGAGAATTAGCCTGCTTTCTAGATGTCCCCTCAGGATCACTTTGTTTCTTAGTACGTCCCATTGGAATTCTCTTGAATGATATTGGGCCCAGGGTGCTGCGGAGATGCAGGAGGTGAGGGATCCCAACAGAGACATTGCCCCCCTGAGAGTCATGACTGGGTCCGCTATTGCTGCTGAAACTAGATTCTTTATTTTCTCCCTCTTTTGGTCGGGGAGGCGGAATTCTTGCCGAATCGAATCCAGCGTAAGGCCTAAAAAGATCTGAGTAGTGAGAGGGATCAATCTGGATTTTTCTAGGTTTAAACACCATCCTAAGTCTTCTAAGATGGTGCATACCTGATCGACCTGGCCCAGGCAGTGATCGTATGTTTTGCCCACTATCAGGAAGTCGTCCAGATACGGAATGACCAGTCTGTCTTCCTCCATGAGATGGGCTGTAACCTCCGCTATCAGTTTTGTGAATATGCGGGGTGCCACTGCCAGTCCGAAGGGAAGCGCTCTGTATTGGAAGTGCTTGGCAATTCCCTGCATATTTACGGCACATGATAGTATGCGTCCTTTAGGTTCAATACTGCCATGTAGCAGCCGGGAAATAGAAGGGTTATAGCTGATTTTATTGTCTCCATCTTGAATGACGGAATGTTCAGGAAAGCATTTAGCCTTCTCAGATTGAGGATGACTCTGTATGAATTGTCCGGCTTTTTTATAAGAAATAAGGGGGAATAAAACCCCCCTCTTTCCTCTTGTGGTGACACCTCTAGCAGGACATTCTTTTGTAGGAGAACTGATATTTCTTCCTCCAGTGCCCGTTGTTCTGGTAGAGAGGATCTTAGGGCAGTCAGAATAAACTTGTCTGGTGGATTCCTCCGAAACTCTAGCTTTAGCCCTGATTTCACTAAATTGAGGATCCACCTACTGGAAGAGATCTTTTCCCAGGCTGGAAGGAAGAGAGAGAGCCTCCCCCCCACCTGGGATAGAGTGTCACTTCGGCGGCTTGCGACTATCCTGGGAGGGCCCGCCGAACAAAAATCCTTTCCCTTTCCTGGAACGATCCTCCCATCTAGATTGTTCCCCGGATGCCCTCCTGCGGCCAAAATTTCTTCATTCGAAAGGACTGCTTGAAGGATGGGATGGAAGGCTTAGGGAACCCTTTCTAATTGTCCCCCGCATTCTCTAGAATTGAGTCCAGAGAGGTACCAAACAGAAAATCCCCCTCACATGGAAGAGAGCATAGTTTTCCTTTTGCCTGTATGTCCCCTGGGCAACACTTCAGCCAGACCGCTCTACGGCCGGCGTTAGACAGGGCCACAGATCTTGCCGCTAGTCTGGCGGAATCTGCCGAGGCGTCTGATAAGAAGGCCGCCGCTCCCTTCAATACTGGCAGAGAGACCAGAATGGAGTCCCGTGACTCATTGTTTTTAATCTGGTCCTTTAACCTGTCCAACCATACCATAAGGGACCTCGCTGTACAAGTTGCCGCTATGGCTGGCTTCAATGCCCCCGCCGACGACTCCCAAGTACCCTTAAGGAAGGTATCTACCTTCCAGTCTAGCGGGTCTCTCAGCATCCCCGAGTCCTCAAAAGGGAGGGAAGATCTCCTAGAAGCTTTGGATACTGCCACATCCAGCTTCGGGGCCTTACTCCAGGAAGCGGTATCCTCCTCACTAAACGGATATTTCCTTTTGAAGGAGGATGGAAGGGGGCCCTTTTTATCCGGCCTATCCCACTCTTTCCTGATAAGACCCTGCACCTTATCATTAACAGGAAAAACTCGTTGTCTCTTGCGATCCAAGGTGCCAAACATAATATCCTGCACTGACTTCTTTGTTTTCTGGTCAACCAACCCCATTGTGGACCTGACGGCTTTTACTAAGCCATCCACACTTTCCAGGGGAAAACAATGACCTGGCCCTGCCCCGCTATCCGAGGAGCAAGAGTCAGTGGAGTCATCCAACATTCCCTCGTCGGACTCAGAACCTGAAAGTGGGGGTGGAGTTTTTGCTCTATGGGCCTGGGATGGTTGGGAAAGGGATTTTAACGATCTCTCTACCTCAGACCTAACCAGAGTCCTTAAATTTGAAGAAAAAGTTGGGGCTTCCTCCGCAATTGTCTCTTCAATACAGGGCTGGCATAATCTTTTGGGCCAATCATTCGTTAGGCCCTGTTCACACAGGGCACATACTCTATGCTTGGACTTCTCTTTACACTTCTTAGGGACATCCTGACCATTACCGGAGGAAGGAGAGGGAGAGAGAGAGACAAAACAGAAAAAGTCTACATTAATACGTCGACTTTCACGTAGCTCACTCACCACCCAGTAAACAAAGACAGGGTACCGGAACGGGAAGCAGGATGATATCTGATACTTCTCCTCTGGAGACCGCGGAATCATCAACCCTGCTCGAGCTATGCCGGCTGGATCTGGAATCCTTGGCGCTGCGTTTCCCAGAACGTCCACTGCTCCTACTCTGCGCTGGATGCTGCTCCTGGGTACACCTCTGGTGCTGAGGCTGCTGTGGCTGCTCCATCTCCCTGGGCTGCTGCAGCTGCAGCATGGACTGCTGCTCTTGCTGCTGATGCGGTGGGGAGGGCTGCTGTGAGGCTATTACGTACACTGCGCCGCTGCCTGGCCGGTGATCTACCCTTAAGTACCTCCATTGTGCCAGGGAGATCACTGCCGGCGTCCCCGCAGCTTCCGGTACCACCCCCGCACGGGGGTCAGGAGGTCCCGGCGCGCGTCATCGGGGCGCGACTTCCGGTTTCGTCATCTCCCGTCGCGCCCCGCGACGTCACATCCAGGATTGCCGGCCACCATGCTGTGCCGGTGCCGCAAAACCACCGCCCGCACGCGGGGAGACCACATGTCGGCGCCCCCCGCAGCGCTTCCAGAATTCACGGGACCGGCCACAGCGGAGACTGTGCCCTGCCAAACCCGACCGGCCCCGGCCCAGGTAAGACGATCCTGATTCCTGCTGTCATTCTTGCGCCCGACGAGAAGGAAGGTCCCCCATCAAGGACATGAAACCACTGAAGCGGGGAGAGGCGCCGCCCTTTTTATCTTGAAGGTTTCCTGTCCTTGAAGGGCGGATCCCCTCTCTCGTTGTGCTGTCATGGGTGACAGAAAAACAGATGTCAAAAATTATAAAAAAAACACATAGGCCCCAATTCATTAAAGCAATTTCACCAGAATTCTGGTGAAATAGCTTTGAAAAGTCACAACATTTTAGTGCAACTCGGAGTTGCACAAAAATGTTGTTACTTTTGCCGTTTTCACACTAGTTTCTTCCAAAACCTCCAAAATGGGCAGAGTTGGTGCGTGATGGGGGCATGATGGCACAACTAGCCTAATTCATGACAAGCTGTGGTGTTCCTTACACTAGAAATCTTACTTCAGTCAGAGACTTGTGTAAGATTCCTTGCATGGCACAAATAGCCACACACCACATTTCAGACGCTCCAGATTCTTAAAGAGGTGTGCACCTCTTCATGATTCAGGAGCATCTGACTCTACCACAACCCCTCATCAAGACCGGTAAGAAAATCGTCGGTCTTGATGAATCGGAGCCTAATAGGTGAATCAAGAGCCTATGACAAGTGTCATTCGCCTTTGTGCTCCACGCCAGGAATCTTACACCAGTCCCTGACTGAACTAACATTTCTGGCTTAAGTAACGCCCGAGCTTGTCATGAATTTGATAATGTGTGGTGTCACGCCACCATTGCCCCAGATCACACCCCAGCTCCACCTAACTTTGCTCATTTTGGTGTAATTGGAAGAAACTGTTGTGAAAACACTAAAAGTCGCATAGTTTTTGTGCAACGCTGAGTGACTTTTCAATGCAACTTAAGCCATAATCTGGCAAAATTGCTTTCATGAATCCAGGCCTAAAACCTGTTTCTAAAATTAGTTTAGAGTGTTCTGATATTTATTTTTATATACAATTTATGTAATTTAGCCTATTTGGATTATTACCAAGGCTAATCTTGTTGATCATAGGTATTAGATTATTGTCTGCCTCTTCATATTGTTTTCAATGGGATCTGCAAGTAATCTGTTGTCTATGGTCAACTGTAACCCAATATCTCCAGTTTGTAAAAGCAATGACTGACCAGTTAGAAATTTTAATAACATTATTTTTAATATTTATTATTATGGCATCATTAATTCCATGGCGCTTTACATGTTTAAAAGGGGTATACATAGCAAACAACAAGTACAATAATTTGAACAAAAACGAGTCAACAACTGGCAGAGGAGGGGGGAGGACCCTGCCCGCAAGGGCTCACAATCTACAAGGGATGGGTGAGGATACAGTAGGTGAGGGTAGAGCTGGTCGTGCAGCGACATGGTGGAGCGAGGGTTACTACAGGTTGTAGGTTTGTCAGAAGAGTTGGGTCTTCAGGTTCCTTTTGAAGGTTTCCACGGTAGGCGAGGGTCTGATATGTTGGGGTAGAGAGTTCCAGAGTAGGCGGGATGCACGGGAGAAATCTTGTATGCGATTATGGGAAGAGGAGTTAAGAGGGGAGTAGAGAAGGACATCTTGTGAGGATTGGAGGTTGCATGCAGGTAAGTACTGGGAGACTAGGTCACAGATGTATGAAGGAGACAGGTTTATATGCCATGGTTAGGGTTTTGAACTGGAGTCTCTGGGCAATGGGGAGCCAGTGAAGGGATTGACAGAGGGGAGAGGCTGGGGAATAGAGGGGGTACAGGTGGATTAGTTGGGCAGCAGAGTTTAGGATAGATTGGAGGGGTGCGAGAGTGTTAGAAAGGAGGCCACAGAGCAGGAGGTTGCAGTAGTCAAGGCCAGAGATGATAAGGGCGTGCACTAGAGTTTTATCAGATTCATGGTTGAGGAATGTGCGGATCCGGGAAATTTTTGGAGCTGGAGTTGGCAGGAAGTGGAAAGGGCTTGGATATGAGGTTTGAAGGAGAGATCAGAGTCAAGGGTTACCCCGAGGCAGCGAGCTTGCGGGACTGGGAAGAGTGGACAGCCATTGACCTTGATGGATAGGTCAGATGGGGGGTTGAACGAGATGGGGGAAAGATGATGAATTCAGTTTTATCCATATTAAGTTTTAGGAATCTAGCAGAGAAGAAAGTTGAAATAGCGGACAGGCAGGGTGGGATTCTGGTTAGTAAGGAGGTGATATCATGTTCAGAGAGGTAGATCTGTGTGTCGTCTGCATAGAGGTGATACTGAAAGCCGTGAGACTCTATGAGCTGTCCTAGGCCAAAGGTGTAGATGGAGAAGAGTAGGTGTCCTAGAACTGAGCCTTGAGGGACACCGACAGATAGGGGGCGAGATGAGGAGGTGGTGTGTGAGTGGGAGACACTGAAGGTCCTGTCTGTTAGGTATGAGGAGATCTAAGATAGGGCCAAGTCGGTGAAGCCGAGAGATGAGAGAGTATGTAGTAAGGGGGAATGGTCTACTGTGTCAAAGGCAGATGACAGGTCCAGAAGGAGAAGGACAGAGTAGTGTCGCTTGGATTTGGCGGTCAGTAGGTCGTTGGTGACTTTAGTCAGTGCAGTTTCAGTAGAATGCGGTTGGAAGCCAAATTGTAGGCGGTCAAAGAGGGAGCTGGAGGAGAAGTGGGAGGACAGCTCAAGATGGATGTGTTATTCCAGTAGTTTTGAGGCATAGGGAAGAAGTGATATGGGGCGATAGCTGGACAGAGAGTATGGGTCAATGGATGACTTTTATGCTATGTTTCTGTGGCGCCCCTGGGGGTTCAGTCGTCACAGAGGTACTGCACCTCACCCAGAGGTGCGGTGCCTCCTTCTCTCAGGTAAGGAGGGAGTGCTGCCCGGAACCCCAAACACCCGCATTCAACACTACACTACTCCAGGCCGGCTGGAAGGGCAAGATGCACTGTGTTTCTGCTGAGCCCTGTCCCTGGATGGAGTGGGGGGAACCAAAGAGAGTGGGAACCAGTAGTGGGTGTGGGTGGAGGATGTAGAGTAGGGGAGCACCATTGTAGAAGGTATATAAGGGGAAGCCATCTTAGGGTGCTAGGACAGTCAGTGAGGACAGTCAGTGAGTGAGTAGCAAGGAGAGGAGGGGAGCAGAGTCTCTTCAGGAGCTCTGCTCCATGTGTGGGGCTAGTAATAGAGGCCCAGGAGGGGAGCAGAGGAGAAAGGCTCCATTTTACAGAAGGGATCCCAGGGGGTATGGTGAGTGCAGGACGGCACCCGTACGCCCCGAATCTGCCAGGTGTCAGAGGAATCAGGCCACAGGAAGGGAACTGGTCCCTGGACCAGCCGTGTTACTCCAGGTCTCGGCTGGAAAAACCGGAGGCTCCTGCACTTCCATGTTGCAGTCGCCACAGTCTCACCCTAGTCACCGTGAAGGGCATCAAGCAGGTCCGGGAACTCCATTTTGCCCAGAGGGACTTCAGAGCACCCGATCGGGACTGTGTGTGGGAAGCGCAGGGCAGGAGGGAGAAGACCCGGCGTGAGAAGTTGGTCTAGTAAGGAACATAAAGAAAGTGGGGTTCCGTCAAGCGCTCCTGATAAATTTAAGAAAGTGCTGAACCCCTGGTCTGGTAGACGCAGTGCGACGCGGAGGCTGACACCCGTACAGTGTACCTGAGAACCTTGAACAAGAACTGTCAGTAAAACTCGGATGATTTCACTGCACTGCCTCTGTCGGTTATTTCTGCTGCGCCATCTCGCCTGCACTGCAAGCCCCAGCATCACCACCATTTGCACCTACACTGCCCCGGGGGCCCGCTCCGCCTGTGGGGAGCAGAAACATCCCAGCTGCCATACCATCACCCCCCGGAGGTCTGCAGCAGTGCCGGTAACCATTACCGGAAACCACAGGTGGCGTCACCAGACAAACTGTACACTAAAACCCCTTTTTAAAGAGAGACCCAGAGAACGGGCCCGGGAGCCGACTGCCGTGACCTCCTAAACAAGGTAAAAGGCCTGGATACCGAGTCCCCTATATTCCCCCTTGGTGACACAGCTCTGTAAGATAAGTAGCACTAGGAGAGTCTGGCAGTCTCTTATCTCCCCCTTCTATACAAATACCAACCAAGGATGGAGTCATAGAAGATGACAGCTATTTTATGCCTGTGCTTTACCAATGGCGCTATTTTTATACATTGTATCCTCTAAAAAGCTAAGTTCTTCTGTAGCTGTAGATGATAAATCAGTAAATGTTATGTTACATACACAACATTCATTGAACAGTGTATATCAACCAAGAAGGCTAAAGTGGTCAATGATGTTAATGTTATAATACTATAATTCTTACAATGGCTAGAACATTATATTACTCCATGCTACTGGCATAGTATTCTAGAATATTACCCAGAAAATAAGAAAATCTAAAAGCCCAAATAATATTATTTTAGAATTAAGGCCTTATTCACATGGCAGTATTTGATTAGTTTCCAAAAATATTTGTAAGCCAAAAACGACTTGCACTTCTGTATTTTGACTTACAAATATTAATGGAACATGATTGAATGCTACTGTGTGATCATTGCCTAAGAGAATAATCAGACCAGTGCAGTTAAAAAACTATTAATTTACTATTAAAGGCACCTGATGAAGGAACAAGATCGGCCCCGAAACGCGTAATCGGAATAAAGAGTCCTTTTTTTATCTCTGATCTCATCCATTCCAGCAGCGCTCACCAAGACAGGTTTTTATCTTCATCAATGGTCCCAGGGTCAGACCTCCACTGATCAGCAAGTTATTTTTAAAACCTTTTTTTTTCATCAGTCAACCCCTTTAACTGAAGGGTGATATTTTTCTTCTTTAGTTGCAGCATTGACAGAGGAACTTTTTCAATTCAAGGGTTACACAAATGCACGTGCACTTTCCAGTCACATTATATTCAATTCATCACATTCTGTGCTCAGCCATAATATTGGTATCCAAAATCACTACTGTTTAATATAGCCATTTTCATTGTAAACCATAGCGCCCCTTAAAAAAGTCAATGAGGTCCCCTCATAAATATAAATGGTGTGGCAGCTAAAAGGTCCAACAAAGTCGCTGCCACAGAGAGTTCATATAATGTTTCCCACCTACAGTTATATCCAGAGTAAAGCACGCAGCCCTTTTTTCTACTGACCACAGGCCTCATTGCTAGCCTCTAAGGGCATGCATATCATAAACAAGACCCATTAAACTTTTGGTTTTCAGATTCCTTTTTGTTATTGGATGGCATGAATCTGGCAGGGCTTACTTGGCAATAAGAATTGCATGGTGTGCAAATAGGGAGGTAATTGCCCCAAGTTTAATAAAAAGGCAGAGGAGAGGGAAACAAACACTTAAAGAGGTTTCCCACGAACAAAGTTAATTTTAATCAACATTTTACTCAATAGATCTTTGAATAATAATAAGTTCTACAATTGGATGTGTTTAAATAAAATGTTCCTGTGCTGAGATAATCTTATAAATGTGCTCCTGTGTAATAGTAGTGTCTGACCGTGTGCAGGAACACAATCTGATCATACCACATCTCCTGGGCAGGAGAAGAAGCAAAAGAGTATACAGATATTACAGCAGGGGGTCACAGCTGATTCTTTCTTTGAGGTAAAACATTGCTTATAAAGAGGCAGTGAAATGCTTTATCTTACAAAAAGAATTAGCTGCAATCTCCTGGTGTCCTCCCCTGCCCAGGAGCTGTGGTATGATCAGGCCATGTTCCTGCACGGTCAGACACAGACATTACACAGTACACAGCAGGGGCACATTTATAAGATTATCTCAGCACAGGAACATTTTATTTAACACATCCAATTGTGAAACATATTTTTATTCCAAGATCTATTAATTGAATGTACTTTGTGGGAAAACCCCTTTAAGGCATAAACATTAGAACAAACATTGGCTTATGCAAATAGTTTAATGTGTATGGGAGGTCCCTGTTTCCCCTCTTTATAGATGATGTCGATGGGAGATAAGGATCCAGAGTGTCCGATTTTAAACTCCCATTGTTTTTTTTCTCTAAAAGCTCCTCATACACATTAGATAGCTGCTGGCTGAATGGTTTAGCTGATTGTTCGGCATATTCGATATGCAGGAGCTCTTGCTTTGTTCAGCACTCCTGGGATTTCTATGAGATAGCCGCTTCCAGACATCTCAGATGGTAATTTGTCTGTAAAGAACTCTATACCCTTAGCGGTGACTGAATCCGCACCAATGCCACCCCCATGACTGAAACCCCGGCGCTACTGGGAGGAATAAAGTTAATTTCCTCCTGGCAGCGAGGCTCTAAATGCAGGCACTGGGCAGGTTCAGAACGCTGCATTTTTTCATGTGGCAGGTTTCCTTTAAGAGATAAGTGGTCGTCAAAAATGTCTGGCAGCAGCTCTCCCACAGTGAAGAATATGTACTGAAATTTGGATGGAGAAAACTCACATACTCTATTTTTGTAGACGAGCCCAAAAGAAAACCTGACTCCAAACCATCCTGGTGACAAGCACACTCTTTCCATATTTGCGAAAAGAAAAGGTCATTTTGTAACCATCCCCCAGCTCCAAGGCCTTTCAGCAATGTGGTCATCCTCTATGGAAAGCATGCTATTTGTCCAGGACTACTCACAGAAGACCTGTATCACCATTTGTTTCTTAGAATAAGTTTTATACCTATAGAGACACATAATATCAATATTATCATATTGAATAATAATGTTATTACACTTCTCTCATGTCAGAATTGAAAATCTTTTCATATGACTAGTTATGTGGAAAAAGTCACAAAATTTAGCAGCAGTGATGAATTGAGTTTCAATTACTTTCTATAAAACATCAAAGCTACTGTACATGTAATAGGCTGTACTTTGCAGTAATTACAATGTTTTCTGAGAATTTGCTGCTAGATCAGTTACTAGAAATGGAAAGAGCTATGCATATACGTTACTCTATAGAACCATACAAGATAATGCAATGTAATACTGCAGTGTTACTGCATAAAAGTGTGCCATGTAGCCAAGCTCCAGCCTATTGTACATATATATTTATGAAGTAGTCCACTTACATAGCCCTGTGGTATAAATTAATGTTTAGCGAGGTTCCAAATCCATCATTTTATAATATGTGCTAGCAGATACGCATTTTTGGTAATGCAGTTTCGGCGTATACTCAACACGAAGCTATAAAATTACAGCTTGTTTGCTAGTCCTTTGAAGTTCTTTGCTCGATACTTCTAAATAACCATATTGTGATGCCCTTCATGAAACAGTGACAGGAGTTTGAACAAACATAGGTGTATTAACCTATAAACGTCTTAAGACAGTTATGAGACAGAAGCTATGTAAACATGTTACACACCCGCCTCCCACAATTGTTCTCTCGGTATAAGTGTGGCACTCCTGTAGAGACTGCTGTAAAGCTTAGACAATGTAAATTGCAGCCCTCACACATGCTGGAAGCACCATAAACCCCAACATGCTCAATCAGAATCCTTTGAGGAAGGATTGAGCAGACTCTGCGTAATTTTGGCCACCCTATTCTGAATCCCCTCCCATGATACTTGAAAAAGTAATGGAATTAGGTGCATTGTAAACGAGAGAATTTCCAAGAAATACAAATCTGTTAGGGAAAAAAATATTATTTCAGCACTATCAATATGACAGAAGCAGAAATTATTCTGAAGGCCACCCTCCATTATACAGATTATGGGCTAGCTCATACCTAGCAGGTTGTAATGAAACAATCCATAAAAATGGACCCTAAAGTCAAGTGAATGACCAAAAAGTCACCTTCAAACTTGGTTGTCATCAGTGACTTTTCACCTCCAGAATAGAGTTGTCTTATGTTGGATCATAGGGGCCAATTATTGTGGTTAGTTTCCAAAATTTCCAGGTTGCTCCATATTTTTCTGTGATAATGGGAATTTTCTGTAATAAAATGTTTGCAATCTCATAGTTGCATAAAAATGTAGCATATTTTGGACATTTTACACCACTTCCACCCAGCTCCATCAACTTTTTTGAAAAGTGGGTGGAACTAGGCCGAGAGGAGATATGGCCAAATGCGCCCAACAAATTCATAATGATTTGGTGTACTTGTTACAAAAACGTCAGCCTTGAAGAATCGGCCCCAATGTGTAACAAGCATAGACTAAATAGTTTGTGCTCACATCTTTTATGTTCAAAAAGTTATTTATAGCCCTGTTCACTATTGTAGTAGAAATACTTGCAGGCTTTTAAACACTTTACCCCACAGCCTGTTTTCACTAGGTCTAACCAGGCCAATTTTTTTTAAATTTTGACCAGTGTCACTTTATGAGGTTATAACTCTGGAATGCTTCAACAGATACCAGTGATTCTGAGACTGATTTTTTGCGACACATTGTACTTCATGTTAGTGGTAACTTTTGGTAGATATGAGTTGCGTTTGTTTATGAAAATATCGAAAATTTGAAAAAAAAAATGTAGAGTTTGAAATTTTAAAACTTTGACTTTTATGCCCTTAAACCAGATAGTTATACCAGACAAAATAGTTAAATAACATTTACCACATGTCTACTTCACATGAGCATCATTTTTTAAACACAATTTTTTATTTGTTAGGAAGTTAGAAGGGATACAATTTTATCAGCTCATTTCTCATTTTTCCAACAAAATTTACAAAATCAATTTTTTTTAGGGATCACATCCCATTTGAAATTAGTTTTATGGGCCTATATGACAGAAAATACCCAAAAGTGACACCATTTTAAAAACTACACCCCTCATAGTGCTCAGAAACACATTCAGGAAGTTTTCTTTAACTCCTTAGGGGCTTCACGAGAGTTAAAACAATGTGGAAAGAAAAAAACATAAAAAAATTGCTATAGCCCAAATTTTGCATTTTCTAAAGGGTAACAGAAGAAAATGAACCATACAATTTGTTTCTTTTGAGTACACCGATACTCAATATGTGGTGGAAAACTACTGTTTGGGTGTATGGCAGGGCTCGGAAGGGAAGGAGCACCTTTAGACTTTTGGAGCACAAAATTGTCTGGAATAGATAGCAGACACTATGTCGTGTTTGCAGAGCCCCTGCTGTTCCTAAACAGTGGAAACCCCCCACAAGTGACTTCATTTTCTAAACTATACCCCTCAAGGAATTTGTGTACAGTTGTAGTGAGCACCTTGAACTCACAGGTGCTTCACAGAATTTTATAATGTTGACCTGTGAAAATGGTAAAAAGAATCACGTTTTTCCCACAAGAATATTGCTTTAGCCCCAAATTTTTCATTTTCGTAAAGGTAATAGGAGAAAATGGACCATACAATTTGTTGTTCAATTTCTCCTGACTACACCGATACACCATATGTGGTGGAAAACTACTGTATGGGCACACGGCGAGGTTCTGAAGGGAAGGAGCACCATTTGACTTTTGGAATGCAAAATTGGCTGAAATAGATAGTGGACGTCATGTTGCATTTGCAGAGCCACTGTTGTGCTTAAACAATGGAAACCCCCGACAAGTGACCTTATCTTGGAAACTATACCCCTCAAGGAACTTATCTAGAGGTGTGGTGAGCACCTTGAACCCACAGGTGTTTCAAATAATTTTATAATGTTGAGCCATGGAAATGAAAAAATTGAAAAAAATAGATTTTTCACACAAAAAATGGTGCCTCAGCCCACAAGGTAACAGGAGAAAATGGACTGCACAAATTGTTGTGCAATTTCTCCTGAGTACATCGATACCCCATATGTGGTGGAAAACTACAGTTTGGGCGCATGGCATGGCTCAGAAGGGAAGGAGCGCCATTTGACTTTTGGAGCGCAAAATTGGCTGTAATAGATAGTTGGCACCATGTCACATTTGAAGAGCCTCTGACGTGTCAAAACAGCAGAAACCCCCCACAAGTGACCTAATTTTGGAAATTAAACCTCTGGAGGAATTCATCTAGGGCATACGTGTCAAACTCTGGCCCTGTGATTATATTTGACCCGCAACACCAGAACCACCACCACTATGTGGGGTTATTATTTTGCATGCAGGACTTTGTGGGGCTCATTATACTGTATGGAGGACTTTGTGGAGCCCATTATACTGTATAGAAAGCTATGTGGGGCCATTATACTGTTTGGAGAACTATGTGGGGCCCATTATACTGTATACTGGTTGGCCCACGACTTTGTCCAATTTTTTCATTTTGGCCCTCTGTGTGTTAGAGTTTGACATCTCTGATCTAGGGCTATAGTTAACATTTTTATTGGGCTGAATCAATGGAAAATTACAATTTCTTTCACTAAAATGTTGCTTTAGCCCCAAGTTTTAAATTTTCAAATGCGATTATAGGAGAAAATGGACCATACAATTTGTTACGTAATTTCACCTGGGTACGCTAATACCCAATAAGTGGTCAAAAACTACTTTTGAGACACAGTGCAAAACTGGAATGCTTTTAGGGTGCATGTCACATTGGCGGAGCCCATGAGGTGCCAGAAAAGCAGAACCCCTCCATAAGTGACCCCATTTTAAAAACTAAACTTCTCAATTAATTCATCTAGGGGTGCAGTGAGTATATTGACATTACATTTGCCTCACAGAATTTTATACCATTGGGTGGTGAAGAAAGAATGATTACATTTTTACTAGTGATGAGCGAGGACTAAAATGCTTGGGTACTCGTTGTTCGAGTCAAGCAAATTGGATTGCTCGAGTGCTTGGACCGAGTAACGAGCTCAATGTAAGTCTATGGGAAACTCGAGCATTTTTCAGGCGGCTCCCCCCGGCCTTCTGCAGAGGGCCTAAAAATTGCCCAAATCGATGGGAACAGTGCTCAAATGACATGAGAATAGCATGGGGAAGACCCTTGGTAGCATTTCTGACTCCCAGGTCACTGCTTTCAACAACGTTGTCAGAGGTATTATGCCACTTTTATGGACACAATAAAACATACAAAAACAAAACACCTTGGGCTATGCTCACACGTAGCATTTTTGATGCGTTTTTGCACTGTTGCATTGCTTTCAACCAAGACAAATGCATGCACTGGGAAATGTCATTTTAACATTTTACTACCTTATCTGGCCATGTGGTGTGTGACACATAATCAGACACATCCTGTTTCATTTATGATGGAGGGACTCTGAAAGACACAAAGCCTATTTTTATAGGGCCATCAGGTGGCCCTTACAATTCTTAAAGGGCCAGCAGTCGGCCCCCCCTATTGTTAGAGAGCCATCAGCCGGCTATGCTTTGTTGTTCCCATTATTAATGAGTGGGTCTCCTATACTGTTGGCCTATGCATTGGCTGCAACAGCTGCCATAAATTTGGAGGAACTCCAATGCCCCTTGCAAGAGATGTAGAGGTCAGAAGGCCTCTTATGAAATGCTCCCATTATTAGGAAGTGTGTCTCCCATACTGTTTGCCTATGCAGTGAAGCAACGGCTGCCAAAAATTTAGAGGAACTCCAATGCCCCTTGCAAGAGATGGGGAGGTCTGAGGGCCTCCTGCAAAAAAATGCTCCCATTATTAAGAAGTGTGTCTCCCATACTGTTTGCCTTTGCAGTGAAGCAACGGCTGCCAAAAATTTGGAGGAACTCCAATGCCCCTTGAAAGAGATGGGGAGGTCTGAGGGCCTCCTGCAAAAAATGCTCCCATTATTAAGAAGTGTGTCTCCCATACTGTTTCCCTATGCAGTGAAGCAACGGCTGCCAAAAATTTGGAGGAACTCCAATGCCCCTTGCAAGAGACGTAGAGGTCGGTGGGCTTCCTGAAAAAAATGCTCCCATTATTAGGAAGTGTGTCTCCCATACTGTTTGCCTATGCAGTGAAGCAACGGCTGCCAAAAATTTGGAGGAACTCCATTGTCCCTTGCAAGAGACATAGATGTCGGAGGGCTTCCTGCAAAAAATACTCCCATTATTAGGAAGTGTGTCTCTCATACTGTTTGCCTATGCAGTGAAGCAACAGCTGCCAAAAATTTGGAGGAACTCCAGTGTCCCTTGCAAGAGACATAGATATGTTGATATGGTATATATGGTGGTGATATAGTGGTGGAAGATGAGGATGCGGAGAAGGAGGAGGACAAGAGCAAATAGACAAAATCAGGAAGCATGTACCCATGTCTGGGTGTGAAGACACAGGTGCATGGGAATAGAGTTAGACCTCCCAAAAAAAGACAATGTAATTGAGTTTATGTTATGCTGCTATCATTCGGTGGTGTTGAAAACTCTGTTTTTGTTCATTTTTATAAGAGTCAGCCTGTCAGCAATTTCAGTTGACAGGCGGATGCGCCAATCAGTTATAATTCCACCGGCGGCACTAAAAACTCTGAGAAAGGGTAAACCGAACAAACTCGCTCATCACTAGTCACCAACCAATAATGACTGTCACCCAAAATTTGGACAACACGAGGGTCAAGGGAAAGGCAGTGCAACATAAACTCAGCCATGTGTGCCAGACTGCAAAGAGGCAAGACTTTTGTGTCCTCACTAAGAGGACGACTGACCATGCTCTCCTCCTCATCCTCCTCCACTTCCTCCTCCTCCGTGTCCTCAGGCCATCCACAGTGAACAGACAGTATGACAGTTGTGCAGGTAGTACCATCTATAGCGCAGGAAACTAGCTCCTGTTCTTCCTCATCCTCCTCTTCCTCATTGTCACCCAATCCGTGGGGACATCGCAGATCAGTCGTGAGCTGGAAGCTGCAAACAATGCTGAAGCACGGCAAGGGTGGCGTAACCTGTAGCTGACTTTCTAAAATGGCCACACAGGCGGCGTACTTTGACAAGCAGATCCGACAGATCCGGGTAGGTTTTGAGAAACAGCTGAACCACGAAGTTAAGCACATGGGCCAGGCATGGTCGTGTGTGACAATGGCCGGAACCTGGTGGCGGCTCTGAGGCGAGGCGAGCTCACACATGTACCATGCCTGGCTGTAGGTTCAGCGGTGTCAGCCACAGATCTGCCTGCTGTTTCAGAGCTGTCCACAACTCTTCAGCGTTGTGTGGTTTGTCACCTAAGCATATTAGCTTCAGCACAGCCTGTTGCCGCTTGGCCAAAGCAGTGCTTCAGTGCTTCTAGCTTACGACTGATGTGGTCATTTCGGAGATGGAGGCTGAAGAGGAGGAGGAGGTGCAGGAGCTGTAGAATGTGGGGGCAACCCTGATTGACCCAAGGCCTGCAATTCTTGGCATCGGGAGGACGTGTTCCGTCCCAAGGTCCGACTGGGTCCCGGCTTACTCTATATTAACCCAGTGTGCCATCAGTGAGATGTACCGTCCCTGCCCACAAGCACTTGTCCACGTGTCCATGGTTAGGTGGACTTTCCCTGTAACTGCGTCGTTGAGTCTAATGTTATGGGACATGTGCTAGTGTAATGCGGGGATAGCACACCGGGAGAAGTAGTGGTGGCTTGGGACCGAGTACTGAGGGACAGCCGCCATCAGGATGCGGAAAGCTTCCATCTCCACGAGCCTAAAAGTCAACATTTTGAGCGCAAGCATTTGCAAAATGTGTGAATTTAGTAGTGTGGCCTGTGGGCCGTTGGCTGCGTATTTGCGCTTGCGCTCCAAGGACTGGGGTAGGGACAACTGAACACTGCGCTTGCGCTCCAAGGACTGGGGTAGGGACAACTGAACACTGCGCTGGGACAAGGACGTGGACGTGCTTGCTGATGGTGCTAGTTGAGAGTATTCAACGACAGGTGCAGGGCGGCAGGCATCTTGGCATGCGCCATGGACAGGGGATTGGCATGCACGCAAAACAGCGGAACAAGCAGTGGTGTCACCCGCAGACACTGTTGCTGTACGATGGGGTTTGGCCCACTTAGTCGGGTGCTTTGCTGCCATGTGAATGATCATGCTGGTGGTGGTCAGGCTGGTAGTTTGCTACCCCTGGTGATGCTAGCGTGGCAGGTGGTGCAAATGGCCTTTTTGGGGTTATCTGCAGAGTCTTTAAAAAATAACCAGACTCGGGAAGACCTAACAGTTGTACTGGCAACTTCCATCGTGTTGGCGTTACGAGGAACGCTTTCCCGTCTTGTGTCTGTGGCCACCACGCTGCTTCTTCCTGCCTTTTGTGGTGCTACGCCTCCCTTCCCCTATGTGCTGCTGTTCTTGCTCTGTATGTTCCCCTGCCAGGTTGGGTCAGTTACTATATCATCCACCACCTCGTCTTCCACTTCCGCACCCTGGTCCTCCTTCTGACTTGTGTCTCATCATCATCATTATCCACCTCTTGCGACAGTAATTGCACTTTCCCACCGTCGCCTTCATGTGATGGTGGCAGCTCCAATATTTGGGCATCGCTACACGCGTTCTCCTCTTGATTCGCTCGAAGCTGGCCGGGCGAGATGCCCGAATCTACAAATGGAAAAGTGAACAGCTCTTCTGAGTGTCCAAGTGTGGGATCAGTTGTCTCTGGGCACTCTCATGGTGGGAGGAAGGAGGATCAGGCTAAGGAATATGCGGTCCCGACTCAAGGCTACTGAGACTTGACCATGTGGAAAACAGGGTGGTGGTGGTGGTGGCTAAGTGACTGGAAGCATAATCTGCTATCCAACCAATAACCTTTTGACACTGCTCTGTGTTCAATAGTAGTTTTCTGCGGTTCCCTAGTAATTGGGACAGGAAGGTTGAGTGACAAGATGTGGGTGTTTGTTGTGGCACAATTTCAGCTTGCCCACGGCCATGTCCTCTGCCTCGGCCTCTGCTTGCACCATCACCATCAAGTCCACTTCCCCATCCCTTGCCACGCACCTTGCCCATTTTTAATGGAGGACAATATTTTCCACGTTCACAAGAAATGGCTGATTTTGGAACACTGTTATAGATGTTATGTCTGACAAAGAACCACGGTTTTAAATAGCATACCTGTAATTTGCTAATGCTATCCTTAACAGACACCTAGTGTGAATAGCTTGACCGACACTCTGCAACGGAATGAAAATGGAAGAAATGTCTGATTTTTGAACAGTCTTATAGGTGATATGTCTGACAGAGAACCACGGTTTTAAATAGTAGGCCTGCAATTTACTAGATCTAGTGTGAATAGATTCTCCGACACACTGCAACAGAATGGAAAAGGAGGCCAATATTTTCCACGTTCAGTTCAAATTTCTGGATTTTTATCGCTGAAATATGGAACAGATCTGGCTTTATTGTGCAGTGAGAACAAGCAAATGGAGCAGAAAAATGTTGTACTCTGGATTACTTTTTAAGCAAATAACTAGGATTAAGATAAAAAAAAAAAATTGCCTTTCTATGCCTACAAATATCTGTAATTATTAGAGCAGCAGCAGACAGGACGTTTAATGAACCCTCTTGTGCTGTATCATACACTGCAGTCTGCCACATACACTGCCTGCCTGCCTAGCACTGATTATATGCTGCTGGACTGGTCCTCAGAAGGAATGTTAGTTCATATGGATATATATATATATATATATATATATGACGCGCCCCCTGGGCCGTGGGGTACCCGGAGCCAGGCCTTGTAGATGCTGAGGGTTGTAGTCACCGTGACGGCGACCCGGTCCGTGACCCAGGGCGGTCAAACCAGGGTAGTTTATGTATAGTCCGACTACGCCACCTGTGGAATGCGGTTATTGGGAACTGCCGCTGCGGAACAGTCCGCTGAAGCTGGTGATATGTGCGGCAAGGTGATGTGACTCCCCACAGGAAGAGTGGAGCTTCAGGTTAGCGCGTATGGATGATGGTGATAGTAGTGCAAGGTATCAGTAATGACAACACGGAGTCTTTGCAGTGTCGTCCCAGGGTCTTTACTGTTGGCAATTATATGGGCCCCAACAGGAGTACCGGCTAGTAATGAGGGCCTGGTCAGTCTGGGAACAATCCTAGAGTCCTCCTGGCGAGGTGGAGTTGTAGGCCTGCCGTTCTGACTATACTCTTTGGCTATCCCGCTTATAGTCGTGTTGTAGCCCACGTCCCTGAGTGTAACGTGCTGCGCTCACCCGTATGGCTGGCGACTCGGACCTTGTGTATTCCTCGCTCCTCTGTGGCGGTACGGGTCCTTTCGTGTGGCTGAGCCTCCAGGCTTCTGTTGGGGCAGGAGACCTGCAATCCCCTGTCCTGCGGTATCTGCTGCTGGGTATGTAATCCCCACAGCCTCGGACTCCGGTCCTCTGTGTATACTGGCCAGGACGAGCTATCTCCAGCTCCAGTCCCTGGCTCCTTGCTCTTTCGTGTCGTACTTGACTCCCTGACACCAGACTGCGACTTAGACTTAGACTGACTAACCCTGCCTCCAGATCCAGTTATATAGGGCAGGATCCTCCCCTTTCTGGTCTGGGGCAGGAGGTGTTCCATGTAATGTGTTCCTGACCAGGAAACTTCTGTTTTGCTCCCAGACATGGTATTACTACCACTGTGGCAACCAGACCCTCTGGGGTGCCACATTCCCCCCTAGTAAATTTCAGTACTCAGCGACTGAGCATATTTTGCAAAAATATAACAGATAACAATAAACAATAGCAATAACAATACATGAACATATTTACAGGCATTACTGTCTTTTTAGGTCACGGTATCATCCATAACCAGGTGTCCATTCCACTGAAGAAGATGTAGTTTGAGGGACCCGTCCCAAACCCTCCACGGGGGCCCTGTGTTGGCTACAGGGCATTGATGATCCGGATGTTGGACCATGTCTTCAGCCACCTTCATGGGTTTTTGTTCTGTGGTCTGGCACAAAGGGGCACTTTTACAGGTGCAACTATTTACAGGGTAAGTTCTTGGTTATTCACTGTCCATAACCTAAAAGTCTTTGGACCCTGTCGGGTAACTGGAAAAACATAATTAGTACACACATATACAACATTTCAACATTTGCAATACTACAGTTATAGGTTACATCTAAATCCTCCAGCGAGCAGGGATTTGACCTCTGGTGCTTCTGGTAGATCTACGTAACACACTGTCTGTCTGTGTTCTACCTTGGTCCCCTGTATTTACCCCTGGTGTGGTGGGCTCAATGTTCACCTCACTACAGGTGTTTGGAGGTGTCTCTGGTAGGTTGGGCAGCTTTCTACGGATTCTTTGGCTTACCGTGGATATGACAGGCTCGCTACTAGCAGAGGGTAGATTCTCCTGGTCTGCTGATGAGGAATCTTCTGTCTCCGGGGCCAATGGTTCTTCCAACTCTACTGGGACTTCTACAGCTCCCTGAGGGGCTGGTTGGAGAAATGTAAGGACTAGCACAACAATGGCATTATTCACTTGCGTCCATGACCGCGGAAATTCTCCGAGTACTGTGCTGACCATTTCTTCCACTTCCTCTGCGGGTTGAGGGATATCTTGGCCTTCCTCAGCATTCCTCATTTCTTCAGGTGGTCTCTGGAAACTGTTGCTGTCGTTTCTCCTCCATCCTTACTTATGAGGTACACCTTGGTGTTATCATGACTTGATGGTAGAATGGTGTACGGCTCTTTTTCCCACTGGTCATCCAATTTATGGAGCCGCCTTTTTCTCTTTAGGACTTGCTCTCCCGGTGACAAGGGGGCAGCAGGTGCATGTTGATTGTAAGTCTTCTCTTGCCTTTCTCTTGCTTGGGACAGACTTCTTTCAACACTTTCTTGTACCTTACGGTATTGCTGTTGCCGCTCAGTGTCCCAATCCGCATCCGGTGAGGCGTCCTCTGGTGTCAGAACTCCCATATCCAGATCGATGGGCAGCTTACCAGGTCTTGCTCTCATCAGGTAAGCTGGTATGCAGTTGGTGGAATTCACCGGGATGTGGTTGTAGAGATCCACCTGGTCTGGCAACTTTTCTGGCCACAGGCTGCGTTCCTCTTGGGGCAACGTCTTCAGTAGGTCTATCACCACCTGATTCATCTTTTCACACATCCCGTTGGTCTGGGGGTGATAAGGCGTTGTCCTGATCTTCTTGCAGCTGTACAGGTTGCAGAATTCCTGGAATACTTCTGCCTCGAAGGCCGGACCTTGGTCAGTTAGCACACGTTCTGGGTAACCATGCGGGCGGCAGAAGTGCTGTTGGAAAGCTCTGGCTGCTGTCTGAGCCGTCTGGTCCTTTACTGGCACTACTACCAGGAACCGGGAGTAGTGGTCTACGATGGTGAGAGCATAGACATAGCCTGACTTGCTCGGGGATAGCTTCACATGGTTCAGGGCTACCAGTTCGAGTGGCTGCTTGGTGATGATGGGCTGCAGGGGAGCCCTCTGGCTGTCACGGTCTTTTCTTCTCAGGTTGCACGGTCCGCATTCTCGACACCACCTCTCGACTGCTTTCCTCATGCCAACCCAATAGTACCGTTCACGTAGCAGGACTTCCAGCTTCTTCCATCCAAAATGTCCCGCTCCATCGTGGTACGCTTCCAGGACCATAGACGCATCTCGCCTCGAGGCTACCACCTGCCAGACCAGCTCATGTGTCCGGGAGTTGACAGTTCTTCGACACAGCTTTCCTTCATAGATGAACAGCTTGCTCTTTTCTTTCCACAGCTGTTTGGTCTCTTCTGGAGCATCTGAATCAGGGTATGAGTCAGCTTGTGTCAGCAACTCTTTGACTAGGTGAACAGCCGGGTCACTGTCTTGTGTTTCTGCCCATCCATGGTGGGGCAATGGATTGAACGTGGCTTCTCTGTTGGCAGAGCACCTGTTCTTCACACAATGGGAGCACTGCTTTATCCCATGACGGTGGAACGCGGGGATTTCTATCTCTTCGAGCTCCTCTGGGTCTTCTCCCCCATCTGGCAAGTTAGGCATCCTGGACAGCGCATCTGCGTTTGCATTCTTGTGCCCAG
Source organism: Phyllobates terribilis (assembly GCF_046119375.1). Taxonomy (NCBI): domain Eukaryota; kingdom Metazoa; phylum Chordata; class Amphibia; order Anura; family Dendrobatidae; genus Phyllobates; species Phyllobates terribilis. Next base: position 901,246,311 of record NW_027362761.1, on the reverse strand, counting down.
CCCGGTACTTGATGGTGAATTCGTAATTAGACAGTCGGGCCATCCATCTTTGTTCCAGGGCACCAAGTTTTGCAGTGTCCTGGTGTGTCCAGGTTATCATCCGTGTACACAGTGAATTTGGAGGAGGCGAGATAATGCTTGAAGCGCCCAGTCACAGCCCAGACGATGGCAAGGAACTCCAACTTGAAGGAGCTGTAGTTTTCTGGGTTTCTTTCTGTGGGCCGGAGCTTCCTGCTGGCGTAGGCTATCACCCTTTCTCTGCCTTGCTGGATCTGGGACAGCACCGCTCCTAGTCCCACGTTGCTCGCGTCCGTGTGAAGGATGAAGGGTTGGCCATAATCAGGGTAGGCCAGGACCTCGTCTCCGGTTAGGGTCATCTTCAACCTGGTGAAGGATTCATCTTCCAGCTTGCCCCATTTGAATGGCAGTTTCTGGTTCTTGGCCTTCCTGGACTGGCCTATCAGGAGGTCCTGCATGGGTGCCGCCATCTTGGTGAAGCCTGGTATAAATCTTCGGTAGTAGCCTACCAACCCGAGGAACTGCCGCACTTCTTTAATGGTGGAAGGTCTCGGCGAGTCCTTGATTATGGTAATCTTGTCGGGGTCTGGTGCTACACCATCAGCGCTTACCACATGTCCTAAGTACTGTACCTTGGGCTTCAGAAGGTGGCACTTTGACGGCTTCACCTTCAGGCCAAAGCCAGCCAGGGCTTCAAACACTTCCGCCAGGTGCTTCAGATGATCCTCATATGTCTTGGAGTATACTATGACATCATCCAGGTACAGCAGGACTGTCTCGAAATTCTTATGCCCTAGACAGCACTCCATCAACCGCTGGAAGGTTCTTGGGGCGTTGCAGAGCCCGAATGGCATGCAGTTGAACTCGCTGAGGCCCATCGGGGTGGTGAATGCGGTCTTTTCCTTATCCGCCTCTGCTACAGAAACCTGACAATACCCACTAGTAAGATCCAAAGTAGAGAAATAATTAGCAGATTTTAACGCAGCTAGTGACTCCTCTATCCTGGGTAGCGGGTATGCATCTTCATGCATTATGCGGTTAATTTGCCTGTAGTCTACACACATTCTCATTGTGCCATCCTTTTTCTTTACAAGAACTAATGGAGCTGCCCAGGGGCTACAACTGTCTCTTATTACCCCAGCCTCCTTCATCTCTCGCAACATCCCTTTGGCATTTTGGTAGTGTGCTGGCGGTACAGGCCGGTACCTTTCTTTAATGGGTGGATGGTCTCCCGTGGGGATATGGTGTTGAACCCCCTTTACCTGCCCGAAGTCGAGCGGGTGTTTACTGAAGACCCTTTCATACTCTTGGACCACCCGGTATACTCCTTGTTTTTGGTGTTGAGGGGTGGAGTCAGTGCCCACATGCAGCTTCTGACACCAGTCCTCCATCTGTCCCTTGGAGCCATTATCCTCCGCCTGTTTGGATGGAGGCAAGGGTTCCACTGTCTTTATAGCATTGTGACTGACGGTGAATAGTTTGGCCAGAGTAGCATACCGGGGAAAATGAACTTCTTTCTCCCCAATATTTAGGATGCGGACGGGCACCCTCCCATGGCAAACATCAACCACCCCCCTGGCTGTCAAAATGGTGGGCCTACTGTCAGAGTAGACGGGCTCTACCAGGGCCTGGTAATCTCTACCCCGGAGACCGATTGCTGCCCGGCACCATATCAGCATTTCACTTCTTGGGGGCATGGCAATAGGGAATGGGTCACTCATCCTGACATCCTGCCAATTTCACCACCAGACAGTTCTACCTGTTGTCTTTTCATCAGGGCTCTGATCTCTCTTTGTAGAACCTGCTACTGGCTGGAACTGGCGGTCTCCGCAACCTGCTGTAACAAGACAATTATTTCTGCAAGACAATTTTCAATGACATTAGTGCCTAAGGTTATCATGGGATGACTTTCTCGGCGATCAATGTCGACAATAATCAGTCCTTGTGCTGGCAGTTCGACTTTGCCAACCTTTATGTTCACTTCTTTAAACCCCACTTGAGGTACGGGCTGACCATTGCTGGCATAGATGCTTAAATGTTCATCTGGACGGCGGGTAATGTCTGAATCAGTCCAGTACCGTTTAAAAAGAATGTAGGGGATGGTGGTCACCTGGGACCCAGTGTCCAGCAACGCGCTCATTGGAAAGCCGACCAGCACGATAGGTAGGACTGGTCGTCCTCCCACATATTTGTCTCGCCAGCTTGATGGGCCTGGTGGTCTTACGCCTAGGGGTTGGCCCTCTGCCCCAGGTTTTGCTCGTTTAAATGACAGTACCCTGCATAATGTTATGGCTGGTTGCAGTGGCGGCAGATGGGTTGTCTGTCCTGGTCGTAGCGGTCGCTGTTCCTCCCTCTGGATGGTGGAATCCTCTTCTGTCGGCGCCACGGGACGTCCTCCGGACTGGAAGCCATCTGGATCTTTCCTTTGGGATACACCTGCAAGGACTGCACAGTTTTGGTTAGCGCAGCTACACTTTTAGTTAACTCTTGGACCTGATGGTGCAGGTCTGTAGACGGGGCATTGTCCAGAGTCTGTGCTCCGGGGAGAAGGGTGCCACCTCCTGGTGGTAGGTGATAGCTGGGCACCGGTGAGCTGTAGCGCCACCTGGTGCTGGTTCTCGTAGCACCCTGATGGCCCTGTCCTTAAACTGAGCAAAGTCCAAGTCAGGGTTTTGCAGGGCCATTATGCGGCGCTGGGTTCGGTGGGCGCTGAACAGTAAACCCTCAATAAATTGTTCAGTTAACAGTCTATTTTCATCACGCACACTGTCAGGGTCTACCTGTTTGATGGCCCTCAGCGCCTCCTGCAGGTTTAAAGCATAGTCCCATACACTGTCCCGTGCCCGTTGTTTGCACCCATAAAACTTCATCTTTATCTCTGCCGTAGTACGGGTGTCAAAAATGTCCTTTAGGCGGGCCAGTAACTCTTTTACAGTCCCTTTTTCTCTGGCTGACCAGGATTTTACTTCTCTCTGGGCTGCACCGATTAGCTGGCCTATGAGGATGCTCACTTTCTGCTCCTCGGACAGGGGGTACACTTTAAATAAACTGCTTAGTTTCTCCTTGAAGTCACTCAGGGTGTGCGACTCTCCTGAGTACTGGGGCAACCACGCCGCTCCCAGTATATATGGCATTAATAAAGGCATTACAGTGGCAGCGGCCGCGCCGGCGGTTGAAGTTCCCTCCATATTGGGCATCTGCTTCCCCCCTAGTGAACCGTGGCCTACCTTCTTTCACTTTTCTTCCGTAGGCCGCAGCTCCACAGGCGATGGTCTCCGTTGAGGACCTGGCGTCGCTTGCTTCTGACGTCAGCGCTCGCTGGGGCTCCTTCCAGGACCTGGCGTCGCACGCGTCTGACGTCAGCGCTCGCTGGGGCTTCTTCCAGGACCTGGCGCTGCGTCAGTGCGTGAGGCGGGGCTTGGGCTTCGCGCGCTTCCAGCGGTTCCGCCCCTCTTCTTCCGGCGCGGCGACCTGAAAATGGCGGACAATGGCGGGAAACAGCGGTAATTTGGCGCAAAAACTTCACAACGGTATGTGACACAGTTCGTGAAGGCGCACAGTACCCGGTGGCAACGGGCACGAAATCCTGCCGACTACGCCAAAGGTGACGCGCCCCCTGGGCCGTGGGGTACCCGGAGCCGGGCCTTGTAGATGCTGGGGGTTGTAGTCACCTTGTAGGCGACCCGGTCCGTGACCCAGGTGGTCAAACCAGGGTAGTCTATGTGTATAGATTATATATAGTCCGACTACGCCACCTGTGGAATGCGGTTATTGGGAACCGCCGCTGCGGAGCAGTCCGCTGAAGCTGGTGGTATGTGCAGCAAGGTGATGCAACTCCCCACAGGAAGAGTGGAGCTTCAGGGCAGCATGTATGGATGATGGTGATAGTAGTGCAAGGTATCAGTAATGACAACATGGAGTCTTTGCAGTGCAGTCCCAGGGTCTTTACTGTTGGCAATTATATGGGCCCCAATGGGAGTACCGGCTAGTAATGAGGGCCTGGTCAGTCTGGGAACAATCCTAGAGTCCTCCTGGCCAGTTGGAGTTGTAGGCCTGCCGTTCTGACTATACTCTTTGGCTATCCCGCTTATAGTCGTGTTGTAGCCCACGTCCCTGAGTGTAACGTGCTGCGCTCACCCGTATGGCTGGCGACTCGGACCTTGTGTATTTCTCGCTCCTCTGTGGCGGTACGGGTCCTTTCGTGTGGCTGAGCCTCCGGGCTTCTGTTGGGCCAGGAGACCTGCAATCCCCTGCCCTGTGGTATCTGCTGCTGGGTATGTAATCCCCACAGCCTCGGACTCCGGTCCTCTGTGTATACTGGCCAGGACGAGCTATCTCCAGCTCCAGTCCCTGGCTCCTTGCTCTTTCGTGTCGTACTTGACTCCCTGACACCAGACTGCGACTTAGACTTAGACTTAGACTGACTAACCCCGCCTCCAGATCCAGTTATATAATAGGCTCTGAGCCTTTATATACCTGCGCACGGCAGCAGCCACCTTCAGTCTGCTGCTGGACAGCCAGCAGCAGCAGGAAAGGTAAGTAATCAGCAACACTCCTGCTAAGGGTAGACAGCTGCTCGTTCCACCCCCCCCCCCTTAATTGGTTCTCCTCCCTTCCACCAGTGTTGAGGCGGGTGGGAACAGCAGGGGGTGAGGGTGCTGTGCTAAAATAGGTGGAGTTATGCAGATCTAAAACGCATGGATTGCAGCAGCAGCAAGCCGAAAAGTGCAGGCATGTAAGGGATCTAGAGGTTGACAACATGTCTTCTTAACGGGAGTCCAGGTGCCCATCTCAACAAATGGACTTTTCAGGATTCGAGGGTGGCACCGTAGGCCGAAACCAATTCTGGTTATTGCTTCTCGGCCAAAAAGACTTAGACTTAGATTTAGACTGACTAACCCCGCCTCCAGATCCAGTTATATAGGGCAGGATCCTCCCCTTTCTGGTCTGGGGCAGGAGGTGTTGCATGTAATGTGTTCCTGACCAGGAAACTCCTGTTTTGCTCCCAGACATGGTATTACTACCACTGTGGCAACCAGACCCCCTGGGGTGCCACATATACAGCACAGACCAAAAGTTTGGACACACCTTCTCATTTAAAGATTTTTCTGTATTTTCATGACTATGAAAATTGTACATTCACACTGAAGGCATCAAAGCTATGAATTAGCACATATGGAATTATATACTTAACAAAAAAGTGTGAAACTACTGAAAATATGTCTTATATTCTAGGTTCTTAAAGTAGCCACCTTTTGCTTTGATGACTGCTTTGCACACTCTTGGCATTCTCTTGATGAGCTTCAAGAGGTAGTCACCGGAAATGGTTTTCACTTCACAGGTGTGCCCTGTCAGGTTTAATTAGTGGGATTTCTTGCCTTATAAATGGGGTTGGGACCATCAGTTGTGTTGTGCAGAAGTCTGGTGGATACACAGCTGATAGTCCTACTGAATAGACTGTTAGAATTTGTATTATGGCAAGAAAAAAGCAGCTAAGGCCACTGTTGCATTTCTGAAGAAAAAAATGAAAGTGATTCAGTGGCCAAGTACAGTGAAGGAAATAATAATTTCATCCCTTGCTGTTTTTGTAAGTTTGCCCACTGACAAAGACACGAGCAGTCTATAATTTTATGGGTAGGTTAATTTTAACATTGAGAGATAGAATATCCCCCCAAAAATCAAGAAAATCACATTGTATAAATTAGATACATTTATTTGCATTTTGCAGTGAGAAATAAGTATTTGATCCCCTACAAACCATTATGAGTTCTGGCTCCTACAGACCAGTTAGATGCTCCTAATCAACTCGGTACCTGCATTAAAGACAGCTGTATTACATAGTCACCTGTATAAAAGACTCCTGTCCACAGACTCAATTAATCAGTCAGACTCTAACCTCTACAACATGGACAAGACCAAAGAGTTTTCTAAGGATGTCAGGGACAAGATCATAGACCTGCACAAAGCTGGAATGGGCTACAATACCATAAGTAAGACGCTGGGTGAGAAGGAGACAACTGTTGGTGCAATAGTAAGAAAATGGAAGAAATACAAAATGACTGTCAATTGACATCGATCTGGGGCACCATGCAAAATCTCACCTTGTGGGGTATCCTTGATCATGAGGAAGGTGAGAGATCAGCCTAAAACTACATGGGAGGAACTTGTTAATGATCTCAAGGCAGCTGGGACCACAGTCACCAAGAAAATCATGGGTAACACATTACACCTTAAAGGTTTAAAATCCTGCAGTGCCCGCAAGGTCCCCCTGCTCTATAAGGCACATGTGCAGGCCTGTCTGATGTTTGCCATGAACACCTGGATGATTCTGTGAGTTATTAGGAGAAGGTGCTGTGGTCAGATGAGACAAAAATTGAGCTCTTTGGCATGAACTCAACTCACTGTGTTTGGAGGAAGAGAAATGCTGCCTATGACCCAAAGAACATCGTCCCCACTGTCAAACATGGAGGTGGAAACATTATGTTTTGGGGGTGTTTCTCTTCTAAGGGCACAGGTCTACTTCACTGCATCAATGGGAGAATGGATGGAACCACGTACCGTAAAATCCTGAGTGACCACCTCCTTCCCTCCGCCAGGACATTAAAAATGGGTCGTGGCTGGGTCTTCCAGCAAGACAATGACCCAAAACATACAGCCAAGGCAACAAAGGAGTGGCTCAAAAAGAAGCACATTAAGGTCATGGAGTGGCCTAGCCAGTCTCCAGACCTTAATCCCATAGAAAACTTATGGAGGGAGTTGAAGCTCCGAGTTGCCAAGTGACAGCCTCAAAATCTTAATGATTTAGAGATGATCTGCAAAGAGGAGTGGACCAAAATTCCTCCTCACATGTGCACAACCCTCATCATCAACTACAAAACAACGTCTGACTGCTGTGCTTGCCAACAAGGGTTTTTGCCACCAAGTATTAAGTGTTGTTTGCCAAAGGGATCAAATACTTATTTCTCACTGCAAAATGCAAATAAATTTATCTAATTTATACAATGTGATTTTCTTGATTTTTTTGGGATATTCTATCTCTCAATGTTAAAATTAACCTACCCTTAAAATTATAGACTGTTCATGTCTTTGTCAATGGGCAAACTTACAAAAACAGCAAGCGATCAAATAATTATTTCCTTCACTGTATGTCTCCTGATCTGAGCCCAATGGAACACCTATGAGGAATATTGAAGAGACAAGATGAGAATCACTCACCATTCAGCATCAAAGCTCTAATTGAGGTCGTTCTTGAATATCGGAAAAAGATAGATGTTGAAATATGTCCACAACTTATTCATTCCATGCCTACAATACTTGGTGCTGTCCTTAAAAATCATGGAGCGCATAGAGAATACTAGATGTAGTTATTTTTGATGTGGGGTGTATTCTTTTTTGCATCAACAAATTTGAGTGAAACTGGAGATGTCTTAATGTTATATTATTAACCTTACTTTCATGTTATGAGTTAAAATGTTCTATGAAGCTCAGTCTTGTAAAAATTATGGAATTTATTTTTTGTATTCAGTGATATATTGATTAAAATCTTACTTTTATCTACAGTGCTCATTTATGCTGAGCACTGTAGATACTTCAAATGAGAAATACTTTTGGATAAATATCAAATGTTGGTGACAAATATGGTAACTTTCCCACAGTTTAAAGTAACTGATGTCTTCATGGTTATGTCATTGCAAATGTTATCAAACAAGAGTACACAAACCTTTGACACAATATAAAGTATATAAATATAATAACTGTACTTCAAAGACAGTAAGAACTCAATGTTACTGTCAGCAATAATTAACAGACTTACTAAGTCATCCACCATATAAAATCTTGCAAACCTAAGAAGAAACCTAAGATGACAACATTCTGTATGTTATTTTTGGCTTTCTAGTCTGTTTGGCTAACTCCACACCCAATCACAATAAAGTTACAATCATAGCAGCTAGACCTTTTGCTGGGAACTTATATATAACGTGTTCTCTCTTCTGAATATTAGTGCATGGTATTTGTTATGATCCCAGAGGAACAAAGTTTGATATTAGTTGTACATTACACACTGGTACATACTGATACGTGTCTTATACAAACAGAAATATTGACATACACTACCGTTCAAAAGTTTGGGGTCATTTAGAAATTTCATTATTTTTGAAAGAAAAGCACATTTTTTTTCAATGAAGCTAACATTAAATGAATCAGAAATACACTCTATACATTGTTAATGTGGTAAATGGTAAATGACTATTATAGCTGCAAACATCTTGTTTTTATTGCAATATCTACATAGGTGTATAGAGGCCCATTTCCAACAACCACCACTCCAGTGTTTTAATGATACATTGTGTTTGCTAACTGTGTAAGAAGGCTAATGGATGTTTAGAAAACCCTAGAAAACCCTTGCACAAGTATGTTAGCCCAGCTGAAAACGGTTTGGCTGATTTGAGAAGCTATAAAATTGACCTTCCTTTGAGCTAGTCTAGAATCTGGAGCATTACATTTGTTTGTTCTATGAAACTGTCAAAATGGCTAGAAAAAGAGAACTTTCATGTGAAACTCGACAGTCTATTCTTGTTCTTAGAAATGAAGGCTATTCCACGCGAGAAATTGCCAAGAAACTGAAGATTTCCTACAACGGTGTGTACTACTCCCTTCAGAGGAGAGCACAAACAGGCTCTAACCAGAGTAGAAAGAGAAGTGGGAGGCCCCGCTGTACAACTGAGCAACAAGACAAGTACATTAGAGTCTCTAGTTTGAGAAATCGACGCCTCACAGCTCCTCAACTGGCAGCTTCATTAAATAGTACACGCAAAACGCCAGTGTCAACGTCTACAGTGAAGAGGCGACTCCGGGATACTGGCCTTCAGGGCAAAGTGGCAAAGAAAAAGCCATATCTGAGACTGGCTAATAAAAGGAAAAGATTAATATGGGCAAAAGAACACAGACATTGGACAGAGGAAGATTGGAAAAAAGTTTTATGGACAGACGAATCAAAGTTTGAGGTGTTTGGATCACACAGAAGAACATTTGAGAGATGCAGAACAACTGAAAAGATGCTGGAAGAGTGCCTGACGCCATCTGTCAAGCATGGTGGAGGTAATGTGATGGTCTGGGGTTGCTTTGGTGCTGGTAAAGTGGGAGATTTGTACGAGGTAAATGGGATTTTGAATAAGGAAGGCTATCACTCCATTTTGCAACGCCATGCGATACCCTGTGGACAGCGCTTGATTGGAGCCAATTTCATCCTACCACAGAACAATGCACCTAAGCACACCTCCAAATTATGCATGAACTATTTAGGGAAGAAGCAGGCAGCTGGTATTCTATCTGTAATGGAGTGGCCGGCGCAGTCACCTGATCTCAACCCCATTGAGCTGTTGTGGGAGCAGCTTGACCGTATGGTATGCAAAAAGTGCCCATCAAGCCAATCCAACTTGTGGGAGCGGCTTCAGGAAGCATGGGGTGAAATTTCTCAAGATTACCTTAACAAATTAACAGCTAGAATGCCAAAGGTCTGCAATGCTGTAATTGCTACAAAGGGAGCATTCTTTGACGAAAGCAAAGTTTGAAGGAGAAAATTATTCTTTCTAATAAAAATCATTATTTCTAACCTTGTCAATGTCTGGACTATATTTTCTATTCATTTTGCTACTCATTTGATAAATAAAAGTATGAGTTTTCATGGAAAACACAAAATTGTCTGCGTGACCCCAAACTTTTGAACAGTAGTGTACCTAAGAAAAGAACTGGCCATGTACATAATATTAAACGAACCATAGTGCTAAGGCAAGGTGTCAAGCTCCAGGTTCGTGTTGCCTACTCATTGGTTATATGCAAGGAAGGAGAACAAAGGAGTAATATGGCAAAAAGACAAAATCTTTATTAACAATAAATTATCAAAGTGATAAAAGTTATACAAAAATGACAAAAGCAAGGGAATGAGGGAAGAAGGTACCAGAGACGAGGCATTCCCTGGAAATCAACGCAGGGCAGTCCAACACTTATGGGTACATATAGGTATTGATATATAAAAGATGGAATGAGATATAAATATATGGATAAATAGATGAAGGGAGTATAGACATGCCGCCAAATGGGGAAATTACCCCATTATAAGACAGAAATCACCTCGGTATAAATAAGAATAAGTAAATATCATATGCAAATTGCAGGTAATAAATAGTAACCGAGATGAAGTCCAAGTCTTAAGTTAGGTATATAAATATACTACACCATATTAGCATAGGATGCAATGTCCGATAGGTACCCAAAATATGGCTAGAATTACTCACCCAGCATAAATTGACACAAGTGAGGGAGAGCCCGCGGATGCCAGGAGAGCCCCAGGAAGTGCTGCCGGTAAAGGACGCGTCCCGACGCGCATTTCGCCTATCTTTATCAAGAGGTGCTGCATTGTGCACCAACAGGACCTGGTTATATACGCCCCCATCCAGTCACATGATTCAGTGAATGAGGGGGACTGATTGGTATATAGCGGCGCGTGTGCATGGAGCCACACCCTCCCGCCGCACGCGTCACAGCCGTCAGGTCCCGGACACGCGCCCGGGGGCGCGCCCAGGAAACGCCCCCAGAGGCGTGCCAGGGACGGCAAGACAGCCGGACACGTGCGCGAGATGGCGAAGGACCGGAACACACGCGCACCACCAAAGTTAGAAGCAAAAACACCGCCTGTAAAGTGAGGGGAAAAAGCAAAGAGTATGTATCCAACTCTCAAAATAAGAAAGAGATTAGGTAAGATACTCTCAATCCCAGCAGCACAGCAAGGTAACCTAGTGGAGCATCAAGACAAAAAAATATACCATAGGGTCTCATACATAAGTCCCTTATATTCCCAGGGAATCAATCAAGGGGTATATAGACCAACTACATTCATGCAGTTCGACATAAGTCAGTTCCCATCCAGAGGAAAAAAAAGGACAGTAGGAAAGTCTTGAAAGATGCTCCATCTTGTCAGCTGTGTCTTGGACATCAGATAGAGAAGGTCCATAGAGAAGGTGCATAATGACAATTAGTTAGTAGCCTGACATCTAAAATAGTGGAAGAAAACACAAATTTAAAACCAAAAAATGAAAGCGAGCTAAAAAACTGAAGCACGGACTGGGGGATCAGAGCAAGAGCAACACTGAGGGAGAGCACCACAAGACAAAAGGTCAGATCATAAAAATGAGGAGAAGCCCAGATTTTCATTAAGGCCACGTGGGGCCAAGGTGTCCAGGATGCTGATCCATCTGGCCTCTTTTTGCACAAGGCAAAGTTTGTAGTCACCACCCCGAGAGCCCAGATGCACCACATCGATGCCACGCACCATCAGGCTACGTGGGTCACAGTCATGGACTTTTTTAAAATGTTGTGGTAGTGTTCTGAGCTCCCGGGGGTCTGACACAGATTTGGCTGCGCCAATGTCCTGCACATGCTCCCGCACCCGAATCCTCAATTCCCTCGTAGTAAGTCCTACGTAGATTTTCTGGCAATTACACGTGGCATAATATACCACGTGTGTTGTACTGCAGGATATATATTTAGAAATTTGGTAGGTGCGGGAGCCATCCGACGTCGTAAAGGATGAACAGCGAAGGACATTGGCGCAAGCCAAACAATGGCCACATGGATAGGATCCAACCCTGGGCCCGCGTGACCTGAAGGGGTTAGATGCTGGTGGAATGTAGTGACTGAAAGTAACCAGATCACCCAAATTTTTGGCTCGTCTGGCAGTCATAAGTGGAGATTGTCCCACCACATCCCTAAGTGATGGCTCCGCGCTAAGAACATTCCAATGTCGTGAGAGGACACACCTCATAGTTCCCCACTCATGGTTATAGGTGGAGATGAAGCGGGTCCTCTCAGGGAACCCGGAAGGGGGTCGCCGAGGGGGGTATAAGAGACGACTGTGGGGAGTGCTGCGGGCTCTACCGTAGCCACGGCCAATGCATCGATTGCTGTAACCTCTCTGTTTGAAACGTTCAGTCAGGTCCGCCGCCTGCTTCTCAAATTTGGCATCGGTGGAACAGATGCGCTTAATCCTAAGGAACTGTCCAACCGGGACGGCCCTTATTGTTGAAGGAGTATGTCCAGAAGCAGCATGCACTAATGAACTCACAGCTGTGGGCTTCCTGTAGACGTCAGTCTGGATGAAGGAGTGTGAGTACACCTCCAGAGTGACGTCCAGGAAGTCCATGCGTTTGAAATTGTGAATATACGTGAGTTTAATCCCTCACATATTGGCATTTAGCTGTCTCATGAAGTCATCGAGCTCCTCCACAGAACCCCGCCAAAAAAATAACACATCATCAATATACCTGAGCCATGTCACAACCTGGTTAGTGCCCCGAACGCCATCGTCCCCAAAAATTTCCCTCTCCCACGCACCGAGGAAGAGGTTTGCATACGAAGGCCGCACCCATGGCCGTGCCATATCGCTACAGGTATACCGTATCTTTAAAAAGAAAATAATTATCGCAAAGGATAAAGTGGGGGAGCTCGAGGATAAATTTGCGCGAAGGGCCATCCAGGTCGGAGGTCCCAAGGAAAAGACGAGCAGACGCTAGGCCTAGGTCATAACCGATGCAGGTATATAGACTCTCGACATCGGCCGTGACCATGATAGTGCCCGGTTCCGAAAAGGCGCCATCAACCCTAGTATGGACGTCCATCATGTCCTTGACATAGGATGGAAGGGTCTCTACGAGTGGTCTCAGATGACTATCAACATATTGAGAAATTGGACCACAGAGACCCCCCAAACCTGACACGATCGGACGTCCTGGAGGGTAGGTGGCAGCATTGTGAACCTTAGGAAGTAGGTAAAAGGTAGCTGTTTTAGGGGAACGTACAGTCAAAGCCTCCACAGTCCTCTTATCTATGATACCCCTCTCGCAAGCCCGAGCCAGGATTCCCTGTAGGGTAGCGGAGAGGGAGGCCGTAGGATTATACAGCAGCCTAGAGTAAGTTTCCTTATCTCTCAGCTGTCGCAACGCCTCCCTCTCATATTTGTAGTGGGGCCACAGGACGATGTTTCCTCCCTTGTCTGCCGGTTTAATAACCGTGTCCTTGAGTGTTTTAAGTTGTTGAATCGCTTGGCGTTGGGCGGAGGTTAAGTTGTCAAATTTTCTCCGTGTGGAGAGTTTTTTGAAATCCTCCGCAACTAGGTTGACAAAAATTTCCACTGCCGGACTAATAGACAAGGGAGGGAACCTCGTTGATTTAGGAATCCTAACCTGTGGTAACCCACCTGTGGGAGGAGTCGTTTGTTCCAAAAGGAGGTCCTCCAGATGTTGTAAGGCCTCCTCCTCTGCCGCCATTGGGTCAAGATCACCATCCGACCTGAAATGAAGTTTTTTTAAAATCAGTTTCCGAGCAAACAGATGGAGGTCCTTGAGGGCCGTAAAATAATCAAAAGAATTTGTGGGGGAAAATGACAGGCCCATACTAAGGACCTCCATCTGTGTCTCAGTCAAAACATGATTCGTTAAATTCATAACACGGAGCCCCCCCCGGGGATCACCAACCTGGTATGGGGTTGTCCGCTTTCTCCTATTGTTCGGTCTCTTTTGGATGCGTTCAGTTAATTGAGTAAAGGAGCCACCCTGGGAATCCACGCTAGTAACTGGTATCTGATCCTCACTGGAGGTTCCAGAGGTATTCGAGGTGGACCTGGACCGTACATGTGAATTATTACGAGACCTAGGCCTTAGATTTTCAACTGGTGATCTCTACCGATACACTCTATGGGTGAGCTTAGCCTGTGTATCGCGTGAAAATTTTTTTATTTTGTAGCTTGTAGGGGAGGAGTCCTGAGGAGATAATTTGCATATTCCCACTGCATTTTGGGGTAAGTGAAGAGTCTCCGCGAGCTCAAAGAACACTGGATTTTGGCTGTTGGAGCTGGAAAGAGGACATCGGTAAACTGCGCGCCGGCATATTGAAGCTTTTTTCACTGTTTTCAGAACATTAACAGTAAGAACATGGAAGAGTCCAGGAGCCATTTGGTGAGCTGCATATCCTGCTACATGTTCACAGACTTGCCAGTGGAAAAGCCAAACTTCACATGCCAGAAATGCAAGCTTGTGTCCCTGTTAGAGGAAAAGTTGCGAAATCTAGAAGAGAGGTTAACTACCTTGAAAATCATTAAGGAAGGTGAAGAGTTCTTAGACAGAGCAGAATTATCTCTTCATGATTCAGAAAGAGAAGAAATTCGAACTGCACCTGACGAAACAGAGGAATGGAAGCATGTGACCCACAGAAGCAGGAGGATCAAGAGGCAGTCAGCACCCATACTGCTCAGGAACCAGTACCAGGCTCTCTCGCAGGAGAACCATGAAGAAATACAGCAAGATAAGACTTTGCCAGTAATGAATAACCTTGTAAGCCCTCAGAATCCTCCTGGATGGAGAAAGAAGAATGTTGTGAAGAAAAAACGGAGAGTGGTGGTCATGGGGGATTCCCTGTTAAGAGGAACAGAGGCCGCTATCTGCAGACCAGACATAACCTCAAGAGAAATGTGCTGTCTTCCTGGAGCAAAAATTAAAGATGTGTCTGACAGGATATCAAGACTCTTCAGACCTACAGATCACTACCCATTCCTGCTAATACATGTGGGGACAAATGACACCGCAAGAAAGGACCTGGAAACCATCTGCAGTGACTTTGAAGACTTAGGCAAGAAAGTGAAAGAATTGGGAGCGCAGGTGGTCTTCTCATCCATCCTCCCAGTGGATGGCCATGGAACAATGAGGTGGAATAAGATTCTACAGGTGAACAACTGGCTACGTCGATGGTGCCGTCAACAAGGATTTGGATTTCTGGATCACGGAATGAATTACCTACAGTATACGATGGACTACTTGCTAGAGATGGGGTGCACCTTACGAAGACTGGATAACATGTATTTGGAAGTCGCCTTGCTACACTCATCAGGAGAGCTTTAAACTAGAACAATGTGGGAAGGGAAGCAAAAGGCCAGAAAAAGCCATACAGCTGACAAATACTATTGAGATTTCTGCTACTGGAAGTGGAAAGGAAGAACAAAGACAAAACAATTTAAATAATAAAAATATGGGAGGAAGAGAAACCAATCACAAACTAAAATGTTTTTATACAAATGCACAAAGCATGGGCAACAGACAAGGAGAATTGGAACTACTAATGCAGGAAAAGAAATATGATGTCATTGGAATCACTGAAACTTGGTGGGACGATACACATGATTGGAATAAAAGGCTAAAAGGATACAACTTATTTGCAAGAAACAGAATTGATAAACGAGGAGGAGGTGTCGCATTGTATGTTAGAAAAGCGTATATCTGCACAGAGATTGAAGCTTCAGAGACTGGGAGTTCTGTGGAAACTGTTTGGGTAAGAATACAAGGAGAGAACAACGGAAAGGACACCATTGTAGGCATTTACTACAGGCCACCTGGGCAAGCTGAAGATATGGATGAACTCTTTATGTATCAAATGACCAAGTTCTCCAAAAAATATGACGTAGTGATCATGGGAGATTTCAACTATCCAGACATTTGTTGGGAATCTCTCTCAAGTAAAACTAACAGGTCAAGCAAATTCTTATCCTCTCTTGCTGACAACTTTATCTTCCAAAAGGTAGGGGAGAAAACAAGGGGATCTGCTACTTTGGATCTAATCCTTATAAACAGGGAGGAAATGGTTGAGGAGGTAAAGGTGGCTGGGACCCTAGGAGGCAGCGATCATGCTATTATAGAATTTTGGATAACTAGAGGAGGAAGACATGTGAAGACTCAAACTTCAAGGTTAGATTTTAGAAAGGCAGATTTTAAGAGACTCAGAAAGAGAATAGGAGGGATCCAATGGCTGGATGTCCTTAAGGGCAAAAATGTCCAGGAAGGATGGGAAATTTTTAAAAATGAGATTCTCAAAGCACAATCGTTAACAATCCCGAAAAGTAGGAAGAATGGGAAGTATTTAAGGAAACCAGGATGGATGAACACAGAGCTTAAACACATGCTAAAAAGAAAGAAAGAAATGTTTATTAAATGGAAAGAGGGAGGCATATCTAAAGAAGATTATAATGCAGTCTGCAGATCCTGTAGGGCACGTATCAGGTTAGCTAAAGCTGACAATGAATTAAGGCTTGCGAGAGATGTCAAAAGCAATAAAAAAGGATTTTGGGGGTATGTCAAAAGTAAAAGAAAAGTCAAAGATGCTATAGGATTTTTACAGGATGAAAATGGAGAAATGGTAAGAGAGGATGTTGAGAAGGCCGAACTTTTTAATTCCTATTTTGCATCTGTTTTCTCTCAGAAAGAAAATGTAACATCAACTGATCTTCACTGTCCTTTTAAAGGAATAGAAGAATCCAAGTTATCTGTAAACAGAAAGATTGTGAGGGAATATTTAGCTAACATAAATGAGTTCAAGTCTCCAGGTCCAGATGAATTACACCCCAGAGTACTGAAGGAGATCGTAGAAGAAATTTTAGAACCACTCTCCATAATCTTTGAAAATTCTTGGAGAACAGGAGAAGTCCCAGAAGACTGGAGAAGAGCAAATGTTGTTCCTATCTTCAAAAAGGGGAAGAAGGTGGACCCAGGGAACTATAGGCCGGTGAGTCTGACTTCTATACCAGGAAAGATCTTTGAACAAATTATTAAACAACATGTATGTAAGTACCTGGATAAGAATGAAGTGATTAAACAGAGTCAGCATGGGTTTGTAACTAACAAGTCATGTCAGACTAATTTAATTTCCTTCTATGACAGAATCACTGACTGGGTGGATCAGGGAAATGCTGTAGATGTAGTATATCTTGACTTCAGCAAAGCATTTGACAAAGTATCTCACACCATCCTTATTGAAAAAATGACCAAGTATGCAATGGACCAGGCAACTGTTAGGTGGATTCATAACTGGCTTAGTGATCGGACTCAAAGGGTGGTTGTAAATGGCTTCACATCCAGCTGGATGAATGTCTCAAGTGGGGTACCACAGGGCTCTGTCCTGGGACCTGTATTGTTCAACATCTTCATCAATGATTTAGATGAAGGAATTGAGGGTAAACTGATTAAATTTGCTGATGACACAAAGCTAGGAGGGATAGCTAATACTAGAGAAGAGAGAGAGAGGATTCAAAAAGACCTAAATAAACTGGAGCAGTGGGCAGCAACCAACAGAATGTTTTTTAACAGGGAAAAATGCAAAGTACTACATCTGGGCAATAAAAATGAAAAAAGCATATACAGAATGGGAGGAATAGAGCTAAGCAACAGTACATGTGAAAAAGACTTAGGTATACTAATAGATCATAGACTGAACATGAGTCAACAGTGTGATGCAGCAGCAAAAAAGGCAAATACAATTCTGGGATGTATTAACAGAAGCATACAGTCTAGATCACGTGAAGTCATTATCGGTCTTTACTCCTCTTTGGTCAGACCTCATCTGGAATACTGTGTACAGTTTTGGGCACCACATTTTAAAAAAGACATCGACAAACTGGAGCAAGTTCAGAGAAGAGCGACCAGAATGGTGACTGGTCTGCAAACCATGTCCTATGAGGAACGGTTGCAGGATTTGGGAATGTTTAGCTTGCAAAAAAGAAGACTGAGAGGAGACTTAATAGCTGTCTACAAATATGTCAAGGGCTGTCACATTGTAGAAGGATCATCTTTATTCTCATTTTCACAAGGAAAGACTAGAAGCAATGGGATGAAACTAAATGGGAGGAGACACAGATTAGATATTAGAAAAAACTTTTTGACAGTTAGGGTGATTAATGAGTGGAACAGGCTGCCACGAGAGGTGGTGAGTTCCCCTTCAATGGACATATTCAAACAGAAGCTGGACAGACATCTGTCTGAGATGATTTAGTGAATCCTGCTTTGAGCAGGGGGTTGGACCAGATGACTCAGGAGGTCTCTTCCAACTCTACCATTCTATGATTCTATGATTCCTTAACAAGTTTCTGGCAATCCACGTCAACCTCCTCATTAAGTTTTTTAAGATCATCGCTAGATAGATCCTTCCTAAGTTGTCCTTGTAGGAGGTCAATCTCTGATTCTAACTCCTGAAGGGATTTTTCATTCTGTTCCTTTAGGAGACCCAGAAAACCCAGAGAGCAGATGTTAGCCAAAGACTCCCAATTATTTTTAAATGACTCATCTTCAATTTTGAAAGAAGGAAAGATCTGTATCCTCAGACCTCTGGGGATCAGAGCCGTCTCAATATATTTGGTTAGGAAAGCGCGGTTCCACCAGGTCCGACATCTCCGTTTGATTAAGGCCTTAAAACTAGTAATGCTCTCCCTCAGCCTCTGATCTGTGTCCGGCACCACCAAACCCCCATTGCTAGATAACTGATCTAACTGCGCGAGCCAAGTGGTATCTCGTGCACGAAAGTCCATAATAGGCCAGGCAAGAACTGTAAAAATACAGAGAAACATATATAAGAAAAGAACTGGCCATATACATAATATTAAACGAACCATAGTGCTAAGGCAAGGTGTCAAGCTCCAGGTTCGTGTTGCCTACTCATTGGTTATATGCAAGGAAGGAGAACAAAGGAGTAATATGGCAAAGAGACAAAATCTTTATTAATAATAAATTATCAAAGTGATAAAAGTTATACAAAAATGACAAAAGCAAGGGAATGAGGGAAGAAGGTGCCAGAGATGAGGCATTCCCTGGAACGCAGGGCAGTCCAACACTTATGGGTACATATAGGTATTGATATATAAAAGATGGAATGAGATATAAATATATGGATAAATAGATGAAGGGAGTATAGACATGCTGCCAAATGGGGAAATTACCCCATTATAAGACAGAAATCACCTCAGTATAAATAAGAATAAGTAAATATCATATGCAAATTGCAGGTAATAAATAGTAACCGAGATGAAGTCCAAGTCTTAAGTGAAATGATCTCGATGGTCCAGGTGGATGGAGTGGAGGATGGCTGGTTGATGGACACCCCATGCAAACACGGCTACGGCACTAACAAGGAGGAGGTGGAGTAATGTTTTCGGCTGGAATCATGGGGAGAGAGATTGTCGGCCCTTTTAGGATTCCTGAAGGGGTAAAGATGAACTCCATAATGTATGTTGAGTTTCTCAAACAGCACTTCCTTCCATGGCTCAAGAAGAAGAACCGTGTATTCCGCAGCAAGATCATTTTCATGCATGATAATGCCCCGTCTCATGCTGCACATAACACATCTGCATCTCTGGCTGCTGTGGGCATAAAAGGGGACAAACTTATGGTGTGGCACCCATGCTCCCCTGACCTCAACCCCATTGAGAACCTCTGGAGCATCATCAAAAGGAGTGTCTATGATGGCGGGAGGCAGTTCACATCTAAGCAACAGCTCTGGGAGGGTATTCTGTCCTCATGCAAAACAATTAAAGCAGAAACCATCCAAAACCTGACAAATTCAATGGACGAGAGAGTTCAGAAGCTCCTTTCGAACAAGGGGTCCTATGTGCAAATGTAACATCACCTAGAATAAAGTTTTGAGTTGAAAACTGTTTGATTTCAGTTTGTAATAACCTGCTAATGCTTATAATTTCAAAAATGACCATTTTTTTGTTCTTTATTAAAATGAAAAGGTTGAAAACTCTGCTGTGCATAATAATTTGGAACATGCATTTTGAGTGCAGTTTGAGTTTTTTATTTTTAAAAAAATATACTGTTATCATAGGCAGTTTGTACAAAAACCTTTCAATTGTACTCTAATAGTTATTTGACTGGAAAATTACAATGACTGCAATTCATATAGGTAATTTGGGAAAATCTGAGAAAATATTATTTGCATAATAATTTGGAACACAGTGTATCTGTAATGGAGTGGCCAGCGCAGTCACCTGATCTCAACCCCATTGAGCTGTTGTGGGAGCAGCTTGACCGTATGGTAGGCAAAAAGTGCCCATCAAGCCAATCCAACTTGTGGGAAGGGCTTCAGGAAGCATGGGGTGAAATTTCTCAAGATTACCTCAACAAATTAACAGCTAGAATGCCAAAGGTCTGCAATGCTGTAATTGCTGCAAAGGGAACATTCTGAGACGAAAGCAAAGTTTGAAGGAGAAAATTATTCTTTCTAATAAAAATCATTATTTCTAACCTTGTCAATGTCTGGACTATATTTTCTATTCATTTTGCAACTCATTTGATAAATAAAAGTATGAGTTTTCATGGAAAACACCAAATTGTCTTCGCGACCCCAAACTTTTGAACAGTAGTGTACCTAATACACTGCTAATCATACTTATAATAAAAAGGTTTTCAGGTTGTAGGCAATTATGTCCATAGGATGTGCAATGGATGAAAGGACCCACCCCTTGACCCTCAGCTATCCTAATACTATGGCGAAGTTTGCTACATTTCCCAGTTGAAGTGTATAGGAGATACAGAAGGAGTCAAGCAGTGTGACCACCTCATTATTGAAATATGCAGAGAATATGATGACTAATAGTTAGTGGATGTTCTCAAGTTCCATAGACTAAAGAATCCAGAGACTAGACCTACATCTTAAAGGGGTCGCACTCTCAACAACTGCAGACTTATGAATCCTCTCATCATGCGCTCTGCGGGCTGTGAGGATTCTCCGGTGCCAGGAGATATGTAATATGGATAGTCCCGGCCACATTCCAACTAGACTGTTTCCATCCTCACTAAATACACTTGCATTGAGCGAGTCTGTGCCCATCTAGTCGGAATGTGGCCAGGAGAATTCATATTGCATATTTGTGGCACCGGAGAATCCTTAGTGTGCAATGTGGGCACTGTGAGAATTCACAGAATGACTGCAGACTTGTAACTTTAGAACAGACAACTCTTTTAAGGATATGGCAAAAATACTTAAGATGACAATTAGTGATGAGCGAACGTGTTCGCCACTGCTCGGTACTCGCCCGAGCATCACGGTGCTTGACAAGTTCGGCACTCGGTGAGTATTTCTGGGTTGCTCGAGTGGGAACTTGAGTCCCCGCCCTGCATGTTTGGTGCTCTTTAGAGAGTCAATGAACATGAAGGGATTGCCTGCCATGCACTGTAATGTCAGAGCCATGTTGGTTGTGGCATTACAATGATTGGCTGGCCGCACAGAGTCATCAGGTCTATATAAGACCTGGCGCCGCTATGCTCGTCACAGTCTACAGTGGAAAAAGGCAGAGTAGGGAGAGGTGATGCTGAGTCAGGGAAAGATTTGCTTGTTTATAGTTAGTATAGGTATTCCACAACATATATACAGTACAGACCAAAAGTTTGGACACACATTCTCATTTAAAGATTTTTCTGTATTTTCATGACTTTGAAAATTGTACATTCACACTGAAGGCATCAAAACTATAAATTAACACATGTGGAATTATATACTTAACAAAAAAGTGTGAAACAACTGAAAATATGTCTTATATTGTAGGTTCTTCAAAGTAGCCACCTTTTGCTTTGATGACTGCTTTGCACACTCTTGGCATTCTCTTGATGAGCTTCAAGAGGTAGTCACCTGAAATGGTTTTCACTTCACAGGTGTGCCCTGTCAGGTTTAATAAGTGGGATTTCTTGCCTTATAAATGGGGTTGGGACCATCAGTTGTGTTGTGCAGAAGTCTGGTGGATACACAGCTGATAGTCCTACTGAATAGACTGTTAGAATTTGTATTATAGCAAGAAAAAATCAGCTAAGTAAAGAAAAACGAGTGGCATCATTACTTTAAGAAATGAAGGTCAGTCAGTCCGAAAAATTGGGGAAACTTTGAATGTGTCCCCAAGTGCAGTTCCAAAAACATCAAGCGCTACAAAGAAACTGGCTCACATGAGGACCGCCCCAGGAAAGGAAGACCAAGAGTCACCTCTGCTTCTGAGGATAAGTTTATCCGAGTCACCAGCCTCAGAAATCGCAGGTTAACAGCAGCTCAGATTAGAGACCAGGTCAATGCCATACAGAGTTCTAGCAGTAGACACATCTCTACAACAACTGTTAAAAGGAGACTTTGTGCAGCAGGCCTTCATGGTAAAATAGCTGTTAGGAAACCACTGCTAAGGACAGGCAACAAGCAGAAGAGACTTGTTTGGGCTAAAGAACACAAGGAATGGACACTAGACCAGTGGAAATCTGTGCTTTGGTCTGATGAGTCCAAATTTGAGCTGTTTGGTTCCAACCACCGTGTCTTTGTGCGACGCAGAAAAGGAGAACGGATGGACTCTACATGCCTGGTTCCCACCGTGAAGCATGGAGGAGGAGGTGTGATGGTGTGGGGGTGCTTTGCTGGTGACACTGTTGGGGATTTATTCAAAATTGAAGGCATACTGAACCAGCATGGCTACCACAGCATCTTGCAGCGGCATGCTATTCCATCCGGTTTGCGTTTAGTTGGACCATCATTTATTTTTCAACAGGACAATGACCCCAAACACACCTCCTGGCTGTGTAAGGGCTATTTGACCAAGAAGGAGAGTGATGGGGTGCTACGCCAGATGACCTGGCCTACACAGTCACCAGACCTGAACCCAATCGAGATGGTTTGGGGTGAGCTGGACCGCAGAGTGAAGGCAAAAGGGCCAACAAGTGCTAAGCATCTATGGGAACTCCTTCAAGATTGTTGGAAGACCATTTCCAGTGACTACCTCTTGAAGCTCATCAAGAGAATGCCAAGAGTGTGCAAAGCAGTCATCAAAGCAAAAGGTGGTTACTTTGAAGAACCTAGAATATAACACATATTTTCAGTTGTTTCACACTTTTTTGTTAAGTATATAATTCCACATGTGTTAATTCATAGTTTTGATGCCTTCAGTGTGAATGTACAATTTCCAAAGTCATGAAAATACAGAAAAATCTTTAAATGAGAAGGTGTGTCCAAACTTTTGGTCTGTACTGTATATATATATATCCATCTGAACTAACAATCCTTCTGAGGACTAATCCAGCTGCATATATTCAGTGGTGATAGCAGGAGTTAGGCAGGCAGGTTATGTGGCAGACTGCAGTGCATGATACAGCACAAGAGGGTCCATTGAACGTCCTGTTAGTATAGGTATTCCACAACATATATACATATATCCATCTGAGTTAACAGTCCTTTTGAGGACTAATCTAGCTGCATATAATCAGTGCTAGGCAGGTAGGTATTGTATGTGGCAGACTGCAGTGTATGATACAGCACAAGAGGGTCCATTGAACATCCTGTCTGCTGCTGCTGTAATAATTACAGATATTTGTAGACATAGCCCCAGATATCATGGGCCAAGGCAAATATTTTTTTTATCTTAATCCTGGTTATTTGCTTAAAAAGCAATCCAGAGTACACAATTTTTCTGCTCCATTTTCTTGTTCTCACTGCAGAATAAATTCAGTTCTGTTCCATATAAAAGCGATAAAAATACAGAAATTTAAACTGAACGTGGAAAATATTGGCCTCCTTTTCCATTCTGTTGCAGTGTGTCAGTCAAGCTATTCACACTAGGTGTCTGTGAAGAATAGTATTCGTAAATTACAGGCCTGCTATTTAAAACCTTGGTTTTCTGTCAGGCATAACACCTATAAGAGTATTCCAAAATCAGCCATTTCTTTAATTTCCAATCTGTTGCAGTGTGTCAGTCAAGCTATTCACACTAGGTCTGTGTAGAATAATATTAGTAAATTACAGATCTGCTATTTAAAATTGTTGTTCTCTGTCAGACATATCACATATCACTGCGTTCCAAAATCAACCATTTCTCGTGAACGTGGAAAATATTGTCCTCCATTAAAAATGGGCA
The DNA here is from genome assembly GCF_046119375.1 of Phyllobates terribilis. Lineage (NCBI taxonomy): Eukaryota > Metazoa > Chordata > Amphibia > Anura > Dendrobatidae > Phyllobates > Phyllobates terribilis. The sequence goes on along the minus strand of NW_027362761.1, from coordinate 901,222,547 downwards.
AGGTGCGTGGCAAGGGACGGGGAAGTGGACATGATGGTGATGGTGCATGCAGAGGCTGAGGACGTGGCCGTGGGCAAGCTGAAATTGTGCCACACCCACATCTTGTCACTCGACCTCCCTGTCCCAATTACTAGGGAACCACAGAACACCACTATTGAACAAAGAGCAGTGTCAAAAGGTTGTTGGTTGGATAGCAGATAATGCTTCCAGTCACTTTGCCACCACCACCACCACGCTGTCTTCCACATGGTCAAGTCTCAGTAGCCGTGAGTCTGGACCGCATATTCCATACCCTGATCCTCCTTTCTCCCTCCCTGCCAAGTGCCCGGAGACAAATGATCCCACACTTGGACACTCAGAAAAGATGTTCACTTTTCCATTTGTAGATTCGGGCCTCTTGCCCGGCCAGCTTCAAGCGAGTCAAGAGCAGAACGCGTTTAATGATGCCCAAATATTGGAGCAGTCACGGTCACACAAAGGCGTCAGTGGGAAAGTGCAATTACTGTCGCAAGAGGTGGATGATGAGACACAATTGCCAGAAAGTCAGGAGGAGGACCAGGGTGCGAAAGTGGAAGACGAGGTGGTGGATGATATAGTAACTGACCCAACCTGGCAGGAGGACATGCAAAGCGAGGACAGCAGCACACAGGGGGAGGGAGGTGTAGCACCACAACAGGAAGGAAGAAGCAGTGTGGTGGCCGCAGACAGAAGGCAACCATTCACCGTAACATCAACATGATGGAAGTTGCCAGTACAACTGTTAGGTCTTCTCGAGTCTGGTTGTTTTTAAAGACTCTGCCAATAACCCCATAAAGGCCATTTGCACCACCTGCCAGGCCAGCATCAGCAGGGCTAGCAAAACTACCAGCCTGACCGCCACCAGCATGATCAGGCACATAGCAGCAAAGCACCCGAGTAAGTGGGTCGAACCCCAGGGTCCAGCAACAGTGTCTGTGAGTGACACCATTGATTGTTCTGCTGTTGTGCGTGCACGCCAATCTTCTGTCCATGGCGCATGCCAAGATGCCTCCCGCCCTGCACTTGGCGTTGAACACTCTGAACTAGCACCATCAGCAAGCACATCCACGTCCTTGTCTCAGTGCAGCTTTCAGTTGTCCCTACCCCAGTCTTTGGAACGCAAGCACAAATACGCAGCCAACGTCCCACAGGCCACACTACTAAATTCACACATTTTGCGAATCCTTGGCTCGTGGAGATGGAAGCTTTCCACAACCGGATGGCGGCGGCCGTCCCTCAGTACTTGGTCCCCAGCCGCCACAATTTCTTCCGATGTGCCATCCCCGTATTACATGAGCACGTGTCCTACAACATTAGATGTGCCCTCAACAATGCAGTTACTGGGAAATTCCACCTAACCATGGACACGTGGACAAGTGCTTGTGGACAGGAATGGTACATCTCGCTGACGGCACACTGGGTTAATATAGCGGAAGCTGGGACCCAGTCGGACTTTGGGACAGAACATGTCCTCCCGACGCCGAGGATTGCGGGTCCTGGGTCAATCAGGGTTGCCCCCACATTCTACAGCTCCTGCACCTCCTCCTCTTCAGCCTTCATCTCTGAATTGACCACATCAGTCACAAGCTGGAAGCACTGCAGCACTGATTCAGCCAAGCGGCAACAGGTGGTGCTGAAGCCAATATGCTTAGGTGACAAACCGCACAATGCTGAAGAGTTGTGGACAGCTCTGAAAGAGCAGGCAGATCTGTGGCTGACACCCCTGACCCTACAGCCAGGCATGGTCGTGTGTGACAATGGCAAGAACCTGGTGGCGGCTCTGAGGCGAGGCGACCTCACACACGTACTATGCCTGGCCCATGTGCTTAACCTCGTGGTTCAGAGGTTTCTCAAAACTTACCCGGATCTGCCGGATCTGCTTGTCAAAGTAAGCCACCTGTGTGCCCATTTAAGAAAGTCAGCTACAGCTTCCGCCGCTCTTGCCGTGCTTCAGCAGTGTTTGCAGCTTCCAGCTCAACAACCGATCTGCAATGTCCCCACATGTTGGAACTCTACATTGCAGTTGTTGGGAAGGATTTGTGAGCAGAAGAGAGCAGTTGTTGAGTACCAGCATCAACAAGGCCGTCGGTATTCAGTTCAGACTCCACATATAAGACCTCAGGAGTGGACATGGATGTCAGGCAAATGTACCATTCTTCAAAACTCTGAGGACTCTACCAAGATGGTGAGCGGCGATGATGCCATAATTAGCATTGCCATCCCGCTACTCTGTGTTCTGAAGCTCGCTCTGCACACAATTAAAGAGGATGCATTGCAGGCAGAGCAGGATGAGATGGAGCAAGGAACCATACAGGGTGATTCCACACAGCATAGCTTCATCTCATCCCAAAGTGGATTGGGTGACAATAAGGAAGAGGAGGAGGAGGAAGAATAGGAGCTAGTTTCCTGCACTACAGACGGTACTACCTGCACAACTGTCATACTGTCTTTTCAGCGTGGATGGACTGAGGACAGTGAGGATAAGGATGAGGAGGAGAGCATGGTCAGTCATCCTCTTGGTGAGGACACGGAAGTCTTGCCTCTTTGCAGTCTGGCACATATGGCTGAGTTTATGTTACGCTGCCTTTCCCATGACCCTCACGTTGTCCAAATTTTGGGTGACAGTCATTATTGGTTGGTGACACTTCTAGACCCACGCTACAAGGAGAACTTTATGTCTCTTATTCCTGCGCAGTACAAGCCTAATAAAATGGTGCTGTACGAGAAGGCCCTTGATGCGGAATTATTAAAAAAATTCCCATCTGAAAACGCTGGCGGCAGAGGTCACAGTTCGTTGGACAACTAAGGAGTACAGGCGAGAGAGACACAAATGCAATCCAGCAGAAGCAGAGGAACACTGCCAAAGTTCTGGGACAGTTTTCTCAGACCCTCCCAGCGCACAAGCCCTGAGGCGCAGGGTACTCTCTCAAGGAGGGAAAAGTTGTGGAAGATGCTGAGGGAGTACCTTGCCGACCATACCAACGTTCTCCATGATTCCTATGTGCCTTATAATTATTGGGTATTCAAGCTGGACATGTGGCATGAACTGGCTCTCTACGACTTGCAGGTCCTGGCTTGCCCTGCCGCTAATGTTTTCTCAGAGCAGGTTGTAAGTGCCGCTGGTGGAATAATAACCGATAGGCATATCCGCAAGTCAACTGAAAATGCTGACAGACTGACTTGAAAAATGAGCAAGAGCTGGATTGGACCAGACTTCTCAACACCACCAAATGATAGCAGAGTAACATAAACTCAAATACAGTGTCTTTTTTTTGAGAGGTCTAACTCTATTCCCATGCACCTGTGTCTTCACACCCAGAAATGGTTATACGCTTCCTGATTTTATCTCTTTGCTCTTGTCCTCCTCCTCCGCATCCTCATCCTCCACCACCATATCACCACCATATGTACCATATCAGTATATCTACGTCTCTTGCAAGGGACATTGGAGTTCCTCCAAATTTTTAGCAGCCTTTGCTTCACTGCATAGGCAAACAGTATGGGAGACCCACTTCCTAATAATGGGAACATTGTTTTCAAGAGGCTCTCCAACCTCTATTTCTCTTGCAAGGACCACTGGAGTTCCTCCAAATTTTTAGCAGCCGTTGCTTCACTGCATAGGCAAAAAGTATGGTAGACCAAGTTCCTAATAATGGGAACATTGTTTTCAGGACGTCCTCCGACCCCTACATCTCTTGCAAGGGGCATTGGTGTTCCTCCAATTTTTTGACAGCCATTGCAGTCACTGCATAGGCAAACAGTATGGGAGACCCTCTCCTTTCTAATTGGAACATGTCATTACTGTAATAATTGGAAAGACATTGGGAGGATTCTGTCTAAGCACTGGTCAGTGCTACGCACTGACAGAAGCTTACAATATGAATTACCTAAACATCCTTCTATTACTTGGCGCAAATCACGCACATTGGGTGACAAAACGATCCCTAGACATTTCCTTGATCATCATAACCCTAAGGGCTTTGCAGTTTGTGGCATTGACCACGTATATGCAGGGATCAGAGGTGGCAATATTAGACAGAAATTGCTTCAAAAAGAAACCAAATGGATGGTTACTTTGGATACGTTAGTCCCCAAAGGCCTTAATGAAGCCATCAGTTTCAAATCTTTTCTCTAATTTCCTTGATTGTACCCCATTTTAATCGCACGGGCTAGGTATATGCTTTTTATGTGTATTAGTGTCTAATTTGTTGTCTATTGACCTTTTCTAGTTCTATTATCTTCTGGACCACGACTCTCCTTACCATAGCTGTCTGAGGAACACGGAACATATCGTTTGTCTTCAATCCTTTGGGCTGATAGCCACCTACCATCTGCTCCTATTTGACAAACATTTATAAGAAGACTCTCTAATTATGGTTACAAAGATCTAATTTTTCTGACCTGTATATAATGTTGTAACTATGGCTATCTTATCAGTCTAATTCATTATAATGTCTAATTAATATAACTATTGCTGTTCATGTATATGAGCGTTCCATATAACAAGGCCGCTATTTGTATATATAGGCCTGTAACGTATGTTTTGTGCATTATTCTGTAGGGCATGTTTATATATATGGTCTAGTAATCTGTATGGCTGGGAGCAATGATGACTATTATAATTGCATAATGATTGCCCCCATACATATAGTGCTGGCAGGTATATGCTTTATATAATTATTTATGTATGGACCATATTTTTCTGTATGAGCACTCTATACTCATATCCGTATGCTTTATGTGTATGGCCGAATCACCTGTATGGTTGGGAGCAATGTTAAACCATTACTGAATTGTTCAGTGATTGCCCCCATACATATAGTGCTGGCAGGTACGTGCTTTACACAGCATGGGAGATTTGTAGCCAGCATCAGTCTGAACTTCTTTTGAATCTTTTCTGAACTTTTTCTGAATTTTTTCTGAATTTTCTTTGATACTATCATTTATTATTTGGGATCTCCATGATTGGTATCAACTTTGTACTTAACACAATATTATATGCAACATTAGATATACATCATGTCCTAATAGACTAACTATATAAGCCCTTGTAGGATATAATAACATATATACTTTTCCCCTATTGAGATCTACTGTGGCTAACATGTAGGCATCAGCTGACAGATATACCTACTTGGTTATTTACTCTATGTATCCTCACACAGCGCAGACGCGCCCCGTACATGCGCTGCTCGCGCCGTGTGGCGTCGCTGGCCGGGTGGGTTGCTGGGGCGACGGGGGGGATGACGTCTGTCCTCCTCCCAGTCGCTTCCTGCGGACGCCGGCTGGCCGCGCCACGGGGCGGAGCAACATGACGTGTTGCGCGCCGATTCGCTAGTGGCCCTGACCCATTCATTTAAATAGCCCCTGCTTTTAACTTCTAACCACGCCTCCTGACGAAGCCGGAAGGTGAAACGCGCGTCGAGGCTGTCACACGGGTCCTTCACAACTTGCTCTCCACTTCATTATGACTCAAGGTATTCCCATGTTCTATATTTGTCTTGGTCTTGTCTCTGACTTGTGGACAAGACAGAATTGGGCTGCATACTACTAACTCCTTGATTGATTGTTGAGTATAAACTCTGACACCTTTTTAATACCCCAGAGTAGCCTTTATTAAGAAGATATATGCAGTGTGAATAGGATGCGAGGCTGTTGCACGGATTCCTGTTTACACCCACTCCATATATATCATGATTCATAGTCCTTCTATCTTTGTCCTTTTTTGACACACAGTTTAGAAAGAATTAGGCTATTTTATACTCATTTTCTGAGCGACTGCTAGGCGTAAATCTCATTGCTTTGCAAAATATCATTGCAGCCGTACTAGGAAACTATGCAGACAAGATATAATTAGGCTGCATACTATTCACTTTTTTTGATTTACTGCTAGGCACTTTATTAATTGCTTTGCTATACAATTAAGCAGCCATACTTGTAAGCCATAAGTAGTTTGAGCAGGATCCCATGTGTCTCTATTTTCTATTTGTGCTGGATTATTTTCAGCATTTTTTCTATAGTACCACTGCAGTATTTTTTTGTCACTCCAAACTATTTTAACCGATATTCTCTATGCTGTATATCTATTGTATTGAAATAAAATTTGTTACTTTCTCATAAACTGATCCCACAGTTTTTTCTTTAATTCCCGTTTGCTTGTGATTACATACTATATGTTATACTATTGGGATAGCAAAATTGATCAGGGAATGCTCTGTTTTTCGGCTCTTTATGTCATTACTGTTGTCCAGCTCTATGTGTCTTTCAATTTTTAGTAGGGTTTTTCCTAAATTTTGGCAGCCGTTGCACTCTCTGCATACCCTATAGCGTTAAGGGAGGGCAATAACCCTTCATGGTTGACCAAGTGAGTGTCAAATTATTATGTTGATTGCGCAATCCACAGAAAACCAAACGGAGGCAATGCGTGCTCTGTATGGGGAGGATTCAAAGAATCTCTGATCCCGTTTATTTTGCTTAGCATTTTATATTGTTTTAAGTCTATTAATGTCCAATCATCTACAGCCGTACTACAGTACTACAGGCTTGAACCAATGTTAGTACAATTATTACGGAAATACACATATGGTCATATTATCGTTAGTTTGAAGCACGCTGGAAATTTACAAGGTCATTGCTGGCCTAGACTAGTTAGATAACAGGAGCGGGGTGTCTGACAAAATGTTCTTGAGATAAAAAGTTAGTGTGAGAAAGTTCCATGGGAAGAGAAAGAAAGAAGTATGTTATGCAAGGAGTGATAATAACATGATTTTAAAGCAAGCAGACAAAATGGAGTTTCTCTAGCATGAGTATCAATATGTCCTTTACACTTGGATAGCATGAACATTAATATGTCCTATACAATAGCTGAATAGCAGGCCCTCTCTTTTCTAATGGGAACACGTCGTACTCGTTACTGTGGCCCAGCTCTATGTGTCTTTTAATTGTTAGTGGGGTTTTTCCTAAATTTTGGCAGCCGTTGGACTCACTGCATACCCTATAACTGAATAGCAGACCCTCTTCTTTCTAATAGGAACATGTCATACTCGTTACTGTGGCCCAGCTAAATGTGTCTTTAAATTGTTAGTGGGGTTTTCCCTAAATTTTAGCAGCCGTTGGACTCACTGCATACCCTAGAACTGAATAGCAGACCCTCTCCTTTCTAATGGGAACATGTCGTTACTGTGGCCCAGCTCTATGTGTCTTTAAATTGTTAGTGGGGTTTTTCCCATATTTTGGCAGCCCTTGCAGTCACAGCATGGGCATTACCACTATAGGAGACTCGCTCCTTTATAATGGGAATTTTTTTTTTACTGAGACTCTCCTCTATGTCTCTTTAAAGGGGTATTGGGTTGCATTAAAATTTTTGGCAGCCCTTGTGTGGCACCCAAGGGGTCTGGTTGCCACAGTGATAGAAATATCACGTCTGAGAGCAAGTGGGAGATTCCTGGTCGGGAGCACTTAACATGCAACACCTCCTGACCCAGACCAGATAGGGGAGGAACCTGCCCTATATAAACTGAATCTGGGGCGGGGTTAGAGCAGTGGAGCAGAGAGTAGAGGGAGAGTGAAGTTCCAGAGGAAGGGACAGAACAACAGCAAGGAGCTTTGTAGGAGCCAGGAGCTGAAGACCAGGGACTTGAGCTAAGCAGAGTTCGTCCTGGCAGAAGACGCTAAGATATGGACACAGGAGTCCGAGGCTGTGTGAGGGTCCAAGTCACCAGCCATACGGGTGAGCACCACACGGTATACTCAGGGATGTGGGCTACTACACGACTTTAGCAAGGTAGCCAGGAAGAGTGCAGTCAGACGGGAAGGCCTACAACTCCACCTGGCCAGGGGGATTCTTGTTTGCTCACAGACTGACCAGGCCCCTAATGCTAGCCAGTACTCCCGGGAGGGTCTGCTTTATTACCACCAGTAAAAGACCCTGGACTGCATCATTAGACTCTGTGTGATTTATGCTGCACCCTGCATCATCACCCCCAGCATCCTATTACACTGCCCTGAGGCTACACTCTTCCCTTGGGGAGTTATCCTATCCCTGTGCTGCATACCAACATCAGCCTCAGCGGTCTGCCTTGCAGCGGCGGTCATCCCTGACCGCAATCCACAGGTGGTGTAGTCGGACACTAACCTAAAACATATAAAAGACTGCCACTGGTTTGACCACCCTGAGCCACAGGAACGGGTCGCCGCCACGGAGACTACAACCCCCAGAGACCCGTCTCCGGGTAACCCACACACGTGCACACACGGCCCAGGGGGCGCGTCAACTTTGGCGTAGTCGGCAGGATTGTGACCAACCCGCCACAAACGGGTATTGCGTGCCTGAAAAAGACTGTACACGTACCTCAAAAGTCGTTTCCCGTCATCTTCAGTCGTTTCCTGCCATCTTCAGCCGTTTTCCCGCCATCGGACGCCATCTTCGGGACGCCGCGCGGGAAGAAGAGGGGCGTGGACGTCCAAACCGCGCGAGACCTGAAGCCCCGCCCTACGCACCGACGCTGCGCAAGGTCCTGGAAGGAGAGAGAGCGACGCTGACGCACCAGGACGCGACGCAAGGTCCTCCACCCCGACGATCGCCTGCGGAGCCGCGGCCTATGGAGAAGAAGCAGCAGAAGGTAGGCCACGGTCGCGTAGGGGGGGAGGAGGAAGTTGGAAGCGGCGGGGACTGCCACCGCCAGCTCGGCCGCTGCCGCAGTAATGCCGTTCACAATACCTTACATCCCCGGAGCGGCCTGGCTGCCCCAATACTCAGGGGAGTCGCATACCCTAAGCGACTTTAAAGAGAAACTGTACAGCCTATTTAAAGTATACCCCCTGACGGAGGGACAAAAAGTGAGCATATTGATAGGCCAGTTAACCGGCGCAGCCCAACGTGAAGTAAAGTCCTGGTCAGTCAGGGACAAGGAGACCGTGAAGGAGATCTTAGCCCGTCTGAAGGACACTTTTGATACCCGTACCTCAGCAAAGATCAAAATGAGATTTTATGGGTGCAAGCAGCGGGCCCAAGACAGTATAAGAGACTATGCTTTGAATTTGCAAGAGGCCCTGGGAGCCATTAAACAGGCAGACCCTGACAGTGTGCGGAATGCAGATGAACTGTTGACTGAGCAATTCATTGAGGGTCTGCTGTCCAACGCCCCCCAAACCCAGTTACGTGCAATGGCCTTGCAGAACCCTGGTTTAGACTTTGCAAAGTTCAAAGACAGGGCCATCCGGGTCCTCCGAGAACCGGCACCAGGTAGCTCTGTAACCCACCGGTGCCCTGCTATTACCTATCACCAGGAGGCAGCGCCCTTGTCTGCAGAGCCTGTGGGAGCTGGTGCGCAGGCTTTGGACCCGGCTGCAGACCTGCACCATCAGGTCCAAGAACTGACCAAAAGCGTTGCCGCATTAACCAGGACTGTGCAGTCGTTACAGGTATCCTCTCCAGGAAGGATCAAGCTGGCCACCAGTCCGGAGGACGCCCGGTGGCGCCGACAGAGGAGGATCCCATCGTCCAGAGGAAGACCCAGCGACCGCTACAACGAGGACGGACAGCCCATCTGCCGCCGCTGCAACCAACCAGGACATATGGCAAGGTACTGTAATTTAAACGAGTCCAACCTGGGGCAAAGGGCCAACCCCCAGGCGTAAGATCATCAGGCCCATCAAACTGGCGTGACAAGTATGTGGGGGGGGGACTGGTCTTGCCTGTGGTACTGGATGGCATTCCCATGAGTGCACTGTTGGACACCGGGTCGCAGGTAACCACCATCCCCTATGTACTTTTCAAGCAATACTGGGATGACACGGATATTACCCGTTACCCAGATAATGACTTGAGCATTATCACAAGTAATGGTCAGCCCATGCCGCAGATCGGGAGGTGACCATCAAAATTGGTAAAGTTGAACTGCCGGCGCAGGGACTGATTATTGTGGATATTGACCGTCGTGAAAGTCACCCTAAAATAACCTTGGGTACTAACGTTATTGAGAATTGCCTTTCAGAAGTAATTGCCATTTTACAGCAGGTTGCGTTGAACGCCAGCTCCGGCCAGCAGCATGTCCTACAAAAGGAGATCCGGGCACTGATAAAACGGCAACAGGTAGAACTGTCGGGTGGTGAGATTGGTAGCGTTAGGATGAGTGACCCGTTCCCTATCGCCATGCCCCCAAAGGGTGACATGATGATCTGGTGTCAGGCAGCTATTGGTCTGAGGGGTAGAGACTACCAAGCAATGGTAGAACCCGTTTACTCAGACAGTAGGCCCACCATTTTGACGGCACGGGGGGTGGTTTATGTCCGCCATGGGAGGGTACCTGTCCGCATCCTAAACATTGGGGAAAGAGAAGTATACTTGGCCCGGTATGCCACGCTAGCCAAATTGTTCACCATTAACCAGAACTCTGTAAAGGCCGTGGAACCCTTGCCTCCATCTCCCCCAGAGGAAGGTAACGGCTCCAAGAAACAAATGGAGGACTGGTGCCAGAAGCTGCACGTGGGCACTGGCTCCACTCCCCCACACCAGAAACAGGGAGTCTACCGGGTGGTTCAGGAGTACAAAAGGGTCTTTAGCAAACACCCGCTAGACTTTGGGCAAGTAAAGGGGGTAGAACATCAAATCCCCACAGGAGACCATCCACCCATAAAAGAGAGATACCGGCCTGTACCCCCTGCACACTATCAGAATGCCAAGGGAATGTTGCGAGAAATGAAGGAGGCTGGGGTAATCAGGGATAGCTGTAGGCCCTGGGCAGCTCCACTAGTTCTTGTGAAAAAGAAAGATGGCACCATGAGGATGTGTGTAGATTACAGAAAGATCAACCGTATCACACACAAAGATGCGTACCCGTTTCCTAGGATAGAAGAATCTTTAGCTGCATTAAAATCTGCTAACTTCTTCTCCACTTTGGATCTTACTAGCGGGTACTGGCAAGTTCCTGTAGCAGAGGCAGACAAGGAGAAGACCACGTTTACCACCCCGATGGGTCTCAGTGAATTCAACTGTATGCCGTTCGGACTCTGCAACGCACCAAGGACCTTCCAGAGGCTGATAGAGTGCTGTCTGGGGCACAGAAATTTCGAGACGGTCCTGCTATACCTGGACGATGTCTTCGTGTATTCCAAGACCTATGAGGACCACCTAAAGCACCTGGCAGAAGTGCTCGATGCCCTGGCAGGCTTCGGCCTAAAGGTGAAACCCTCCAAGTGTCATCTACTGAAACCAAGGGTGCAGTACTTGGGACACATGGTGAGTGCTGATGGAGTAGCTCCTGACCCTGATAAGATTACAGTGATTAAGGACTGGCCAAGACCCTCCAACATAAAGGAAGTGAGGCAGTTCCTCGGGTTGGTAGGCTACTACCGAAGATTCATTCCTGGTTTAACCAAAATGGCCGCTCCTATGCAGGACCTCCTAATAGGCCAGTCCAGAAAGGCCAAAAACCAGAAGCCACCCTTCAGGTGGGACAAGCTGGAAGAGGAGTCCTTCCGCCAGCTGAAGACGGCCCTCACGGGGGATGAAATCCTGGTATACCCTGATTACGGCCAGCCCTTTATTCTCCACACGGACGCGAGCAACATCGGACTAGGAGCGGTGCTGTCCGAGATCCAGCAGGGGAGAGAACAAGTAATCGCTTATGCCAGCCGAAAACTACGGCCCACAGAGAGAAACCCTGAGAATTATAGCTCCTTCAAGCTAGAGTTCCTGGCAGTGGTGTGGGCAGTGACGGAACGATTCAAGCATTTCCTTGCCTCTTCCAAGTTCACCGTGTACACGGACAACAACCCGTTGACACATCTGGACACTGCGAAACTTGGTGCCCTGGAGCAGAGATGGGTGGCCCTCCTGTCCAACTATGACTTCACCATCAAATACAGGGCAGGACGCTCGAATGCCAACGCAGACACCCTGTCCAGGATGCCGAACTTACCGGACGGAGGGGAAGATCCAGAGGAACTGGAAGAGATTGAACTACCCGCGTTTCACCGTCATGGGATTACCCAGTATTCCCACCGGGTAAGGGACAGGCACTCCGCCACATTCAATCCCTTACCCCACTACAGCTGGGCGGAGACGCAAGACAGTGACCCAGCAGTCCGCCTGGTAAAAGAGATGCTGACGCAGGCTGATGCCTGCCTTGACCCAGACGCCCCGGAGGAGACCAAACAGCTGTGGAAGGAGAAGAGTAAACTGTTTCTCTACAAGGGGAAGCTGTGCCAGAGAACTGTCAACTCCCGGACACATGAGCTGACCTGGCAGGTAGTGGTCCCGAGACGGGACGCGGCTATGGTCCTGGGGCATACCACGACGGAGCAGGGCACTTCGGATGGAAGAAGCTGGAGTTCCTGTTGCGTGACCTGTTCTTCTGGGTAGACATGAGAGGGGCCATTGAGAGATGGTGCAGAGACTGCGGCCCGTGCAACCTGAGGAGGAAGGACCGTGCCAGCCAGAAGACCCCCCTGCAGCCCATCATCATGAAGTAGCCACTAGAACTGGTAGCCCTGGACCATGTGAAGCTGGCTCCAAGTAGGTCCGGGTATGTCTACACCCTCACCATCGGAGACCACTACTCCCGGTTCTTGGTGGTGGTCCCTGTCAAGGACTTAACGGCTCAAACAGCAGCTAGAGCCTTCCAGCAGCACTTCTGCCGTCCACACGGGTATCCGGAGCAATTGTTGACTGACCAAGGTCCAGCCTTCGAAGCGGAGGTCTTCCAGGAGTTCTGCAAGTTGTATGGCTGCAAGAAGATAAGGACAACGCCTTACCACACCCAAACCAACTGTATGTGTGAGAAAATGAACCAGGTAGTGATAGACCTGCTCAAGACGTTGCCTCTGGAGGAACGCAGCTTGTGGCCTGAGAAAATGCCTGATCTGGTGGACTTGTATAACCATATCCCAGTAAATTCCACCAACTGCACCCCGGCTTAACTAATGAGAGCAAGGCCTGGTAAGCTGCCAATTGACCTGGAGATGGGAGTCCTGACACCTGAGGACACCTCGCCAGAAGCAGACTGGGACACGGAACGGCAGCAGCAGTACCGGAAAGTACAGGAGACTGTGGAGCGAAGTCTGTCTCAAGCAAGAGAAAGGCAAGAGAAGACTTATAACCAGCATGCTCCCGCTGTTCCCCTGGTACCTGGACAGCAGGTCTTGAAGAGAAAGAGGCGGCTCCATAAGTTGGATGACCAGTGGGAGAAAGAACCGTACACCGTGCTGCCTTCACGCCATGAGAATCCAAAAGTCTGTATAATCAGTAAGGATGGAGGAGAAACCACAGCCATTGTCTCCAGAGACCACCTGAAAAAGTGTCCCGAGCAGCTGCAAAGCACTGACGAAGGTCAAGAGAACCCTCAACCCGCAGAGGAAAGGGAAGAAATGATCAGTACTGTACTCGGAGACTTTCCCCGGTCCTGGACTCAAATCAACAACGCAGTCGTGGTACCTGTCCTCACCTTTCTCCAGCCAGCCCCTCAAGGGCCTACAGAAGAACAGGGAGTGTCGGAAGAGCAGCTGGCCCAGGAGGTAGAAGGATCCATACAAGCAGCCCAGGAGAATCAACCCTCTGCTAGTAGTGAGCCTGTCGTGCCCCTAGTAAGCCAAAGAGTACGCAGGAAGCTGCCAGGCCTACCCGCAACACCTCCTACACCCTGTAGTGCAGAGCCAGATAGTGGGTTACGTAGGTCCACCAGGAGCACTAGAGGACAAATGCCCGCTCGCTGGAGAATCTAGAATGTAATGTGGATTAACCTGTAAATTGCAAATGCTGAAAATGGTTTATGTTTTTGTTGCCTGTTTAGTAATTATGTTCCTCTAGTTACCCTGCAGGTTTATTTGGACTGTCAGGTTATGGACGCTGAATAACCGGAACTACCTTGTAAATAGTTGCACTTGGTGTCTCTTGCGAAGACGGCCACGGAAGAAAAACCTGTCTGGCGTGGTCCCATGTGGTCCAAAGTAGTTCGCTTCACCTTGCAGCCACGCCCAGGGCCAACGTTTGGGGTTTGCTTTGCACAGGTCCCCGCACCGTTCAAGACTTCACCTCGTTGGGTGACATGGACACCCGGTCACGGACGCGCCGTGACCTCTAATGACTAAACTTCTTGTACATATGTTGTTGTATTATGGTTTATACCCTGTTATGTTATGTGGCAAAAATGTGTTTAGTCCCGGAGTACTAAATTTCACTAGGGGGGAATGTGGCACCCCAAGGTGGGTGTTAGAACTCTCCTGTTAGGTTTTTTCTATCTTGCTGGTCACATGACCTTTTTGCCTATTTAATCCTGCTCCGCCCTTCTGGCCATGCTGGACTTCATTGTAATTTCTACTCTTAAGCAAGCCAGGTGCTTTGTAACCTTTCTCAGTCAGTTTAGCTAGGTCTTTTGACCTTTATGTTCTATGTTGTGTGTTTGTCTTTTTACTGCTACAATTTCTGCTAGGAGGTGTCCATCTTTCTCCCAGTCCCTAGTTCTTGTAGGGATCCCTCCCTCACATCTATAGGTCTTCGTTCAGACTAGCTGAGGACTTTAGCGGGTCTGATCGCAGGATCAGGTTCCCCGTTACATCGTAGGGATCTAGCTTAGTTCTATTGTAGGGACAGATCTCCTGTCTTTCCTTAGTGCTTGTAGCCTATCATAACAGTGGGAGTTTCCTGGTCAGGAGCACTTAACATGCAACACCTCCTGAGGAGGGGAGAGAACAGCAGCAAGGAGCTTTGTAGGAGCCAGGAGCTGAAGACCAGGGATTTGAGCTAAGCAGAGTTCGTCCTGGCAGAAGACGCTAAGAACCGGACACAGGAGTCCGAGGCTGTGAGGACTTATATATCCAGCAGCAGAAACCAGCCAGCAGGGGATTTCAGGTCCTCTGGCCATAGGAAGCCCGGAGGCTCAGTCACACACAAGGGACCGGTACCGCCAGCGAGCAGCGGAAGCAACCAGAGGGTCCAAGTCACCAGCCATACGGGTGAGCACCACACTGTATACTCAGGGACGTGGGCTACTACACGACTTCAGCAAGGTAGCCAGGAAGAGTGCAGTCAGACGGGAAGGCCTACAACTCCACCTGGCCAGGGGGATTCTTGTTTGCTCACAGACTGGCCAGGCCCCTAATGCTAGCCAGTACTCTCGCAAGGGTCTGCTTTATTACCACCAGTAAAAGACCCTGGACTGCATCATTAGACTCTGTGTGATTTATGCTGCACCCTGCACCATCACCCCCAGCATCCTATTACACTGCCCTGAGGCTACACTCTTCCCGTGGGGAGTTATCCTATCCCTGTGCTGCATACCAACATCAGCCTCAGCGGTCTGCCTTGCAGCGGGGGTCATCCCTGACCGCAATCCACGGGTGGCGTAGTCGGACACTAACCTAAAACATATAAAAGACTGCCACTGGTTTGACCACCCTGAGCCACGGGACCGGATCGCCACCACGGAGACTACAACCCCCAGAGACCCGGCTCCGGGTAACCCACACGCGTGCACACACGGCCCAGGGGGGCGTCACTTGCAGTCACTGCATTCGCAATAACAGTATAGAAGACACACTTGTTAATAATGGGAACAACAAAGCATAGCCGGCTGATGGCTCTCTAACAATAGCGAGGGCCGACTGCTGGCCCTTTGAGAATAGTAAGGGCCGCCTGATGGCCCTATAAAAATAGGCTTTGTGACTTTCAGAGTCCCTCCATCGTAAATGAAACAGGATGTGTCTGATTATGTGTCACACACCACCAGGGGTGGATTAAGAGT
Organism: Phyllobates terribilis; assembly: GCF_046119375.1. NCBI lineage: Eukaryota > Metazoa > Chordata > Amphibia > Anura > Dendrobatidae > Phyllobates > Phyllobates terribilis. The sequence goes on along the minus strand of NW_027362761.1, from coordinate 901,206,789 downwards.
AGCAAGGGCCCCCCCCACACACACACACACCTGATGTATCACATGTCACATGATCCTCTGTGATAGATCATGTGATAGTTCACGTGAAATTAATTTGGCACAATATTAATATAATAATTATAATAATTTTTTTAGGCTGTGTGCCCACTATGCTTTTTTAAGCATTTCTGCAGCGGCAATTCCGCTGCAGAAACGCTTAAAAAACGCTTGGTAGAAGGTCTGCCATGTTCCCCAATTATAATCCGCATGTGCTGTGCACATGCTGTGGAAATTTCCGCTGCAGATTATCATTGCGGAAAAATCCGCAGCACTACCAATTATTTTGCGGAAGCTCGCCGTTTTCGCCGCCATTGACTTGCATTGGAACGCATGGAATCCGCATCACTGCATCTGTACATGCGGATTCCATGCGTTTCAATGTATGGATGGTACCCGGGTTTGGAGAAGAGGAGACTCTCCTCCAGACACAGGTACCATAGAACCTGTAAAAAAAGAATAAAATAAAAAATAAATATTATACTTACCTTCTGATGACCCCCGGTGTCTTTATCCGATGCGTCCTGGCTTGCCGGCAGCTCGCGGTAGACTAAAGGACCTGTGGTGACATCATTTAGTCATTTGACCGGTCACGCGGCCACTGACGACGGCAGGCCATCAGAAGGTAAGTACCGTATATAATTATTTGTTATTTTTTACCATTTTTTTACGGTCACACTATATAAATCCATGCGGATTGCATAGATTTATATAGTGTGACCAAGTTGTCAAGCACTTTTCAAGTAATGCTAAAATCGCTTGGAAAGCACTTGTCAACCCACATGCGGAAATGCATGTGAAGAACGCTTCACTTCCGCTTGACCCTGGCAGGAAAAATGCATGTAAAATCCGCATGCATTTTTTCTGCCAGGGAGATGCAGAAACGCTAAAAAAAAATCCAGAGCATTTCTGCATCGTGGGCACATAGCCTTACATTAATGTATGACTTAATATTGAGCACACGTAGCCATCTATACACAGCAGGAGACCACACGTAGCCATCTATACACAGCAGGAGGCCGCACGGCGCCATCTATACACAGCGGGATGCCGCACGGCGCCATCTATACACAGCGGGATGCCACATGGCGCCATCTATACACAGCGGGAGGCCGCACGTAGCCATCTATACACAGCGGGAGGCAGCACGGTGCCATCTATACACAGCGGGAGGCCGCACGGTGCCATCTACACACAGCGGGAGGCCGCACGGTGCCATCTATACACAGCGGGAGGTCGCACGTAGCCATCTATACACAGCGGGAGGCCGCACGGCGCCATCTATACACAGCGGGAGGCCGCACGGCGCCATCTATACACAGCAGGAGGCCGCACGATGCCATCTATACACAGCGGGAGGCCGCACGGTGCAATCTATGCACAGCGGGAGGCCACATGGTGCCATCTATACACAGCGGGAGGCCGCACGGTGCCATCTACACACAGCGGGAGGCCGCACGGTGCCATCTATACACAGCGGGAGGCAGCGCGTAGTCATCTATACACAGCGGGAGGCCGCACGTAGCCATCTATACACAGCAGGAGGCCGCACGTAGCCATCTATACACAGCGGGATGCCACATGGCGCCATCTATACACAGCGGGAGGTCGCACGTAGCCATCTATACACAGCGGGAGGCCGCACGTAGCCATCTATACACAGCGGGAGGTCGCACGTAGCCATCTATACACAGCTGGAGGCCGCACGTAGCCATCTATACACAGCAGGAGGCTGCACGGCGCCATCTATACACAGCAGGGGGCCGCATGTAGCCATCTATATACAGCGGGAGGCCGCACGTAGCCATCTATACACAGCAGGAGGCCGCACGGCGCCATCTATACACAGCAGGAGGCCGCACAGCACCCCCCCAGAGACAGCGGGAGGCCGCACGCAGTCACGCACACAAACATATACATACACGCATAAACACATTTGAAACACAAAAATACATATAAACAGACATCACACAATGATCTCTGCGTGCACAAACACACACTCACTCACTCAACCACACACACACACTCTAACACACACTCTCACACTTACACTCACACACACTCACATACACTCACCATCCCCCGGCTCGGCTCCCGTGCAGCAGTACAGCGCGCACTGCGTGACGTCACACTAGCAGACACGGCCGCGCACAGGGCCGTGTCTCCTAGCTGTGACGCGGCCGGGCCAGCACACAGGGAAGTTAACAGGTGCAGTGCTGGCCCGGCTGAAGAAGAAGTAGCGGCTGTGCGCCGCTGCTGGGGGAGCGGTCCGGGCCCCCCGCCTCTGACTGCCGGTATGTGCCGCGGCACCGCACATATTATAATGAGGGGAATCTGGCCATGGACCCCCCAGAGCCCCGGGCCCCCCGGAGCCCTGGGGCCCCGGGCGGTAGCCCAGATTGCCCTCATTATAATCCGCCTATGTACACCACATGGCCAGATAAGGTTGTAAAATGTTAAAATGACATTTCCTGGTGAATGCAATTGTCTTGGTTGAAAGCAATGCCAAAGTGCAAAAACGCATCAAAAACGCTACGTGTGAACATAGCCCAAGGTGTGGAGGAGCATTTTTGTTTTTGTATATTTATTTTGCCTTATATAGAAGTTATTACCCTGGAAAGGATGTTCCTTAACATATTTCCCAGGAAAATTTATTTTGGTTTCGCTTTTGTATGTTTTATTGTGAGTCCGTAAAAGTGGCGTAATACCTCTGACAACGTTGTTGACAGTAGTGACCTGGGAGTCGGAGATGCTTCCAGGGGTCTTCCCCATGCTGTTCCCATGTCATTTGAGCACTGTTCCCATCGATTTGGGCGATTTTTAGGCCCTCTGCAGACCGCCGGGAGTAGCTGCCGGAAAAATGCTCGAGTTTCCCATAGACTTACATTGGGCTCGTTACTCGGACCGAACACTCGAGAATTCCAATTTGCCCGACTCTAACAACGAGCACCCGAACTATTTAGTGATGATTAATCACTAATGACAAAATAACTTTTATATACATAGTATACTGTTACTTTACATAGGCTTACATAATTTACTCATAAAGGTTATACGCATACATTACTTTAGAAAATATATACATGCATATACAATATATACATGTGCAGTACATGTAATACTGGTCAAATGTTTGAACATATATGTTCATGCAATGTTTTTCCTTGTTCTTATTGGAATGTGCACGTTGTAGAATCAGACTGAAAGCAGCAAAGCCATTAATTAACATATGATAACAATGAGTAAAAAAACATTGGAAACAAAACTAGAATATGTATTAAACATTAGATTTCTCAAATTACTCCCCTTTTCATCTGATGACCGCTTTACACACCCTTGGCATTCTCTTACATCGCTTCATCAGGTCATCACTTGGAATGGCTTTCCAACAGTCTTGAAGGAGTTCCCAGACGTTCTGTGCCCTTGTTGACTATTTTGCCATCACTCTGCGGTCCATCTTATCCCAAATCATCTCAATTGTGTTGAGATCAGATTATTGTGGAGGTCACATTGTCTGATACAGCACTTCATGCCACTCCTTCTTGGTCACATAGCCTTTACATACTGTAACCTGGAGGTGTAATTTTTACCATTTTCCTTTAGTTTAATACAGAAGCATACAGGGATTTTTTTTTTGAGAAAAAAGGGTCATATTTCATAGGACACATTTTGCATCTTCAAAAAAATGTATTAAGTGGCATCATATAGGGCCTATTGATCCATAGCAATACATTGTAGGAACTCCACATGCAGTCATAAAGGGTAGCATGCACACACTTCCTAAGGCATTGGATGTAATATTCTTGGTATGGATATAAAAGCAATAAAATAATTGTTAGATTTTTTTTTTTTTTTTTAAACATAAGGGGGATCATAATACAAAAAATGACAAGCACTCATACGATACACAAAGTGAAAGTGAATAGAGTTGTTCTGAATTCTGGTATATTTCAGTAAATGGATAAAAAGAAACATAGACGAGGCAGAAGATCCTTTTCTCAGTAGTATATTGTATATCCCACTTGTGAAGCAAGACTTTAATGAGATCCACGGGGGAAAGACTTCTGTCAATCACAGCATACTTTTTCAAATAGTCATCTCTGCCCCCATCACAGAACCACGGGGCATAAAATAATTAGAAAACCCTCGGTAACTGCTCTGTTTTACAAGAGGAAAATCTGTGTGCGGATCATTTACATAAGCAAGTCACTTTTCATTACACTGCTCCAGGCCGAGTAACAATCCCGAAAATAAAAAGACGGTTTTCAGTATTCCAAATGAAGTACCAGAAAGTGTGTATGTGATTTGTGTTAAATATACAAATTTATATTTATTTATATAATTTTTATCGAAGCATATCACCTATTTCTCATTAGCGCTGTTCCATGCAGTCTCTGAAGCCTCCTTTTTTAAATCAGCCCTGTTTGGCAGCCACCATTGTCCATGGGGAAAATTAACTTTCAGAATTGATATGATCAGTAAGAGGAATAGTGATAAATGCAAAGTCAATTATAATTACATGTGCAATTTGTCCAAAAATACTATTATCTGGGTAAAAGTAGCCTCCTGTCATATATAAAGGCTGCTGTTCATGTGCTTCACGCACAGGCTGATGTATGAATAGGCTGATAGGATTTAGGGCAATCTACATGTGAATAGTGTTTTCCAAACAAGGCAGCAATGAAAGATCTTCGCAGCCTATTAATAATGGAAAACATAAAAGCTGGCCATCGATGGTGATTGTAGGGGTGGTTATGAGCCAATGGGAGTCTCAGTTTTTCATCTTTACAGTCAAACAGTCCAGGTAATTTTCAAAAACAAAGAACAGAGACATTTTTAGACAAAAGCCTGGAGATGGATACAATTGTTTATATTCCTTTTCATTACATTTATAATAGACCCATTATTGGACCAACTTCATAATTAACTTTTTATCTTCTACAAAAGCTTCTATTAATTATAGGAGAGAAAAGACACTTGGACATCATTTATATAGTGACATTTGCTATACATCGTAACAGTAATATTTTCATGATACCAATGTAACTCATATTGAGTAAATAGCCTTCATCATTATTTGATGAATTATAATTATATGTGAAATATTTTTTTGTACTGCTCTGAACCTGCTCCGAATGATGATGACAATTTTTTGGAGTTTTGTTATTTCTGCATCAACATAGTTATATTTGAGTTTTGGTCATAAGCATTTCCACTACATCTACAAACTAAAATGTAACGTTGGCCTAATGTACAGTACATCTATTCGTGAGACATTTTTAATCTGTTTTACATATGATTTAGTACATTAAAGGGAAAGCGTCATCTAATTTATGCTGTCCGAACCACAATCATCATAAATTAGACATTGGAATTATGTATGTTTTCCTATGAAAAGCTACAATGTTTCAGTGAAAACATATTTTGAAAAACCGACTAAGGACTATGTTTCTCTGTTGACTAGTCCGTGACAGGTCCCTGGTGGCTCCTCCCTTAACACACATAGAGAGAGACCTGTCAGTCTAGCACAGGAGCATTTCTGCTACACACAGGCGATCTGATCATCTCCTGTGTGTAGCAGAGGGGATCAGACAACTGCAGCTTCTAGTCTCCTATGGAGACCTTTGAAGCATGCAAAAAGTGTAAAAAAATGTTTTTAAAAATATATAAAAAGTTTAAATCACCCTCATTTTGCCCCATTCAAAATAAAAAAACAAAACAAAAAAAAAACACATAGGCATATTTGGTATTGCCGCGTTCAGAATCGCCCGATCTATCAATATAAAAAAAATTTAATCCGATCGGTAAACGGCGTAACAAGAAAAAAATTCTAAACGCCAGTATTACGTTTTTTTGGTGACCGTAACATTGCAATAGACATTGAGAAGTTACAGGTCTCAAAAAAGGCGCTTTTTTTTTTCTTTTTTTTTTTTCTCTTTAACCAAACGTTGGATTTTTTTTCACCACTTAAATAAAAAAAGAACCTATACATGTTTGGTGTCCATGAACTTGGATTGGCCTGGAGAATAATAATGGCAGGTCAGTATTAACATTCAGTGAATGTGGTAAAGAAAAAAAAAAACAATTGTGGAATTGCACTTATTTTTGCAATTTCACCACACTTGGAACTTTTTTTCCAGTTTTCCAGTACATGATATGGTAAAACCAGTGATGTCGTTCAAAAGTAAAACTTGTCCCACAAAAAATAAGCGCTCACACGGCCGTATTGACAGAAAAATAAAAAAGTTATGGCTCTGGGAAGAAGGGGAGAAAAAAACGAAACCGCAAAACGGAAAATGTTCCAGTCATGAAGGAGTTAATGAACTTGACATCTGTTTACACCACATGTTTTTATATTAGTTTGTGTTATATTTTCTTTATGCAGGATTCCACTTGGAATCTGGCTGGGAACCGATAAGAACAGAAATGAAAAAAAAATACTTTGCTACTCTGGTCAGTTGTATTAAGTGCACACTTACCTTAGATCTGACACCTCTTAGGTTTTATAGATGGATGACTTTTGAAATCTCAGCAGCTGGCAAAGCATGTAGAAAGTCATGAATATAGTAGACCAAAAAGGCAGCAGGTTGCACAGCACATCTCCCTTTACTAGTCAAGTATTTAAAGAGGTTGTCCAAGTTTTGGATGAAAGTCTGCTGTTACTTTATGTGACTGCAGACTTTTGAAACTTCACAGTGTGCACATTGTGCATTGTCAGGATTTTCTGGTTTTGACAGCGAGATCCCAAGCTTTCATACATGCAGTCATGTGCAGACTAGACATGCTCAGCCTCACTCAGTTCACTTGCATTGAGCGAGGCCACGCTCATCTTGTCGGAATGTGGCCAAAATTATGTAAATTGCACACTTGAGATCACATGACCGCCTGCTCTCGCTGCTGGCACCTTACAGCTTGGGATTGCAATGTGCAATGTGCTGTGTGCATTCAGAATTCTCTCTTTAACCCCTTTCTGACATTAGATGTATCCATACGTCCACATGGCCTGGTACTTACCGACCTTGGAAGTATGGATATGTTTAGGCGATTTTGCACTCACAGAGGCTGTGCACGCATCTCTGCTGGGTGTCAGCTGATTCTGACAGATGACACCCGGCTCTCAGTGCCAGAAGCAGTGCCCACATCACTCCCGGCTCTTTAACCCCGATCATTGCCATGGTGACCCAATGTTGTCATGCTGACATCTGAGATGCCAGGCAGTAGCAAAACAGTTAGATCATGTGCAGTGCATGATCTAACTAACTTGTGTCTGCAGCACTGACAGGTTATAAGGTATAGCAATGCTCCTACATTGATATACCTTATAACTGCAATCATACTGCAGAAAGTGAAAGTCCCGTAGTGGAACAAAGTAAAAAAGTTTAAAAAAAAGTTGTAAAGCTATTAAAAAAAATCACAAAATAATAAAAAAGATAAAAAATATATTGTACCCATAAATAAATATTACTATGAAAAAAAACAAAAAAAACCCAATACAGGTACACATATTTGGTATCGCCGCGTCTGGAAAGACCCAACCTATAAAAGTGTCTAGCTAGTTAACCCCTTTAGTGAACACCGTAAAAAAAAAAAGCTAGGCAAAAAACGATGCTTTATCATCATACCGCCAAACAAAAAGTGGAATAAAACGTGATCAAAAAGAAGAATGTAAATAAAAATGGTACCGCTGAAAACGTAATCTTGTCACGCAAAAAACAAGCCACCATACAGCTCAGTCAGTGGAAAAATAAAAAAGTTATAGCTCGTAAAAATAATTATTTTTTCTACTAAGTAGTTTTTATTGTGTAGAAGCGGCAAAACATAAAAAAAAAACAATATAAATGTAGTATCGCTGTAATCAAGCTGACCCAAAGAATAAAGCTGCCTTAGCAATTTTACCATACGCAGGACAGCATAAAAAAAAATCCAAAAAATGTCGGAATAGAAAGCGAAAAAAAATTTCATGTGCCCCAAAATTGTACCAATAAAAACGTCAACTTGTCCTGCAAAAAACAAGCCCATACATGACTCTGTCAGCAGAAATATGGAAAAATTATAGCTCTCAAAATATTGTGATGCAAACACTAGTTTTTGCAAAAGAAAAAGAGTCTTTTAGTGTGTGACAGCAGCCAAACATAAAAACCCGCTATAAATCTGGTATCACTGTAATCGCATTGACCCGAAGAAAAAAGTCGTCTAATCACTTATACCACACAAGGAACGGCATAAAAAATAAATAAAACCAATTCTTCACCTGCTGTTGATTTGTTCATTCTGCGTCCCAAAGATCGCAGTAAGGCTCGGCTTACATTTATCCTGCGCTCTACGCTGAGCGTTTACACCGGGGTCTCCATGTAAATCTTTGAAATACGCTATTCAGACGGAACCTCTGGGGGAAAATTCCCTATAATGAGGCAGATGGAGGCACTGTGGACGCCATCTGCCCTGTGATCTGGCGGTGTCCATCTTTTTAGGCATGCATAAAAGTGCCGTCGGCTACAGTTTTGTGCACTTCTGAAAAAAAGGACAACGCTGAACAGAGGCCAGACGGAGTCCACAGTAACTCTGCTGCCTCATTATAGTGAATGGATCCCTTGAAGGTTTCACCGGAATTATGTCACTTGGAGATTTAAATGGAAACCCCAATATCAGTGTTCAGCGTAGAGCACAGGATAAATGGGAACATTTTACATAACATTTTGGATCACAATAAAAGCTTTGACTCCATCCACAAAAAAGCAAGTCCCCACTCAGGTCCATCATCCGTTAACGGAAATATAGTGGGCTTCAACATTACTGGCAGCACAAAGGCTCTGGGGGGCCCTTGCCCCCCAAAATAAATTCAGCAAATTTTGTGCTCCCATATTCAAATGCCCCCTCCCTTCTGAGCCCCAGTGTGCCTAAGCCGCAGTTAGCGTCCACATATTTGGCATTTCTGTAGCGATGAGAGCCCGCCTTATTTACGGGTGCATGTCTCCAGAAGCATGAGCTGAGCATAACGTACCGGTCACTACAATGTACTGGTCACTACAAAGGATGTGAGAGAATCACATCACAGGTGCAGAGAAGATGGAGAACTTCATTTCTCTATCTTCTCCATTGTCTGTGTCTGCATAAATTGGACTGCACTCATATGACATCAGAGTACAGTCCGATGTTTCACATGCACCCATTGACTTGAACAGGTGCTTGTGATCCGAGTTGTGGAGCCACTCGCAGCATGCTGGGATTTTTTCCACAGACTGGTTTGGTCGGTAGAAAAAAACACAGATTTGCACTGCCCCATAGTATAATATTGGGCCTGGTGCTATCTGCTAAAACATCGGATAGCACTCGGCCAAGTTATATGCTCGTGTGAGCAAGTCCTGAGAGTACATTCATGAGTCAGATTTTTTTACAGACAGGTATGCAAATGAAAATCAGTTCCATTCATTTGAGTGAAGTTGCTTTTGCAGCAAGCATGTGGATATCGGCAAGTTTTGGGACAGTCACAGATATTTCTGGAGATGTAAACCTACACATGTAAAAACTTTATAGTAAAAATAACACAAATAATGCAACATTCCACAGATAGGAAGACAATTGGAGTATTTTTGACACGTCCCCGAAGGATATTTTGTCATTTATATGTAGCCTAAATGTTTATGACATGTTGTAAACTGGACTGTGCTGGATAATTCTAGCTTGCACCTCCATATATTGTATTCAGAGCCTTGCTGTGACAATGACAGTAAATACACAAACTCCCTTTACTCAGGTTATCTCACTGTCTCACTTCTCCTCCATTGCCCTGTGCTGGACAGTCACATTAAAGAAGACGTCAGCTCGTGCCTGGATAGTAAATTATTGTATTAACAATAAAATAACAATAATATTTTCATAGGACTTTGTGTTATGTAAGGCCACGTGCACACATTCAGTATTTAGTGAGATTTTTACTTCAGTATTTGAAAGCCAAAACCAGGAGTGGAACAATCAGAGGAAAAGTATAATAGAAACACGTCACCACTTCTGTACTTATCACCCACTTCTGGTTTTGGCTTAGAAATACCGAGGTAAAAATCTCACCAAATACTCAACTTGTGCACGTTGCCTTATTCCTCAGGGACTGGCATAAAAAATTGACAACTGGGTGTCAAGATTCTTTTTGCCTTTAGGGTGTGTCCCTACAAGGTCTAGCAATCAACCTACGAAAAGACGCTCCAGAATCATTTCATGGGGAAATACAAGTACTAAGTTACTAAAGTTGATGGCAGTGCTCCATTTCATAATCATTTTTGAGGACAGAAAACATATTTTTGTTTACAGGATGGCCCAGATTCAACCAGACCATGCTGGTCTTGATGAAGGGGCATGTTGGAATCAGTCACTCCTGATACATTAAGAGGTGTCTCTTAATGAATCCACAGTGTCTGACAAGTGGCGTGGGCCTTAGTGAGCCTCACCAGAAATCTTACTCCAGTCAGTGACTGGAGTAAGATTTGTGGCATAGGGAATGCCACAGCTCATCATGAATTAGACAAGTTGTGGCATCATGATTTTTTTGTTTAAGATGTTTTGCGGTCAGGTTAATTATTTTTATATTTTGATAGCTAGGACTTTTCTGAATGTTGCCATACCAAATATGTGTATTTTTTAATATCTTTATTTTCAATACAGCTGTACCCGGCCATGCGTTGCTGTGGCTCAGTCTGGTTAAATGGAAAAGAAAGAAATGAGAAACGCATGTTTCTAAAATATTTAATTTCACAATGCTTGTGGGTATACAATATTTTTTGTTGTTCCATTGTCTGTGTAGATATAGAGATTGTCTGGTTTGCCGACTCTAGAACACGCAACATATAATTGTCTATGTGAGAAGCAATCCGTGTCTAGATTTAAACCATACAATTCTAAAGATTGGCCCTGAGCTTTGTTGATGGTGATCGCAAACGCCAATCGAATTGGGAATTACATTTATACTTACATTTTTATTTATATAGATATACAGTGCCTACAAGTAGTATTCAACCCCCTGCAGATTTAGCTGGTTGACACATGCGGAATTAACTTGGCATTGTGACATTTGTACTGTAGATCAGCCTGGAAGTGGGAAATGCACTGCAGCAAATTTTTTTTTTTTTTTTTTAAAACGTTAAAAGTTAATTCAGAGTGTCATTTATTATTCAACCCCTCAAACCACAAGAATTCTGTTTGGTCCCCCTAAAGTATTAAGAAGTAGTTCAGGCACCAAGAATAATGAGCTTCACATGTGTGGATTAAAGATCTCTTTTGCCAGCCTTTTCTGACTATTTAAGACCCTCCCCAAACTTGTGAACAGCACTCAGACATGGTCAACATGGGAAAGACAAAGGAGCATTCCAAGGCCATCAGACACAAGATCGTGGAGGGTCACAAGGCTGGCAAGGGGTACAAAACCCTTTCCAAGGAGTTGGGCCTACCTGTCTCCACTGTTGGGAGCATCATCCGTAAGTGGAAGGCTTATGGAACTACTGTTAGCCTTCCACGGCCAGGACAGCCTTTGAAAGTGTCCTCCCGTGCCGAGGCCAGGCTTGTCCGAAGAGTCAAGGCTAACCCAAGGACAACAAGGAAGGAGCTCCGGGAAGATCTCATGGCAGTGGGGACATTGGTTTCAGTCAATACCATAAGTAACGTACTCTACCGCAATGGTCTCCGTTCCAGACGAGCCCGTAAGGTACCTTTACTTTCAAAGCGTCATGTCAAGGCTCGTCTACAGTTTGCTCATGATCACTTGGAGGACTCTGAGACAGACTGGTTCAAGGTTCTATGGTCTGATGAGACCAAGATCGAGATCTTTGGTGCCAACCACACACGTGACGTTTGGAGACTGGATGGCACTGCATACGACCCCAAGAATACCATCCCTACAGTCAAGCATGGTGGTGGCAGCATCATGCTGTGGGGCTGTTTCTCTGCCAAGGGGCCTGGCCATCTGGTCCGCATCCATGGGAAGATGGATAGCACGGCCTACCTGAAGATTTTGGCCAAGAACCTCCGCTCCTCCATCAAGGATCTTAAGATGGGTCGTAATTTCATCTTCCAACAAGACAACGACCCAAAGCACACAGCCAAGAAAACCAAGGCCTGGTTCAAGAGGGAAAAAGTCAAGGTGTTGGAGTGGCCTAGTCAGTCTCCTGACCTTAACCCAATTGAAAACTTGTGGAAGGAGCTCAAGAATAAAGTCCACATGAGACACCCAAAGAACCTAGATAACTTGGAGAAGATCTGCATGGAGGAGTGGGCCAAGATAACTCCACAGACCTGTGCCGGCCTGATCAGGTCTTATAAAAGACGATTATTAGCTGTAATTGCAAACAAGGGTTATTCCACAAAATATTAAACATAGGGGTTGAATAATAATTGATCCACACTTTTATGTTTAAAATTTAATAAAATTCAACTGAGCAACATAACTTTTTGGTTTGTAAGATTTATGCTTCTGTTCATAAAACCTACTCTCGTTTGCAGTTTGAAGGCTCTAACTTATTTGCATCTTATCAAACCAGCTAAATCTGCAGGGGGTTGAATACTACTTGTAGGCACTGTATAAATATATATACCAGATGGGGCAATGCTGGCGCTGTTGATAGTTGTGCCTATCAGGCAGGCATGGTGGCAGCCTGTACCATATGACCCCTGCAGGCCTGTACTCTGCACTGGTCACTAAAGAGTTCGATACTTGCTGTCAGGTGTCACAGTTTTATATACTATACCTGTAGCATTATTTATATGTATTAAATCTTGTGATCCTTTAATTGTTGTATATATATCAAATCGAGATCTGTATTTATTTATTCGTTTTTGAATGCGGGCATTCTTCTGCTTGTAGTGTCACTATAACCATCACTTTAATAAAGGTTTTTTATCCATCCCATTTATTGTCATAATGATACTTGGACCTGACATTCGGTGGTTCTCTTGGTCTGATATATCAGATGGGGCAATGCTGGCGCTGTTGATAATTGTGCCTATCAGGTGGCAGCCTGTACCCTGTGACCCTTGCAGGCCTGTACTCTGGACAGGTCACTAAAGAGGTCGATACTTGTTGTCAGGTGTGTAAGACAGCACTAGTCATCATAATGGGGGATACTCGCTGCACCGGGTCAATTAATGCACACCAGCAATGTCTTTCCGGTATTTCACAATGCTGCAGTTTATTGCACTTCATAAACCACAGTTCACACATATAATGTCCACGAGCCCAAGTGGCAGACCGGCCCACTTGGCCCAGGTTACAGCCTTCAGCAAGGTAATACTTTAGCAATGTCCATATAAGTGTCCATATAACAAAGTGTATTACCTTTGCCGGGTTTTAGCTGCTGCAGTCCATTTAATCCGCCACCACTGTAGCTGCAAGGCTTTCCCAGGTGGGGGTCTCTAGCCATCGTCCCGTCTAAGGCTACTGGAATGTTTCACTCACACACATCCAGTCTGCGCCTTTCCGGACTCTTCACCAAGCCGCTGCCTTCCAAAGCCACTGGCATCTACACAAGATCCAGCCTCGACCTTTCAGGCTGCCAGGCTTCACTGTATCATGGTGTCCCACACACACGGAGAACAGGCCTCACGCCCAACACACCGAACACCTGTCTCCCATCAAGCAGGGTTTATATATGCATCCCGTGCACACACACACACACACACACACACTGACAGGACCTTGCTGATGTCACAGTCATGTGATCAGACAGACATTCTGTGTGCGCAGGACCTGTGCTATGTCACAGTCATGTGACCAGTCACCTGAGGGGGAAGGTACATGGTCAGGTAAAACACATCCTGGACCATTACCGTAATGCCAGCAAGTCGCTGCATTACAGGTGTCACAATGGAGCCAGTCATGTCAGGGATTGCTAGTTATGATATTCCCTAGTACAGAGGGATGTGACAGAAGGGGGAGCAGAGATGAAGGCAAGTGGCGGCAGAGGAGGAGGGGTGATCCGCTTTACATGTCCCGGGCCGGTACCGGCCAGATCACAGCGTCGCTCCCGCCGGTGGCGCAGTGGGATTTGCAGTCGCTCGTTATCCGCCCACTGCTGTGAGGCTCAGGGCCAGCTCAGCACCCAAAGTAGAGGCCACGGCCTGCGCCTCTCCGTGCAGCCTCCCTCTCTCCTTCCCTCCCTCCCCCGCTTGTTGTTGCGCAGTTGGAAATAAGACTCACCTGCCGGAGAAGAAGAAGCCGCAGCAACAAGGATAACAGAGAGCAGAGGCGGCCACCTCTCAGGCTGTGGTGATGATGAGCAGCAGCGTCTTTCAGCCTCGAACAGATGGTCTCATCATTCCCCTTCCCTCCAACCCCCATGGGGGACACGAAAGGAGCAGAGCACAGGCAGCGGCTGGGGAGAATGAAGGAGAGGGAGAAGGGTTTATGAATGAGATGTCACTAAGGGGGGGAGAATGCCGGGCGGCCAGGGAGAGTCAGCCTAGGACTGAGCACGAAACAATCCCCTCTCGCTATTGCTTTTATGTCCAACAGCTGGTATATAAAAACATAGTAGGTATATAAAAACATGCGTGTATTTGAATTTAACGTTGTGTCAAAATTTCAAAGCAATCGGTGAAGAACTTTCGGAGATTTAAGATTTTGAACAAACGAACATTTACATTTTTATTTATATATAGATAGGGGAAAATGGGGGTGATTTGAACTTTTATTTATTTCCTTTTTCATATTTTTTAAAACATTTTTTTTGCTTTTCACTGTTATTGTTATCCCTCTTAGGGGACTTGAAGATGCGATCATCCGATCGCTTGTGATATATACAGCAATGAATCAGCATCGTTGCATATAGCAGAAATCACGGTCTCCTTTGAAGCCCGGCCACAGGAAGGGTTTCAAAGGAGCTCCATAATAACAGATATGGAGGTCATCATCTGACCCCTGGCTGTCATGAAAAGCCATTGGCAACCCGTGATCCCATCATTGGCACACCGATGGGTGTAGAAAATGACGCGCACACATGTCGGCCTGTGTTAAATGCCTCTGTCAGAGATTGACAGCAGCATTTAACAGGTTCACAACAGCGAGCGGAAAACAGCTCCACCCGCGATTGTTAGTGGCAGGTCCTGTCTGCATTACACAGCCATCACCTGCCGGGCATGGGGTGGGCTCGCTGCAGGAGTCCACTCCATAAACACGCTTCCGACATCCACTGTGGATATCGTGAAGGGGTTAAGTTGAAAAGTCTACTGCATGAATGTAAAGGCATGGTTCAAATTTCTAGAGACCTATTGAAATGTAACAGAAGATTTCCTTGTGTGGGTTAGTATCCTGGGATCCCCATAGATTGCTAATACAAAGGGGCTGGGATATTACTCTGATCTGGAGAACTGTGGCTGTCTTCATTGCTCTATTGGCGTTCCAATGCTGCAAAATCTATTGCATAGTGTACATCTATGGCTTCACTAGAGGAAAGTATGTTTTTCATTATGCATTTCATTTCTACTTTAAGCTCAACTAAAATACATGACTGGGAAAACAGAAGTGTAGATACAAACTCAACCTGAAACATAAATTAAAGGATATGTATATCTTTGAAGTCATTTTTTATTTTACTTAATTGTATTTTTAGCTAAAATAATTTTTGTAACTGTGTTTCATTAAAACTTTTGCTCCTTTTGCCTTCTATAGCCTCTGTGGTGCACAGTCTATTGCTGGTTACGGAATGAGATAACTGAGAATCCATCAGTGAGCTTGTTCTGGCGAGAATTTATAACAGTTATTTTCCTTCTTCTTAGCTCTTCTAATCTGATTTATGAGCACATTAACCCTCAGGCTCCCAAGTGGGGTATTTTTGTATCAATTGGTACTTAAAATACCCCACTTGGGAGTCCAAGGGTTAAAGTAAATGTTGTGGTCATAAATCAACTGAAAGACATTTAGAAGACTAAAGTTAACATTTATAAAGTCTCCCATCAGAATGAGCTCACTGATGGATTCTCAGTTAACTAATTCTGCAGTCATCAATGCAAAACAAAGATTATAGAAGGCAAATGGTACAAATTTTTAATGAAAACATTTTTGGGGGGATTTAGATGGAAGTCCGGGCAGAGTCATAGACATCATAGACAGGGCCTTGAAGATCCATGCTGTCGGTGGACTTCCCTGGGTCCGTAGTTTTGTAACAGTTATATCTGTATGATCTTTATCTAGTGTTATGCCTGTCATTAACAACATACATGATAAAATGTTGTTTATTCTATAAAATAATTACATTTTAAAATACGATTCACAAAAAAATTTCAACTTTTACAACCCACCGTAAAAAAAACATGTTCCCATGTATTTGTGTAGTCTTTCTGTTCAAAAAACAAGAAATGTTAGATGTTTAGCTTCATTGTTCATCATTTCATAAAGTTAATTTCAAGCTTCCAATAGGTGGCGCTATAGAGTTCAAGTCCTCTTTTTTCTCTGAAGAGGCAAATTGCATATTAAGTCAAAGTATAAAGTATAAATCTTATTCCTCTTTTAGCTTTCACCACAATAAACTCATTGTTAAACATAAATTGCACTAATCTGAAGCTGTAAAATGGGACATACTTTGGTCAATTTCACCGCTATAGAATTTTCTGTATAACAAGTGTGGCCTAATTTTATTCACTGAGTGGAGAAAGAACTACAAATTCCAGAAGTAAATACCTTTCTTCCAGCACTCATGCCTTTCCCAGATTACATAAAGTTCGGGTCGTTCGTCTCAAATAGGTATCTTCCCACCACTCCCCAGTCATCTTCTATGGTTTCAAATAAGCAGCAGGTCATAGGGGGCAGGTTTAAGAAGATAGTTTCTTCAGAAGACCACTGCTAATTTGTAAACAGAGCACATATTTACAAGAGCAGAACAAGATCATGTTGTCCTTAATGTCACCATGTGTGAAGCTTATTTGAGCCTCCGGTGATAGGGTAATCCTTAGCTTCCAGTGCTGAAGGAAAGGGGCAGCCTAAATACTGACCCAAGTGACTAATCCACTTGAAGTGTTAAATTAGCCATTGGCAATTTTAATAATTACTGCAGAGAAGCTTGAAATGACAAATTATACACACGTATTCTCACTTGTCCTGTACTGTGGCTGAAATGTACGAAATTCAGTGTTCCATATACTCTCACTTTTTGGAAGAACTGCAAACAGCGATGCAATGCATCTTCCAGAATGTCAACATCTGCAAGCATTTTTTATTCCTTCAATGCATAAAAAAAAAAATTGGAGCAACTTTGTATTTAAAGTTGATTCCCAGTATCCCACAGTCTACAGTTCCTATGGAGATCAACATGTCTGCATAGTTTTTAAGGTTGAAGGTAGACATACTGTAAGTCCATCGTGTTCAACTCATAACCTGATGTTGCTCCAGAGGAAGGCAAAAAATCCATAGGGCAGACACTAATGACTCCATATTAGGGGAAAAATTCCATCCCGACTCCATATACAGCAATCTGACTAGTTCCTTGAATCAACGTCCCATTACAGAATTTAGTACCCATAGCCTGTAATATTATATTTTTCAAGAAAGGCATCCAGGCCCTTCTTGTACTTTAGTAGTGAATAAATCATTACAATATATTGTGGCAGAGAGTTCCGTAGTCTCACTGCCCTTACTGTAAAGAATCCGCGTCTGTGATTATGATTAAATCTTTTTTTGTCTAGACGTAGTCACTGTCGTAGACCTAGGTGTAAAAACATCATTAAAAAAAATCTGTACTGTTCCTTCATATATTTGTACATTGTACATAGACTACAAAGAGCCTGGATAATGTTGTCCTGCAGTCACGCTTCTTTCTATCTGTCCTCTACATAGTACACATTAGAAATATTTAACATAACTATCACTGCAAGATCAGACGACACAGTTTTTGTCTGCAGTCTGTTACCATAGAGACACATTAGAGACACATAGGTCTATGTAGAAGCTATAGACAACATCTTTAACCAATGCTTTTTGTAAAGTTAATTTACCTTTACATTTTTGTTGTGTTAGGATGAAAAAAGGGAAAGATATGTAACAATTTCTAGCAAGCAAGTTAAAGGGGTTTTCCCACGAACACAAGTTCATTTTAATCAATAGATCTTGAATTAATAATAAATTCCACAATTGGATGTGTTTAAATAAAATGTTCCTGTGCTGAGATAATCTTATACACGTGCCCCTGCTGTGTACTGTGTAATGGCTGTGTCTGACCGTACAGGAACATGGTCTGATCATACCAAAGCTCGGGGGCAGGGGGGGAAGCAAAAGAGTATACAGACATTACAGCAGGGGATTGTAAGTGATTCTTTTTGTAAAGAAGAGCATTTCACTGCCTGTTTTTAAACAATGTTTTACTTAAAAGAAATAATCAGCTGTGATCCCCTGCTGTAATGTCTGTATACTCTTTTGCTTCCTCCCCCGCCCAGGAGATGTGGTACAATCAGACCATGTCCCTGTACAGTCAGACACAGCCATTACACAGTACACAGCAGGGGAACATTTATAAGATTATCTCAGCACAGGAACATTCTTTTTAAACACATCCAATTGTGGAAATTATTATTATTCTAACATCTAATGATTAAAATCAACTTTTATTCATGGGACAACCCCTTTAAGTATAAAGTCATGATAGTGGGCACACATATTCATTTCCAGCTTAGGAATATGCAATATGATGATAACAGTCACATGACATCTATTTTATGGATATGCACAGTTTAATTAGTAATAAAAACTTTTCTTTTTAATTTTTGTAAATATATTTGGATGGAAAGGCATAAAACTTTGTGACGTGCCCATGAAAGTCTTGACATGGTTGGAACTTATCTGTGCTGTAGATGAAAAAAAGATGGATAATGCAAATAATTTTACCAACTGCATTTAGCTCAAATCATAAAGGCAGAATATAAGCAGATCTAAAAATGATCATTTAATGTAATGTTGCATATTTTAATATAGTGTCTGTTAATACAGTAGTCAAGATCAGTAATTCAGTGCTAATGAAATAAGAAAAGAATGTGATCTATTGGAATGACCAGATGGAAATCTTTAGGTCTGAAATTCTTTGTATGTTTGTATTAAGGTAACAGAGACTGTGAAATCTCTCGCCCTCTGTGCTTGTGTGACACCAGTTTGGCTATGCTACATGTGGTGCATTTAAAAATTACTGCTGTTTTCTCTTTGATGTAGTTCGGAGTAGTATGACGTCAATGATGTCAAGTTAATGGAGTAATTAATGAAATCGGAGGTCATATAGTGTTTCTCAGAAATGTTTTCTGTTTATTAATCTTCAGCATCAGTTTGTTCCATTTTACGCTCTTGCACCTGTCATTTTTGCAGACATGTATGTTTTAGGACAGAGTCACATGTCCGTATAACTTGGACGAGGATCGCAGCGCAATGCTTAGACTGGCCATCGGCTCTCCCTACAGGAGCATGACCGCATGTATTTCTATGCAGCTGTCACCAATGGGTCGGTAGAGCCAACGGCCAGTCTGAGCACTGCGTTGCAAACCTCTTCTGAGTTATACGGCCGTGTGGCTCTCCCCTCACTGTGAAATGCGCCGATGTTTCAGAGATAACATACTTTGAGACAATGGCCAGAGACAAGATGACTTGAATGACTGATCTGAGGTGGGTTCACAGCAGCTTTTCCCCACCCGCTCCTAAGGATGTACAGGTCTCTCCTTATGTATTTGTGCAAGAGGAGACCCAGTGCAGGATTAAACTCTGTGGCGGCCCCTAGCCAGTCTAAATCTTGGAGACCCACCAGCAAATTATATCCTTATACATTTTTAAATTTACTATCAACAATTTTAAGACACCAGTTACATTTTATTAAACAGAACAACAATTATGTTAATCAAATTTGATTATAACCCAGAAAAGGTAATTAGCTAATGTCAACCTCGGGTGTAAGCCTATATACAGTGATGTGAAAAAGTGTTTGCCTCTTCCTAATTGGTTATTCTTTTGCATGTTTTTCACACTTAAATGTTTCAGATCACAAAACAAATGTAAGTATTAGACAAAGATAACACAAACACAAAATGCAGCTTTTAAGCAAAGGTCTTTATCATTAAAAAAAGAAATCCAAACCTACAGATTTGTAGGCCTAGTCAAAGTCCCGACCTTAATCTGATTGAGATGCTGTGGCATGACCTTAAAAGGAGGGTTCATGCTCAGAAACCCTCCAATGTGGCTGAATTTTAACAATTTTGCAAACATGAATGGCCAAAATTCCTCCAGAGCAAAAGACTCATTACGAGTTATCGCAAAAGCTTGAGTACAGTTGTTGCTGTTAAGGGTGGCCCAACCATTTATTAGGGTTAGGGGCAATTACTTTTTCACACAGGGTTCTGCAGGTTTGGATTTCTTTTTCTCTTAATAATAAAGACCTTCATCTAAAAACTGCATTTTGTGTTTACTTGTGTTATCTTTGTCTAATATTTCCATTTGTTTTGTGATCTGAAACATTTAAGTGTGACAAACAGGCAAAAGAATAAGAAATCAGGAAGGGGGCAAACACTTTTTCACACCACTGTATACTCATCTGTGTTCCCGAATCTTCTATTAATGAATATTCGATTATGATCTAGAGTCAGAAAAAACTTGTGGCCATCTACCTCTCCTCCACTCTCAATCCCCGTTCTGGCCAATCACAAAGTTGCCACACCCATTTGCATAGATGCCCCTCCTCTAATATTTGTGAATTCCTGTATATAACCGACAACAGCTGAAACACCCACTGCCACTTGTTATAATGTTCACATCGGAGCTTAGTTGCTCTAGCTTACCTCCAATGCCATCCACTCAGGCCGACACACCGACTGATAACTTCTTTCAATATCAAATCAATATTATTTGTCATCCATTGTGCGGGGTCCCCATAGGCCAGTGCTGCCTTCTATGCCTAACTGGTAATACGGCATTGGGAGAGCGGTCAGTCTAGCTGCATGGGGCAGGGAGAAGCCACAGGGAACTAAAGAGTTACCTTGGCAGCTGGAAGCCTGGGATTCATAGGAGAACAGCAATTGAACTAGATATATACACACAACAATAGTAATGCAACATAAAGTATAAGCAATCAAACAATTGCAGGTTCAAGTCCCCACCCCCCACTTCTTTTTCCCATTAAAAAAAAAAATGTATTGTTGTTTCCCAAAAATTCTGGCCTACCAAAATCAAAAAATTATTTAAGTGGTATATTACATGCCAAAAAGAAAAAGAAAAGTGGAAATGCCCACAATTTCATTTTTTTCAAACACCGCACTTCCCTAAAAAAATACAACATAAAGCAATCAAAATGTTAAATATATCTCAAATTAGTGTCAATGAAAACTAGAGCTCAGCATGCAAAGAAACAAACCCTCCTCCAGCTTCATGGATGAAATAATAAAAAAATCAAGGGTCTCAGAAAAGGGTGACAAGCAGCATTTTTTTATAAGGCTCTGAAGTTTTTAAATTAATATAAAGAGAAACCTTAAAAGTTTATTAAAAGTGAAACTGACCTGGAGAATTATATTGCCATATCATTTTTACTGTACAATGAACACCATAAAAATAAAACTCAGAAAACAATGGTGGAATGGTGCTTTTTTTAACTCGAACCACAAAGAAAAAAAACCCACCTCATAACGGCTGTATCGATAGAAAGATAAAAAAAAGTTATGGCTCTTGGAAGAAGGGGAGTTAAAAAACAAAAGTGTATTGTGGAAGAGCACTGAGGGCATGTCAATGCATGTAGATTTGTATATGGCTTCTATACAGCATTTGTCATAACTACATCCACATGTAAAATATGCTCACGTGTTTCCTTTAACCCCTTCACAACATATGACGTATATTTCTATTATATGTTGTGTCCCCAACTTTGATGCAGGCTCACATGCTGAGCCCTCATCTTTCCCCGCACATGATGACTGATTAAATCAGTCATCATGTGCCTTTAACTGCCGCGAGAGGAGCGGTGCTCTACCTGCAGCTGTTAACAGTTAAATCCCGCTGTCAATAACTGACAGCACGATTTAACACATGCCAGCCGGAAGCACGCCCAATCAGCATACCCACTGGCGCCCCCGTTATGTGACCGCGGGGCGCCGATGGGTTGTCATGATAGCCAGGGGTCTGCAATATATAGCACAGGCAATCAGATGTAAAAAGATGTAAAAAGAAATACATTTTTAAAAATATGAACAAAAATACAAGTTCAGACCCCCCACCTTTTTCCCCACTGAAAATAAAACAATAATAAAAAAAATTTGATACGCTGTGTTCAGAAATGTCCAGTCTATCAAAATATAAAATAAATTAAACCAATTGGTTAACAGCGTAATCGTGGCCGCTGCAACATTGCAATAAAAGACGATCAAAACATAGTATCTACCCGAAAATGGTATCAGTAAGAACGTCAGTTCAGGGCGCAAAAAATGAGCCCTCGCCCAGCCCCATAATCCAAAAAATGAAAACATTACGGGTCTCGGAAAACGGTGACAAAAGGATAATTTTTTTTCCATGTAAAATTCTGAATTTTCTTTTCACCATTTAAGCAAAAAAAAAAAAACAATACATGTTTGGCATCTGCGTCCTCGTACTGACCTGGAGAATCATATTGCCAGGTCAGTTTTACCATATAGTGAACATGGCAAATAAAAACAATTGTGAAATTGTACTTTTTTTTGCAATTTTACAGCGCTTGGAATTTTCTGTTTTCCAGTACACGATATGGTAAATCAATGGCGTCATTCAAAACTACAACTTGTCCTGCTAAATACAAGACCTCATACGGCTATGGGGATGGAAAAATAAAAGTTACGGCTCTTGGAATAAGGGGAGGAAAAACTAAAACGAAAAAAAAAATGGAAATTTGGCCAGGGGGCTATGGGGTTAATATTGAAGTTTGCCAGTTTAATACAAATTTCTGTAATAATGTACAACACAGTGGCTACGAGACTGGTACATAGTTTGCAACACTAGGATCTTTGGTTAGTAATCAATTAGGAGTAACATCTGCATGGGGTTTGCGTGTTTTCCCAGTGTATACATGGGTTTCCTCCCACAATCCTAAAACTACTGATTACTTAAAAATGTATTCCTATTTTATAAATGTATAGCATGTCACTATAAATATTGCCATACATGACTGAGTTGGGTGTACCACTTTAATGGCTTTCTATGAAAATGAGGAAAGATAGGTTATGAGCCCCAATGGGGACAGAGACTGGTGTGAGTTATGACAACATTTGTACATAGCTACAGAGTATGTTGGCGGTATAAGCAATATTAATACAGCAGCCTATTTTGGACCTATGAGTTATCCATAGTTCTAAGATTCTTCCTCTTTTCTCTCTTTAAAAATCATACACCTGTCTGAATGTCTACAAGAAGGTGCAATTAGAGCAAGGAACGGAGAGGCAGAGAGGCCGGATTCTCTGGCATCTAAGTGCTAATCATAGCTTTGACTACTTCCTTTCATGAAGAAATGTGAGAAAAGTGCGCTTTGATTCCACGTACGTGCTACAGTCAGAGGTGTTATTGACAAGCACAGCTCTCTACCTGATGCTCTTCCTACAAAAGACAAAGAAGCCACTAGCTTTCTTATTTATCATAAGGCAAGAACAGATTTTCTTTTAGTATAAATGCTGCAGGAGGTGAAGACTCAACAAGAAACCTTGGAAAAAAAGAAATCTATTGTTTTCATCATTGTTACATAAACAATGATAATCTACAAGAAATGCAGCAGAACACAGCAGTAAGGTACACTGTGACGTGGAATGCATCAATTCTGAATGGCTTTAACTAGAATCTTGCCACCTAATCTGAGAGCAGCATTATGCAAAGACAGAGACCCTGATTCCAGCAATGTGTCACCTACTGGGCTGCTTGCTTCACTTTTGATAAAATCACTGTTTTATCAGTAGGGGTTTATCACTAGAAAACCTGCTGCTATGTCATCCTCTATATTCATGAGCTCTGTATAACCCCGGACCCACCACTGATTGGCAGCTTTCTGCCTATGCACAGTGTACACACAAAGCTGCCAATCAGTGGTGTGGGCGGGGTTATACAGAGCTCAGCATTCAGACAACTGGTAGATCTGCAGCAGAGAAAACAGTGATTGGCTATGTGCCCACGATGCAGAAATGAAGCAGAAAATTTCTGCAGCATTTCTGCATCTCCCTGGCAGAAAAAACGCATGCAGATTGTACATGCATTTTTCCTGCAGAATACATGCGGAATACATGCGGATTCACATGCGGATTCACATGCGTTTCCGCATGCAGATTGACAAGCGCTTTCCAGGCGATTAGCATCACTTGGAAAGTGCTTGACAACTAGGTCACACTATATAAATCCATGCAAACAGACCTGAATATCATTGAACATCTGTGGGATCATTTGAAGAGGGCTGTCCATGCTCGGCGACCATCAAACTTAACTGAACTGGAATTGTTTTGTAAAGAGGAATGGTCAAAAATACCTTCATCCAGGATCCAGGAACTCATTAAAAGCTACAGGAAGCGACTAGAGGCTGTTATTTTTGCAAAAGGAGGATCTACTAAATATTAATGTCACTTTTCTGGTGAGGTGCCCATACTTATGCACCTGTCAAATTTTGTTTGAATGCAGATTGCACATTTTCTGTTAGTACAATAAACCTCATTTCAAGGCAGAAACATTACTGTGTCCAACAGTTATTACATATATCAAACTGAAATAGCTGTTGCAAAAACACCAATTTTAAGAAAACATTAAGCTTAAGATTAATAGGGGTGCCCAAACTTTTTCATATAACTGTATAAAGACTATGCTAATAGAATTAAGATACTTGTTGGCCAAATTGTGCGTGCCCATCTGCCAGAACAAGGTATATGGGAACATTCACTATCAAACTAACAAACAGATAGGATCCGGCACTAGTGAAAAATATCCTTAGACTCATGGGAATAGAGAGCTCAGCCAATATGCAGGCAGTCGCTACTGCAAAACGTATGCTACAAAACAAGTGATAAAAGTGACCAGAGCCTTCTACCAAAATGAAATAAATATATAGATGGTGTGACTGCAATAATATAACAAGTGCAGCAGACACAACGTGCGCTAAGAAATATTGTAAGTGAACATTGAACATATACTGTTTGAACTGTTATATAGACTATGCATCGAGAATTGAGGTGATTAAAGCACAAGTTGGCCAATTTGTGTGCACCTATCTGGCATACAAGACACACCCTGCACATGCGCTTAGTACCTCAATTCTATAATCATAGTCTATACAGCAGGAGTGCAGTTTTCAATGTATCAAGTCAATGTTCACATAGATCTTAGTGCACTCTGTGTGCCGCTGCGTGTGCTTGTACTATTAGTATTATACTATTGCAGTCACAGCAGCCTGCACTCCTATATTTATTTCATTTCGCTAGGAGGAGCTGGTCAGTTTCTGTTTTTTTTTGTAGGGTGAATAATCTATATATTCTGTTTGTTCTTGCAAGATTGGTTCACATCAGAGTTGTCTTCGTAGCCAATCGCAAAATCAAACAATGATGTACATCACATAAAGAGAATGCTAGGATATAGTAGTGTATGTTGTAAAACCTCTACAAAAGTTTTCCTAGTCCTATACTCCTAAAGGTTCAAGGTCCATTGCTAAACTCTCCAAAGCTTATGGTGGCCATGCACTTTAGAGAGCTGTAAGCCAAGTAAGTAATCCTTCTCTAAGTCCCCGGACACATGCATGCTTATTAGTGTTGAGCGAGCACTAAAATGCTCGGGTGCTCGAAGCTCGGGCCGACCTCACTGTGATACTCGGGTGCTCGACCCGAGCAACGAGCCCAATGTTAGTCTATGGGAGACCCGAACATTTTTGCAGGGGCTCCCCCGGCAGTCTGTAGAAAGCCTAAAAAGTGCCCAAAACGATAGTGACAGTGCTCAAATGACATGGGGACAGCATGGGGATCGCCCCAGGAAGCATTTCTGACCCCCAGGTCACTGCTGTCAACAACGTGGTCAGAGGTATTAAGCCACTTTTACAGGCTCACAATAAAACGTTCAAAAACGAAAGTGAAAGTGCTTTCCTGTGAAATATAACCCCTTAACGACCATGGGTCTTTCAGTTTTTGTGTTTTCCTTTTTTGCTCCCCTTCTTCCCAGAGCCAGAACTTTTTTAATTTTCGTTCAATATGGCCATGCGAGGGCTTATTTTTTGCGGGACGAGTTGTACTTTTAAACACCATCACTGGTTTTACCATATCGTGTGCTGGAAAATGGGAAAAAAAAAATTCCAAGTGCAGTGAAACTGCAAAAAAAATGCAATTCCACAGTTGTTTTTTGGGTCCTTTTTTTACCACGTTCACAGATTGCTAAAACTGACCTGCCATCATTATTTTCCAGGTCGTTACGAGTTCATAGACACCAAACATGTATAGGTTCTTTTTTATTTAAGTGGTGAAAAAAAAATCCAAAGCTTGCTAAAAAAAAACAAAAAAATGACACCATTTTCCAAGACCCTTAGCTTCTCCATTTTTCGGGATCTGGGGCCAGGTGAGGGCTTATTTTTTGCGTGCCGGGCTGACGTTTTTATTGATACCATTTTGGGGTAGATCCGATGTTTTGATCACCCGTTATTGCATTTTATTGCAAAGTTGTAGCGACCAAAAAAACTTAATTCTGGCGTTTAAAATTTTTTTCTCGTTACGCCGTTTACTGATTGTATTAATTCTTCTTTTATATTGATAGATCGGGCGATTCTGAACGCGGTGATACCAAATATGTGTATGTGTTTTTTTTTTTTTATATATATATATTTTATTTTGAATGGGGCGAAAGGGGGGTGACTTAAACTTTTATATATTTTTTATTTTTTTTATTTTTTTAAAACTTTTTTTTTACACTTTCTGCTTGCTTCTATAGTCTCCAGAGGAGACTAGAAGCAGCAGTTGTCTGATTGCTTCTACTGCATACAAGCGATGAGCAGATCGCTTGTATGCAGGAGAAATGCTCACTTGCTATGAGCGCTGACCACTAGGTGGCGCTCATAGCAATTGAGACATGACAACCACAGGCGTCTGCTGCAGACCCTGAGTTGTCATGCCCACCCATTGGTGACCCGCGATCACGTGACGGGGTCACTGATGGGCGGGGCTTAGGACTCCCGGAAGTGCGAGTTAAATGCCACTGTCAGAGATTTAACATGTTAACAGCCACGGGTGGATTGCGATTCCAATAATCAGCTGACATGTGCTCGCTTCAGTGCGGGCTCACCGCCGGAGCCCCCGCTGAACCGGCCTTCCCGACCTGGTGTGTACTATTACTGACCAGGTCGGAAAGGGGTTAAGGAACATCCTTTCCAGGGAAAAGACTTGTGTATAAGGTAAAATAAATAACCAAAAACAAAAATACTCCTCCACACCTTGGGCTATGTTCACAAGTAGCATTTTTTATGCGTTTTTGCACGTTTGTATTGCTTTCAACCGTGACAAATGTATTCACCGGGAAATGTCATTTTAACATTTTACAACCTTATCTGGCCATGTGCTGTGTGACACATGCATACGGTGCTGAAAAGACAAGGGATCAGCATGGGGAAGACCCCTGGAAGCATCTCTGACCCCCAGGTCACTGTCTAAAAGTGTGCCCATCAGAAGTGATCCTTGCCGCATCAGAAGATGCAGACTTGCAACTATCCCCGTGCAAGTCCTTGTCCCAGGGCAGTGTTCAATTTTACCTCCCCCATTCCTTGCAATGCAAGCGAAAATATGCAGCCAACCACCCACCCACCCGCAGGCTGCAATACCATACTGCTAGCTTTCACTTGAAATGGGGCCTTTTAGTTTGGAGGAGGCCGAAGCTGGCCACTACCTCATGGCCGCTTCGGCAGCGAGGTATCCATACTCTGTCCCCAGCCGCCCGGCGGCCGGGTGTCCACGCTCGGTCCCCAGCCGCCAGGTGGCGGCCAGGTGTCCATACTCGGTCCCCAGCCGTCCTGATTTCTCCTGTCACCTTCCCCCACACTTTTCTTAGCCTGGCCTGCTTTAGGGCAGCATTGGACGAGCCCACCAGAGAACCAGACTCCTCCGGTGGGCCCTGGCTTCTCCATCAGGGGAATTGAGAGTGCCTAGGTGAGGAGCATGATGATGATGATAGAAGTTAGCATCTGCTTTGTTTTCTTGGAATGCAAGCGCATGTATGTAGTAGCGGCTAGGCCTGAGGTGGTTCGCGTTTTGACGCATATCCTACCTCCTCCGAGGATTGCTGGATGTTTTCCTGCTACTATCCCAGTTCTATGACTCCCGTTAAAACAAAGCTTCAGGTGATAAATGATGGATGAGGTGGTGGCAAAGGAGAAAGAGCAGGAGGAACAGGGAACATTCACATCAATATCAGGCCAGTCAACCAGATATGTCTTGTAGGATATGTTTCTGTAACAAAAGGAGCGGTTCGGCTACACAGTCATAGGGCATACAGTGAGTGCAATGCCTACCAAAAATTTCGAGCCACTCCAATGCCCCTTGGAAATGACATGGAGGTCAGAGGGCGTTAACTAAACCTTTTTATCGATATATAGCAACTGGGTCTCCCGTGCACTGTTGGCCTAAGCAGTGAATGGAAGGCTTTCCAAAAATTATGAGGAACTTCAATGCACCTTACAAGAGCCATGTGTGGCACCCCAGGGGTCTGGTCACCACAGTAATAGAAATATTACGTCGGAGAGCAAGTGGGAGGTTTCCTGGTCAGGATCCCTTAAACATGCAACATCCTCCTGCCCCAGTCCTGGGAGGGGAGAATTCTGCCCTTATAAACTGGATCTGGGGCGGGGTTGAGTGAGTCAGAGAACAGTCAGAGTCAGAGTGAGAGCAAGGGAAAGTAACAGCAAGGAGCTCTGTAGGAGCTAGGAGCTAAAGACCAGGGGCTGGAAGCTGAGCAGATCTCGGCCGGGCAGAAGACAATAGGAACTGGACACAGGAGTCCGAAGCTGTGAGGACTTATATATCCAGCAGCAGAAACCAGCCGGCAGGGGATTTCAGGTCCTCTGGCCATAGAAGCCCAGAGGCTCAGTCACAAGCAAGGGACCAGCACCGCCGTCGTGGAGCGGAGGCTAACAGAAGGCCCCAAGTCACCAGCCATACGGGTGAGCACTACACGGTACACTCAGGGACGTGGGCTACTTCTACCCGCTTACAGCAAGGTAGCCAGGAAGAGTGCAGACAGATGGGGAGGCTTACAACTCCACCTGGCCAGGGGAACTCCTGCTTGCTCACAGACTGACCAGGCCTCTTATGCTAGCCAGTACTCCCGGGAGGGTCTACCTTATAATCATCAGTAAAGACCCTGAACTGCACTGAAAAGACTTTGAGTCGTTCCTGCTGCGCTCGTGCACCATCACCCCCATCATCCACACTCACTGCCCTGAGGCTATACTCCTCCCGAGGGGAGTTATCCCATTCTATGCTGCGCACACAACACCAGCCTCAGCGGTCTGCCTCGTAGCGGTGGTACTCCCTGACCGCAATCCACGGGTGGCGCAGTCGGACAATTAACCTCAAAACCTAAGAAAGACTGCCACTGGTTTGACCAGCCTGAGCCACGGGACCGGGTCACCGGAGACTACAGACCCCAGAGACCCAGCACCGGGTATCCCACACACGTGTACACATGGCCCAGGGGGCGCGTCACATGCAGTACAGCATATTACAAACATAAGTCCCATTATTGGGGAATGGGTGTCCCATAGTATTTGCTTATGCCTTGCAAGCAAAAGCTGCCAAAAATTAGGACGGAGCAACTTGCAATGCCCCTTACAAGAGCCATGCAGTACAGCATATTACAAACATAAGTCCCA
Organism: Phyllobates terribilis; assembly: GCF_046119375.1. Classification (NCBI taxonomy): domain Eukaryota; kingdom Metazoa; phylum Chordata; class Amphibia; order Anura; family Dendrobatidae; genus Phyllobates; species Phyllobates terribilis. The sequence goes on along the minus strand of NW_027362761.1, from coordinate 901,176,934 downwards.
TTATTGGGGAGTGGGTCTCCCATAGTATTTGCTTATGCTTTCCCAGCAAAAGCTGCCAAAAATTAGGACGGAGCAACTTGCAATGCCCCTTACAAGAGCCATGCAGTACAGCATATTACAAACATAAGTCCCATTATTGGGGAGTGGGTGTCCCATGGTATTTGCTTATGCTTTCCCAGCAAAAGCTGAGAAAAATTAGGACGGAGGAACTTGCAATGCTGGCACCCTGGTGGTATAGTGGTGGTGGAGGCTGAGGATAAGGAGAAGAAGATTAAACAGCTGAAACGAGGAAGCGTATACCCATGTGTGGGTGTGAAGCAGTTCATGTGAATACACCTCCCGAAATAACACAGTGGATTTGACTTTATGTTACTCTGCTGTCATTTGGTGGTGATGAGAAGTCTGGCCCAATCCAGCCCTTGTTCATTTTGATAAGGGTCAGCTTGTCAGCATTGTCAGTTGACAGGCGAGTGCGCTTATCAGTTATAATTCCCCCAGCGGCACTAAAAACACGCTCCGATAACACGCTAGCGGCAGGGCAGGCCAGGACCTCCAAGGCGTACAGAGCGAGTTCATTCCAAGTGTCCAGCTTGGATACCCAATAATTAAAAGGCACAGAGGAATCACGGAGGACGCTGGTACGATCGGCAAGGTACTCCCTCACCATCTTTTGAAACTTCCCACTCCTTGTGAGAGTACTCCGCGCCTCAGGGCCTGTAAGCTGGGCGGGTGTCAGAAAACTGTCCCAGAACGTTGACAGTGTTCCCCTGCCTCTGCTGGATTGGAGTTGCATCTCTCTCGCCTGTACGCCTTGATTGGGCAACGAACTGTGACCTCTGCCGCTAGCGTGTTCAGATGGGAATTTTTTTAAGAGTTCTGCAGCAAGGGCCTTCTGGTATTGCCCCATTTTTGTAGACCTCTCCACCTCAGGAATAAGAGAGTGAAAGTTCTCCTTGTAGCGGGGGTCTACAAGTGTCACCAACCAGTAATGACTGTCACCCAACATTTTGACAACGCGAGGGTCACGGTTAAGGCAGCGTAACATAAAGTCAGCCATGCGTGCCAGACTGGTAACGGGCAAGATTTCTGTGTCCTCACCAAGATGACAACTGACCATGCTCTCCTCCTCCTCCTCCTCTTCCTCCTCCCCCCTGTCCTCAGGCCACCCACGCTGAACCGACGGTATGACACTTGTACAGGTACTACCGTCTACAACGCATGATAGCAGCTCCTGTTCTTCCTCCTACTCCTCCTCCTCCTCCTCTCCCTCATTGTCCCCCAATGCACGTTGGGATGAGATGAGGCTGGGCTGTGAGTAATCGCCAGCTACGGCTTCTTGATCCATCTCATCATACTCTGGCTGCAAAGCCTCCTCTTTAATTCTCTGCAGAGAGCGTTGCAAAAGACAGACAAGTGGGATGCTGACACTAATGATGGCGTCATCGCCACTCACCATCTTGGTGGCCTCCTCAAAGTTTGTCAGGATGGTACATATGTCAGACATCCAGGTCCACTCCTGAGGTCTTATGTGTGGAGTCTGACCTGAATATCGACGGCCTTGTTGCAGCTGGTACTCCACAACTGCTCTCTTCTGCTCACAAATCCTTTGCAACATGTGGAGGGTAGAGTTCCAACGTGTGGGGACATCACACACCAGTCGGTGTGCCGGGAGCTGCAAACGCTGCTGCAACACAGCAAGGGCGGCGGAAGCTGTAGCCGACTTGCGAAAATGAGCTGACAGGCGGCGTACTTTCACGAGCAGATTTGGCAACTCAGGGTACGATTTAAGAAACCGCTGAACCACGAGGTTAAGCACATGAGCCAGGCATGGTACGTGTGTGATCTCACCTCGCCTCAGAGCCGCCACCAGGTTACGGCCATTGTCACACACGACCATGCCGGGATGTAGGTTCAGCGGTCTCAGCCACAGATCTGCCTGCTCTTTCACAGCTGTCCACAACTCACAAGCAGTGTGAGGTTTATCACCTAAGCTTATGAGTTTCAGCACAGCCTGTTGCCGCTTGGCGGAGGGAGTACTGCAATGCTTCCAGCTTGTAACTGATGTGGTGATATCTGAGATGGAGGCTGAACATGAGGAGGAGGAGGAGGAGGATGCGCAGGAGCTGTACACTGTGGGGGCAACCCTGACTGACATCGGGCCCGCAATCCTCGGTGTGGGGAGGATGTGTTCCGTCCCAAGGTCCGACTGGGTCCCGGCTTCCACTATGTTTACCCAGTGTGCCGTCAGAGAGATGTACCGTCCCTGGCCACAAGCACTTGTCCACGTGTCCGTTGTCAGGTGGACTCTCCCAGTAACTGCGTTGTTGAGGGCACGGCAGATGCTTTGGGACACGTGCTTGTGTAGTGCGGGAATGGCACACCGGGCAAAATAGTGTCGGCTGGGGACCGAGTACCGAGGGACGGCCACTGCCATAAGATTGCGGAAGGATTCCGTCTCCACCAGCCTAAAAGGCAGCATTTCCAATGCAAGCAGTCGTGAAATGTGCGAATTTAGGACTGTGGCCTGTGGGGCGTTAGCTGCGAATTTCCGCTTTCGTTCAAAGGTCTGGGATATGGACAACTGAACGCTGCAGTGGGACGTGGACGTGGACGTTGATGCTGTTTCCTGAGAAACTGCCATAACAAGTGAAGACTGAGAGGAGGGGGCATCTTTACATGCAGTATGGACAGGGGATTGCCTTGCACACACAACAGGGGGTTCTATTGCACGCACAACAGTGGAAGAAGCAGTGGTGACACCCGCTGACACTGGTCGTGAACCCTGGGTTTCGCCCCACAAAGTCGGGTGCTTTGCTGCCATGTGCCTGATCATGCTGGTGGTGGTCAGGCTGGTAGTTTTGTCACCCCTGCTGATGCTGGCATGGCACGTGGAACATATGGCCTGTTTGAGGTTATCAGCAGAGTCTTTAAAAAAATTCCAGACTCTGGAAGACCTACCGCTTGTACTGGCAACGTCCCTCGTGTTGGTGTTACGGGGAACGGTTGCCTGCCTTCTGTCTGCGGCCACCACACTGCTTCTTCCTGCCTGTTGGGGTACTCTGCCTCCCTCCCCCTGTGTGCTGCTGGCCTCACTCTGCATGTCCTCCTTCCACGTTGGGTCAGTTACTAGATCATCCACCACCTCCTCCTCTTCCACTTGCGCACCACGATCCTCCTCCTCACTTCCTGGCAATTGTGTCTCGTCATCGTCCACCTCTTGTGACAGATTGCCAACGTCGACTTCGTGTGGCCGTGGCTGTTCAAATATTTGGGCATCGCAACATGGGATCTCCTCTTCCACCACTTCAAGCGTATCAGACGAGGGGCCCAAATATGGAAATGGACCAGTGAACAGCTCTTCAGAGTGTCCAAGTGTGGGATCACTTGCTGTCTGACGACACTCGGCATGGTGGAAGGAAGGAGCATCAAGGTGAATAGGAGTATGCGGTCGAGACTCACGGCTACTAAGAGTTGACCGTGTGGAAGACAGACCGGAGGTGGTGGTGCCCAGGTAACTGGAAGTATTGTCTGCTATCCAATTAATAACCTGTTCACACTGATCAGTTCTCAATACTGGTGTTGTTCTGTGCTTCCCTAGTAATTCGGTCAAGAAGTGGGAGCGAGAAGATGTGGCTATTGGTTGTGGCACATTTTCACCTTGGCCATGGCCCCATCCTCTGCACGAACCATCACCAGAACGTCCACTTCCACGTCCCTTGCCACGCGCCTTGCCCATTGTAAATGAAGTAAAATAGCTTACACTTGCACTATCAATGGAAAAAGGGTAATAAAGAGTAGATTAGAACCGTGGAAGAGGAAAACCACAGTTATTGTTTACTGGGGTATACCACACTTTTTTAAATAGAGATATTTGCGGCTGAACAGTGAGCGACACACTCAAACTGCTTTTTTTTTAGATACCAAAGGCCCAAAACTGGATAGTACAGCGATTTGACCCGTGGAACTGCGAAACCACACTGGGATGTCGGGCCTACACAAGACTATTTTCAACAGATATATTTTTGGGTCACAACAGTCAGGAGACACTACTGTTTTTCTTTACGGAAAAAACTACCAAAACCTGAATAATAGAGATTTTTTACCGTGGGATGGCAAAACCACAGTTATTGTTTACTGGGGTATACCACACTTTTTAAAATAGAGATATTTGCGGCTGAACAGTGAGCGACACACTCAAACTGTTTTTTTTAGATACAAATGGCCTAAAAGTGGATAATACAGAGGTTTGAACCGTGGAACTGCAAAACCACACTTGTATTTCTCGGGCCTACACCAGACTATTTTCAACAGATATATTTGTGTCTGAACAATCGGGAGACACTATTTATTTTTTACGGCAAAAAACGCCAAAAGCAGGATAATAGAGATTTTTTACTGTGGAACAGCAAAACCACAGTTATAATTTACTGGTGTATACCAGGCTTTTTAAAATATATATATATTTGCGGCTGAACAGTGAGCGACACACTCAAACTGTTTTTTTAGATACAAATTGCCCAAAAGTGGATAATACAGAGGTTTGTACCGTGGAACTGCAAAACCACACTTGTATTTCTCGGGCCTACACCAGACTATTTTCAACAGATATATTTGTGTCTGAAAAATCAGGGAGACACTATTATTTTTTTTTTTTTACAGCAAAAAATGCAAAAAGCAGGATAATAGAGATTTTTTACCGTGGAACAGCAAAAGCACACTTCTGTCTCTCTGGCCTACACCAGACTATTTTCAACAGATATATTTGTGTCTGAAAAATCAGGGAGACACTATTATTATTTTTATACAGCAAAAAATGCCAAAAACAAGATAATAGAGATGTTTTACCGTGGAACATCAAAACCACAGTAATAATTTACTGGTGTATACCAGACTTTTTTAAATATATATATTTGCGGCTGAACAGTGAGCGACACACTCAAACTGTTTTTTTTAGATACAAATGGCCCATAGAACTGCAAAACCACACTTCTATTTCTCTGGCTTACACCAGACTATTTTCAACCGATATATTTGTGTCTGAAAAATCAGAGGCACACTTTTTTTTTGGGGGGGGGGGGGCACCAAAAGGTTAATAAGATGGGTATTTGTACATTGTGAAGGAGGAAAAAAAAAAGAGGATTTAGATAAAAAAAAAAGGATTTTTCCTGGCCCCCGGGACCTGGAGCTAAGTCCAGCAATTTCAGCAACAGGAGCAGCACACAGGACTGTAATGCAGCGTTTGCTGGTATACCACTGCGTCTCCTATACAGCCTGCCTGATATACCTGGGATGGATATTAGTCCTGAGAAGGACTGTTTGTTTCATCTGGCAGTCTTTACAGACCCTACACTAACTATTTTGCAGGATATATCTCTCCCTAAATCAGCAGCGCTGTCCCTACACTGTCTGATCCGGAGCGACTGTGTCCAAGATGGCGGCACCCGGTTTTAAATACTCGAGGTGACGCTGTGTGGCCAGCCAATCACTGTAATGCCCACAAACAACATGGCTGCGGCATTACAGTGACTGGCTGGCAATCCCTGCATGTTCATTGGCTCTGTAAAGAGCGCCAAACATGCAGGGCGGAGACGCGAGCTCCCGCCCGAGTAACCCGGAAATGCTCGGTGCTCGCCGAACATCCCGAGTAGCGTGATGCTCGGGCGAGTACCGAGCAGTGTCGAGCATGCTCGCTCAACACTAATGCTTATCCTTTCCTAAGTCCCTGGACACATGCATGCTCATCCTTCCCTAAGTTTCTGGACACATGCATGCTCATTAGTGTTGAGCGAACATGCTCGACACTGCTCGGTACTCGCCCGAGCATCACGCTACTCGGGATGTTCGGCGAGCACCGAGCATTTCCGGGTTACTCTGTTGAAAATAGTCTGGTGTAGGCCAGAGAAATAGAAGTGTGGTTTTGCAGTTCTATGGGCCATTTGTATCTAAAAAAAACAGTTTGAGTGTGTCGCTCACTGTTCAGCCGCAAATATATATATTTAAAAAAGTCTGGTATACACCAGTAAATTATTACTGTGGTTTTGATGTTCCACGGTAAAACATCTCTATTATCCTGTTTTTGGCATTTTTTGCTGTATAAAAATAATAATAGTGTCTCCCTGATTTTTCAGACACAAATATATCTGTTGAAAATAGTCTGGTGTAGGCCAGAGAGACAGAAGTGTGCTTTTGCTGTTCCACGGTAAAAAATCTCTATTATCCTGCTTTTGGCATTTTTTGCCGTAAAAAATAAATAGTGTCTCCTGATTGTTCAGACACAAATATATCTGTTGAAAATAGTCTGGTGTAGGCCCGAGAAATACAAGTGTGGTTTTGCAGTTCCACGGTACAAACCTCTGTATTATCCACTTTTGGGCCATTTGTATCTAAAAAAAACAGTTTGAGTGTGTCGCTCACAGTTCAGCCGCAAATATATATATATTCAAAAAAGTCTGGTAAACACCAGTAAATTATAACTGTGGTTTAGCTGTTCCACGGTAAAACATCTCTATTATCCTGCTTTTGGCATTTTTTGCCGTAAAAAATAAATAGTGTCTCCTGATTGTTCAGACACAAATATATCGGTTGAAAATAGTCTGGTGTAGACCCGAGAAATACAAGTGTGGCTTTGCAGTTTCACGGTTCAAACCTCGGTATTATCCACTTTTGGGCCATTTGTATCTGAAAAAAACAGTTTGAGTGTGTCGCTCACTGTTCAGCCGCAAATATCTCTATTTAAAAAAGTGTGGTATACCCCAGTAAACAATAACTGTGGTTTTGCCATCCCACGGTAAAAAATCTCTATTATTCAGGTTTTGGTAGTTTTTTCCGTAAAGAAAAACAGTAGTGTCTCCTGACTGTTGTGACACAAAAATATATCTGTTGAAAATAGTCTTGTGAAGGCCCGACATCCCAGTGTGGTTTCGTAGTTCCACGGGTCAAATCGCTGTACTATCCAGTTTTGGGCCTTTGGTATCTAAAAAAAAAAGCAGTTTGAGTGTGTCACTCCCTGTTCAGCTGCAAATATCTCTATTTAAAAAAGTGTGGTATACCCCAGTAAACAATAACTGTGGTTTTGCCATCCCACGGTAAAAAATCTCTATTATTCAGGTTTTGGTAGTTTTTTACGTAAAGAAAAACAGTAGTGTCTCCTGACTGTTGTGACACAAAAATATATCTGTTGAAAATAGTCTTGTGTAGGCCCGACATCCCAGTGTGGTTTCGCAGTTCCACGGGTCAAATCGCTGTACTATCCAGTTTTGGGCCTTTGGTATCTAAAAAAAAAGCAGTTTGAGTGTGTCGCTCACTGTTCAGCCGCAAATATCTCTATTTAAAAAAGTGTGGTATACCCCAGTAAACAATAACTGTGGTTTTCTTCTTCCATGGTTCTAATCTACTCTTTATTACCCTTTTTCCATTGATAGTGCAAGTGTAAGCTATTTTACTTCATTTACAATGGGCAAGGCGCGTGGCAAGGGACGTGGAAGTGGACGTTCTGGTGATGGTTCGTGCAGAGGACAGGGCCGTGGCCAAGGTGAAAATGTGCCACAACCAATAGCCACATCTTCTCGCTCCCACTTCTTGACCGAATTACTAGGGAAGCACAGAACAACACCAGTATTGAGAACTGATCAGTGTGAACAGATTATTAAATGGATAGCAGACAATACTTCCAGTTACCTGGGTACCACCACCTCCGGTCTGTCTTCCACATGGTCAACTCTTAGTAGCCGTGAGTCTCGACCGCATACTCCTCCTCACCCTGATGCTCCTTCCTCCTACCATGCCGAGTGTCGTCAGACAGCAAGTGATACCACACTTGGACACTCTGAAGAGCTGTTCACTGGTCCATTTCCATATTTGGGCCCCTCGCCTGATACGCTTGAAGTGGTGGAAGAGGAGATCCCATGTTGCGATGCCCAAATATTTGAACAGCCACGGCCACAGGAAGTCGAAGTTGGCAATCTGTCACAAGAGGTGGACGATGACAAGACACAATTGCCAGGAAGTGAGGGGGAGGATCGTGGTGCGCAAGTGGAAGAGGAGGAGGTGGTGGATGATCTAGTAACTGACCCAACGTGGAAGGAGGACATGCAGAGTGAGGCCAGCAGCACACAGGGGGAGGGAGGCAGAGTACCCCAACAGGCAGGAAGAAGCAGTGTGGTGGCCGCAGACAGAAGGCAGGCAACCGTTCCCCATAACACCAACACGAGGGACGTTGCCAGTACAAGCGGTAGGTCTTTCAGAGTGTGGAATTTTTTTAAAGACTCTGCTGATAACCCCAAAAAGGCCATATGTTCCACCTGCCATGCCAGCATCAGCAGGGGTGACAAAACTATCAGCCTGACCACCATCAGCATGATCAGGCACATGGCAGCAAAGCACCCAACTTTGTGGGGCGAAACCCAGGGTCCACGACCAGTGTCAGCGGGTGTCACTACTGCTTCTTCCACTGTTGTATATGCAATAGAACCCCCTGTTGTGTGTGCAAGGCAATCCCCTGTCTATACTGCATGTAAAGATGCCCCCTCCTCTCAGTCTTCACTTGTTATGGCAGTTTCTCAAGAAACAGCATCAACGTCCACGTCCACGTCCCACCGCAGCGTTCAATTGTCCATATCCCAGACCTTTGAACGAAAGCGGAAATTCGCAGCTAACGCCCCACAGGCCACAGTCCTAAATTCGCACATTTCACGACTGCTTGCATTGGAAATGCTGCCTTTTAGGCTGGTGGAGACGGAATTCTTCCGCAATCTTATGGCGGTGGCCGTCCCTCGGTACTCGGTCCCCAGCCGACACTATTTTGCCCGGTGTGCCATCCCCGCACTACACAAGCACGTGTCCCAAAGCATCTGCCGTGCCCTCAACAACGCAGTTACTGGGAGAGTCCACCTGACAACGGACACGTGGACAAGTGCTTGTGGCCAGGGACGGTACATCTCTCTGACGGCACACTGGGTAAACATAGTGGAAGCCGGGACCCAGTCGGACCTTGGGACGGAACACATCCTCCCCACACCGAGGATTGCGGGCCCTATGTCAGTCAGAGTTGCCCCCACAGTGTACAGCTCCTGCGCATCCTCCTCCTCCTCCTCATGTTCAGCCTCCATCTCAGATATCACCACATCAGTTACAAGCTGGAAGCATTGCAGTACTCCCTCCGCCAAGCGGCAACAGGCTGTGCTGAAACTCATAAGCTTAGGTGATAAACCTCACACTGCTTGTGAGTTGTGGACAGCTGTGAAAGAGCAGGCAGATCTGTGGCTGAGACCGCTGAACCTACATCCCGGCATGGTCGTGTGTGACAATGGCCGTAACCTGGTGGCGGCTCTGAGGCGAGGTGAGATCACACACGTACCATGCCTGGCTCATGTGCTTAACCTCGTGGTTCAGCGGTTTCTTAAATCGTACCCCGAGTTGCCAGATCTGCTCGTGAAAGTACGCCGCCTGTCAGCTCATTTTCGCAAGTCGGCTACAGCTTCCGCCGCCCTTACTGTGTTGCAGCAGCGTTTGCAGCTTCCGGCACACCGACTGGTGTGTGATGTCCCCACATGTTGGAACTCTACCCTCCACATGTTGCAAAGGATTTGTGAGCAGAAGAGAGCAGTTGTGGAGTACCAGCTGCAACAAGGCCGTCGATATTCAGGTCAGACTCCACACATAAGACCTCAGGAGTGGACCTGGATGTCTGACATATGTACCATTCTGACAAACTTTGAGGAGGCCACCAAGATGGTGAGTGGCGATGACGCCATCATTAGTGTCAGCATCCCACTTGTCTCTCTTTTGCAACGCTCTCTGCAGAGAATTAAAGAGGAGGCATTGCAGCCAGAGTATGATGAGATGGATCAAGAAGCCGTAGCGGGCGATTACACACAGCCCTGCCTCATCTCATCCCAACGTGCATTGGGGGACAATGAGGGAGAGGAGGAGGAGGAGGAGGAGGAAGAACAGGAGCTGCTATCATGCGTTGTAGACGGTAGTACCTGTACAAGTGTCATACCGTCGGTTCAGCATGGGTGGCCTGAGGACAGGGGGGAGGAAGAAGAGGAAGAGAGCATGGTCAGTCGGCATCTTGGTGAGGACACGGAAATCTTGCCCGTTACCAGTCTGGCACGCATGGCTGACTTTATGTTACGCTGCCTTAACCGTGACCCTCGCGTTGTCAAAATGTTGGGTGACAGTCATTACTGGTTGGTGACACTTGTAGACCCCCGCTACAAGGAGAACTTTCACTCTCTTATTCCTGAGGTGGAGAGGTCTACAAAAATGGGGCAATACCAGAAGGCCCTTGCTGCAGAACTCTTAAAAAAATTCCCATCTGAACACGCTAGCGGCAGAGGTCACAGTTCGTTGCCCAACCAAGGCATACAGGCGAGAGAGATGCAACTCCAATCCAGCAAAGGCAGGGGAACACTGTCAACGTTCTGGGACAGTTTTCTGACACCCGCCCAGCTTACAGGCCCTGAGGCGCGGGGTACTCTCACAAGGAGTGGAAAGTTTCAAAAGATGGTGAGATCGTACCAGCGTCCTCCGTGATTCCTCTGTGCCTTTTAATTATTGGGTATCCAAGCTGGACACTTGGAATGAACTTGCTCTGTACGCCTTGGAAGTCCTGGCCTGCCCTGCCGCTAGCGTGTTATCGGAGCGTGTTTTTAGTGCCGCTGGGGGAATTATAACTGATAAGCGCACTCGCCTGTCAACTGACAATGCTGACAAGCTGACCCTTATCAAAATGAACAAGGGCTGGATTGGGCCAGACTTCTCATCACCACCAAATGACAGCAGAGTAACATAAAGTCAAATCCACTGTGTTATTTCGGGAGGTGTATTCACATGCACCGCTTCACACCCACACATGGGTATACGCTTCCTCGTTTCAGCTGTTTAATCTTCTTCTCCTTATCCTCAGCCTCCACCACCACTATACCACCAGGGTGCCAGCATTGCAAGTTCCTCCGTCCTAATTTTTGGCAGCTTTTGCTGGGAAAGCATAAGCAAATACCATGGGACACCCACTCCCCAATAATGGGACTTATGTTTGTAATATGCTGTACTGCATGGCTCTTGTAAGGGGCATTGCAAGTTGCTCCGTCCTAAATTTTGGCAGCTTTTGCTTGCAAGGCATAAGCAAATACTATGGGACACCCACTCCTCAATAATGGGACTTATGTTTGTAATATGCTGTACTGCATGGCTCTTGTAAGGGGCATTGCAAGTTGCTCCGTCCTAATTTTTGGCAGCTTTTGCTGGGAAAGCATAAGCAAATACTATGGGAGACCCACTCCCCAATAATGGGACTTATGTTTGTAATATGCTGTACTGCATGGCTCTTGTAAGGGGCATTGCAAGTTGCTCCGTCCTAATTTTTGGCAGCTTTTGCTTGCAAGGCATAAGCAAATACTATGGGACACCCATTCCCCAATAATGGGACTTATGTTTGTAATATGCTGTACTGCATGTGACGCGCCCCCTGGGCCGTGTGTACACGTGTGTGGGATACCCGGTGCCGGGTCTCTGGGGTCTGTAGTCTCCGTGGCGGTGACCCGGTCCCATGGCTCAGGCTGGTCAAACCAGTGGCAGTCTTTCTTAGGTTTTAAGGTTAATTGTCCGACTGCGCCACCCGTGGATTGCGGTCAGGGAGTACCACCGCTGCGAGGCAGACCGCTGAGGCTGGTGTTGTGTGCGCAGCATAGAATGGGATAACTCCCCTCGGGAGGAGTATAGCCTCAGGGCAGTGAGTGTGGATGATGGGGGTGATGGTGCACGAGCGCAGCAGGAACGACTCAGAGTCTTTGCAGTGCAGTTCAAGGTCTTTACTGATGATTATAAGGTAGACCCTCCCGGGAGTACTGGCTAGCATAAGAGGCCTGGTCAGTCTGTGAGCAAGCAGGAGTTCCCCTGGCCAGGTGGAGTTGTAGGCCTCCCCGTCTGTCTGCACTCTTCCTGGCTACCTTGCTGTAAGCGGGTAGAAGTAGCCCACGTCCCTGAGTGTACCGTGTAGTGCTCACCCGTATGGCTGGTGACTTGGGGCCTTCTGTTAGCCTCCGCTCCACGACGGCGGTGCTGGTCCATTGCTTGTGACTGAGCCTCCGGGCTTCTATGGCCAGAGGACCTGAAATCCCCTGCCGGCTGGTTTCTGCTGCTGGATATATAAGTCCTCACAGCTTCGGACTCCTTTGTCCGGTTCCTATTGTCTTCTGCCAGGGCGAGCTCTGCTCAGCTTCCAGCCCCTGGTCTTTAGCTCCTAGCTCCTACAGAGCTCCTTGCTGTTACTTTCCCTTGCTCTCACTCTGACTCTGACTGTTCTCTGACTCACTCAACCCCGCCCCAGATCCAGTTTATAAGGGCAGAATTCTCCCCTCCCAGGACTGGGGCAGGAGGATGTTGCATGTTTAAGGGATCCTGACCAGGAAACCTCCCACTTGCTCTCCGACGTAATATCTCTATTACTGTGGTGACCAGACCCCTCAGGTGCCACACATGGCTCTTGTAAGGGGCATTGCAGTTCCTAATAATTTTTGGAAAGCCTTCCATTCACTGCTTAGGCCAACAGTGCACGGGAGACCCAGTTGCTATAAATCGAAAAAAAGGTTTAGTTAACGCCCTCTGACCTTCATGTCATTTCCAAGGGGCATTGGAGTGGCTCGAAATTTTTGGTAGGCATTGCACTCACTGTATGCCCTATAACTGTGTAGCCGAACTGCTCCTTTTGTTACAGAAACATATCCTACAAGACATATCTGGTTGACTGGCCTGATATTGATGTGAATGGTCCCTGTTCCTCCTGCTTTTTCTCTTTTGCCACCACCTCATCAATCATTTATCCATCATTTATCACCTGAAGCTTTGTTTTAACGGGAGTCATAGAACTGGGATAGTAGCAGGCCAGGCTAAGAAAAGTGTGGGGGAAGGTGACAGGAGAAATCAGGGCGGCTGGGGACCGAGTATGGACACCTGGCCGCCACCTGGCAGCTGGGGACCGAGCGTGGACACCCGGCCGCCGGGCGGCTGGGGACAGAGTATGGATACCTCGCTGCTGAAGCGGCCATGAGGTAGTTGGCTGCATATTTTCGCTTGCATTGCAAGGAATGGGGGAGGTACAATTGAACACTGCCCTGGGACAAGGACTTGCACGGGGATAGTTGCAAGTCTGCATCTTCTGATGCGGCAAGGATCACTTCTGATGGGCACACTTTTAGACAGTGACCTGGGGGTCAGAGATGCTTCCAGGGGTCTTCCCCATGCTGATCCCTTGTCTTTTCAGCACTGTATGCATGTGTCACACAGCACATGGCCAGATAAGGTTGTAAAATGTTAAAATGACATTTTCCGGTGAATGCATTTGTCACGGTTGAAAGCAATACAAACGTGCAAAAACGCATGAAAAATGCTACTTGTGAACATAGCCCAAGGTGTGGAGGAGTATTTTTGTTTTTGGTTATTTATTTTACCTTATACACAAGTCTTTACCCTGGAAAGGATGTTCCTTAACCCCTTTCCGACCTGGTCAGTAGTAGTACGCACCAGGTCGGGAAGGCCGGTTCAGCGGGGGCTCCGGCGGTGAGCCCGCACTGAAGCGAGCACATGTCAGCTGATTATTGGAATCGCAATCCACCCGCGGCTGTTAACATATTAAATCTCTGACAGTGGCATTTAACTCGCGCTTCCGGGAGTTCTAAGCCCCGCCCATCAGTGACCCCGTCACGTGATCGCGGGTCACCAATGGGTGGGCAAGACAACTCAGGGTCTGCAGCAGACGCCTGTGGTTGTCATGTCTCAATTGCTATGAGCGCCGCCTAGTGGTCAGCGCTCATAGCAAGTGAGCATTTCTCCTGCATACAAGCGATCTGCTCATCGCTTGTATGCAGTAGAAGCAATCAGACAACTGCTGCTTCTAGTCTCCTCTGGAGACTATAGAAGCAAGCAGAAAGTGTAAAAAAAAAGTTTTTGAAAAAATAAAAAAAATAAAAAATATATAAAAGTTTAAGTCACCCCCCTTTCGCCCCATTCAAAATAAAATATATATATATATAAAAAAAAACACATACACATATTTGGTATCGCCGCGTTCAGAATTGCCCGATCTATCAATATAAAAGAAGAATTAATACAATCAGTAAACGGCATAACGAGAAAAAAATTTTAAACGCCAGAATTAAGTTTTTTTGGTCGCTACAACTTTGCAATAAAATGCAATAACGGGCGATCAAAACATCAGATCTACCCCAAAATGGTATCAATAAAAACGTCAGCCCGGCACGCAAAAAATAAGCCCTCATCTGGCCCCAGATCCCGAAAAATGGAGAAGCTAAGGGTCTTGGAAAATGGCGTCATTTTTTTGGTTTTTTTTAGCAAGCTTTGGATTTTTTTTTCACCACTTAAATAAAAAAGAACCTATACATGTTTGGTGTCTATGAACTCGTAACAACCTGGAAAATAATGATGGCAGGTCAGTTTTAGCAATCTGTGAACGTGGTAAAAAAAGGACCCAAAAAACAACTGTGGAATTGCATTTTTTTTGCAGTTTCACTGCACTTGGAATTTTTTTCCCATTTTCCAGCACATGATATGGTAAAACCAGTGATGGTGTTAAAAAGTACAACTCGTCCTGCAAAAAATAAGCTCTCACATGGCCATATTGAACGAAAATTAAAAAAGTTCTGGCTCTGGGAAGAAGGGGAGCAAAAAAGGAAAACAGAAAGACCCATGGTCGTTAAGGGGTTAACATATTTCACAGGAAAGCACTTTCACTTTCGTTTTTGAACGTTTTATTGTGAGCCTGTAAAAGTGGCTTAATACCTCTGACCACGTTGTTGACAGCAGTGACCTGGGGGTCAGAAATGCTTCCAGGGGCGATCCCCATGCTGTCCCCATGTCATTTGAGCACTGTCACTATCGTTTTGGGCACTTTTTAGGCTTTCTACAGACTGCCGGGGGAGCCCCCGCAAAAATGTTCGGGTCTCCCATAGACTAACATTGGGCTCGTTGCTCGGGTCGAGCACCCGAGTATCACAGTGAGCTCGGCCCAAGCTTCGAGCACCCGAGCATTTTAGTGCTCGCTCAACACTAATGCTCATCCATCTCTCCCTCCACCAGGCACATGCATGCTCATCCTTCTCTCTCTCCACCAGGCACATGCATGCTCATCCTTCTCTCTCTCTGCTAGGCACATGCATGCTCATCCTTTTCTCTCTCCACCTGGTACATGCATGTGACGCGCCCCCTGGGCCCGTGTTGTTTGGGGGATTACCCGGAGCCGGATCAGATGGGGGGGGGGTTGTAGTCTCCGAGTGGCGGTGACCCGGTCCGTGCCCAGGGTGTCAAGCTCAGTGTGTGGCAGTCCTTATAGATGTTACTAGATGTTCTTTTATGTCGACTACGCCACCCGTTGAATTGCGGTCAATACGGCCGCCGCTGCAGCAGGGTCCGCTGAGGCTGGTGGTGTGTGTGCAGCTTCTGGTAGTATAACCCCCAACGGGAGGGGTATAGCCTCAGGGGGTCAGTTGTAGAGGATGGTGGTTGTGGAGGTGCAGTGAGGATGGTAATGAGACTCAGAGTCGGGCTGTGCAGTTCAGGGTTTTTACTTACTGCTGTTGTTCTGGTCACTCCGGCCTTGAGTGACCGCCCGAGCCGTGCTGCGTCCACCAGGTCCTGGACTCGGCCAACCCCCAGGTGATTCTGGAGCGTGGTCCTGAGCTCCCTTTCTGACTTGTCCTTCTCTCTGGCCTTCCCCACCAGGGATCCACCTAAGTCCGGCTCTTGTTGGTAAACCCTTGTCTCTGGGTTCCCTGACCCTATTCTTGGTTTGCCTTCCGGGTGGATTTAGTGGGTGGTCGTGGCAGATCCTGCCCACGACCTCCGGTCTCTGGCTAAGGATTAGGGCCCTCCACCAGCTTGGGATCCGGTACCCTTGTGCCAACTCTTCACCCTCTGATCTAATCTTGGGTTCTTGGAGTTCTCTCTTCTCCCCCTCTGGGTCCTTCTTTCTCCTCTCTCTCTCTGGGCCTTGGAGCTGCTCTCCTCCTCTGCTCTCTTCCTCTGACTCACTCTACCAAAGACTGACAGACTGACTGACCCTGATCTAAGATGGTTCCCACCTTATATACTCCCTCTATGTGTGAGCTCAGGTGACCAGCACCCAATGAGCTCCTAGCACTACCCAGACTGCTCCCCCTATCTGCCCCTACACTACTGGGATGTTCCACCCCCCCTCCCACTCCAGCCAGGGACAGACACTGTCGTACCTGCACATTTCTCTAGTGGGAGTATCATTGGTCTGTCCCCCGGAAATGGGATGTATGTAGTGCATGCAGCCTACTGAGCTCAGTTCCACACTCCATCCTTACCCGGGAGTGGAATACCACACCTCTGGGTTGAGGTGTAATACCCCTGTAGCAGCCGAATCCTCAGGGTGCTACACATGCTCATCCTTTTCTCTCTCCACCTGGTACATGCATGCTCATCCTTTTCTCTCTCCACCTGGTACATGCATGCTCATCCTTTTCTCTCTCCATGAGGCACATGCATGCTCATCCTTCTCTCCCTCCTCCAGAAACATGCATGCTCATGATATCTCTCCACCAGGCACATGCATGCTCATCCTTCTCTCTCTCCACCAGGCATATGCATGCTCATCCTTCTCTCTCTCCACCAGGCACATGCATGCTCATCCTTCTCTCTCTCCACCAGGCACATACATGCTCATCCTTCTCCCTCTACACCAGACACATGCATGTTCATCCTTCTCTCTCTCCACCAGGCATATGCATGCTCATCCTTCTCTCTCTCCACCTGGCACATGCATGCTCATCCTGCTCTCTATCCACCAGACACATGCATGAGCATCCTTCTCTCTCTCCACCAGACATATGCATATTCATCCTTCTCTCTCTCCACCAGGCACATGCATGCTCATCCTTCTCTCTCTCCACCAGACAGATGCATGATCATCCTTCTCTCTCTCCACCAGGCACATACATGCTCATCCTTCTCCCTCTACACCAGACGCATGCATGCTCATCCTTCTCTCCATCCACCAGTCACATGCATGCTCATCCTTCTCTCTCTCCGCCAGGCACATGCATGCTCATCCTTCTCTCTCTCCACCAGGCACATACATGCTCATCCTTCTCCCTCTACACCAGACACATGCATGCTCATCCTTCTCTCTATCCACCAGTCACATGCATGCACATCCTGCTCTCTCTCCACCAGGCACATACATGCTCATCCTTCTCTCCGCCAGGCACATGCATGCTCATCCTTCGCTCTATCCACCAGTCACATGCATGCTCATCCTTCTCTCTCTCCGCCAGACACAAGCATGCTCATCCTGCTCTCCACCAGTCACATGCATGCTCATCCTTCTCTCTATCCACCAGTCATATGCATGCTCATCCTTCTCTCTCTCCGCCAGGCACATGCATGCTCATCCTTCTCTCCGCCAGGCAAATGCATGCTCATCCTTCTCTCTCTCCACCAGTCACATGCATGCTCATCCTTCTCTCTCTCCACCAGGCACATGCATGCTCATCCTTCTCTCTATCCACCAAGCACCTGCATGCTCATCCTTCTCTCTCTCCACCAGGCACATGCATGCTCATCCTTCTCTCTCTCCACCAGGCGCATACATGCTCATCCTTCTCCCTCTACACCAGACACATGCATGTTCATCCTTCTCTCTCTCCACCAGGCATATGCATGCTCATCCTTCTCTCTCTCCACCTGGCACATGCATGCTCATCCTGCTCTCTATCCACCAGACACATGCATACTCATCCTTCTCTCTCTCCACCAGACATATGCATATTCATCCTTCTCTCTCTCCACCTGGCACATGCATGCTCATCCTGCTCTCTATCCACCAGACACATGCATGCTCATCCTTCTTTCTCTCCACCAGACATATGCATGTTCATCCTTCTCTCTCTCCACCTGGCACATGCATGTTCATCCTTCTCTCTCTCCACCTGGCACATGCATGCTCATGATATCTCTCCACCAGGCACATGCATGCTCATCCTTCTCTCTCTCCACAAGGCACATGCATGCTCATCCTTCTCTCTCTCCACCAGACAGATGCATGATCATCCTTCTCTCTCTCCACCAGGCACATACATGCTCATCTTTCTCCCTCTACACCAGACACATACATGCTCATCCTTCTCTTTATCCACCAGTCACATGCATGCTCATCCTTCTCTCTCTCCGCCCACACATGCATGCTCATCCTTCTCTCTCTCCACCAGGCACATACATGCTCATCCTTCTCTCCGCCAGGCACATGCATGCTCATCCTTCTCTCTATCCACCAGTCACATGCATGCTCATCCTTCTCTCTCTCCACCAGGCACATACATGCTCATCCTTGTCTCCGCCAGGCACATGCATGCTCATCCTTCTCTCTATCCACCAGTCACATGCATGCTCATCCTTCTCTCTCTCCACCAGGCACATACATGCTCATCCTTCTCTCCGCCAGGCACATGCATGCTCATCCTTCTCTCTATCCACCAGTCACATGCATGCTCATCCTTCTCTCTCTCCACCAGGCACAAGCATGCTCATCCTTCTCTCTATCCACCAGTCACATGCATGCTCATCCTTCTCTCTATCCACCAAGCACATGCATGCTCATCCTTCTCTCTCTCCGCCAGGCACATGCATGCTCATCCTTCTCTCTCTCCACCAGTCACATGCATGCTCATCCTTCTCTCTCTCCACCAGGCACATGCATGCTCATCCTTCTCTCTATCCACCAGTCACAAGCATGCTCATCCTTCTCTCTATCCACCAGTCACATGCATGCTCATCCTTCTCTCCGCCAGGCACATGCATGCTCATCCTTCTCTCTCTCCACCAGTCACATGCATGCTCATCCTTCTCTCTCTCCACCAGGCACATGCATGTTCATCCTTCTCTCTATCCACCAAGCACATGCATGCTCATCCTTCTCTCTCTCCACCAGGCACATGCATGCTCATCCTTCTCTCTCTCCACCAGGCACATACATGCTCATCCTTCTCCCTCTACACCAGACACATGCATGCTCATCCTTCTCTCTCTCCGCCAGACATATGCATGTTCATCCTTCTCTCTCTCCACCTGGCACATGCATGCTCATCCTGCTCTCTATCCACCAGACACATGCATGCTCATCCTTCACTCTCTCCACCAGACATATGCATGTTCATCCTTCTCTCTCTCCACCTGGCACATGCATGCTCATGATATCTCTCCACCAGGCACATGCATGCTCATCCTTCTCTCTCTCCACCAGGCACATGCATGCTCATCCTTCTCTCTCTCCACCAGACAGATGCATGATCATCCTTCTCTCTCTCCACCAGGCACATACATGCTCATCCTTCTCCCTCTACACCAGACGCATGCATGCTCATCCTTCTCTCCATCCACCAGTCACATGCATGCTCATCCTTCTCTCTCTCCGCCAGGCACATGCATGCTCATCCTTCTCTCTCTCCACCAGGCACATACATGCTCATCCTTCTCCCTCTACACCAGACACATGCATGCTCATCCTTCTCTCTATCCACCAGTCACATGCATGCACATCCTGCTCTTTCTCCACCAGGCACATACATGCTCATCCTTCTCTCCGCCAGGCACATGCATGCTCATCCTTCGCTCTATCCACCAGTCACATGCATGCTCATCCTTCTCTCTCTCCGCCAGACACAAGCATGCTCATCCTGCTCTCCACCAGTCACATGCATGCTCATCCTTCTCTCTATCCACCAGTCATATGCATGCTCATCCTTCTCTCTCTCCGCCAGGCACATGCATGCTCATCCTTCTCTCCGCCAGGCACATGCATGCTCATCCTTCTCTCTCTCCACCAGTCACATGCATGCTCATCCTTCTCTCTCTCCACCAGGCACATGCATGCTCATCCTTCTCTCTATCCACCAAGCACCTGCATGCTCATCCTTCTCTCTCTCCACCAGGCACATGCATGCTCATCCTTCTCTCTCTCCACCAGGCGCATACATGCTCATCCTTCTCCCTCTACACCAGACACATGCATGCTCATCCTTCTCTCTCTCCACCAGACATATGCATGTTCATCCTCTTCTCTCTCCACCTGGCACATGCATGCTCATCCTGCTTTCTATCCACCAGACACATGCATGCTCATCCTTCTCTCTCACCACCAGACTTATGCATTTTCATCCTTCTCTCTCTCCACCTGGCACATGCAAGCTCATCCTTCTCTCTCTCCGCCAGGCACATGCATGCTCAGCTAGTTCATCCTTCTCTCTCCTCCCGAGACATTTGCCCTTAAGTCAAAGTAAATCTTTATATTTTTATTAGTGGCTTTAGTGGACATTCATCTAATGTGTATCACGGTTATCTTTTGCTCTGGTTTGCTGCTGGTTGCCACCATATTGTTCCTAAGGAGTCCAGATTGAATCCCTAGTCAGATGAACTGTGGTTAGATTTTTTTTTATGGTTAAACAGTTTGCTATAAAATGCTACAGATGCTTAGATAAAGCTAATATAATGAATATACTGTATATCAGCAAGCTTTAAGAATAATTGTTTGCAAGTTTATACTTGCTACATGTGACATATCTACAGCTACATTGAGGCACAGTAAACAATGTATGGTATGGTAAATGCTAATTAACATTTATAAATTATACATATTTTTAGCATTTTATAGAGCATTACATTAACCATCAAGCTCTAATGAATAAATATTAATCTTATTCATATTCTGTTATACATATATACATATGGATCCTGCTATGTCAGTTAAGTTTATGCAATCATATAATATTTTATATATACAGACTTCATTAAATTTGTATAATGGAGCTATGGCTGAGACATACACAGACACTCAATAGTGTCATGTAGGATCAATAATTCACATTGACTTTACATTAACATGCAATGCATTATGTACATGACAGAGGTATGGTTTAAAAGTAAGATATAATAGGTATTTCACTTTAAAAAAATTAATAAATGTAGAATCCAGGTTTTCCCAACAAAGTAAGTGATTGAACCTGAATGCCACTGATGAGTAGAATGAAGAGGTCATCACCAGCAAGGTACTAGCAGGGGTATAAGGTTTGCGGTTGTAGAGGGCGCGACTGTGACTAGGCCCGTGCAGGAGGGGCTCCCGTCGACACCAGCAGCTATTTCAGCTGGATGTATGTCCGACGGCGCACATTCAGCTGAAAAATATTGAGGGGCAGAGATCACCGGGTCCCATCATTGCAATACACGCTGCCGGACAATCAGAGGCTGGCAGCTGATGTCGGCTTGCAAGTTACTTGTGGCACAAGGCAGTGACTTCATGCGCTGCCCTTTGTTTGCCTGCTGAAGTCAGCTGCTGGCTACAGTCGTGGGAGCAGGGAAAGGTGAGAAGAATCGTTTATTTTTTTAATACTTGTTGGAGAAGAGCCACAGAACAGGGACATTATTACAAAAAGAAGGCCAGCATGGGGCACATTATACTAGGATGGGGGTCATATTACTGGAATGGGCCTATGATTGGGGGAATTATACCAGGATGGGGGACATATATTACTGGAATGGGCCCAGGATAGAGCACATTATACCAGGATGAGTAACATATATTACTGGAAGGGGCCAGGATGGGGCACATTATACCAGGATGAGAGACATTTTTTTACTAAAAGTGACCTAGGATGGGAGGCATTATACCATCAAAAGGCCAAAGATTTAGGACATTATATCTGAAAGGGGCCCAGGATGGGAGACATATATTACTGGAAGGGGCACAGGATGGGACATATTATACCACGATAGGGGACCTATATTACTAGAAGGAGTTACGGATGGGGGACATTCTACAAGGATAGGGGACATATATTACTAGAAGGGGCTTAGGATGAGGGAATTATACCAGAATGGAGGACATATTTTACTAAAAAAGGCCCAGGATGGGGGACATTATACCAGGATGGGGACTTATAATACTGGAAGGGATCCAGGATGGGGGACATTATACAAGGAAGAGGCCCATAATGGAGGACATTATATCAGGAAAGGGAAACATTTTGCAAGGAAGGGGAACAGGATGGGGGACATTATACTATGAAAAGGCCAAGGATGTAGAACATTATATCTGGAAGGGGCCCAGGATAGATGACATTATTACAGGAAGGGGCACAGGATAGGGGGCATTATTACAGGAAAGGGGAAACTGTTAGATGAGAGAGCAAAAACATATGACTTCATAGGATCTGAAATGCTATAAGGGCTCATACATCGGAAGGACCAGCAGGTGGGGGCCCACGTCCACATTTTGCACAGGGGCCCATCGGTTCTAGTTACACCATTGTTTACTAGTGATATGACATCATTTAGATGTTCCATAGCTATATTTCCTTTTCTTTGTATATAGAATATTGAAAATAATCTAATTACCTTTTGGTATTAACCCTTCCCCTTCCCTTTCCTGTTGAATAGCATTGCACAGATTGCTAGACTTTCCTTCATGAATTGACCTTCCATCTCAGGCCAACCATACATTACATGCATGCTCGATCCCAGGCAGCTGCTTCCATACATGGCTGTTCAACAGCTGCTGCCTTCACGGGAGAAAATATTATGCCCAAGGCAAGTTGCGCTTTCCTAGAAGAATGAGGCCCCATATAAGCCTTGCTTTTCTTTGCTTTGTTTATAGTGCTCTTAATGCATGTCATTTAAAGTAAATGCAATATTTTAACAAGATGCTGACAGATCTTGGTTGTGCATTGGATTTTTACGTTTATTCATTAAAGTTGACATTTAGAGTGGTTGTTAGTATATAGCACTATAAGATGTTGTGTTTAGATCCAAGTATGCAACTAGGAACTGCAAGTTACCACTCATGTCATTGTCTAAATTATTTAATTTACCTATGACCTATGTATCAACGCAATAATACTGCTTTTCTTATTAATCTTCTTATTTTGATACCAAGTGCATAGCAACGCACTGCATATCTGCTAGACATGCAGTAGAACATCTCGTAACATACTTTCATATGAGTTTCCAGATGCACAAATTGCATTGATAATAGTAAAAATAAGGCAGTCCCGGAAATAAATACAACAGCACCTTTCAGTCTTAGACCAGTGTTCCCCCAACTCCAGTCCTCAGGTGCCACTAACAGATCATGTGTTCAGGATTTTCTTAGTATTTCTGGGTGATAGTTCTATCATCTGTACAATATTAAGGAAATCCTAAAAACATTACCTGTTGGTGGCTTTTGAGGACTGGAGTTGGGGAACACTGTCTTAGACAATATAATATAGAGCCCACAGCATTTATGTGTCCGACTCCTAAGCCCAGTAAAGATGTAGTGACAGTGAGTGTCCAATGAACAGGATCGTGTGAATGACACTCTGGACATAGCCTTGAGCAGAAATATCTGAGCTCTCAGAACATAGCTGAGAGCTTGATTAGTCATGGGTTATAAAAGAGTTAATGAGAATGATACTTGGTAGTAAGGGTGGGAAAGACACTTACTCTCAGTCTCAGAGTAATGCTACCTTTTCCATGTAGGCATCACCACTAGTGGCAGTTTCACAATGGTCTCCACAGGAGGTATGTGAATAATGGTATTTATTGATCACTGATTACATACTACATTTCTGGTAAATGTTATATGATGTGTAATTACTAAGAAATGTATGCTTTAAAGTAAGTAAATTACCATTAAGTCTTACCTGACTAAGAGAAATCACTAACTTCAGAGTTAAAGGGAACCTGTCACGTCCTGGCTACTATCTACGCTGCCCTCATAGCGTTGTTAGTGATGCAATGTGCATCACTAACAAGCTTTTTTCATTAAAATTGTTGGTATTATAATGATTTTATAACCTTTGATATACTTTGTCCTACCTGCTCATATTCAGTCATAGGGGTGTGATTCTCACATTCAGTCATGGACGGGCGCACCATTCAGTCACTGCTGGTGCCGCCCATGTATTTGAATATTGCTCCCGGCAAGCGCTATTATTGTGGGGCGCATGCGCATTTGTACATGTCCGGCCGCTGGTCCTGCGTATGCGCAGTGAGGCTGTGTGCTTAACAGCTTCACTGCGCATGCATTATGTGTCCCACACGTGCGTAGTGAAGCTGTGTAGTTCGCAGCTTTACTGCGTACGTGCGGGGAATATAGCGCATGCTCAGTGAAGGCGGTAATCACACAACCTCACTGTGCAGGCGCGGGACCAGTACTTGTACAAATGCGCATGCGCCCCACAATAATAGCGCTTGCCGGGAGCAATATTCAAATACATGGGCGGCACCAGCAGTGAGTGAATGCTGCGCCCGTCCATGACTGAATGTGAGAATCACACCTCTATCACTGAAAAAGATCTGGTAGGACAAAGTATATCAAAGGTTATAAAATCATTATACTACAATTAATTGTAATGAAAAAAGCTTGTTAGTGATGCACACTGCGTCATTAACAACTCTATGGGGGCAGCGTAGATAGTAGCTAGGACGTGACAGGTTCCCTTTAAAGTTGTTTATTTTCTGGTTGGTTTTCCCATTTGTCCTTCAATAGTCCTTTAAGCCCCGGTCACAATAAGCGAGATCGCTAGCGAGATCGCTGCTGAGTCACAAGTTTTGTGACGCAACAGCGACCTCAGTAGCGATCTCGCTATGTTTGACACTTAGCAGCGACCATGCCCCTGCTGTGAGATCGCTGGTCGTGTCGGAATGGTCTGGACATTTCTTTGATCGTTGAGGCCCCGCTGGGTAGCATGCATCGGTGTGTTTGACACCTTACCAACGACCTTGTTGACGACTCAGACACAGAAACACATAGACGTGCATCGTTATACAGATCGTTACGGGTCGCCGCATCGCTTCTGCGTCGTTGGGAAGATCTGACTGTTTGACATCTCACCAGCGACCACATAGCGACGCAGCAACGATCCCTGACAGGTCGTATCGTTGTCGGGATCGCTGTAGCGTCGATTAGTGTGAAGGGGCCCTTATTTGTTTGTGCAGATCTCCTGCAGTCACTCCAGTTCTTCGGTGGAATAACCCTGTTTTGCTTAAATTGATACTTAATGCATAGGTTTGTGAGTTATGTGAAATAGGCAATATTTCCACCAATGAAACGATCAATTATATAAAATATATACAAAACTGAAGGAATAAAAAACAATTTCAGAATATGGAAATTATAGTGGTGATCATCTGCTTGGGCCAAGAATAGAGAGTGCCTCTGTAAGGGTAGTATCACACACAAATATTTTTTAGAAAAACCTCACTGCAGTTTATTTTAGTAAATTCCACAAGTGGGTTAAGAAATGGAAAGACTTTTAGGAAGGACTTAAGTTTCTTCTTACTTTTGGTTTTAAAAAATGCTCTATATCGGAGCTTCAATAGCAAGACCATATTGCAAAACCTAGATTTGCTTTGTATTTGATAGCACAAAAAGCACAATTTGAGTTGTTTTTTTATGTTCACAGTATTTCCAGGTGTTAGGCAATGATAAATGATCCACGTGCAGAGCTGAATATATTATTTTAAAGGCATTAACTTGTTTTCTTATGAAGAAAGGAAAAAAGCAGATCAAAGACGGCTATGAACATACAACAGCTCGTTAAATTGAGGATTATGGGGGATGGCCATAACAATAGAAAAAAATATTCAACATACATATGTACATTAGCTATAAAACAATGAGACTGCTGAACATATAATATATATTATCTAAGGTGTCATTTTAAGTAATCCTTTTATTTTGTGCTGTGACTGATTTATATGTTATTCATTCTATCTTGCAGCATCAGATTTATATGTTAGGAGCCTCCAAAAATTATAACGTAAAAAAACACAAAGGATAAAGTATGCAAAAAAAAAAAGATCACTGCACATAAAATGTATAAAACATACACATTAAATATATAAGAAGAAAGTCACAACAGGGCAGAAAGTTTTAGAAAGTTCTCTGTAAGAAGTCACGATAAATTCAGTGTCATGCCACTCAAATGATAAGATAACCCAGGTAAGATCATGCAGTAGCTCCAATAGGCTCCCCGCGACATGATTGTGGGTAACTAATGGAATACCATGGCAGTCAGGAGTCTTCAGAAGGTTCCCGTGGCTACCATCTTGGTACTCTTAGGAGCTTCAAAAAAGAGTGACATTTTCAATGTATACTGAAATACTGTACTATTGCAGTATATAGTATTGTGGTATTGTAGTATATAATATAAGCAATTAGACGATCTCTGCCTTACAAAAATAAGAGTAAAAGAAAAATTAAAAAAGGTTTTAAAAATTAAAAAAATAGAAATATAAAAATTTGAATCGCTCCCCTTTTTCTGCATTAAAAAATACATAAAAACCCCACAATTGAGCACTTTCAAGTGGTCTGGACTCCTTGGGACACATGTGGGGTATAAAGGGACTGTTAATGAACATGGCTATGAAAAGTAGTTCACGTAGTAGGCGTTGATTTAGAAATATTCTTTATTTCCTTCTCCTCTCTTCCTTCTGTGTCCTGTCCTGTCATTGTTCATGTTTAAATGTAATTATAGATGTGAACACTTTAGTGTTGAGCTCATTTATTGTTGCTGATAGATTATTTAGTTAAACTATGTAGTATTGATTGCTAATATTTTGAGTTTTATGTTGCCATGTTGAAATTTTATTTTTGAAAATTTAATAAAAATTCAGTTAAAAAGTCAATAAATAAAAAAAAATAAACATATCTGGTATTGCTACATCTATAAAAGTCTGGTGTATCAAAATATAATATTAAATTAACCCTTACAGTAAACACCGTAAACAGTAAATAAATCCAAAAACACCAGAATTCAGGTTTTCTGGACACTATACTTTCCTAAAATAATGCCATAAGTCAAGTCATTTCTTGGTGTTACCACACTTTGCCTTCAAAACAGCATAAATTGTTTTACGTACACATGTACACAATTTTTGAAGGAGCTCGGCAGAGGGGTCATTCCAAACATCCTGGAGGATGATCCTCTGCAAATGTATGGCTTGCACAAATCCTTCTGTCTCTTAATGTAATCCCAGACAGAGTTGGGTATCAGAGTCCTGTGTGGGGGCCATGTCATGACTTCCAGGACTCCTTGATCTTTTTCATGCTGAACATAGTTTTTAATGACATTGTCTATATGTTTGGGGTTGTTGTCCTGCTGCAGAATAAATTTGGAACCAATCAGACTCCTACCTGATGGACAAGTAGCTGCCTGTATTTCTCATGCACCAAGCAAGAAATCAGAAAGCTGGTGAGTAATGTTCTCCTGAAGATGTGACAACTATTTTAAGAATTTATTCCAGAAAACACAAAGTATCCTGGAGACTTAGGCTATGTGCCCACAATGCAGAAATGCTCCGGATTTTTTCCTGAGCGTTTCTGCATCTCCCTGGCAGAAAAACGCATGCGGATTGTACATACGGATTGTACATGCGTTTTCCTGCCAGGGACATGCGGATGTGAAGCGTTCTTTACATGCATTTCCACATGCGGGTTGACAAGCGCTTTCCAAGCGATTTTAGCATCACTTGGAGAGTGCTTGACAACTTGGTCACACTATATAAATCCATGCAACCAGCATGGATTTATATACTGTGACCTTTAAGAATGGTAAAAAATAAAAAATAAATCTATACTTACCTTCTGATGGCCCCCGGAGTCTTGCTTCGCTCCGTCCTGGCTTGCCGGCAGCTCGCGGTACACTACACTGAAGGACCTGCCGTCACATGACTATGACGTCAGCGCAAGTCCTTTAGTCCACCGCAAGCTGCCGACAAGTGAAGACAAGGAGACCAGGGGCCATCAGAAGGTAAATATAATATTTATTTTTTATTTTATTATTTTTTTCACAGGTTCTATGGTACCCGGGTCCGGAGGAGAGTCTCCTCTCCTCCAGACCCGGGTACCATCCGCACGTTGAAACGCTTGGATTCTGTATGTACAGATGCAGTGATGCGGATTCCATGCGTTCCAATGAAAGTCAATGGCGGCGAAAACGCAGCGCTTCTGCAAAATAATTGGTAGTGCTGCGTTTTTTTCCGCAATGATAATCCACAGTGGAAATTTCCGCAGCATGTGCACAGCACATGCGGATTATCATTAGGGAATATGGCAGGCCTTCTACCATGCGTTTTTTTAGGCGTTTCTGCAGCGTTTTTGCCACTACGGAAACGCTTAAAAAACGCATCGTGGGCACACAGCCTTATTGTTTTATAGTTTGGGGCATGGAATTTTATTATTAGATTTTTGGGCTTTTTACTAAAGTTTGTAATTTTTTTTTACTAATAGTTTGTAACACAAGTTCTCAAAATGCTGAATGTTCACTGTTGTGAATTCCACTATCACCACCTACTGGGCTTCAGCAGACAGACATCAACTATTGAGTCATCTGGTATGACCACTTATGCCCTTGAATTAAACAGCTGTTGTTATTACCATGAACTTGAGCAAATCCTAGTGAGCAAAATGGATATGATACAAAGGAAAGGGAGAGAAACTGTATGCTCCATTAACCTTGACTTTAACAAGTTGCCAGGGCACAGATACAATATATTTCTATCACCAAGCACAGAATTACAAACAAAATAGACACTCAATAAATATTTTCAGCATTTACTTGAACTCGGTCTGATACATTGATTAGTTACTTTTATTCTGCATAAATATAAGTAATGTTTGTATTTTCTCATGACCGTGTACTGCCAACACGGGTTCCATGGTTCAACATGCCCCCATCTTCCAGCACTCACCTTTCCCCCACCAAATAAAAACACTGCACCTGTATTTCTTTGGATAAATTTGGCCACAGCGGCCATTTTATTAACAAACAACATTAACATATTAACAGTGTTATAAAATAAATAAGAAGGGAGGGTTCTTGGAGTTAAAATTAGATCTGGCATAAATTAAACCGAACTCGAACCACCATATTACCCTCAGCCGTCCATCACCAGCTCAAGGGCACCAAAAGCTCCCAGGGTAAAACCCTGTCCAGAGCCCAAAACCAAATGCCAGATCACCCCGGTTAATCAAGGCACTGCCTGTGATTATCCAATATTCTTTCCACCGGCACTTCTGTGCCAACTCCAAGAACCCCACCCCCCGCCAAGCCACTGCGACAAGCACTCATAAAACTTTACATGTACTTTTTTAATATAACCCATTGATAATACACAATATCAATAACTCCTTTATCTCCTCCTCAGTAAAACCACCCTTTCACCATTAACTTCACAGAATACCAACAGAAAGAAGGGGTGGGTGGGTGGGAACTTTCCCCGCTGACTTCCTTCCTGGACTGACCGTTTTTCCGCACTTTTCCTTATTATATCTCCCCCCCCTTTCCCAATGCCCGCCCCTCCAGGCTTATAACCAATCCCGATATTGGGATTAAAATTACACCCTCGTGGCCCATCCCGGTCATGTGGGGCTTCCTTCTAGTTACACTTGCTTCCAGCCCCCTTCTTGACCGTGTACTGCCAACACAGGTTCCATGGTTCAACATGCCCCCATCTTCCAGCACTCACCTTTCCCCCACCAAATAAAAACACTGCACCTGTATTTCTTTGGATAAATTTGGCCACAGCGGCCATTTTATTAACAAACAACATTAACATATTAACAGTGTTATAAAATAAATAAGAAGGGAGGGTTCTTGGAGTTAAAATTAGATCTGGCATAAATTAAACCGAACTCGAACCACCATATTACCCTCAGCCGTCCATCACCAGCTCAAGGGCACCAAAAGCTCGCAGTGTAAAACCCTGTCCAGAGCCCAAAACCAAATGCCAGATCACCCCGGTTAATCAAGGCACTGCCTGTGATTATCCAATATTCTTTCCACCGGCACTTCTGTGCCAACTCCAAGAACCCCACCCCCCGCCACCAACGAACAGCCCTGACCACCTCAGGCTCGTGAGCGCCCCAACACCGCAAAAGCCCTTTCGATCCCCCCCTGTATGACCAATGCCCATAAATCAATGCCAATATCATTCAAATGTACGCCGTCCTTTTTCCAAAAATCTCCAACTCCCGCTTCCAGATCAAGATGCCGCACGCTTACTTCCCCGTTCCTGGTAACAAAAGCTGATTATAGCTCTGTTCAACTTTATAAGTGCCCTATTAATTCCCTTCTATGATCTGGCCTCCCTCCATTTTCCTCTGGGCACAATGTCAGACCACACTGTCAACACCTCAGGAAAAGATGTCCATAACCTTAACAGACGGATTCGAATGTCCCTCATCAATTCCCTAACCGGCCGAGCCGTCCAAATCATTTCCCCCCATATGCACCACCAAAATATCCGGCGCCCGATCCAAACGAGCTGCTTTATGGAATTCTGGCAGCACCCTTCTCCAAACCATCCCTCGAAAAACCCAACCACCGAACCATCGCTTGCTCCCTGCTAAAACCCATTTGCCTACCGTCCGGCCTCACGTCCGCCCTCAGCGCCCCCCAATGGACGAAAGAGTGTCCTAGCATCCAAACTAACAACGGGACGCCACCAGCAACAAGACAACCAAAAGGTATTCGAATCTCAAAAGGCAAATTACCTAAGACCGCATACCTAATGCCTTACATAAGACAGGTAACGATCAGAACTCCACCTCCCAATACGTTTTATCACATCCTTGCCTAACCCCAAGCCATCCGCTTCTGATGCCGCACCAATTCTGAATGAATGTGACCCGTATACCTCAGGGCTAAGGCCCAGCTCAGCAATCCCCTTTTTAAACACCGCTATGAATTGAAAACGTGACAAAAAGTCTCCATTTTCATGACACAATAATGGGCCCTTCCGCCCTGGCCAGACCTGCCAATAAGCCAATAAACATCTCTTAGGACAAAGAAAAGATCCCATAACCTCACCCAATATTACTCGTTTACCTTTGCCCAATTGATCCGTCTTCCCCCACCTAATCCAAAATTCAATACCCCCATCTCGACCACTCATATCCTCAGCAAACAAACGCCCAACCTTATTCCTGCTTGGTGCCACCAATTCACCTACTCTTAGCGCGCCAAAAAACGCCAATGAAAAAGCCAACCTAAACAGTGTGGCTTCAAAAACTGAACAACAAATCTTATCCAATACAAAACCCAAACGTTCCAAAATACTAAAGGTAACCGGCCTCCTTTTATCCAACTCTTTACCTCTTCTCCTAAAGCCCTTGAGAGCTTGCTTCACTAAAAAGGACTTCGTAACATCCTTTATCCCCTGCAATTTAAAACCAAACGCTAAACTTGCAACAAACTTGCCAACTTTTGAAACCGACCATCTGCTCTCCGCTGCCCTTCCCACGAGAAACAACACCGCCATCTCTCTATCTCCATCACTCTCCGTCACACCCCACTGCATAATCCAACTTTGCCATACTCGCCACGATGCCTCGTATAATGCCCAGGTCTGTCTCGTGATGGACTCCCGTATTAACCGTCCCGCTCTTCCATAACCAGCTGCCACAAGCGCGAAGGGCATTCCTGTCCCACGTCCTCTGCCTCTGGAGCTAGCGTCCGAAAACGATCCCACTGAAAACGAGACAAGGCATCTGCTATGGAATTTTGTACACCTGGAACATGTACCACTGAAATCAAAGCGTTCAGCTTAAGACAACAAAGTACTAGTTCCCTCAGCAGCCTAAACACAGGCGGAGACGAGGCCGACAAACTGTTGATGACAGACACCACTCCCATGTTATCGCAGTGAAACCGAATTCTCCTGTTGGCAAAACACTCTCCCAAATGGTAACCGCAGCAACAATAGGAAACAATTCCAAAAATGCCAAGTTCCTCGTAAGACCCCTCTCTTTCCACACCTTCGGCCACTCGCCAACGCTCCACCGCCCTTTCCAGTAGGCCCCGTAACCGACACCTCCTGCCGCATCCGTAAATATCTCACAATCAAAACTGCTCAAGAACTCCTGCGGGATTACTGACCTGCAGTTATAACTTTCCAAAAACAATTTCCAAACTTTTAGATCCTCCTTGTGGTCCTTATTAAGGCGAATGAAATGATGCGGCGCGCGCACTCCTGCTGTCGCTCCTGACAACCTGCGACAAAATATTCTGCCCATTGGCATAATCCAGCAGGCAAAAATTCAAATGCCCTAACAGCGACAGTAGCTCCCTCAGGGTCACCTTGCGCAACTTCCTGATCCTATCGACCTCCTGCTTAAGCAAACTCAATTTATCATCCGGGAACCGACACTCCATTCTTTCGGTATCAATTACAATGCCCAAAAAACTTAAAATGGTGCCAGGTCCTTCCGTTTGTTCTTCTGCTAACGGGACGCCAAAATGCTCCGCTACCCACACCATAGTACCTAACAAATTCCTACACAACAACGATTGCGGGGGGCCTATAAACAAGAAGTCATCCAAATAATGAATGACCGACTTAACAGAAGCCAGGTCCTTCACTACCCATTCCAAAAAGGAGCTAAACGTTTCAAACAAAGAACACGAAATCGCACAACCCATTGGCAAACACCTATCCACATAGTACTCCCCTTCCCAAAAACAACCTAACAACGGGATGCTATCCGGGTGAACTGGCAACAACCTAAAGGCTGACTCGATATCAGTCTTAGCTAGCAACGAGCCTGGCCCGTATCTCCGTACCCAATGCACTGCCGCATCGAATGATGTATATTCAACCGAACACAACTCCTGCGTAATACCATCATTAACCGAAAGCCCCTTCGGGTACGACAAATGCTGAATTAAACGAAACATATTCAGCTCTTTCTTGGGCACAACCCCCAAAGGCGAGATAATCACCTTGCTACTAGGCAATTCCTGAAACAGTCCAGCCATCCTGCCCAATTCCACCTCCTTAGCCAACTTCACACTAACCACTTCCGGATGAAGGGAAGCCGACGTCAAATTTTTAACTAAAAAGGGGGCCTCATGATCAGGAGGAGGGATTCTAAACCCTTCCAAAAAACCATCCGCAATGACCTTAGCCTTCAATTGATCCGGATACCTACTTAGAAAGGGGGGCCATCGCGTGAACCCTCACCGGAGTCACCCCTTTAACCGGTACCCACTGTCGGCTTTCCCTTACCCTTCTTAAAGCATTTTGATGCTCCGTGCGAACTTCCGTTACAATGGGAGCACACATGTTTAAATTTACAGGAGGTCCCGAACTTGCATTGGCCGTCATTAAATTGCCAGCAAGTTCCCGCTTCCTTTTTTTTTTGTGCTGTGTGCCCCTTGACTACTTCCCCCGTGTCCTGCTGACTGATTCCTACCATGTCCTGCTACTGTTGCTCCCGTGAAAGGACTGCACATACCTCAGTGGGGCCATAACCTTCAACCACAACCCAATGTCCTTTTGATCCCATCTGATCTCTGGGCGGACAGCTTTCCTCTGCCTAAATTGCTCGTCATATCGTAACCACGCCTGACCCCCATAAGTACGATGAGCCTCCCCAATAGAATCAAGGTAGCAAAATAAACCTGAGCAATTATCCGGAGCTTTTTTCCCCAATAACGCTAGCCAATATTGCAAAAGCCTGTAACTAATTAACAAACGTCTGAGGAATCAACCTCCACCTACGCTTCTCTTCTTCCTCTTTTTTTACTATCGTCCTTTTTACCCTTATCCAGATTAAACTTTTCCAGCAGAAGAAGGGAAAAAATTTCAACATAGTCATCCCGCCAAACTTTTTCCTTTCTTCTTTTTTTTTTTTTTTTTTTTTTAAGTGTGCCCCCAACGGCCCCTCAAAGCACACATATACCTCCCCTTTTGCCCTATCATCCAGCTTTACGGTATCCGCTTTGTCCTTCTCTGCCTGTACGCAAACCGATGCCCCAGAAGGTGTCCCGGCTGCATTCACTGCCGACCTGGCCGACTCGCTCCCCACCTGCGACAACATCGGTTGACTAGGTACCCACGCCGCTGCAGGTAACAAACCTCCTTGATTAACTCCACCACCGTCTATTCTAGCCAAAATTTGCGACATGCTAAACAAAATGTCCCTAAAACCCACTACATCTGACCCACGACCTCCCCTAGTATTTTCCCCGCTGGGCCCAGCCAACTGCCTATCACCTCCCCCATCCACTAATGACCCAGCGGGCGACAAACAATACATGGACGCATACTCACCAAGCTGCGCAGGTGCTGTGTCCCTGCCAGCCGAACGTCCCGAGTCCTGATGAATCCTGGATTCGCTTTGATCCTTGCCACACTCTGATTCGCGAGACTCCTGCTGCTGCTCAAGGCCCGCGCCCCTGGCCTCCTCGTCACCAGAGGGGACCTGAGCACGTGCCGATGTCCCCGTCAATCGTCTCCCGCCGGTCCCGGCTCCGGTCCTCCCCGCCATCCGCGGCACTCCTCGAATTCCAGACCCGGACTCCCTAGCCCGATCCGTGGTGGTCCATGGGTGACTGCCAGGTAGCCCTGTGCTGCTGCCTGCCGCTCCACTGGCATGAATTTGCTGACTCGAGCCAGGCAGCAGGTCCCCGAATTGCTGCTGCCTGCCCGTGCACCTGGGCTGCTGTCTCCTTCTGCTGATGTCCCTGGCAGTCACCCCGACTGGTACATCGCCAGGTGTGCCTGCCGTGCTGGTGGTCCCTCTGGTCCACTCATCCGCTCTGGGGCTCCGATTCCTGGTGGGCAAGCGGTGCCGTGCATCAACGCCGGCTCCTGCAGCGGGGGCGTGTCCAGGCGCCCTCCGCTCGCTTCCTGAGCACCCCTGTCACATGACTCCGATTCCGGAAGTGACGCTTGACGCACTTCCGGTAAAGCCCCGCCCACCGGAAGGTGACGCGGCTGCAGCGCGGGCCTTGCTTCCGGCGCAGCCCGGGCTCTAGTATTGCGGCACGCCGCCGTAGCAGGCCGCACTACAGCCGAGCGGGGCACCTTGGTCGCGGACCGCGACCCGATGCTGGAGGAGCCCGCAGGCCGGCTGCGCGGATTCCTGCCGCGGCGGGCGCGCCGGCGGGGGTTTCCGCCGGCCCGCTCACCGGACGCAGGGTCCCCTGAGGGGCTCCGCAGCCTGCGCCTGCTGCCCGTGCTAACCATCTCCGGGGAGAGCCTCTCGGGGGGCCGCGTCCTCCTGCCGCTTCTTCCAGATCCCGACGGGGGTTCTTCTGCCCCGGCGTTCCCCAGCAATCCCGACAGCTGGGACTCGAGCCACCCTTCACGCCTGGATCTAGCAGCCTCCCTCAGCTTGGTGATCAGGGAATCAACGGTCTCCATAGTCCTGGTAAGTGTACCAAACAATGGGAAAGTGGCAGTTTTTTTTTAAGTTCAGCAACTTTCCCCGCTGACTTCCTTCCTGGACTGAGCGTTTTCCCGCACTTTTCCTTATTATATCTCCCCCCCCTTTCCCAATGCCCGCCCTTCTAGGCTTATAACCAATCCCGATATTGGGATTAAAATTACACCCTCGTGGCCCATCCCGGTCATGTGGGGCTTCCTTCTAGTTACACTTGCTTCCAGCCCCCTTCTGGAAACTTGCTTGTTCTTCAGGAACTACACAGAACTGGTATGTGCTATGACAAAAAGGACAATTACTGGAAACAGGCAGGCCATGCTGGTGAATAGCAAACGGAGACAAATCTACAACCCTAAGGGAAACCTGGAGTGAAATAATCAGTGTAACCGATACATCCCTCCTAATTAAGTTGTGATCTCTTGGCAGCACTTGAAACAAATCAGGACTGTACTCCGGTTTTACAGCAGGTGCTGAATGACTAACTGTAAAGTTTAGGTCAAAGTAAGTCAGGCTTACTCTTTCTGGAAAGTATCCTGGGTGATATGAGCACTTGGTATTTTGCGTTTTCAAGGTATCGCCATTAGTTGTCAGAAGTTTTTAGAAGATCAGTGTAGAGTGTTTGGATTCATTCTGTACTTGCATTACATGACGTTGGCCTGCTGTAGTATTGTAGATGTAATTCAACCTTTTAAGGATGCAGCCAAATTTTTATTTTTTTTTCAATTTTGTTTTCTCTTTCCCTTTTTACAGAAACCATACTTTTTTTTTATTTTTCCATCCACATAGCAATAATGAAGTCTTGTTTTTTGCAGGATGAGTTGTAGTTTAGAATCACACCATTCCCTTTATCATATAATGTACTGAAAAATGGGAAAAGAATTACGGTTTTGTTTTTACAGTGTTTCCTGTGCGATAACCTAGCTTCATGATTCTGCAGGTTAGTATGATTTTGGCAAATACATACATGCATGTGTATATATATATGTACACATTAATGAAAAAAATAAAGAAAACGTTAAGGGTCTCACAAAATGGCTACTCAAACCCCCAAATTTCAGAATTATTTTAATCCACCAAAATAATAAAAATTATATATATAATATATAATATAAATGAGTAGCCATTTTGTGAGACCCTTAACGTTTTCTTTATTTTTTTCATTGATGCAGTGTGAGGCCTTAGGATATCTCCGGTACCAAAAATATCAGGACGTGTGAAACCAGCCTTATAGAGTGGGAGGGAGATTACTCATCTCAGGGGGTCTGCCTCGTGAGATCACTAAGTACAGCACTCGGGTATTTCCAGCAGTCTGATAGAAAATAAATGGAGCCAGCAGTACCCTGTTCTTGAGAGTGCTAGGGTTCTCAGTAGATATGGTAGGATAGAGAATAACTTTCAGTCTTAGGAAAACCCTTCTAAAGGGATCTGTCACTAGATACCACAATCCAAACTGCTAGAAAAAGCTATTGAATAATGTATGCAGTTTGTACAATGAAATCTGGTGACAGATCCACTTTAAAACAGGGACTTTAATTGATTTATAAATGGGCAGGACCAGAGGTGCAATGCAGAAGTACATATGTATTATGCCTTACCTTTCCTCTTCATTAAAAAAAACCTCTTGAATTACTCTGTCAGTTATTGTGAGTAAAGAAAAAGGTTTTTCTTTTTCAAATAGTGATGAGCAAATCTGCTCAGTTGAGGGGTTAACCGAGCATGCTTGGGTGCTTACCGAGTAGCTTCGGGGTGCTCAAATGCTATGTTCGAGTCGTCATGGCTGCATGTCTCGTGGCTTTTCGACAGCCGCAACACATGCAGGGACAGGGAATCCCTGCATGTGTTGTGGCTGTCGAACAGCCACGAGACATGCAGCTGCGGCGACTCGAACTTAGGATTCGAGCACCCCGAAGCTACTCGGTAAGCACCCAAGCATGCTCGGTTAACCCCTTAACAGAGCACGTTCGCGCATCAGTATTTTTGAACTCTTTCACTACTCATACTGTATCAGAATATCTCAAACCAAGGGGAAAAGTAAGAAGGGACACTTCTGTAAACTAACCCTCTAATTACGAGCTCTGAGTAGAAGTTTTCAAAACTCATCTTTAGCTTTACGTGCATATGCAGCCATTTTTCCTTCAAGGGGATTATCCACTACATTTTTATATCAATAATGGAGCCATATAAATATTAAAACAACCAAAAAAGGATAATCATCTCCCCACCACCAAACCTTTGCATTTCACTGATTGGCTGCAGAAGTCGAGTGATATTCCCGGGCAGAAGGAGAAGAGAAAAGACTGGTGAGGGACACAGGCAGTGATGTGTTCGGGGTCTGGTAGGTGACTAACCATTCTTATTTATTTTACTCATTTATATAGCATCATTAATTCCACAGAACTTTACCGACATTATCAGTTTGTTTTTGGAGTTTGTGAGAAAACTAGAGCACCAAGAGGAAACCCACGCAAACACGGGGAGAACATACAAACTCCTTGCAGATGTTGTTCTTGGTGGAATTTGAACCCAGGACCCCAGCGCTGTAAAGTAACAGTGCTAACCACATGGTTATATTATCACTTGGTCCCACTTTTGACATAAAAAATGCTGTGGACAACCTTTTTGAAGGCTTGCACCTTCTACTTTTTGGCATTGTCAAGAGTTCCATCAGTAAAAAAAACGCTAATATCACTTATGTGTTATTGACATGTAGCAAAATAATGCATTTAGGATGACCCATGATAGTGATTATGTTAAATAAATGCATTAAATAGAGTCTGTGTCTTCTTCATTTTGTGAATTCTGAGAAGTGAAAATCAAGGAGAAAAGGGCACTTCTTCATGTAGTGCAGTTGTGACTGATGATAATAGGTAAGTAATTAAGCGCTTACCTGGTGAGCTATGCATGTAAGCATAGCAATATGCAGACTGCTGCTTGCCCCTGTTTGGATCACCATATGGGTCCGTAAACAAAAGTAGTAGGTAAAGGAGTAGAGCAACAGGAGTCCAGTTGTGCTGTCTGGATAAAACCACTTTTATTTCTGGTAAAATTCAAAAATGAATAAAATGATAATAAAAGAAAGGTGTCTCCGGTATCAGAACCTTCCTCAGATTAAATTGTTTATAACGTTAATTTTGTGATCGCAGGAAAATATTACAGTTTTACTTTACTTTATTAGTAATGCCTTCAAAAAGCGGTATGCTGTGAGATTGATAACTAGCTTCATTAAAAGAGCATGACATTTAGACGGTAGTTTTGTTGATGTGTTGATAGCAGCAATCCAACGTGTGCTTGTACTATCTGGCAACATGTCCAATACTTGAAGCCAAAAGGATCTTACAAAGCTTATACTGCAGCAAGTGGAAATGCCTGCGTAATCCCCACAGGAAGAGCAATTGAGAGACTTCTGCCATTGAATCTGTCTGTTTTAAAGCTTATTTTTCACAATGTGTCACAAGATCTGGCAGGCCGGCGGAATACATTGAAAAACTGGGAAAGTTTTTCTTTGCAAGCAATGATTGCTTGGCTGAAAAAGCTACGGTTCAGCCTTGGGCGACTTGGCAAATGCTAAACATGGCAGTGGTTACACAAATAAGAATGCAACTCTCATTTGTTTCGCACACTGCCTCAGACAGGGTGTGTTCAATGAGACCAAAGTATTAAACAATCAGAACAAGAAGCAGCGAGAGACGCTTTAGTGTCCCATGTGCTTGTAGAATTGTTTTCTATGAATGAAACGCCAAGACCTTGTGTTGACATGGTGCTGTCTCCTAAGAGTCAGACTCGCCTTGATCTATAGACAGAGCAGTCTAATCAGTATATAAGTGAATGTAGAATTTCGCAATAAGATCTAACCAATAAGATAGCACTAGAAAAAACTGCAACCTTAACTATTACCTTTGGCTAAATGTTCTGAGCACTATAGATTGTATAGGACAGATGTACAATTGTCAACTAATCAAGATGGGAGAAAAACTACAGCTAATTGAAATAAATGTTATTAATGTTTAGTAATGATCCCAACATAATATACTATTTCTCTATCATTAAGGGAAAAGTACAACTGGAATAATAGGAGTCATGTATGTAAAATTGTGGCTTTCGGGAAATGTCACAATAATATTCAAAAAGATACTACATTTTTGTCGGAAACTTCCCCTTAAGGATTTTCTAATCAGATGAACATTAACATGAACATTAAAAATTTTGCAGTGAAGTCATTATTATTATGCATTCCTTATATAGCGCTATCATATTCCGCAGCGCTTTACATACATTATGATAACATTGATTATCTCTGAACTTTTTGACAGTGAGGGTGATCAATGAGTGGAACAGGCGAGAGGTGGTGAGTTCTCCATCAATAGAAGTCTTCATACTGAGGCTAGACGGACATCTGTCTCAGATGGTTTAGTGACCTGCATTGAGCAGGGGGTTGCTGGACCCTGGTGGTCCCTTCCAACTCCACCTTTCTATGATTCTATGATCTTTTCGTTTGTAAATGTGGGAAAATGGAAGTTCATGGTTTTTCAATCAACATGATCTTATTTATAAAAAAAAAGAATGAAGTGTTCTCTTGCACTAAAGTCTATGGATGTTTTGTTTACATCTAAGCTATAGACTTTAAAAAAAAATAAAGAATGCAAAGACAAGATTTTCACCACTTCTTGGTAGTGAGTGTAGGTAGTAAAGGCTTCCTAAGTCCCCATGGTAGTGCAGACACCATGGCACATGCTCTATGTCCCGTCCCTATAATCTGACCTTACCCATTCTTGTTCCCCACAGAAAAACCATGCCTGTTCAGGCAAGAGAGGTATAGATATTTCTATATGGATCAAAATATTATTTAAAGATAAACAGAAAAATAAGGACAAAGTAAAATCCATCTTACAATTTCTATATTTAGCCTTTTTTATTTGTGCTCATTAATAAGTTGCTAATGCCAATACAGCAGAACGATATTCATTTTCCATTCAATATGACTAATGAGGTACAGTTGTCTTGTGACCCCCATTCTCTCGTGGTTCTGACTTGGCTGCATGCACAGTTGAATATGGTCTATGGCACTGATGAAGAGAGCCCAGCACAGGGGTGCCCACAGTTTACTTCAGAACCATGGAGTAAGAGTAGAGGTTTGATGAGAATATGGGCATAAGTCACCTTATTACTGTATTTTTCGGACTTTAAGAAGCACTTTTTCCTCCAAAATTTTGGAGGAAAATGGGGGGTGCGTCTTATAGTCCGAATGTTGCTGGAGGGTATATATATACTGTGCTGGGGGAAGCGGTTGCGGCGGAGGAGCAGGGCACAGGAGGCAGCAGCCGCCTGCTGCAACCTACACTGTTCCCGCTGCTAAAGAAAATGAATAGTCACTGCTCCCCATGCCCATAGTTGTGGGGGGCAGTGAATATTCATGCTCCTTAATAGCGGCACACAGTGTAGCCGCAGTGCGGCTCCTGCTGCTGCCAGGCGATTGCCTGTGCCCACTATTAAAGGGCATGAATATTCACCCCCTCTCCACGCCCATGGGGGGTGAATATTCATGCCCTTTAACAGCGGGCACACGCGATCACCCGGCAGCAGCAGGAGCCACGCTGCGGCTACACTGTGTGCCGCTATTAAGGAGCATGAAGTCACTGCTCCCTGCGCACACAGTCCCGGCATGGGGAGCAGTGACTTCCGTCAGCTGATCTCTCCTAGTGAGCCGCGCATAGCAGTGATGTCATGGGCGGCTCACATGTAGAGATCAGTGCGGGCAGACAGGATGCAGCACTGAAGGAGAGAGAAGAAAAGTGAGTGGGAGTGTTTATTTTTTATGTGCAGCCTGATGGGGATTAGGAGGACCATGCATACTAGGATAAGGATGAGGGGTGCCATGCATACCAGGATAATGATGAGGGGGACATGCATACCAGGATAAGGATGAGGGGTGCCATGCATACCAGGATAAGGATGAGGGGTGCCATGCATACCAGAATAAGGATGAGCGGTGCCATGCATACCAGGATAGGGATGAGGGGTGCCATGGATACTAGGATAGGGATGAGGGGTGCCATGCATACCAGGATAGGGATGAGGGGTGCCATGCATACCAGGATAGGGATGAGGGGTGCCATGCATAGCAGGATAGGGATGAAGGGTGCCATGCATACTACGATAAGGATGAGGGGTATCATGCATACCAGGATAAGGATGAAGGGTGCCATGCATATCAGGATGGAGGGGTGCCATGCATATCAGGATGGGGATGGGAGCCACGTATAATAGGAAGGGGGGGCATATCTACCAGGATGGGGGATATTATCAGAATTTGGGGACATTACCCCTATTCCAGTGTCAGCAGCCGGCCCGCTCCCCCTTAACAGTGCATCGTGACCACATTTTTTGCTTAAATTTTTTTTTCTATTTTCCTCCTCTAAAACCTAGGTGCGTCTTATGGTTCGGTGCATCTTATAGTCCGAAAAATATGGTAATACTTAGGGAGGATCCCACAAGTAGGACATAACCAATATAGCAACTGTCACTTGTTGATTGGTTATTTATTGCACCTCAATATCCCTTTATCCCTTTTAGTACATTACATGTATCTAAAATTCATACCCACACTCCACCTTCTGTGAAGCTAAGTGCCC
The DNA here is from genome assembly GCF_046119375.1 of Phyllobates terribilis. NCBI lineage: Eukaryota > Metazoa > Chordata > Amphibia > Anura > Dendrobatidae > Phyllobates > Phyllobates terribilis. The sequence goes on along the minus strand of NW_027362761.1, from coordinate 901,135,063 downwards.
ACGATGCTGCGGAGCGTTTCTGCATCTCCCTAGCAGAAAAAACGCATGCAGATTTTCCATGCATTTTTTCTGCCAGGTAGAAGTGCTTGTGAAGCGTTTTGAACATGCGATTTCGCATGCAGGTTGTCAAGCGCTTTTCCAAGCGATTTTAGCATCACTTAGAAAAGTGCTTGACAACTTGGTCACACTATATAAATCCATGCAACCGGCATGGATTTATGTTGTGTGACCAAGTTACGATGCTGCAAATGCAGCATCAATAGTAAAAAAAAGAATAAAAATGTTGAAAATAAAAAAAAACATTATACTCACCTTCCGATGGACCCCGGTCTCCTGTACGGTGGGTCCGGTGTCTTCGGTGGCTCGCGGTGCTCTAAAAAGGACCTTCCATGACGTCATTTAGTCATGTGACAGGTCACACGACACATGAAGTCGGCGGTCGCGTGACCTGTCACATGACTAAATGACGTCATGGAAGGTCCTTTTACACCACCGCGAGCAGCCGAAGAGCCAGCAGCGCCGCCAGGAGCAGAGCGGGGGCCATCAGAAGGTAAGTATATGTTGTTTTTTTTATTTTAATTCTTTTTTAACTACAGGTACTATGGTACCTGGGTCTGGAGGAGAGTCTCCTCTTCTTCAGACCAGGGTACCATCCGCGCATTGAATCGCATAATATTCGCATGTGTACGTGTAGTCATGGGGATGATATGCGGTCCAATGTAAGTCAATAGTGGCGATTTCGCTGCGATTCCGCAAAAGTAATGGTTGTGCTGCAGATTTTTACACAATGATAATCTGCAGCCGAAATTTCCGCAGCATGTGCACAGCACATGCGGATTATCATTGGAAAACATGGCAGACAACATGTGTTTCTAATGCGTTTAAGCGGCGGAAATGGCGTCGCGGAAATGCATTAAATCCACACAGCCTTAGACTCCTTTAATAGAGCCTTATCTCTTGTATCATCATGTATCAAAAATTCATATCCACACTCCATTTTCAGTAACACACTTTTAATATATATCTCTCGTGAGAGCAAGGTAGCAGAATTGAGATCTCCCATCGCCCGAGGAAGGAATTACTATTCTCAATTCCCAGACTACCTAAGTCAACCCCGTGAGTATTCAGTAATACATTCCAGGATTGTGCTAGGCACTCCTAATTGGCCTTATGAAAATAAAGCAAGTGTTCTATTGCTTTATTAATTAGAGCTCACTTTTAGGCATGCCTTATGGGCATCTTGTAGTTGTGATGCAACCTAAATTCCTGAAAATAACATGTCTTGATTGCTCAATATAAAGAGATCAAAACAATAGCCAATTTTGTCAGTTAAAATGATTGTACTTTCCTAGTTGTTAAAAGGAAAAAAAAAGTTGATTTATACTGTATTCAAAAAATGTAAAAAAAAATTGAAATGCAGTTGAAATATTGATTTCTAGAATGTTAAAGTATAGTACACTGTGGAGGGTTACGTTTATTGCAGCCCCTTACTGCCATAGCACCACCTGTTAGCACACTTTTTTTTACCACGTCAGATTTGTATATCTGTTTCTTTGATTTCTAAGGCCATGTTCCCATGTAGCGTGATGAGGCGTTTTTTTCCCACAGAAAGAAACACAGCTTTTCTCATGTGGGATTTTGGTCTAAAACTTCCAGAATATCATAGGAACTGCAGAAGTTCAGGATATAAAAGGAGTTCAATTTTTAAAAGCTAAAACTCCCAACATGCATTAGAAGTCTGCAGATATCTGAATATGCTGAGTTGTAGCTGGCGGATCACAGGTGATTTGAATACAGGATGTTTCTTAATTAACTCTATAGAGAACTGTGTATGGAAGTGGTTAAAGGGAATCTGTCACCCCCTGGGACCTATCAGACCGCTAATATGGGCAGACAGGTGATAGAAATGTTAATCTATACATACCTGTATGCCTCATATTACAGGTCTGCTTGCTTTGAAATATCTTTTTATGAAATCCATTTTCCTATGCTTGGCGTCCGGGGGATGGGAAAAAATCCCCGCCTACCTACTTAATTTACGTGCAGACTAAGTCTGCAGATCTTGCGCATTCGCAAATCACCTATAACGCAAGGGCTGGGCTCTACTGCGCAGGCGCAGGGAGACACTGTGACTTCCGCTCCAGTTACCTCCGATGTGCGCAATAAGGTTTAGTCCCCACTTCCTCCCTGCATCCTGATAGTTAGAAACTATATTGTATTCTTTATTGTGTTTGCACCCCTTTTGTCTAGTTTTTGGTGTTTTTCATTTGCACCTTATTATTATTTGTGTCCTTTTAAAGTTTATTTTATATGTATTCTCCTATTTTTTTATTTTCATTTTCACCATTGTGGGAGGGATATGGAGTTTCTACTGTAGATGTTTTTGGCTGATTTATGAATTGTGACTTTTTAATGAGTCACTTCATTTTTTATGCTAATGTGCTGAAGTATTCCCTCTTGGGTGATTTTATGTATGTCTGAACTTTTTGCATACATTTTGCTTCATTTTAGCAGAATATGTGATTTTGCTCTAAAAGGGCGCAAAACAGGTAAAACACAAAATGAAGAACATTTTCGATCTTGCGCGAAATTCATGAATCTTCTGAAGAATTTGGCTCTTAAAACATCAACAAATACCACATGACAAAAAAAAGAAAAGTGCCTTATAGAAGCCCGCCAATGATGAATCGGACCCTTTGGTTTAAGCATGTCCGACTGTAAGAACTCCATTGGAAAATGTTCAGTCATTAAGTAATTCTCATAATTTTAGTGTTACAAATACAAAAATAAGCAATACAACAAAAATAAAAATAACACAGCAGTTCAGTTATACCTCACAATACTTTCATGTTTTTGACAGTTTATATTTAGGCTAGCGATTAAATAACATGATTCAAATTAAAACTGCATTAATGTGACAAGTCAACATTCCAGTCCTATTAATGGATGCAATATAAATAGTTGGGTTATCATATTTATCTCAGGACTTTCTGAGTAGCAAATCAAGACATGCAAGGTAAAATGAGTTAATGAATTTCCCACTGCAATACAAAATAAGCCAAATTCAATTGTATGCCAGTAGCTTAGAGCTGTTGGAAATTCCCTATACTTGCTCTACTAGATTGAATTGCCTGTAAGGGCTTCATATGTTGATATATCGATGCAGATGTTGATATTTATCATATTGAGCTGATTAACTGTATTTTAGTAGCTAATAGGTATTACGTGGCTGTCAGTTGTCGCCTATCAGCTCTAAAATGGTTACCATGAACAGGCTTAGCGCAAGCTACTTCATCTACCAGGGCTTGGGGGTTACCCTGGCCTTTCCTTTTTAACTCCTGTATAGGAATGAGGATTTACATAGGTGCCCCAGGGTTGAGGCCACGACATCCACCACTGGCCAATGGTGCAGGCTGGCAAAAATAATCTGGCTGCTGGCTCAGAACCAGTGGGGCAGTCAAGGAACAAAGGAATGGTCAGGAAATGACCCACAATCAGACAACAGAAATAGCAAGCACAAATGTGAAACAGAGTAGAACTAACTATATCTGGCAGCTCTCAGCACTAGGCTGGGAGTATTTGTAGGGCGTGGTGCTGTCCCATTGGCCAAAGCAGTCAACTGAGTACTCGAGTTGGACAGCATACACACTCATACTGCCAGACTGGATTGCACTATAGGTCCCTGCCACTCCAGTCTCAGTGGTTGGACACAGCCTGTGCCGCCCATGGCTTCTGGTCCTGACATCTCCTCCATCATAAGCTCCAGAAGCAAGGACTTGGGGGAACTATATGCAGATGGGTAAGGAATTGGCTAATTCACAGGAAACAAAGAGTCTTCATAAATGGTACGTTCTCTAAATGGGATATAGTCAGCCGTGGGGTGCCGCAGGGATCTGTGCGGGACCGATTCTTTTTAACCTCTTTATTAATGACCTTGGGGAAGGGATTGAGAATAAAGTGTCAGTCTTTGCTGACGACACCAAACTATGTAGGATATTAAAATCTGATCTTGCCGTTACAATATTGCAGAACGATCTGGATAAGATGTCTGAATGGGCAAACACTTGGCAGATGAGGTTTAATGTAGATAAATGTAGAGTAATGCACCTAGGATGGAGTAATCCTATTGCTGCATATACATTAAATGGGAGTATACTCAAGGCTACAGAACAGAAGAAGGACTTGGGTATTCTGGTTACAAGTAGGCTGAGCAGCAGTACTCAATGTCAAGCAGCAGCTGCAAAAGCAAACAAGATGTATAAAAAGAGAGATAAAATCCCGTGATCCCAACGTATTGTTACTGTTATGATCTGCAACAAGTACTAAGGAAAGATAGGGGAAAGCTGTCCCTACAGTAAGACTAAGCTGAATCCCTACGATGTAGCGGGCTGCCTGTTCCTAGCGAACAGACCCGCCTTAGTCCTCGGCTAGTCTGAACGAAGACCTATAGCATTAAGGGAGGGGTCCCTAAAAGAACTAAGGACTGGGACAAAAATGGGACACCTCCTAAACAGAGAAGTTGTTGCAGAACACAAAAAGACAAGCTGACAAAAATGTACTACAGGTCCCAGAAGGACCAAGCGAACTTGACAGAGAAAGGCACCGAAGCACCAGGCTAGAGAAACAGTCAAACACTGAAGTCCAGCACAGCCATAAGGGCGGAGCTGGAATATAAGGCAGATGGTCACGTGACCGCAAAACACAAGATAGAAAAAACAAACAGGAGGGTTCTAACAGTTACCCCTTTATAAATCACTGGTGAGGCCACATCTGGAATATGGGATCCAGTTTTGGGCTCCACATTTTAAAACGGATATTCAGAAGTTACAGTCAGATAAAAGGCAGCAACTAGATTATTACAAGGGATTGAAGGTCTCTCATGATAAGAGGTTGAAAAAGTTGGACTTGAGAACACCCCTTTAAGCTTAATGGTCTATAATTAACAGAAATAGCAATGTTCCTACATCCTGGGCCACTATGTCCCCCATCCAGGGCCCCTATGTTTCTCCATACTGGGCCCCTATGTTTGTCCATCCTGGGCCCCTATGTTCCCCATCCTGGGCCCCTATATCCTCCATCCCAAACCACTATGTCCTGCATACTGGGCCCCTATGTCTTGCATCTGGGACCCCTATGTCCTGCATCCTGAACCCTATGTACTGCATCCTGGACTCCCATGTCCTGCATCCTGGACTCCTGTGTCCTGCATCCTGGGCTCCTGTGTCCTGCATCCTGGGCCCCTATGTTTCCAATCCTGGGCACCTATGTCCCCCATCCTGCCGCATCCACAGAGAATAAAAGCCCACACCGAGCGGCATCCTCTTGCTGCTTCATATCCGGCGCGATCATTAAAATGGCCACCGGCATATTAGAGGCCGGCATCTAATGTCAGCATGCACGTCAAGGCAAGCATATGACATCACAGCCATGCGCCGCCCGCAAAGGGCACGCTGATGTCAGCTGCCGGCCTTTGATAGGCCGGCAGCCATTTTAACTATTGTGGTACAGGAAGCTGGTGGCTTTCTGCACCACAATACATTTCAACTGAATATGCATCCGAGGACACTCATTCAGTTGAAGCCAGTGCAGTTAATGGCGGGCTCCTCTATGTCCTGCTCGGGGGGCCCACTGAGGACCTGGGGCCCATCGGAGATTTCTCCAGTCAGACCCTGCCTGTATCTATGGAACCATATGACGAAGTTAAAAAGAAAGAAAACAAAAACAGCTTACTCAGATGAGCAACTGGAATAAAATTAGAGCAACAACTGGCCACTTTTCATAGTGACGGGTCCTCTTTAACACAAAAACCTGATTTAAGCAAGCTATTTTCTGATAATTCTTTCCCTTTAATATGACCTATTCTATGTAAGGCAGTACTTACCCATGTTGACATTTTTCTTAAATCTTACTGTTCTATCTTATATATGAATCTTTTTTGTTCTAAATGCCTTTAAAGGATCCAAATTTTAGACTATACAATGTAATATTTTCCAACTGTTATCTCCCCTTTCAATTATCGATGCAACAACTGTGGTAGTCAAATGGTAGCGCTTCCCCTGATTTGGCTCCTCTGTCTTGTTCTCTATGTTAAGATGGCAATGTACATAGAATGTTAATATTCAAATCATTACATTTTGATCTAATTTATCAATCTAATTTGTATGGTAGCAGGAATAGGCATTAGACTGATGACAAATCAATGTCAATGACATATTTATAAATCTGTATGATATGGATAATGGATGTAGCATATGTCCAACATTTCAACAAGACTTAAATGTATCACATGTTTTCCAAAAGGAAAAAAAAAGTCTAAAATAAGTAAATGTTGTATAACATATAGAAACAACTTATGATTGTATTATTCTTAGTATTTAGCATGCTCCTTGATAATAACTTCTTTATTATTTTTAGTGTTGAGCGAGCATGCTCGACACTGCTCGGTACTCGCCCGAGCATCTCACTACTCGGGATGTTCGGCGAGCACCGAGCATTTCCGGGTTACTCGGGCGGGAGCTCGGGTCTCCGCCCTGCATGTTTGGCGCTCTTTACAGAGCCAATGAACATGCAGGGATTGCCAGCCAGTCACTGTAATGCCGCAGCCATGTTGGTTGTGGGCACTATAGTGATTGGCTGGCCGCACAGCGTCACCTCGAGTATTTAAAACCGGGCGCCACCATCTTGGACACAGTCGCTCCGGATCACACAGTGTAGGGAGAGTGCTGCTGAGCTAGAGAGAGATTTAGGCTGTGTGTCCACGATGCGTCTTTGGTGCGTTTTTTGGTGCGTATTTGCAGCGCGTAAACGCTCCACAAACGCATTGCATGCCTTATCCTATGACTTCCTATGACATTCTGCAAGTTCTGTGCACATGGTCATAATTTTTTCTGCGCAGATTTTACTCGCAGAAAAAATACGGACATGACCAATTCTTGTGCGTTTCTGCATGCGTATTTGCCTATACAATGCATTGGAAAAACGCATGGCAAATACGCATGCAAAACCGCATGCGTTTTTCTGCCAAAGAGATGCAGAAATGCTCAGGAAAATTTCTGCTTCATTTCTGCATCGTGGGCACTAAGCCTTATAATGCAAAATAGGTAGTGTAGGGACTCTAAAGCCTGCAAAATCAAACAAGCAGTCCTTCTTAGGACTAATATCCATCCCAGATATCAGGCAGGCAGGCTGTATAGGAGACGCAGTGGTTATACCAACAAACACTGCATTATAGTCCTGTGTGCTGCTGCTCAAATTGCTAGACTTAGCCCCAGGTCTCAGGGGCCAGGAAAAATCCTTTTTTTCATCTAAATCCTCTTTTTTTTTTTTCCCTCAGTCAGACTGTACAAATACCCGTCTTATTAACCTTTTGGTATTTCCCACCCCCCCAAAAAAAAATAAGTGTGTCTGTGAGTGTTCAGACACAAATATATCTGTTTAAAAGAGTCTGGTTTCGGCCAGATAACTAGAACTGTGGTTTTGCAGTTCCACGGTTCAAATCTCTGTATTATCCACTTTTTTGCCTTTTTTCCATAAAAAAACAGTTTGAGTGTCTCGCTGACTGTTCAGACACAAATATATCTATTTAAAAAAGTCTGGTATACGCCAGGAAATTAGAACTGTGGTTTTCCTCTTCCACGGTTCAAATCTGGGTGTTATCCACCTTTTTTACATAAAAAAAACAGTTTGAGTGTCTTGCTGACTGTTCAGACACAAATATATCTGTTTAAAAGATTCTGGTGTAGGCCAGAGAACTAGAACTGTGGTTTTCCTCTTTCACCGTTCAAATCTGGGTGTAATCCACCTTATTGCCATTTTTACATAAAAAAAACAGTTTGAGTGCCTCGCTGACTGTTCAGACACAAATATATCTGTTTAAAAGATTCTGGTGTAGGCCAGAAAACTAGAACTGTGGTTTTCCTCTTCCACGGTTCAAATCTGGGTGTAATCCACCTTTTTGCATAAAAAAAAACAGTTTGAGTGTCTCTCTGACTGTTCAGACACAAATATATCTGTTTAACAGATTCTGGTGTAGGTCAGAAAAATAGAACTGTGGTTTTCCTCTTCCACGGTTCAAATCTGGGTGTAATCCACCTTTTTGCCTTTTTTACATAAAAAAAAACAGTTTGAGTGTCTCGCTGACTGTTCAGACACAAATATATGTTTAAAAGATTCTGGTGTAGGCCAGAGAACTAGAACTGTGGTTTTCCTCTTCCACGGTTCTAATCTCCTTTTTATTACCCTTTTGCCATTGATAGTGCGAGTGTAAGCTGTAATGCACACGCCCAGGCTGAGCGGCGTGTGCGTGTGATTCCACTGGACCGTGCCGGAGAGTGAATGCCTGGAGGGGCGTAACTAGGTATTCACCCGATCCGACCAGGGTCGCACGACGGCATACGACGCCAGTGCACCAAGGAGGGACCGAGCAGAGGGACCAGGTGCTACTCCAGGACAGACCACGGACACGGCTGTTGACCCACACAGGGGAATACAGGAACAGACTGGTTAGGCTGGCACACAGACTGGTGGGAATAGGCAGGCAGGGGGGTACAGGCAAGCACGGCCAGAGTGCAGACAGGAAGGCACTAGCAGGTAGGAACACAGGCGGGATAGGACCCAGTACACACTGGGACTCTGGAACAGAACCACAGATGTGGCGGACAAACACAGCAGAGTGAGGCCGCCCAGAGAGGTGAGCGAGAGCAGGGCAGGACGAGACCGCCCGGAGCGGTGAGCAAGAGCAGGGCAGGACGAGGCCGCATGGAGCGGTGAGCAAGAGCAGGGCAGGACGAGACCGCCTGGAGCGGTGAGCAAGAGCAGGGCAGGACGAGACCGCCTGGAGCGGTGAGCAAGAGCAGAGCAGGACGAGACCGCCTGGAGCGGTGAGCAAGAGCAGAGCAGGACGAGACCGCCTGGAGCGGTGAGCAAGAGCAGAGCAGGACGAGACCGCCTGGAGCGGTGAGCAAGAGCAGAGCAGGACGAGACCGCCTGGAGCGGTGAGCAAGAGCAGAGCAGGACGAGACCGCCTGGAGCGGTGAGCAAGAGCAGAGCAGGACGAGACCGCCTGGAGCGGTGAGCAAGAGCAGAGCAGGACGAGACCGCCAGGAGCTGTGAGCAAGAGCAGAGCAGGACGAGACCGCCTGGAGCAGTGAGCAAGGAGTCAGAGCAAGACTGCCGGAGCAGTGAGCAAAAGGGTCAGAGCGGAGCAAGGCTGCCGGAGCAGTGAGCAAAAGGGTCAGAGCGGAGCAAGGCTGCCGGAGCAGTGAGCAAAAGGGTCAGAGCGGAGCAAGGCTGCCGGAGCAGTGAGCAAAAGGGTCAGAGCAGAGCAAGGCTGCCGGAGCAGTGAGCAAGGAGTCAGAGCAGGACGGACAGAGCTCTGTTCACACGGAACAGACAGGAAGGGAAAGGCAGAGCCAGACACCCACAGGGCACCCGCAGTGAAGCAGCGAGTGGACCACAAACTCACAAACGGGAGTACAGAGACAACAAGCAGGAGTTAGGTACGAGTTCAGACTCTGCAGAAAAAGGAAAGGAACGGACATAGAGGCAAAACAGGTAAAGGATAGGAGAGAGTTCAGACTGGAACTGAGTGTACGGAAGAGACCGACACTGCAGCGGGATACAGGAGCGGGTCTGGGAATACGGCCCCCAGAGAGGCGGGACGAACAGGCAAGGAGCGTGTTCAGACAGGACAGACAAGATACAGGAGCGGGTCTAGGTAATCGGCCCCTAGAAGGCGGGAGGAACAGGCTAGGAGCGTGTTCAGACAGGACAGACAAGATACAGGAGCGGGTCTAGGTAATCGGCCCCTAGAAGGCGGGGGGAAACAGGCTAGGAGCGTGTACAGACAGGCCTGGAAATACAGCCTCCAGGACAGGCAGACAAGAGAAACACAGAACGGGACCTGGCACCTTCAGAGTGCAAGCACACACTGAATGAAGCACAATGCTCAGGCAGGGATTGATTGGAGCAGCTGGGTTATATACCAGGTGACAGACAGCAATAGGCTGAGGACGCACAAGGGGTGTGACCCACAGCAGGTACAAAAAGCAGGAAGTGATCGGGCGCCGCCCTTAAGCAGCAGAAACAGACACAAACAGACAGCATGGAGGGAAGCCAGAGAGACATTCTGGACTGGAGATCAAGTGCGCGCTCTTGCACAGTGGGAGATGGACCACTATGCAAGGACGCCGCCAGGTATGTTACATAAGCTATTTTACTTCATTTACAATGGGCAAGGTGCGTGGCAAGGGACGTGGAACTGGACGTTCTGGTGATGGTGCGTACAGAGGATGGGGACGTGGCCAAGGTGAAAAAGTGCCACAACCAACAGCCACATCTTCTCGCTCCCAGTTCTTGACCGAATTACTAGGGAAGCACACAACAACACCACTATTGTGAACTGATCAGTGTGAAGAGGTTATTAATTGGATAGCAGATAATACTTCCAGTCACCTGGGCACCACCACCTCCGGTCTGTCTCGACCGCATACTCCTCCTCACCCTGATGCTCCTTCCTCCCACCATGCTGAGTGTTGTCAGACAGCAACTGATCCCACAGTTGGACACTCTGAAGAGCTGTTCACTGGTCCATTTCCATATTTGTGCCCCTCGCCTGCTCCGCTTGAAGTGGTGGAAGAGGAGATCCCATGTAGCGATGCCCAAATATTTGAACAGCCACGGCCACAGGAAGGTGACGCTGGCAATTTGTAACAAGAGGTGGACGATGACGAGACACAATTGCCACGAAGGGAGGAGGAGGACTGTGGTGGGGAAGTGGAAGAGGAGGAGGTGGTGGATGATCTAGTAACTGACCCAACGTGGCAGGAGGACACGCAGAGCGAGGCCAGCAGCACACAGGGGGAGGGAGGCAGAGTACCCCAACAGGCAGGAAGAAGCAGTGTGGTGGCCGCAGACAAAAGGCGGGTAACCGTTCCCCCTAACACCAACACGAGGGACGTTGCGAGTACAACCGGTAGGTCTTCCAGAGTTTGGAATTTTTTTAAAGACTCTGCTGATAACCCCAAAAAGGCCATTTGTACCACCTGCCAGGCCAGCATCAGCAGGGGTGACAAAACTACCAGCCTGACCACCACCAGCATGATCAGGCACATGTCAGCAAAGCACTCGACTTTGTGGGGTGAACCCCAGGGTCACCGACCAGTGTCAGCGGGTGTCACCACCGCTTTTTTCGCTGTTGTGCGTGTAAGAGAACACCCTGTTGTGCGTGCAAGGCAATCCCCTGTCCATACTGCATGCAAAGATGCCCCCTCCTCTCAGTCTTCACTTGTTATGGCAGTTTCTCAAGAAACAGCATCAACGTCCACGTCACACCGCAGCGTTCCATTGTCCATATCCCAGACCTTTGAACGAAAGCGCAAATTCGCAGCCAACGCCCCACAGGCCACAGTCCTAAATTCGCACATTTCGCGACTGCTTGCGTTGGAAATGCTGCCTTTTAGGCTGGGGGAGACGGAATCCTTATGGCAGTGGCCGTCTCTCGGTACTTGGTCCCCAGCTGACACTATTTTGCCCGGTGTGCCATCCCCACACTACACAAGCACGTGTCCCAAAACATCTGCCATGCCCTCAACAACGCAGTTACTGGGAGAGTCCAGCTGACAACGGACACGTGGACAAGTGCTTGTGGCCAGGGACGGTACATCTCCCTGACGGCACACTGGGTAAACATAGTGGAAGCCGGGACCCAGTCGGACCTTGGGACGGAACACATCCTCCCCACACCAAGGATTGCGGGCTCTATGTCAGTCAGAGTTGCCCCCACAGTGTACAGCTCCTGCGCATCATCCTCCTCCTCCTCTTCATGTTCAGCCTCCATCTCAGATATCACCACATCAGTTACAAGCTGGAAGCACTGCAGTACTGCCTCAGCCAAGCGGCAACAGGCTGTGCTGAAACTCATAAGCTTAGGTGATAAACCTCAAACTGCTTGTGAGTTGTGGACAGCTGTGAAAGAGCAGGCAGATCTGTGGCTGAGACCGCTGAACCTACATCCAGGCATGGTCGTGTGAGACAATGGCCGTAACCTGGTGGCGGCCCTGAGGTGAGGCGAGATCAAACACGTACCATGCCTGGCTCATGTGCTTAACCTCGTGGTTCAGCGGTTTCTTAAATCGTACCCCGAGTTTCCAGATCTGCTCGTCAAAGTACGCCGCCTGTCAGCTCATTTTCGGAAGTTGGCTACAGCTTTCGCCGCCCTTGCTGTGTTGCAGCAGCGTTTGCAGCTTCCGGCACACCGACTGGTGTGTGATGTCCCCACACGTTGGAACTCTACCCTCCACATGTTGCAAAGGATTTGCGAGCAGAAGAGAGAAATTGTGGAGTATCAGCTGCAACAAGGCCATCGATATTCAGGTCAGACTCCACACATAAGACATCAGGAGTGGACCTGGATGTCTGACATATAGTACCATCCTGACAAACTTTGAGGAGTCCACTAAGATAGTGAGTGGCGATGACGCCATCATTAGCGTCAGCATCCCACTTGTCTATCTTTTGCAACGCTCTCTGCAGAGAATTAAAGAGGAGGCATTGCAGCCAGAGTATGATGAGATGGATCAAGAAGCTGTAGCGGGCGATTACACACAGCCCAGCCTCATCTCATCTCAACGTGCATTGGGGGACAATGAGGGAGAGGAGGAGGAGGAGGAAGAGGAAGAACAGGAGCTGGTATCATGCACTGTAGACGGTAGTACCTGTACAACTGTCATACTGTCAGTTCAGCGTGGGTGGCCTGAGGTCAGGGTGAGGGGGACGAGGAGGAGGAGGAGAGCATGGTCAGTCGTCATCTTGGTGAGGACACGGAAGTCTTGCCCGTTACCAGTCTGGCACGCATGGCTGACTTTATGTTACGCTGCCTTAACCGTGACCCTCGCGTTGTCAAAATGTTGGGTGACAGTCATTACTGGTTGGTGACACTTTTAGACCCTCGCTACAAGGAGAACTTTCACTCTCTTATTCAAGAGGTGGAGAGGTCTACAAAAATGGGGCAGTATCAGAAGGCCCTTGCTGTAGAACTGTTAAAAAAATTCCCATCTGAACACGCTAGCGGCAGAGGTCACAGTTCGTTGCCCAACCAAGGCGTACAAGCGAGAGAGAAGCAACTCCAATCCAGCAGAGGCAGGAGAACACTGTCAATGTTCTGGGACAGTTTTCTGAGACCCGCCCAGCTTACAGGCCCTGAGGCGCGGGGTACTCTCACAAGGAGTGTAAAGTTTCAAAAGATGGTGAGGGAGTACCTTGCCGACCGTACCAGCGTCCTCCGTGATTCCTCTGTGCCTTTTAATTATTGGGTATCCAAGCTGGACACTTGGAATGAACTCGCTCTGTACGACTTGGAGGTCCTGGCCTGCCCTGCCGCTAGCGTGTTATCGGAGCATGTTTTTAGTGCCCCTGGGGGAATTATAACTGATTAGCGCACTCGCCTGTCAACTGACAATGCTGATAAGCTGACTCTTATCAAAATGAACAAGGGCTGGATTGGGCCAGACTTCTCATCACCACCAAATGACAGCAGAGTAATATAAAGTCAAATCCACTGTGTTATTTCGGGAGGTGTATTCCCATGCACCACTTCACACCCACACATGGGTATACGCTTCCTCATTTCGGCTGTTTTTTGCTCTTCTCCCTATCCCCAGCCTCCACCACCACTATACCACCAGGCTGACCGTGGTCCGTGTTGCCAGCATTGCAAGTTCCTCCGTCCAAATTTTTGGCAGCTTTTGCTTGGAAGGCATAGGCAAAGACTATGGGAGACCCACTCCCCAATAATGGGAATAATGTTTTTAATATGCTGTACTGCATGGCTCTTGTAAGGGGCATTGCAAGTTCCTCCGTCCTAATTTTTGGCAGCTTTTGCTTGGAAGGCATAGGCAAGGGGCATTAAAACCGTCTTGTTAAATCTCTCTGAACTCCACGTCTCTTCCAAGGGGCATTAAAATCGTCTTGTTAAGCTACTGTGACCTCCACGTCTCTTCCAAGGGTCATTGATATTGTCTTTTTATTCCACTGGGACCTCCACCACTCTTCCAAGGGGCATTGATATTGTCTTTTTATTCCACTGCGACCTCCACCACTCTTCCAAGGGGCATTGATATTGTATTTTTATTCCACTGCGACGTCCACCACTCTTCCAAGGGGCATTGATATTGTCTTGTTAAACCACTGTGAACTCCACATCTCTTCCAAGGGGCATTAAAACCATCTTATTAAGCTACTGTGACCTCCACGTCTCTTCCAAGGGACATTAAAACCGTCTTGTTTAACCACTCTGAACTCCACAGCTCTTCCAAGGGGCATTGAAATGTTGTTTTTAATTAACTCTAACCTCCACGACTCTTCCAACGGGCATTGCATTTCCTCCTAATTTTAGTCAGCTTTTGCTTTTCAATGCATAGGTGAACACTAAGGGAGACCCACTCCCCAATAATGGGTAGAAGGTTTTTAGCACGCTGTAATCCACATCTGTTTCAAGGGGCATTGCAGTTCCTCATAATTTTTGGAAAGCCTTCCATTCACTGCTTAGGCCAACAGTGTACAGGAGACCCAGTTGCTATAAATGGAAAAAACAGTTTAGTTAAGGCCCTCTGACCTCCATGTCACTTCCAAGGGGCATTGGAGTGCCTCGAAATATTTGGTAGGCATTGCACTCACTGTATGCCCTATAACTGTGTAGCCGAACCGCTCCTTTTGGTTCAGAAACATATCCTACAAGACATGTGTGCTTGACTGGCCTGATATTGATGTGAATGGTCCCTGTTCGATCTGCTCTTTCTCCTTTGCCATCACTTCATCCATCATTCATCACCTGAAGCTTTGTTTTAACGGGAGTCATAGAACTGGGATAGTAGCAGGAAAACATCCAGCAATCCTCAGAGGAGGTAGGATATGCGCCAAAACGCTGACCACCTCAGGCCTAGCCACTACTACATACATGCGCTTGCATTCCAAGGAACAGAAAGCTAAGGAGATGGATGGCCTCATGATCATGAATAATTTACTCGTTCTGTAGGCGGCCGACCACTAATGCGGTCTAACGTCTGAACTTTGTGTTGAAGCCTGATTGATCCCAAAGTCCAACTGTGTCCCGGCTTCCACAATATTAACCCAGTGTGAAGGCGTCAGTGAGATGGACCATCCCTGGCCACATTCACTTGTCCACGTATTTGTGGTTAGGCTGTCCTTCCCACTAAATGCACTGGGGAGGACACAGGTAATGTTTGGCATGCACGCTTGTGTATAAGGCGCACCGGGACAAATAGGGGCGGCTGGGGAACGTTTATGGACACCCGGCCGCCCCCAGGCGGCTGGGGACCGAGTGTGGGCACCCGGCCGCTGGGCGGCTGGGGACTGAGTATGGATACCAGGCCACCAACGCAGCCATGACGTGGTGGCCAGATTCCACCTCCACATGCCTAAAAGGCCCAATTTCAAGTGCAAGCAAGCAAGCGGTATGGTATTGCAGCCTGGGGGTGGGTGGGTGGCAGGCTGCATACTTGCGCTTGCATTGTAAGGAATGGGGGAGGTACAATTGAACACTGCCCTGGGACAAGGACTTGCACGGGGATAGTTGCAAGTCTGCATCTTCTGATGCGGCAAGGATCACTTCTGATGGGCACACTTTTAGGCATCCCAATGCTGTTCCCATGTCTTTTCAGCACTGTATGCATGTGTCACACAGCACATGGCCAGATAAGGTTGTAAAATGTTAAAATGACATTTCCCGGTGAATGCATTTGTCACTGTTGAAAGCAATACAAAAGTGCAAAAATGCATAAAAAATGCTACTTGTGAACATAGCCCAAGGTGTGGAGGAGTATTTTTGTTTTTGGTTATTTATTTTACCTTATACACAAGTCTTTACCCTGGAAAGGAAGTTCCTTAACATATTTCACAGGAAAACAGTTTCAGTTTCGTTTTTGAACGCTTTATTGTGAGCCCGTAAAAGTGGCTTAATACCTCTGACCACGTTGTTGACAGCAGTGACCTGGGGGCCAGAAATGCTTCTTGGGGCGATGCCTATGCTGTCCCGATGTCATTTGAGCACTGTCACTATCGTTTCAGGGCACTTTTTAGGCTTTCTACAGACTGCCAGGGGTGCCGCCGCAAAAATGCTCGGGTCTCCCATAGACTAACATTGGGCTCGTTGCTCGGGTCGAGCACCCGAGTATCACGGCGAGCTCGGCCCGAGCTTCGAGCACCCGAGTATTTTAGTGCTTGCTCAACACTAATTATTTTATATTTTTCTTAAAAAAACATTCTATATGTGAGTTAATGGTAGGTTAATTCTCCCTCTGTCCTACTGTCCTATGCTGCCTTATACTTAGAGGTGTATTTGACGCGCCCCCTGGGACATATTCCTTTTTGAGGGGAATACCCGGCACCGGATCAGATGGGGGGGGTTGTAGTCTCCGAGCGGCTGTGACCCGGTCCCGTGCCCAGGGCGTCAAGCTCAGTGTGATGTGGCAGTTCTACAGATGTTACTAAAGTTCTTTTGTGTCGACTACGCCACCCGTTGTGATGCGGTCACTGTGGCCGCCGCTGCAGCAGGGTCCGCTGAGGCTGATGGTGGGTGCGCAGCTTGGTGGGATAACCCCCAACGGGAGGGGTATAGCCTCAGAGGGGACAGGCGCAGAGGATGGGGGTTGTGGTGGTGTAGTGCAGACGGCAGTGAAGACAGAGTCGGGTTGTGCAGTTAAGGGTGTTTACTTACTGCAGATGTTGTACTGGTCACTCCAGCTGCTAGTGACCACCCGAGCCGTGCTGCGTCCACCAGGTCCTGGATCCAGCCAACCCCCAAACAAGTCCGGAGCGTGGCCCTGAGCTCTCCCTCTGTCCTTTCTTCAGCCGTCCCCACCAGTGATCCACCTAGGTCCAGCTCCCTCGGGCCTTCTGTTGGGACACCCTTGGCCCTGGGTTCCCTGACCCTTCATGTGGTGTGCCTTCGGGGTGAATGTGGTGGGTGACCGTGACAGACACTGCCCACGGTCTCCGGTCTCTGGCTGGGGATTGTTTTTACCCCCACCAGCTTGGGTTCCGGTACCCTGATGCTGACTCCTCACCCGGTGCTCTGATTTGGGTTCTTGGGTCCCTTCTCTTCTGTGCTCTGGGTCTTTCTCTTTTCTCCTCTCTCACTCTGGGTCTTGGTCTTTCTTCTCTCCTCTCCTAACTTGTTTTCTGCAGCTGATCCTCTCTGCATCTGACTCTCTGCGTCTGACCCTGATCTTAGTTGGTGCCCACCTTATATACACCCTCTATGTGTGAGCTCAGGTGACCAGCACCCAATGAGCTCCTAACTTTACCCAGGCTGCTCCCCCTATCTGCCCCTACACTACATGGGATGTTCCACCCCCCTCCCACTCCAGCCAGGAACAGACTCGGTCGTACCTGCACATTTCTAAGTGGGAGTACCGTCGGCCTGTTCCTCGGAAATGGGATGTGTGTAGTGCATGCAGCCTACCGAGCTCAGATCCACACTCCATCCTTACCCGGGAGTGGAATATCACACCTCTGGGTGGAGGTGCAATACCCCTGTAGCAGCCGAATCCTCAGGGTGCTACATTCCCCCCTGGTAAATCACAGCACGTCCTCGGGCTGTAAGACATAAATAACACCAAAACATACAAAATTTTGCATAAACATATAAAACATATAAAACATTATATAAATAACATATCTTAGCAGATAAAACTTTCTCGTCGTCTCCTGTTTCAGGTTCCTCCTCTGGACACTGTGCACCGTGTGTCCGGGAAAAAGTACGACAGTCTCTTAGAAAAACTGGTTTTCCTATAAAACCGGTAGGGGGCGCTTTAGGAAGCGCAACTATTTACAGGGAAAGTTGGCCGCTCTCAGTCCTCGGCCAGGTAGAGGGAAGGGAATGGCTGCTCACAGTCCTCAGCCTGTAGGATGAAGGGGTTAACGGGTAAACAGTTCACTGGTCCCAACGGGGACTATTTTAGCAGCAACAGTTTCAGTTTCTTTATACCCCCATTGGGTAACTTATTTACAGCACCTGCTCTGCCGCACTCAACGGCGTCTTCCTCCTGCTCTTTGAACTTCAGACCCGTCCGGGTCCTCTTGCTCCTCCTCCTCGCACCGCAACTCCTCCTCCGTCAGGCGGTGTACGTGGAGGGCGTAAGGTCCTTTGGCACACTTGTGCCGGGTAAAGGTGACCTCATCTCCGATGTAGAGGTCACGACCTCTGTGCCCCTCCGGCAGATGGGACTCCACGTCTCTGCGCGTGACAAAGACGTCGCCGGGGGTGTTGTTGTCTCGAATGAAGCCCCACCCGTGCTGCTGGTTGAACTTTATTACAGTCCCGGTGGTACGGGGACTGTGCGCTGCACGGGGGTCCCTCCTGGTCCGGCTCTTCTGCTCGGCGCTCCTTATTTGGGCCTGTTGTTCCCGGACCCGCCTCTCTCTCCGCTCCCTCGCAAACTCCTCGAGCTGTTGGCGGCAGCACTCCGCACGCTCTGCTGCAGCTGCCCTAGTTTCCTGAGTGAACCCCATTAGATCTTCTCCGGTGGGGTCCCACTCAAACTGCGCTTCCGCTAGCGGGGGCGAGATCCGTGCCACGGGCTTCGGAGCCGGAATCAGGGGTGCATCCAGGGGTCTTAGTTTCTGCTGCCGTTCCAGCTCATGGTATCCTTCGGGCCAGATGAAGGGCCGCCCGTCCGGCCATGTGAGCTGGCTGAACAAGTCCTCCCCCAGGTGTGGCACCCTTGGTATTGCGGGCGCGGGCGCGGTGGTGGTGGCGCCCGGGTTGCCCAGGCCTTGCGGCCAGGCCTGGGGCACCTGGAAGGTGAAGGGCACCGTTAGGACGGCGGCGCCCTGGGCTACCTGGCCTTGCGACCAGGCCGGAGGCTCCGCGGAGGTAGGGGGCGCTGTTGGTGATGCGGCGCCCGGGGGTACTAGGCCTTGCGACCAGGCTGGTGGTATTTCCTGCTTTGTCACGCTCCGGGTCGAGGCGCGTGACGTCACAGGGGTCGCTGCGGCGGCTTCCGGTCGGGGCCTAGTCCATAGCGGTGACATGGCGGCTACGGGCACAGCAGGGGGACTTTCGGGCTCTGCGACGGGGAGCTGGGGCAGGTGAGCGGTGTCACGGCTTGGGGTATAGGCGTCCCCTTTACCTGCCTCCATGCGTTCGGCTCCCTCCTCGGCGCCGTCTCCGACCTTGGGTCCTCCCGCGTCATCCTCAGAGGCGGTCTGCTTCCTCTTCCAGGGTAGCGTGCTCCGTTGACTGGTCTCTGCTTGCTGGGCCATCTCCCGGCTCCACTCCGCCAGTATCTCTCGCTGTACCCGGGCCATCCTCCGTGCGAGGCCCTCCAAGGCAGTTTGTGCACACTCCCGGTCTCGGGGGAGCTGCGCTAAGATCTCCGCTAGACCTAGCGGGGTTGTGGACTCTAGCAGGCTCCTGACCATCGGGTCGGTGCTGCTCTGCTCTTCTTCCGGCAGGCTCCTGGCCAGCGGGCCGGTGCTGCTCTGCCCTCCTTCCTCGGTCTCTAGCAGACTCCTGGCCAGCGGGCCGGTGCTGTTCTGCTTTCTCTCCATCTCCGGGTGAGCTCCTCCGCTACTCCTCGTTAGACCTCTTGCCTCCGGGTGCGCTCGCTCCAGACTGCTCCAAGCGACACCCATCTTTTCTCTTCTCTTTCGTCTCCTCCCACTTCGAGGGCGGTCCCGGGGCAACTCGGTGACTGTCAGCTCCAGGGGTAGTTCTTTCACGCTGACAGACACCTCCAACATCACAGTCTCTGTTGGTGGGGGCGGTTTCCACTTTTGGCGCCATTTTCTGTCCCGGCCCACGATGGGAGGTGGCCTCTTGCCCTCCTTTGGCACGCCCATAATGGCGTCCGCTGCTCTTCCAAGGCGGGAAATCTGCGGTTTTGGCGGGAAGCGTCGCCCAGTGGCGGGAAACTCTGCAGATGGCGGGAACAAGCTGTAAATGGCGGACAATCGGCGGGAAACGACTGGTGATGGAGTCCGATGGCGTGGACCCTTCGGAACCGGCGGGAGACTTCTTTCTGAGGTAAACTTGCACTTTTCTTCAGGCACGCAGTACCCGGGTGTTGCGGGCACGTAATCCTGCCGACTACGCCAAAGTTGACGCGCCCCCTGGGACATATTCCTTTTTGAGGGGAATACCCGGCACCGGATCAGATGGGGGGGGTTGTAGTCTCCGAGCGGCTGTGACCCGGTCCCGTGCCCAGGGCGTCAAGCTCAGTGTGATGTGGCAGTTCTACAGATGTTACTAAAGTTCTTTTGTGTCGACTACGCCACCCGTTGTGATGCGGTCACTGTGGCCGCCGCTGCAGCAGGGTCCGCTGAGGCTGATGGTGGGTGCGCAGCTTGGTGGGATAACCCCCAACGGGAGGGGTATAGCCTCAGAGGGGACAGGCGCAGAGGATGGGGGTTGTGGTGGTGTAGTGCAGACGGCAGTGAAGACAGAGTCGGGTTGTGCAGTTAAGGGTGTTTACTTACTGCAGATGTTGTACTGGTCACTCCAGCTGCTAGTGACCACCCGAGCCGTGCTGCGTCCACCAGGTCCTGGATCCAGCCAACCCCCAAACAAGTCCGGAGCGTGGCCCTGAGCTCTCCCTCTGTCCTTTCTTCAGCCGTCCCCACCAGTGATCCACCTAGGTCCAGCTCCCTCAGGCCTTCTGTTGGGACACCCTTGGCCCTGGGTTCCCTGACCCTTCATGTGGTGTGCCTTCGGGGTGAATGTGGTGGGTGACCGTGACAGACACTGCCCACGGTCTCCGGTCTCTGGCTGGGGATTGTTTTTACCCCCACCAGCTTGGGTTCCGGTACCCTGATGCTGACTCCTCACCCGGTGCTCTGATTTGGGTTCTTGGGTCCCTTCTCTTCTGTGCTCTGGGTCTT
Organism: Phyllobates terribilis; assembly: GCF_046119375.1. NCBI lineage: Eukaryota > Metazoa > Chordata > Amphibia > Anura > Dendrobatidae > Phyllobates > Phyllobates terribilis. Next base: position 901,114,165 of record NW_027362761.1, on the reverse strand, counting down.
TCTCTTTTCTCCTCTCTCACTCTGGGTCTTGGTCTTTCTTCTCTCCTCTCCTAACTTGTTTTCTGCAGCTGATCCTCTCTGCATCTGACTCTCTGCGTCTGACCCTGATCTTAGTTGGTGCCCACCTTATATACACCCTCTATGTGTGAGCTCAGGTGACCAGCACCCAATGAGCTCCTAACTTTACCCAGGCTGCTCCCCCTATCTGCCCCTACACTACATGGGATGTTCCACCCCCCTCCCACTCCAGCCAGGAACAGACTCGGTCGTACCTGCACATTTCTAAGTGGGAGTACCGTCGGCCTGTTCCTCGGAAATGGGATGTGTGTAGTGCATGCAGCCTACCGAGCTCAGATCCACACTCCATCCTTACCCGGGAGTGGAATATCACACCTCTGGGTGGAGGTGCAATACCCCTGTAGCAGCCGAATCCTCAGGGTGCTACATATTTTTTACTAATACCTCCATATAAGGGAACAGCTGTAAAAACATCTGTTTGATTCATTTCCTGGATATGGTCATAAAAAGACATGTATGGTTGCTTTAAAGAATATTTCTACTTAAATTTGCTGAATGTCCTCTGGGAATGCTTTCACCAAACATACTCATATACTGTCTATAATATTTTGCACCTGTAGCACCTGAGATGTATAATAACAACCTATTACCATAGGAAACCATTGCGTTAAATATATTAAGGGTACATTTTTCTATTGAGTCATAATCACGCAGAAAATATAGATTGCCCTTATGTTACGTTAGGAGTAAAATGCCATACAATCTACTAGTTATCATAAAACAGCTCAAAGTCTGCTAATAAATTGTATGGAAGGCAAACGAAATTCCTTTTCAATACCAGAATGGTAAGTAACCAAAGGAAATGCTATCTATAATAACATGGATTGGGGGAAAAGAAAACACAGACAGCTTCTTATTCTATGGCCACTATAGATTAAGTATCAGAATTTAAGGTTGACATAACTTATATCCCCCAACTTATGCTTGGGTTAGATGGCAGTTTATCACAGTCTGTATACAATTCGCAATACCCAGGCTGACTGTGTGTCTCCTTACCCCAACTGACAGTTTCTCATTGCCTATGAAGATATAAAGTTGGATCGGGAAATCTGTGGTCAGCCTGGGCAATGTGATCTATGTATGGACTATGAAACATAGCCGTCTGAACTCGACCTTACAAGTATAGGTTTATAACTTATTAATGTGAGCTCTACCATTATATTAAAAGGGGTGAGCCTGATAGGTGCCCAGGGCGGTAGCCGTGGGCGAGCTGCTGCTTCTCCACACCCTGGCACCCCACAAATAAACAGTGTCCCAGTCCATCAGTGTTGTAAGGCCAGAGGCCTCCTCTGCATCCACGTCCTTTGTCCTTGATCACCTGCTCACACATCAAGGGACACCCAGTTAGTTGTAGCAAATCCAACTTTACTGGACAATTCACATACAACAGTCTTTAACACACAGTTCTGGGCACAGCACCCTCCAGTTCCATTTTCATCAATACAGCACATTTCAAGCCTCTGCTTATGTTTAGCCGCAGGGATTTCCCGACCGCCTCCAACAGCACTCCCGAGATCCATTATAATTCCCTCACACGTTTACCCATCTGGCTTCCTCTGTATGGAAGGGAACAAGGCACACTTGCCAGTGCTTAGTTCGGACCGTAGACCCCGGTTATTACAGAAATGTTTGGAGGAAATCGGATACGACCTCATGCAGCCAGAATGCTATGTGCTCCACGCGCCTCCAGCCCACTTCCACCTGAACTTCCATTTGACACGAACTTTACACATTAACACTGATTCCCTTTTTGCTTGACCTAACCCCCTCCCATGCTGGGCGGGTCCCAAACATTTAACTGTATCCTATCCTGATCCTATACTGTACACTGTATCTTATACACTAATAGGCCCACCACTGCCAATCTGCCCTAATGTTCCTATCTATCACTAACTAAGCCCAATACTATGTCCTAAATTGTCCCTACCCCTGAGCTGAGTGTACCAGGTTACCTTAGGCATTACCAATACAGTACCCACAAAGGAGCATCAGTACTTATAACACTTTATGCCTGTTTCATATCTGTATTCACTATACAATTGTTGTCTTCAGGGGAAGGTACACGACAATCTCTGTCACACCCTTACAATCCCTTTCAGAAAACTTTTTCCTGCTAGCTCGGTTCATTAGTAAAAAAGCCTACACTTTTCTTACCCTCTCTGGATGAAGCTCTGTGTCTCCAGCGCTGCATTGGTGATCACTGATTATCTATAGATTGCAGCGATGATGACACATCAATAGCTCTGCAGCCAATCACTGAATTCAGCGGTTTTGTTAATGTAGACAACACCAAAAAATTACTACTGACAAACAACAGAACCAAAGCAGCACCAGAGACATAGCACTGGACCAGGGGATGGTAAGTATGAGAAGTTTGTTTTTTCAATACAAAAAAAGCTGGCGGGCAAAAGTTTTCAGAAAGGGGAAAACTCTTTTAACCCCTTTGTGACTGAGCCAGTTTTGACCCTAATGACAAAGCCACATTATTAAATCTGACCAGTGTCCCTTTATGTGGTAATAACTCTGAAACGCTTCATCAGCTGGATCACAGTGATTCTGAGACTGTTTTGTCATGACACATAGTACTTTATTTAACCCTCCATCAGGGGCAATATGTTTCATAACGAGTTTAGGGGCATTGCGCCTGTCAGGCACAGGCTAGAAAATTGGCTATATTTTCCTTTTTTTAAAATTTCAATGCTCTAAAAGTGATCAGTTACCTTAATAGGAATGTATTAAATGGCTTCTCAGGTTTCACACAGCCTTTAAAGTTAGGAAGGTACTGGGAGGAGGGTGTTTCCCAGACAAACCACTGAAAATAGAGAAATGAAACTAAGTGAGCTGCGCCTGTCAGATCAGTTGCCCCTGAGTGTTAAATTTAGGTCATTTTTTTACGTTTATCAGCATTTTGGCAAAAATTTTGAAAATTTTGCAATTTTCAAACATTTAATTTTTTATCCTTAAGCCAGTTATTCATGCTGTAAAAAATAATTGCTAAATAACATTTCCCATATGTCTCCTTTACATCTGCATTATTTTTCAAACGTCGTTTTATTTTGTTAGGACATTAAAAAGTTAAAAGTTTAGCAGCAATATTTAATTTTTTCAAGAAATTTACAAAACCTGTTTCTTTAGGGACCTATTCAGATTTAAATGGACTTTGAGTTGCCTATATATTGGAAACTCCCCAAAAGTGATAACATTTTAAAAATTGCACTCCTCAAATACTTCAAAACTGCTGTCAGGAATTTTTTTTAACCCTTCAGATGCTACACAAAAAATAATACAAAATGGAATGAAAAAAAAAAAAATTTACCTTTAAAATGTTGCTTTAGCACCAATTATTTCACTTTTACAAGGGATAGCACGAGCAAATGGACCCCAAAATTTGTTACCCTGTTTCTTCTGAGCGCGATGATGTAGCACATGTGGTCAGAAACCTTTGTTTGGACACATGGCAGGGTTCAGAAGGGAAGGAGCACCATTTCAATTTTGGAACACAAATTTGGCTGAAATAGATAGTAGACGCCATGTTGCAATGCACGGCCCCTGGTACTTAAACAGCAGAAACCCCCACAACTACACCCCTCAAGAAATTGATCTAGAGGTATAGTGAGCAGTTTGAACTCACAAGTACTATACAGAATTTCATAACATTAGGTCATGATATTGAAAATTTTCATTTTTTTTCACAAAAATGTTGCTTTAGCCCCAAATTTCTCACTTTTGCAAGAGGTAACATCAGAAAGTGGACCCCACAGTTTGTTATGCCACATGCAGCAATACTCCACATGTAGTCAAGAAGTTGTTTGGACAAACAGCAGGGCTCCAAGGTATTTGAATATCAGAACACAAAATTGGCTCTATTTGGAATAGATTGTCATATTTGCAGAGCCTATGTGGTTCAAGAACAGAAAACCCCCATAAATGTCTTTTTTCTAAATGATACCCTGTAATGTATTTATCTAGGGAGGTAGTAAGTAGTGTTGAGCGAATTTGTTCGGCATTTCAAATTCGAGTTCTTGTTCGGGGTTCCGGCTTGTTCGCACCAAAATATTGGCTCCGCCCATGAACATCCCTGATTTGCGAAGCAGAACCCCGGAACCCCGCACACGAACCTGAATTTGAAATGCCGATCAAATTCGCTTAACACTAGTAGTAAGTAGTTTGATAGCATCATTTTTCATACAGTTGATGCAACACAAGTTTGAAAATGTACAATTTGCATTTTTTTCCACAGTCTCTTTTATGAATCTTTTTTGTACGTTCTGAGAAGCACACCTCAAATTTTATTGCACTAGTTATTCAGGGTTCAGATATAAATCCAATATGGCACCAATGTGAGCACTGGATACACAGCTGTGCCTATAATAGATGGCGCGCCATTTCATCTTTAAGATAAAATTGACGGAATTCCAGATCCCATTCAAAGCTTACAGAGACATTGAGCTACCGAACAAGAAAATCCTTCTAGGAATTATTACTCACAGAGGAACATATGCCCCTAAAAACGCATTTGCTGATTATAAAACTTGGTCTTGCTAACAAAAGAGTTATCTTGCAATTGAATAAACTCTACTGGAGTGAAGGGCAAAATGTTCAAAATATGGAGAAAAATGAAGGCAACTATATGGCAAACCTGAGTTTATTCCAAAGATGAAAGAACATCGGCAGGGCTGGAATGACAGAGACTTTCAGAGATTGGTCGCACAACATCTGCTTAGCCCCATCAATCCCTATATGACAGAAGAATGTGCCAATAAACATTGTACACCATAGCAGGCTCCCGCCCGCCAGGGTAGGAACCGCTGTATGCACAAAACAACCAATCCCCTAGAGAATCCTGAAAGTACTGTCTGTTATAGAAGGTTCAGCAAGAACCATGCAGTAAAGCCCATAGTGTACAAGTACGAAACAGCCTCATTGTTAGAGATCCTCCAATAAAATGATCATGTCCGTATCACCAATATAAATATACTAGCTATTGAACCCGTTCTACGCCTGGGTGGCGAGCATTTTTATTGGTATATGGTCGCCATCCTGGTACATGCTCATCCATCCTGGTCCCCTATCCTGTTATGTGCTCCCCCATCTTGTTATGTCCACCCCCATCCTGTTATGTGCTCTCCCATCCTGTCATGTGCGCCCCCATCTTGCTCCCCCATCCTGTTATGAGAACCCCCATCCTCCTCCCCCATCGTGTTATGTGCTGCCCCCATTCTGTCATGTGCTGCCCCCATCCTTCACCCCCATCCTGTCATGTGCTGCTCCTGACGCGCCCCCAGGGCTGTGGGGTGCTCGGCAGCCGGGCCTATGGATGCTGGTGGGGGATATCACGGTGGCTGGCCCGGTCCGTGGCCCAGGGCGGTCAACCAAAAAGGGGATTATAACTTGGATAGAAAAATAAAAATAAAGTAAATAGTTCGTGACGCTACCTGTGGTACCTGGTAAGGTTTACCAGCGCTGCTGCAGACCTCCGGGGGGTGATGGGATGGCAGCTGAGGTGTTTCTGCTCCCCACAGGTGGAGCGGGCCCCCGGGGCAGTGTGGAGTTTGATGGTGGGTGGTGATGCTGGGACTTGTAGTGCAAGCGGATGGCGCAGCAGGAGTAACTGACAGAGACAGGGGATTCGCTTCAATACCTTTACTGGTGCGGATGTCAGGTACGGTCCAGGGTACTCAGTAGGATGGGTGCACTTCAGGACTTCTCCCCAGTGAGCGGGTATAAGGCCTCCTGGTCCGTGTCTGCCTCTCTGTATGCTCCTGGCCTGCCTGCAACTGGGCCTAGCTTATGTGTCGTGCTGTTCCTTCACCTGTCGCTCGGTAGTAGGACCTTCTGCTGGTAACCACTCTCCATGGACGCTGGGGCCTTGTGGTTCCTGGTCCTGTAATGGGTCTAGCTTCAGGTCGTCCAGGGACTTGTAGTCCTCCTGGAATGCCGGTGATCCCTACTGGGTATAAAGGACCCTGTAGGCGCGGACCTGGTGTCCGGTTTACATATCGGGGTGAGCCTATGATGCTCCTCTGCCCCCACTCATCTCCTCTCTCCTTTCTCCTCTTGCCGTCGGCCACACTCGGGGCCCTCAGAACTCAGCAGCAGACGCACTGCGTCTTCGCTGCTCTCAGCGTCAGCACGCTCTCTCTCTGACTGAGAGACTACTCACTGCCTGGCTCCACCCTCCATATATATATCCCTAACGGGCTCCCTCTGCTGGTATGAGGTGGAAGGGTGGAGGTGTTTGTATGTAATGAGGGCCTCTTGTAGAGAAGTCCGTCCATGCACCCTGGGTCCTGTGGTACCTGTGCACAGCAGGGTGCCACACTCCCATCCTGCGCCCCCATCCTGTCATTTGCTGCCCCCATCTTGTTATGTGCTGCCCACATCCAGCGCCCCCATCCTGTCATGTGCTGCCCCCATCCTGGTATGTGCTGCCCCCATCCTGGCATGTGCTGCCCCCATCCTGCGCCCCATCATGGTATGTGCTTCCCTCATCTTGCGTCCCATCCTGTCATGTGCTGCCTCCATCCAGGCGCCCCCATCCAGTCATGTGCTGCTCCCATCCTGCACCCCCATCTTGTCATGTGCTGCCCCATCCTGTCATGTGCTGCCCCCATCCTGTGCCCCCATCCTGGTATGTGCTTCCCTCATCTTGCGCCCCCATCCTGTCATGTACAGCCCCCATCCTGTGCCCTCATCCAGTCATGTGCTGCTCCCATCCTACGCCCCCATCCTGTCATGTGCTGCTCCCATCCTGCGCCCCCATCCTGTCATGTGCTGCCCCCATCCTGGTATGTGCTGCCCCCATCCTGGTATGTGCTGCCCTCATCCTGTCATGTGCTGCCCCCATCCTACGCCCCCATCCAGTCAGGTGCTGCCCCCATCCTGGAATGTGCTGCCCCCATCCTGTCATGTGCTGCCCCCATCCTGGTATGTGCTGCCCCCATCCTGTCATGTGCTGCCCCCATCCTGCGCCCCCATCCTGGTATATGCTTCCCTCATCTTGTGCCCCATCCTGTCATGTGCAGCCCCCATCCTGCACCCTCATCCAGTCATGTGCTGCTCCCATCCTGCACCCCCATCTTGTCATGTGCTGCTCCCATCCTGTGCCCCCATCGTGTCATGTGCTGCCCCCATCCTGCGCCCTCACCCTGTCATGTGCTGCCCTCATCCTGCGCTCCCATCCTGTCATGTGCTGCCCCCATCCTACGCCCCTATCCTGTTATTTGCTGCCTCAATCATGCGCCCCCATCCTGTCTTGTGCTGCCCCCATCCTATGCCCCCATCCTGCGTCCCCATCCTGTCATGTGCTGCTCCCATCCTGAGCCCCCATCCTGTCATGTGCTGCCCCCATCCTGGTATGTGCTGCCCCCATCCTGTCATGTGCTGTCCCCATTCTGCGCCCCCATCCTGGTATGTGCTTCCCTCATCTTGCGCCTTCATCCTGTCATGTGCTGCCCCCATCCTGTGCCCCCATCCTGTCATGTGCTGTCCCCATCCTGTGCCCCATCTTGTCATGTGCTGCCCCCATCCTGCATCCCCATCCTGTCATGTGCTGCCCCTATTCTGTCATGTGCTGACCCCATCCTGCGCCCCCATCCTGTCATGTGCTTCCCCCATCCTGCGCCCCCATCCTGGGATGTGCTGCCCCCATCCTGTCATGTGCTGCCCCCATCCTATGCCTCTATCCTGTCATTTGCTGCCTCCATCCTGCGCCCCATCTTGTCATGTGCTGCCCCCATCCTATGCCCCGATTCTTTCATGTGGTGCCCCCATCCTGCGCCCCCATCCTGTCATGTGTTGCTGACGCGCCCCCTGGGCCGTGGGATACTTGGTAGCGGGGCCGGTCGGTGCTGGGGATGTCACGGTGGCAGTGACCCGGTCCGTGACCCAGGGCAGTCAATTAATTAAAGGGAAAAGTAAAAGGGGAATAAAGCTTTTAGAGATAATGTTCGTGACGCCACCTGTGGTATGCGGCTATATGGGGCCGCCACTGCGGTGCAGATCCACTGGAGCTGATGGTGATGCAGCAGAGTTGGCTCACTTCTCCACAGGCAGAGCTTAGCTCCAGGACAGTATATGATAAATTTATGAGGTAGATGTTGTTGGTACGGTGTAATACAGGTGATGGCGCAGCAATTATTCAAGGACACAGTGGGGTGCAGTCTTCAGGTTTTTGTTATGAACTGCTACAAACACTAAGGAAAGATAGGAAAACTGTCCCTACAATAGGACTAAGCTGATTCCCTACGATGCAGCGGGGGACCTGTTCCTTGTGAACAGACCCGCCTAAGTCCTCGGCTAGTCTGAACGCAGACCTATAGATACTAAGACTGGGATATAGTTGGACACCTCCTAGCAGAAATTGTAGCAGAGCAAACAAACAAACAGAAGTACTAGTGGTCAAAAGACCAAGCAAACTACAGAGAAAGGTACAAGGCACCTGGCTAGCTTAAGGGTAAATGTAACACTGAAGTCCAGCAAGGCCAGGAGGGCGGAGCTGGATAAAATAGGCAAAAAGTCAAGTGACCAGCAAAATAGAAAAAAACTAACAGGAGGGTTCTAACAGTTTTACTCACAGTTGTTAAGTTCCTCAGGTTACAGTCACCGGTGTGCAACCGCCCACGTCGTCCTGTGTCCTCCGGGGTAGTGATCCAGCAAACTCTCAGGTACCTCAGGAGCACTTGCACGGGACCCCGTTCTATGTACCTTTTCTGGTCGTCTCACTGCGCTGGCTCTCACCCTCCTGCCCTGCACCTCACAATCAGTGTCCCAAGCCAGTGGCCTTGGGCCTTGTCGGGCGACGTGCAGTAACCTGGACCCTATGTGGCCACCTTTTCAGCGATGTAATTGTGGGTTTTGGCTGCAACACCTTGAAAATGCTGCAGCCTCCGGTTGGCTAGCTGAGCCTGGTTGTTCTCCACTAGTTTGGGGCCGGTCCCCTTCTGCGGCCTGATCCCTCCACCCTGCACTCACCGTGCCCCTGGGATCCCTTCTGTCTCTGGAGCCTTTCCCTCTGCTCCCGTCTTCTCTCACTCTCCTGGTGGGCCTCTCTCACTAGGCCCGACTCTTCTCCCTGCTACCTTGCTCTCCAGAGCTCCTTCTGAGCTCCCACTCCCAACTAAACTCCTCTCTGTACTCTCTGCTTCTAGATGGTTCCTCTTCTTCTTATACCCTTTCTGTCTGTGCTCCCTTGAACTACTTCCTCCACCCACCTCCTCTACCTAGTTCCACCCTCCAGCTAGGGACCAGGGACTGTGCTCTCCCTTAGGAACAATCTCGCCCTTCCCTCCTGAAGTGGAGTGTATTGGATGTGGGTGTGTGGGTCCCGGGTAGTACTCCGTCCTTACCTGAGAGTGGGGTACCACACCTCTGGGTGAGATGCAGTACCTCTGTGGCAACTGGACCTGCAGAGGCGCCACACTACCATCGGGCTCTGGGATCCTGTGGAGGATGAGGAGTCATCACTGGCTGAAAACCCTTCCGATTCAGAAGCAGATTCTGTATCTGTCCCTGATCTGCTGGAGCAAAGCATAGTATATCCTTGCTCCGCAGTAAACGTTCTGCGGGACATTCTTTTACTTTATGCCTGTCTAACTACAAAAACCTAAACCAAATCTAACACTACTATTTTTTTTTACATTTTTTTTTTCTATTTTTTTGCATTACCCTAAATCCTAACTCCTAACCCTAGCAAAAAAAAAAGAAATAAAAATTATACAATAAAATAAAAAAAAAATTAATCTGATTGGGCGGATGACATGGGGGTATGATCAAGTGGTGATTAGGAAATTGAGGAAGGATTTATTGAAATTTATCTAAAAAATTAATTATTTTTTCACTGATAGGACAGCACTTGAGCGTAGTGTGTCTCTCTTCTCTCCCAGAACAACTACAAGGGGAGAAGAGAGACACACAGCCCACGTGCTATCCTGTTTTGTAAATATTTTGGACTTTTGATCACTGTGGTTCTATCACAGTGATCAAACATCAGGAACCACACTTCCTTGACAGAGCAGAAGAATCTCTTCAGAATGTTGCAAGAGAAGATCTTTTCAGCGTTCCTGCAGAAGATGACAGTAGAATAACTATTCAGAATGTTTGAAGAGAAGCACCTTTCAATGTGTCTGCAGAAAATGAGAAATGGAAGCATGTGACCCAAAGAAGCAAGAGGATGAGGAGGCAGTCAGCACCCATACCACGGAAGAACCGCTACCAGGCTCTTACGCAGGACAACTGCGAAGATGGACATCAAAAAAGTGCTTTACCCACAAAGAACACTCCAGTAAGCAATCTGAAGCCTCTTGAAGGGAAAAAAAAAGTGCTGTGGTGAAGAAGAAAAGGATAGTGGTGGTTGTGTGGGATTCCCTTCTGAGGGGAACATAAGCCACTATCTGCTGACTGAACATCACCTCACGAGAAGGGAGCTGTCTTCCAGGTGCCCAAATCAAAGATGTGTCTGATAGGGTAGCAAGACTATTCAGTGGTGCAGACGACTGCCAATGGCCACTAATAAACAAAGGAAAAAATGACACAGCAAAAAAGGACTTGGAAACTATATTCAAAGACTTTGAAGGCCTAGGCCGGAAAGTGAAGGAACTGGGAGAAAAGGTCGTCTTCTCATCAATCCTCCCAGTGGATGGACATGAAACAAGGAGATTGAACAAGATTCTACAGGTGAACATGTAGCGCTGTCCAAAGAACACCGCAAGGCAGGATTCAAGTACGGCACAGCAGACAAGAAGACTGAAACAAAACGCGGGCTTTATTATATACAAAGGAATTATATGCCGGGAGATGAGGATAACAGTATTTATAATAACAATATTACCAACATGAACATAGGAAGATATAGCTGGAGTAAGTCACAAACTATGTGACGCACCCCTGGGCCTGTGTCGCACAGCGTTGCGCATGCAGGAGCTTACCCGGAGCCGGATCTGTTGAGGGTTGTAGTCTCGTGGCAGTGACCCGGTCCGTGCCCAGGGAGTCAGACTAAGTGGCGTTGTATTAGCGGTAGATGTTGGACGACTACGCCACCCGTTGAATGCAGCGAAGGAGCTGCCGCTGCAGGGCAGACCGCTGAGGCCGGTGGTAGGATTGTGCAGCGTGATAGTATCACCCCCAACGGGAGGGGTATGGCCTCAGGGCAGCCGACGTGGATGATGGGGGTAGCAGGAATCACTCAGAGACGATGCGGTGTAGTTCAGGGTCTTTACTGGTGATAAAGATAGACCCTCCCGGAGTACTGGCTAGCGATCGGGGCCTGGTCAGTCCTTGAGCAGATGGGATCTCCCCTGGCCAGGCGGAGTTGTAGGCCTCCCAAACTGACTGTACTCTTCTGGCTACCTTGCTAGAGGCGGGTATAAGTAGCCCACGTCCCTGAGTGTACCGTGTGGTGCTCACCCGTATGGCCGGTGACTCGGGGCCTTCTAGTGGCGTCCGCTCCACGACGGCGGTGCTGGTCCCACGCGTGTGACCGTGCCTTCGGGTTTTTTGGCCAGAGGACCTGAAATCCCCTGCCGGGCGGTTTCTACTGCTGGGTAAAGATTAGTCCCCACAGCCTCGGACTCCGGGTCCGGTGATAGCTTCTCAGTCAGGGCGAGCTCTGCAGCTGCCAGCCCCTGACTCCTTATAGCACTGCTCCCACAGAGCTCCTGATGTTCTTTTCCTATATCTGCTTCTCTTCTCTGTCTCTACTTCTTCTCTACTCACTAACCCTGCCTCAGCCCTAGGTTTATATAGGGGAAGTTCTTCCCCTCCCAGGACTGGGCAGGAGGTGTGGCATGCATAGGATCCCTGACCAAGAGACCTCCCACCTGCTCTCAGACATAACATTGCCGTTACTGTGGAAACCAGACCCCTGGGGTGCCACATTCCCCCCTAGTGAAATTTAGTACTTCGGGACTAAACATATTTTTAGAAAAACATAACAAGGTATAAACAATAATAATACAATAAGAAAAACACATAAAGATGGTTATGGCGTGTCCGCAACCGGGTGCAGTTTTGAAGAAAAGCAAGGTGTCCATTTCACCAAAACAGGGAGACGTAACCAGGTAGGGGTCTGTCCTGCCCCGAGTCCTTAACAGTCACTAGTCCATTCCTAGGTTACGCTCCAACCAATTGTACAAGGATTCCCGGTAAACCCACCAAGGACTCCTAAAAATAACTAGAAACACATAATTATTTACAAGTAACAGACAGGTGACCACAAATAAAACAATTTAAACACTTCAAATCCTCCAACGTGCGGGTAACTGGCCTCTAGTGACCCTAGTGGACCTACGGAGCTGACTGTCTGGCCCTGAACTACAGGGTGTAGGAGCTGTCAAGGGTAAACTGGGCAGCTGTTTACGGGCTCTTTGGCTCACTAGGGGTACGGCAGGCTCACTATGAGCAGAGGGTTGATCCTCCTGTTCTGCTTGTGTGGAGTCTGCTGCCTCCTGGACCGGCTGCTCTTCCAGCTCTACCTGTTGCTCCGTAGGCACTTGGGATGCTGGTTGGAGGAACGTGAGGACGGGTACCACAACTGCACCACTGACTTGAGTCCAGGACCGAGGGAAGTCTCCGAGCACAGTACTAACCATATCTTCCCTTTCCTCTACGGGTCGAGGGTCTTCTTGCTCTCCTTCTGGGTTCCGTAGGTGTTCGGGACACTTCTTCAGGTGATCCCGGGATACAATGGCTGTGGTTTCCCCTCCGTCTTTACTGATGGTACAAACCTTCGGGTTGTCGTGGCTTGAGGGCAGTACGGTGTACGGGTCCTTCTCCCACTGGTCGTCCAACTTGTGGAGCCGTCTCTTCCTCTTCAAGACCTGCTCTCCGGGTACCAGGGGAACAGTGGGAGCATACTGGTTGTAAGTTTTCTCTTGTCTTTCCCTAGCGAGACAGAGACTTCACTCCACGCTCTCCTGTACTTTCCGGTACTGCTGCTGCCTCTCTGTGTCCCAGTCTGCTTCCGGTGAAGTGTCCTCGGGTGTCAGGACTCCCATCTCCAGGTCAACAGGTAGCTTACCAGGCCTTGCCCTCATTAGGTAAGCCGGGGTACAGTTGGTGGAACCTACAGGGATGTAGTTGTATAGGTCCACCAGGTCGGGCAGCTTCTCAGGCCACAGACTGCGTTCTTCCAGGGGCAACGTTTTCAGAAGATCCATTACCACCTGGTTCATTTTCTCACAAAGTCCATTAGTTTGCGGATGATAGGGTGTCGTCCTTATCTTCCGGCAGCCATACAGATTGCAGAATTCCTGGAAGACCTCCGCTTCAAAGGCAGGTCCCTGGTCCGTCAGCACTTGGTCCGGGTACCCGTGTGGACGGCAGAAGTGCTGCTGGAAGGCTCTAGCTGCTGTTTGAGCTGTTAAGTCCTTAACGGGGACGACAACCAAGAACCGGGAGTAATGATCCACAATGGTTAACGCGTAGACGTAGCCACTTCTGCTTGGGGTCAGTTTTACATGATCCAAGGCTACCAGTTCCAACGGCTGCTTGGTGACGATGGACTGAAGGGGGGTCTTCTGGCTGGCACGGTCCTTCCTTCTTAGGTTGCACGGGCCACAGTCTCTGCACCACCTCTCGATGGTTCCCCTCATGCCTACCCAGTGGAACCGCCCGCGCAGCAGGAACTCCAGCTTCTTCCATCCGAAGTGTCCAGCCCCGTCGTGGTATGCCTCCATCACCATGGCTGCGTCTCTTCGTGGCACCACTACTTGCCAGATTAGTTCATGCGTCCGGGAGTTAACCATTCTGCGGCACAACTTCCCCTTGTAAAGGAACAGTCGACTCTTCTCAGCCCACAGTTGTTTGGCTTCCTCCGGAGCGTCTGGGTCAAGGCGAGCCTCTGGCCGAGTCAGCATCTCCTTCACCAGTCGGACGGCAGGGTCACTGTCTTGCGTTTCCTCCCAGTTGTAGTGAGGCAAGGGGTTAAACGTAGCGGCTTGCTTACTCCTTACCCGATGGGAATACTGGATAGTCCCATGACGGTGGAACGCGGGGAGTTCGACTTCTTCCAGTCCCTCTGGATCTTCTCCTACGTCCGGTAGGTTTGGCATCCTGGACAGGGCGTCCGCGTTGGTATTGGAGAGTCCTGCCTGGTATTTGATTGTGAACTCGTAGTTGGACAGACGGGCCATCCATCTCTGCTCTAGGGCACCGAGTCTTGCCGTGTCCAGGTGTGTCAACGGGTTGTTATCCGTGTACACGGTGAACCGGGAAGAAGCGAGGTAGTGCTTAAAGCGTTCGGTGACTGCCCACACCACTGCCAGGAACTCTAGCTTAAATGAGCTGTAATTCTCAGGGTTTCTTTCGGTGGGTCGCAGTTTTCGACTGGCGTAAGCGATTACTCGTTCTTTCCCCTGCTGGATCTGGGACAGTACGGCTCCTAGCCCGATGTTACTTGCGTCGGTGTAGAGGATAAAGGGCTGGCTGTAATCAGGGTACGCCAGGATTTCATCCCCCGTGAGGGCCATCTTCAGCTGGCGGAAGGACTCTTCTTCTAACTTCTCCCATTTGAAGGGCGGCTTCTGGTTCTTGGCCTTCCGGGACTGGCCTATCAGGAGGTCCTGCATAGGAGCTGCCTTTTTGGTGAAACCGGGGATGAATCTGCGGTAATAGCCTACCAACCCGAGGAACTGCCGCACTTCCTTTACACTGGAGGGACTTGGCCATTCCTTAATTGCGGTGATCTTATCAGGGTCGGGAGCCACTCCGTCAGCGCTCACCACGTGTCCCAGGTACTGCACCTTTGGTTTTAGGAGGTGACACTTGGAGGGTTTTACCTTTAGGCCGTAGTTTGCCAGAGCTTCGAACACTTCCGCCAGGTGTTTCAGGTGGTCCTCATAAGTCTTGGAATATACGATGACATCGTCCAGGTACAACAGGACCGTCTCGAAGTTTTTGTGGCCCAGACAGCACTCCATTAATCGTTGAAAGGTTCCTGGTGCGTTACAGAGTCCGAACAGCATGCAGGTAAACTCGCTAAGTCCCATCGGGGTGGTGAATGCGGTCTTCTCCCGGTCCCCCTCTGCTACAGGAACCTGCCAGTACCCGCTAGTGAGATCCAAGGTAGAGAAGAAGTTAGCAGATCTTAAAGCAGCCAAAGACTCCTCTATCCTTGGTAAGGGGTACGCATCTTTGTGTGTGATACGGTTGATTTTCCGGTAATCTACACACATCCTCATGGTGTTGTCTTTCTTTTTGACTAAGACTAGTGGAGCTGCCCAGGGGCTACAGCTATCCCTGATCACCCCAGCCTCCTTCATGTCCCTAAGCATCCCCTTGGCGTGTTGGTAGTGTGCAGGGGGTACGGGTCGATACCTCTCTTTTATGGGAAGATGGTCTCCCGTGGGGATGTGGTGTTCTACCCCCTTGACTCGCCCGAAGTCTAACGGGTGTTTACTAAACACTCTCTCGTACTCTTGAACCACCCGATAGACTCCCTGTCTCTGGTGTGAGGGAGTGGAGTCAGTACCCAAATGTAGTTGCTGACACCAGTCCTCCATTGTTTCCTTAGAGCCGTTACTTTCCTCCGGGGAAGATGGAGGCAAGGGTTCTACGGACTGTATGGAATTTTGATTGATGGTATACAATTTGGCTAGCGTGGCATACCGGGGCAGGTACACTTCCCTCTTCCCGATATTTATTATGCGAACGGGCACCCTCCCATGGCGTACATTGACCACCCCCCGTGCTGTCAAAATGGTGGGCCTACTGTCTGAGTAAACTGGTTCTACCATTGCCTGGTAATCTCTACCTCTCAGACCAATAGCTGCCCGGCACCAAATCATCATTTCACTTTTTGGGGGCATGGCAATAGGGAAAGGGTCACACATTCTTACGCTACCAATCTCACCACCGGAGAGTTCTATCTGTTGCCGTCGCATCAGTGCCCGGATCTCTTTCTGGAGCACTCGCTGCTGGCCGGAGCTGGCGTTCTTGGCAACCTGCTGTAAAAGGAAAATCACCTCTGCAAGACAATTTTCAATTACATTAGTTCCTAGAGTTATCTTTGGGTGACTCTCGTGCTTGTCAATGTCTACAATGATCAGTCCCTGTGCCGCCAGTTCAACTCTACCGATTTTAATGGTCACCTCTTTAAATCCAATCTATGGCACGGGCTGACCATTGCTGGCGATGATACTCAAATCGTCGTCAGGGTAGCGGGTGATATCCGAGTCATTCCAGTACTGCTTGAAGAGCACGTACGGGATAGTGGTAACCTGTGACCCGGTGTCCAGTAGGGCACTCATAGGGATGCCATCCAGTACCACAGGCAAGACTGGACGTCCTCCCACATATTTGTCGCGCCAGTTCGATGGGCCTGATGATCTTTTTCCTGGGGTTTGGCCCTCTACCCCAGGTTGTGCCAGTTTAAAGGACAGTACCTTGCCATATGTCCGGGTTGATTGCAGCGGCGGCAGATGGGTTGTCCGTCCTCGTTGTATCGGTCGCTGGGTCTTCCTCTGGCCGGTGGGGTCCTCCTTGGTCGACGCCACGGGATGTCCTCCGGTCCGGATGCCAACTGGATCTTCCCTGGAGTGGAAACCTGTAAAGACTGCACAGTTCGGGTTAGCGCGGCAACGCTTTTAGCTAGCTCTTGGACCTGATGGTGCAGGTCTGGAGCCGGGTCATTGTTCAAAGCCTGCGCATCAGCTCCCACAGGCCCTGCCGACAAGGGCACCGCCTCCTGGTGGTAAGTGGTAGTGGGGCGTCTGTGGGTCACAACGCCACCTGGTGCCGGTTCTCGGAGCACCCGGATGGCTCTGTCCTTGAACTGTGCAAATCCCAGATGAGGGTCCTGTAAGGCCATTGCCCGCAACTGGGTTCGGTGGGCATTGCAATATAAACCCTCTATAAATTGTTCAGTCAACAGCCTGTCCTCGTCTGCCACGCCGTCAGGGTCGGTCTGCTTAATGGCTCTCAGGGCCTCTTGTAGGTTCAGGGCATAGTCCCTTATACTCTCGTGTGCTCGCTGCTTGCACCCGTAGAATCTAAGCTTGATCTCGGCTGAGGTGCGGGTATTAAAGGTGTCCCTCAGCTGGGTTAGTATCCCTGCAACAGTCCTCCCCCCAGGTGGCCAGGACTTTACCTCCCTTTGGGCTGCCCCGGTTAATTGGGCCACCAGGATGCTCACTTTTTGCTCTTCTGTGAGGGGATACACCTGGAAGAGGCTATCCAGCTTTTCTCTAAAGTCATGCAGGGTATGTGACTCCCCTGAGTACTGGGGTAGCCAGGCCGCTCCAGGGATATAGGGCATGGTGAAAGGCATGACTGCAGCAGCGGTGGCGCTGGCGGGGGTTGAGGCAGTGAAGCTCTCCTCCGTATCCGACATCTTCCTCCCCCCTAGTGGACCGTGGCCTACCTTGCGATGATCCTCTTCCGTAGGCCGCGGCTCCGCAGTGGATCGTCAGGGTTGAGGACCTTCCGTCGTGCTCCTGTGACGTCGGCGTCTGCTGGGCTCCTTCCAGGACCTTACGCAACGTCCGGACGTGAGGCGGGGCTTCAGTTCTCGCGCGCTTTCGGAGTCCACGCCCCTCTTCTTCCCGCGCGGCGTCTTCAAGATGGCGTTCAACGGCGGGAAACCTCCACGGATGGCGGGAATCTTCACCACTGGTAAGTTTGAACAGTCTATTTCAGGCACGCAGTACCCGGTGGTTGCGGGCACGATATCCTGCCGACTACGCCAAAAGTTGACGCACCCCTGGGCCTGTGTCGCACAGCGTTGCGCATGCAGGAGCTTACCCGGAGCCGGATCTGTTGAGGGTTGTAGTCTCGTGGCAGTGACCCGGTCCGTGCCCAGGGAGTCAGACTAAGTGGCGTTGTATTAGCGGTAGATGTTGGAAGACTACGCCACCCGTTGAATGCAGCGAAGGAGCTGCCGCTGCAGGGCAGACCGCTGAGGCCGGTGGTAGGATTGTGCAGCGTGATAGTATCACCCCTAACGGGAGGGGTATGGCCTCAGGGCAGCCGACGTGGATGATGGGGGTAGCAGGAATCACTCAGAGACGATGCGGTGTAGTTCAGGGTCTTTACTGGTGATAAAGATAGACCCTCCCGGAGTACTGGCTAGCGATCGGGGCCTGGTCAGTCCTTGAGCAGATGGGATCTCCCCTGGCCAGGCGGAGTTGTAGGCCTCCCAAACTGACTGTACTCTTCTGGCTACCTTGCTAGAGGCGGGTATAAGTAGCCCACGTCCCTGAGTGTACCGTGTGGTGCTCACCCGTATGGCCGGTGACTCGGGGCCTTCTAGTGGCGTCCGCTCCACGACGGCGGTGCTGGTCCCACGCGTGTGACCGTGCCTTCGGGTTTCTTGGCCAGAGGACCTGAAATCCCCTGCCGGGCGGTTTCTACTGCTGGGTAAAGATTAGTCCCCACAGCCTCGGACTCCGGGTCCGGTGATAGCTTCTCAGTCAGGGCGAGCTCTGCTGCTGCCAGCCCCTGACTCCTTATAGCACTGCTCCCACAGAGCTCCTGATGTTCTTTTCCTATATCTGCTTCTCTTCTCTGTCTCTACTTCTCTACTCACTAACCCTGCCTTAGCCCTAGGTTTATATAGGGGAAGTTCTTCCCCTCACAGGACTGGGCAGGAGGTGTAGCATGCATAGGATCCGTGACCAAGAGACCTCCCACCTGCTCTCAGACATAACATTGCCGTTACTGTGGAAACCAGACCCCTGGGGTGCCACATATGCTCCAGCTATGGCAATGAAAGCTCAGAACTAACAGTACACAACAAGTTTCACAAACTACTCTGAGCTAATCCCCTATCTGGCTTTCCGCTATTTGGGCCACGCTACTACAGCGTCCTAGCTACAGGAAACTACGTTAACCCCTTTAAAGCCCAAGACGCACTAATGCGCGTCTGTGCCCTGGGCTTTAAGAGCCTGACCCGTATTAGTAAGTCATGGCGATCGCGCGCGCACACAGGCTGTGCAGCGCGATCGCCGCCGGGTGTCAGCTGATTGTCACAGCTGACACCCAGTACTATGTGCAGGGAGCAGTCCCGCACCACTCCCATCACATTAACCACCGCAATGCTGCGATTGAAGTTGATCGCAGCATTGCGGTGGCTAAGGGGAGGTGATCGGTATACTCACCTCCTCTTCCGGCCTCCAGCGCTGTCTGCCGCGGCTTCCCGGATGTTGCCATGACGACCCGATGTCGTCATGACAACATCCGGGTCACCAGACAGCAGGAAGATTTTTTGGTCATGCGCAGTACATGACCAAACTATCTTCTCACTGTGCAGTGCTGACAGCCTGCATGGCACAGGGATGGTGCTCCATCCCTATGCTATGCAGGCAATGAGAATAAAAAAAGTTAAAGTCCCATAATGGGACAAAGTAAACAACTAAAAAAATGTCAGAAAGTGAAAAAAAAAAAAAAAAATTTTTTAAAAAATATTTAAAAAAAATAAAAAAAATAATCCACCAAAAATAAAAATATAATGTACCCATCAATAAATATTATTATGAAAAAAAAAACAACAAACAATAAAAGTACACATATTTGGTATCTCCGCGTCCAGAACGACCTGACCTATAAAAGTGTCTCACTAGTTAACCCCTTCAGTGAACACGGTAAAAAAAGAAAAAAAAAAATGAAGCAAAAAACAATGCTTTATCATCATACCGCCAAACAAAAAATGGAATAACACGCGATCAAAAAGATGAATATAAATAAAAATGGTACCGCTGAAAATGTCATCTCGTCCCGCAAAAAATAAGCCGCCATACAGCTCAATCAGCTGAAAAATAAAAAGTTATAGCTCTCAGAATAAAGCGATGCAAAAAAATAATTTTTTCTATAAAATAGCTTTTATTGTGTAAAAGCGCCAAAACATAGAAAATCGATATAAATGTGGTACCACTGTAAACATACTGACCCGAAGAATAAAGCTACCTTATTAATTTTACCACATGCGGAGCAGAATTAAAAAATTTAAAAGAAACAATTCCTGAATTGTTGGTTTTTGTTTGTTCTGCCTCCCAAAAACCAGAATAGAAAGCGATCAAAAAATATCACATGCCTGAAAATGGCACCAATAAAAACGTCAACTCATCCCGCAAAAAACAAGCTGTCACATGACTCTGTCGGCCAAAATATGGAAAAATTATAGCTCTCAAAATATGGCGATGCAAAAACTAGATTTTACAAAATATGTGTCTTTTAGTGTGTGACAGTGGTCAATCATAAAAACTCGATATGATTCTGGTATCTCTGTAGTCACACCGACCCGAAGAATAAAGTCGTCTAATCACTTATACCGCACTAGGAACGGAGTAAAAAGTAAACGCTAGGGCTGGGGTTGGTGTTAGGGTTGGGGTTAGGGCTGTTTAAAAAAAAAGAAAAAAGATGACGATATGGCAATTAGTGTTGAGCGCAAGTGCTCGCTACTTGAGTTTGCATCGGGTGCTCGGGTATGCATTGAGTATAGCGGGTGCTCGAGTGACATGTTCGAGATTCCGCCCCAAATGCTTCGCGGTCAAAAAAACCTTGCGGGGATTGCCTGCCATGCACGAGCCATCCCCGCATGGTTTTTTTTGGGTGTCTAATAACCGTGAAACATGCGGGCGGGGACTCGAGCACCCGCGATACATGGTGCATACCTGAGTACCCGATGCAAACTCAAGTAGTAAGCACTTGCGCTCAAGACTAATGACAACTTATTCAATATGATGACCTAATGTTATCAAATTCTGTGTCGTACCTCTGGGTTCAAAATGTTCACTATACCTGTTGATAAAATCCTTGAGGGGTGTAGTTTCCAAAATGGGGTCACTTGTGGGGGTTTCCACTATTTAGGCACATCAGGGGCTCTCCAAACGCGACATGGCATCCGCTCTCGGTTCCAGCCGATTTTGCGTTCAAAAAGTCACACAGTGCTCCTTCCCTTCTGAACTCTGCCGTGCGCCCAAACACTGTATTTTCCCCACATATCGGGTATTGGCGTACTCAGGAGAAATTGCACAAAAGTTTTTGGGGTCCATTTTCTCCTCTTACCCTTGTGAAAATAAAAAAATTGGGGCTAAAACATCGGTTTTGTTGAAAAAGTTATTTTATTTTCACGGCTCCATGTTATAAACTTCTGTAAAGGACTTGGGGGTTCAAGGTGCTCACCACACATCTAGATAAGTTCCCTGAGGGGTCTAGTTTCCAAAATGGTGTCACTTGTGGGGGGTTTCCACTGTTTAGGCACATCAGGGGCACATCCGCTAATTATTCAAGCAAATTTTACAATCAAAAAGTCAAATGCCGCTCCTTCCCTTCCGAACCGTGCCGTGTGCCCAAACAGTGGTTTTCCCCCACATATGGGGTATCTGCTTACTCAGAAGAAATTGCACAACAAACTACATGGTGCAATTTCTCCTGTTACCCTTCTGAAAATGCAAAAGTGTGGGCTGAAAAACATTTTTGTGGGAAAAATGTGAAAATTTTATTTTTACGGCTCAATGTTATAAACTTCTGTGAAGCACCTGGGGGTTCAAGGTGCTCACCACACATCTAGATAAGTTCCCTGAGGGGTCTAGTTTGCAAAATGGTGTCACTTGTGGGGGGTTTCCACTGTTTAGGCACATCAGGGGCTCCCCAAATGCAACATGGTGTCCGCTAATTATTCAAGCAAATTTTACATTCAAAAAGTCAAATGGCGCTCCTTCCCTTCCGAACCCTGCCGTGCGCCCAAACAGTGGTTTTTCCCCACATATGGGGTATCTGCGTGCCCAGGGGAAATTGCACAACAAATTTTGGAGTCCATTTTTTCCTGTTACCCCGGCGAAAATAAAAAAAACTTGGGTCTAAAGTAACATTTTTGTGAAAAAAGTTAAATGTTAATTTTTTTCTTCCACATTCCAAAAATTCCTGTGAAGCACCTGAAGGATTAATAAAGTTCTTGAATATGGTTTTCAGCACCTTGAGGGGTGCAGTTTTTAGAATGGTGTCACTTTTGAGTATTTTCTGTCATAAAGACCCCTCAAAGTGACTTCAAATATGATGTGGTCCCTAAAAAAATGGTTTTGTAAATTTTGTTGGAAAAATGAGAAATCGCTGGTCAAATTTTAACCCTTATAGCTCCCTAATAAAAAAAATTTTGGTTCCAAAATCGTGCTGATGTAAAGTAGACATGTGGGAAATGTTGTTTATTAACTATTTTGTGTGACATACAGTACAGACCAAAAGTTTGGACACACCTTCTCATTTAAAGATTTTTCTGTATTTTTATGACTTTGAAAATTGTACATTCACACTGAAGGCATCAAAACTATGAATTAACACATGTGGAATTATATACTTAACAAAAAAGTGTGAAACAACTGAAAATATGTCTTATATTCTAGGTTCTTCAAAGTAGCCACCTTTTGCTTTCATGACTGCTTTGCACACTCTTGGCATTCTCTTAATGAGCTTCAAGAGGTAGTCACCGGAAATGGTCTTCCAACAATCTTGAAGGAGTTCCCAGAGATGCTTAGCACTTGTTGGCCCTTTTGCCTTCACTCTGCGGTCCAGCTCACCCCAAACCATCTCGATTTGGTTCAGGTCTGGTGACTGTGGAGGCCAGGTCATCTGGCATATCACCCCATCACTCTCCTTCTTGGTCAAATAGCCCTTACACAGCCTGGAGGTGTGTTTGGGGTCATTGTCCTGTTGAAAAATAAATGATGGTCCAACTAAACGCAAACCGGATGGAATAGCATGCTGCTGCAAGATGCTGTGGTAGCCATGCTGGTTCAGTATGCCTTCAATTTTGAATAAATCCCCAACAGTGTCACCAGCAAAGCACCCCCACACCATCACACCTCCTCCTCCATGCTTCACGGTGGGAACCAGTCATGTAGAGTCCATCCATTCGCCTTTTCTGCGTCGCACAAAGACACGGTGGTTGGAACCAAAGATCTCAAATTTGGACTCATCAGACCAAAGCACAGATTTCCACTGGTCTAATGTCCATTCCTTGTGTTCTTTAGCCCAAACAAGTCTCTTCTGCTTGTTGCCTGTCCTTAGCAGTCGTTTCCTAGCAGCTATTTTACCATGAAGGCCTGCTGCACAAAGTCTCCTCTTAACAGTTGTTGTAGAGATGTGTCTGCTGCTAGAACTCTGTGTGGCATTGTCCTGGTCTCTAATCTGAGCTGCTGTTAACCTGAGATTTCTGAGGCTGGTGACTCGGATAAACTTATCCTCAGAAGCAGGGGTGACTCTTGGTCTTCCTTTCCTTGGGCGGTCCTCATGTGAGCCAGTTTCTTTGTAGCGCTTGATGGTTTTTGCAACTGAACTTTCAAAGTTTGCCCAAATTTTCGGACTGACTGACCTTCATTTCTTAAAGTAATGATGGCCACTCGTTTTTCTTTACTTAGCTGCTTTTTTCTTGCCATAATACAAATTCTAACAGTCTATTCAGTAGGACTATCAGCTGTGTATCCACCTGACTTCTGCACAACACAACTGATGGTCCCAACCCCATTTACAAGGCAAGAAATCCCACTTATTAAACCTGACAGGGCACACCTGTGAAGTGAAAACCATTTCCGGTGACTACCTCTTGAAGCTCATCAAGAGAATGCCAAAGAGTGTGCAAAGCAGTCATCAAAGCAAAAGGTGGCTACTTTGAAGAACCTAGAATATAAGACATATTTTCAGTTGTTTCACACTTTTTTGTTAAGTATATAATTCCACATGTGTTAATTCATAGTTTTGATGCCTTCAGTGCGAATGTACAATTTTCATAGTCATGAAAATACAGAAAAATCTTTAAATGAGAAGGTGTGTCCAAACTTTTGGTCTGTACTGTATCTCTCTGATTTAAGGGGATAAAAATTAAAATTTTGAAAATTGCAAAATTTTCTAAATTTTTGCCAAATTTCCGTTTTTTTTCACAAATAAACGCAAGTGATATCGAAGAAATTTTACCACAATCATGAAGTACAATATGTCACGAAAAAACAATCTCAGAATCAGCGGGATCCGTTGAAGTGTTCCAGAGTAATTACCTCATAAATTGACAGTGGTCAGAATTGTAAAAATTGGACTGGTCATTAACGTGCAAACCACCTTGGATTGTGAAGGGGTTAAACCTTAACACAGTTCTTGCTGATGGGTCATTCACGCGTGAGCAGATCAGGCACAGATGATGGCTGCCACTTGTTCCTGGTGGGAAAGAGCTGGATGAATTCACTTGAGTCTTATCCTTGTATACGGGATCTCTTTCTTCCAGCCGGCAGACAAACCTTGCTTCACTCTCACAGAAATGGCTGACACGCTGTGTTGTGTGTTATCTCAGGTCGTCAGTCTCCAGGGAAAACGTTCTTCAAGAAAAGGATAAATTTCTCTACTCCTTGACACAGTCTCAAACAACAAATCTTGCTGTAGTCCGTAATCTTCTCTTTCCATAGATTAACAGTGTCTTCTTTATTGTCTCTGCTGATCAGAGAAGCTGACAGCATCTCCCTGTTACCTCAGATACACACACATCCAGAGATGTCTACTTCCTGGTTCTCCTTTCTCTCCCAGCACATACCAACAACATCTGGGGGAGGAGACTAGTCCAACAGCAAGGCTCAGAGGGGAGCATGATGCTTTAAAGTCACAGTGTATTCAATGTCCGGTAAGGGCCGAATCCCTACATGTTTCCCCACTTAAAGACGGCCGTCCTCGGCCTCGCTGTATAGCTCTGAAATAAATAAAGGCTTCATGCAGCGGTATACATCACAGGACCACTTTCATTATAACACATATGAGTGGACCAAATAAACTGATCAGCATTGTACCTTTCTGGTGGAATCCCTGCATTAGGCCTACTGGATCTCCAGAGATATTGACTGTCCTCCATAGGCATAACGGTCATGTGACTGTCTTCTTCATCTGAAGGTTCGGCTGGAGCCGTGGTTTCCTCCTCTCCGCGAGCTGGCAATGCATCCGTGATGAGAATGTCAACTCCCACTGATTGAGGACGTTCCACGGACTCAGGAACAGTCCACCAGTCTTCAACAAAGTCACTGTCAGGGAAAACCGGTCTTGGTGAAGGAGCAGGAGGAGTAACTCTTGGGACAGGATCCTCAGAGCAGTATGGTCGTAACATATTCCTATGTAGGGTTCTCCGACCAGACTCCTCATTTTCAGCTTGCACTTCGTACACTGGACCGTTGGGATACACTCTCTTGATCACTTTGTACGGTTGTACCTCCCAATGTCCGCTCAGCTTCCCTTTGGGGCGTTTTTCCCACACCAGCTCTCTGTCTCCAGGCTGGAGGGGAACTTCCTGAATTGGCGGTTGACCGCTGTGCGCCTGTTCTTGGAACCGCTGGCCTTATAGCCGGCGGATGGCCTGATGTCGTCGCCGATGCTCTTTCACCCAGGAGGTGGTAGATCGTTTGAATAGATCCTTTGGTTTTAGCTCGATGATTTCTCAGCCGGCTTTACCAAACAGTAGCGTGTATGGGATATAACCTGTGGTGGTGTAGACCCGATTGTTATAGGTCCAGACTAGTTTGGGTACATAGTCAGGCCAATGCGTCTTCTTATCTTCTTCTAATGTCCTCAACATTTGGAGCAGAGTTCAATTAAAGTGCTCACAGACCCCATTCCCTTGGGGGTGATATGGGGTTGTTTGGGATCTTTCAATGCCGTACATTCGGTACAATTCCTCCATCACTTTACCCTGAAAACACGCTCCTTGGTCTGAATGAATCCGCTTTGGACACCCATAGACCCGGATGAAATCTTGACAGACAGCTCGTGCAGCAGACTCAGCCTTCTGGTCCCGAGTCGGGGTGACCACCGCAAACTTGGAGAAGTGGTCGGTCATTACCAGGCAGTATTGTGGGCCTCTAGTTGATTGTCCCACAAGGAGGTAATCTATCATCAACACTTCAAGTGGCTCTTTGGTCCATATGGTCTGTATGGGTGCCCTCTGTTCTGTGCTTATGGTGAGGTCACACATTCGACACTGTTGGCACACTTCTTCAACCGTCTCCTCCAGCCAGGGGCAATATACATAACGCTGTAGCCACTTGTAAGTTTTTCCCGGGCCGAAGTGAGCTCCAAACTCATAAGCTTCTTTGGCAATTTGTCGTGCCACTCTTCCAGGGACTACTACTTGCCATCTCGCCTCTAAGTCAGCAGGCTGTTGCTACTTACGGTATAGAACGGCTTCTCAAACTTTCAATCAATCCCACTGGCGTATTACGGACTTCGTTTCGAGATCTAGGGCAGATCTTTCTTCCTTGTCTGGCCATTTTCCTTGGACTACCCAGCTTTTCACTTGCTGCAACCCTGCATCCTCATCTTTGACCTGACCCCATTCTTCATTAGCTCTTCCCAGTGACTTGGGTAGAGGTCAAGCCTCCCCACTTGACTTTGCCGCCACTGTGATGGGTGTGAATTTGCGGAAATTTGGGATCTCCTGTTCTTCTAGGAGCTCATCACAGTCTTCTCCCAGAGTCTCAAAGATTCCTCTTGACAATCTATCCGCATTGGTACTCTCCTTGACAGAGCGGTAGCGAATCGAGAAGTCAAATTTTGTGAGACGGGCAACCCAACGCTGCTCCATGGCCCCCAGCTTGGCAGTGTCCAGATAGGCCAATGGGTTGTTATTAGTGATGAGCGAGTACCGTAATATTCGTAATCGCTATACTTGTAACGAGTACTTAAAAATAATCTTGTATTCGTTCCGAATAGCGAGTACAATGTAAGTCAATGGGAAATGCGAGTCATTTTCTGCTGGACCCTACAAAGAGGTCTGGGGGCCTGAGGAAAAGGCTAAAATGGATGGGAAAGTGATGAAACAGATTGGAAAGAGCCTGGAGAATATGCCTGAATGCACTTCTGACTCACATATGGTTTCTGGGAATAAGTTTGTGCCAGTATTAAGACACTTTTACAGACACACAAGAACAACTACCAAATCTAATCTAAATTGCATTTAACAGGCCAAAAAGGTTAAGAAACAGTGTTTCCTGTATAATCACTTGTATATAAGGCTAAATAAACAAGAGAAAACTAAAAAATATCCCTTTTAGCATTTGTTCACACATACTGTTGTGGCTTTTTTTTCGCCTTTTACGATTGGGAGGGCCCTGACTTATACATTTTGTAGGTCCCTCTGTCATACATCATTTTTAGTTCGCTATTCCCCAGCACTTTACAAGCACAGCTAGAATGCACCAGTAGGTATGTTGATCTTTGACCTGAGAGGCCTCAGGTGGCTCTGTAACATGCGTTTTGGAGGGACAGCTGTTACTTAGACATTTGGGCTGTCCCTCCATCATTGACAGTCAGATAGTGGAATACATATTCCATAGCAATTTACAATGTGCCCATTGTAGCATTGGGCTTGACCCTCCTCCTCCTCCTCCTCCTCCACCACCATGTGATACTGCGGCCTTATATTCAAATGTTCAGAGGGCCTGCAGTAGGCAGAAAAGCTGAGTTTTTTGAGAGTCCTCGTGTGGCCCTGTAACATACATTTTGAAGTGCCCTCCTCTAGAAATTTTGGAGGTCCCTCTTGTGTACATTTGAGAGTGCCCTCACTTATTCATATTGTGGGGGGCCCTCACTCTATTATTTAACTCATTTAATAGCAGAGACTACAGAGAAAAAGGCCAAGAGACATGGAGTACTAGAAGGTAGCAGTGAGTGCGGCCTGCGATCCTCAGGTATGGCAGAACTCTGTGAACCGGAAAAATAAAGCAGCACTAGTCAACTGGATGACGAGCTCAAATATATCACTTGTGCAAGTCAATGGACAAAGGATATATGGTGCCCCCCCCCCTCCAGGATGGGTTGGAGAAGCTTCTCTAAATGGCTTAGAGATTTTGATTGTCAATATTCCCCAGATTATATGGCAAGAGAAGACTTCTTGATATTGTACTACTTGGTCCAGTGCAGAATGTGCATCGTATTTTCAAAAATTACTCCTGGGGCCTGTGTCATAGGTGCAGGAAGATTCCATGACAAGGGCCTCCCTTGACAAACATTATCTACGATGGAGTACTGTAGTAGTTTTAGCCCTCAATTCTAGTTTTCAGAGGGCCATCAGTCGGTCATCAACAGTCAGTGTAAATTTCTATTGAATATGTATCCCCTATCTCAGTCACAATGTGGCACAACCTGTGAAAAGGGCCTCCAATGACAAATATTAGTTTGGTAGGACCACTGTACATTTCAGATTTGTCCACTGCAAAATGTGCATAGGGTTTGTAAAAATTAGCCCTATGGGCTGAGTCATGGTTGACGCAGGAAGCCACCATCCCAAGGGCCTCAAATCACAAATAGTAGTTAGGCTGGAGTAGGAATTTAGTCCTGGTTTCGTCCACTGCCCAATGTGCATAGGGTTTGTAAAAATTAGCCCTATGGGCTGAGTCATGGTTGACTCACTATTTTGGCTGTGGCAGCTAACTAGGCTTGTGCCATCAACATCTGAAACTCTGTCAACAAAACCCAAAATGCCAAAAAAGCCTGTTGTTAAGGGACGTGGACGTGGATGTGGTGTTGTCAGTGGTGCGCGAGAAGGCACTCAGTCTGTGTCAGGTTAGAAGAAGCTTGATGCATCCACCATGTTCCTGGAAAAATTTCCCGGTCTGGAACGTAAACGTGTGTGGAAGCCAGAAGAAAGAGAACAGATTCTGTCTTGGATAGCAGACAAGGCCTCTACGAATTTGTCAAGCAGCAACAAATCTTCCTCGACCACACAATCTACTGTGGATACACAGAAGGCTGGCCCATCCAATCTTGAAGCTGGTTCTTCTTCCTCCTGCCATTATCAGTCACAGGAGACATATGAACCCAAGCTTGGTCACTCGGAGGATCTGTTTGGTATGCATCCTTTGGCTGGCTCTGGCCTATCACTGTGCAGCATTGAAGAGGGACAAGAGGAGGTGGCGTGTGTTGATGCTCAAGTATTTGAGGACCTACGGCCAGAAGAAATCCACTTGGAGGAACGACATTTACTGTCTCCAGAGGTGGAGGCTTATGATGATGAGACATGTTGTCATCAGGTTAGCCTACAATGTCAATTGGGAAGGAGGATGAGATGGAAGACAAGGTGGTCGATGATGAGTCCATTGATCCGACCTGGACCGTTGGCACGCATAGCCATGACAGCAACACAGAGGAAGATGGTTATGTAGCACCAACACAGGCACCAAGGGATCGTGGTTTGCCCAGAGTGAGAACTGGATCACTGTTCCCAAGAGCACCCCCGCTGTGCGCCAAGTCAGGGCAAATGGGCGTTCAGCTGCTGTGTGGAATTTTTTTTTGAAAGTCCTTCAGAGAAAAACATTGTAGTTTGTAGCATCTGTCATACCAAGTTGAGCAGAGGCCAGGGCAAAGGCAACCTGAGCACTACCAGTATGCGAAACCACATGGTAGCCAAGCACCCCAGTAGGTGGGCGGAACACCAGGGTACCAAATCTGCGTCTGCTGGTCAAACCAATGCCATGTCACCTGGGCTTTGTCCTTCAGAATCTGCTGTTCAGGAAGCAGGCGCTCATACCTCCTGCCCACAAGCTGCTGTTACTCACACACAACAAACATCAACCACATCCAATTGTCCGTGCCTGAGAGCTTGGAAAGAAAGCGTAAATAGCCAACAGGCACAAATCCAAAAACTTGCACATTGCCAGATTGCTAGCTGTGGAGATGTTGCCGTTTAGGCTTGTGGGAACACAGTCTTTCTGTGATCTCTTAACTGTGGCTGCCCCACGATACAGTGTTCCCAGACGACACTATTTTGCCCGGTGTGCCATCCCTGCGTTACACAAACACGTGTTAAACAATCTTGACCGTGCTCTCACCAACGCTGTAACCGGGAAGGTCCACCTAACAACAGACACCTGGACAAGTTGTTGTGGACAGGGACGATACATTTCTGTCACGGCACACTGGGTGAACCTGGTGGAGGGTGGGACAAAGCCGCAAACTGGAACATCACACATCCTACCCACTCCCAGAATAGCGGGCCCAACTTCTGTCAGTGTTTCTGCCTCTTCATATTCCACTTCATCTCTCCCCTCCTCCTGCTCCTGATCCTCTGTTGAATTACCCTCCCCATCACTGCCAAGCTGGGACCTGTGCAGTAGTGCATCGGCAAAGCGGCAACACGCTCTGCTGAAGCTAATCTGTTTAGGTCAGAAAGCACACACTGCAGCACAGCTGTGGCAAGCTTTAAAACAACAGACAATCAGTGGCTCTCCCCGCTGCACCTCCAACCCGGTCTGGTCATCTGCGATAATGGGTGTAACCTGGTGGCGGCTTTAAAGGTGGGCAAGCTGGTACACGTGCCATGCATGGCTCAAATGCTGAACCTAGTTGTTCAGAAATTTCTGAAAACTTACTGTGACTTGCCGTACCTACTTGAGAAGGTGCGCAGTATTAGCGCCCATTTCCGCCATTCCTCTACCGCTTTTGCTGCTCTTACAGCGCTGCAAAAGCGCTTGAATTTGCCAAGTCACAGACTCATTTGCGACCTGCCCACGCGGTGGAACTCAACCTATCATATGTTGGCGAGGATTAGTGAACAGCAGAGGGCAGTAGCTGAATACAAGCTTCAACATGCCCGTCAGACTGAGAGTCAGCCACCACACATAACAACTGCCGAGTGGGTGTGGATCACTGACAATTGTGAGGTTCTTGAGAACTTTGAGTACTGCACCAACCTCGTGAGCGGCGATCAGGCTATTATCAGCATAACCATCCCGCTGCTGTGTCTCTTGAAACAATCACTGCATAATCTCAAAGAGGAAGGTTTGAGTGCCCAGCATGTTGGTATGGAGCCAGATCTCCCAATGGGTGATACTACCCAGCCCAGCCAATAATGTGAGGCAACATTGGGTGATGAGGAGGAAGATGATGAGGATGAGGAGGGAGAGGACTTGTTTTTTTGTGCTAACGAGGGGACTCGCAATGCTACAGAGGGGATACCCAACCCAAGCTTCATGTCGGTCCAGCCAGGAGGAGGTGGAGGAGGAGGTGAGTCAGCGTGAGGAGAAGATGGGTACTGTTTCTACTGTTGGGTACACAGAATATTTGCCTTTATGCAGCTTGGCCCACATGGCACAGTTTATGTGTAAGTTTCTGTGACAAGACCCTCGGGGGATACACATTTTATCCAACAATAATAATAATTTTTATTTATATAGCGCCAACATATTCCGCAGCACTTTACAATTAAGCGGGGACATGTACATACAATAAATTCAATACAAGGTAAGACAGTTTAAACAGTTACATTAGGAGTGAGGTCCCTGCTCGCAAGCTTACATTCTACAAGAAAATGGGTGGACACAATAGGTGAAAAGTGCTTGTTATTTCAGGTCTGGCAATTATAATAAGTAGGGATTTTCATATAAAGCTGCATGATCTGGTCAACAGCCAGTATGCTTAAGTGCAATAATCAAGTATTCAGTGCAGTTATCATGTGCATGGAGGGTGTGGAGACAGATGAATAGTAGGGTGCAGATTCTGAATAATATTTAGAAGGAGGGAACAGGGGAAAGTTAGTTTATTGAGTAGTTGAGGTGGTAGGCTTCTTTAAAGAGATAGGTTTTTAAAGCGCGCTTGAAGACGTGGGGGCTAGGCATCAGTTGGATCATTTTGGGTAGAGCATTCCAGAGAACTGGTGCAGCACGAGAGAAGTCTTGGAGACGGAGGTGCGAGGTTCGGATTATGAGGGATGTTAGTCTTAGGTCATTTGTAGAACGAAGGGCAAGTGTAGGGAGATAGACAGAGATGAGAGAGGAGATATAAGGTGGTGCAGAACTGTGGAGAGCTTTGTGGGTGAGAGTGATAAGATAATATTGGACCCTGTAGTGAATGGGCAGCCAGTGTAATGACTGGCACAAGATGGAGGCGTCCGTGAAGCGGATGGACAGAAATATGACCCTGGCTGCCGCATTCAGGATGGATTGGAGAGGAGAAAGTTTGGTAAGAGGGAGACAGATCAGAAGAGAGTTGCAGTAGTCCAGACGAGAGTGAATAAAAGCGACAGTAAAAGTTTTAGCAGTTTCAAAGGTGAGAAAAGGTTGGATTCTGGAGATGTTTTTAAGGTGCAGGTGACAAGAGCGACCTATACTGATTGGCCACCTTTCTTGATTCACGGTACAAGGAGAAATTAATTTTCTTATCTCCTTTTGGAGTCAACAAAGAGTTTTACAATGGAATCATTCAAGAGGGCCATTGTAGATCAGTTGCTGAAAACATCACCCTCAGACAATGTTGGTGGCAGAGGTACCGGCTCTTTTCAACACCAAGGGATAATAGGGAGAGACACGAACACCAGCTCCAACAGAGGTGGGGGGAAAATGTGCACAAATTGGGCAATTTTCAATAAACCAGCACAACAGCAAGGGCTATATGTGCCTGTACCAATGCCAAGGAGGGATAAGTTGCAAAACATGGTCAAGGGGTACTTAGGTGACCATACGTGCGTCCTTTCTGATGCTTCAGTTCCCTTTAATTATTGGGTGTCTAAGCTGAACACTTGGCCCGACCTCTCCTTATATGCCTTGGAGGTGCTGGCCTGCCCGGCTGCTAGTGTGGTATCAGAGCGTGTTTTCAGTTCCACTGGGGCAATTGACTCGCCCCCTGGGCCGTGGGGCACTCGGATCCGGGCAATAGGGGGAACGATGGGAGTAGTAGTGGCAACCCGGTTCCGTGGCTCAGGGTGGTCAGGCCAGTGGTAGTCCGTTACGTGTTGTTGATTATGTCCGACTATGCCACCCGTGGATTGCGGTTATTAGGAACCGCCGCTGCAAGGGGCTGATGATGTGTGCAGCTGGGATGGTGTGACTCCCCACGGGAAGAGTGCAGCCCCAGGGCAGTGTAGTGGATGGTGGGAGTGATGGTGGTGAGAGTCCCAGTACCGGTAGTGCTGGAGGCGCGAAGGAGCCTTTCTCTGGCCTGCCTCACCAGTGACCCACTTTTGTCCAGCTGCCGCGGACTTGTGCGGTTAAACGTGGGCCCCGTCCTCCGCTGTCCTATATAGTGCCTTCCTAGCAGGTTTGATGAGGTGTCGCACCAATAGATGATCACGACGACCGGTCTTTGGCTGAGGGTAGTTTCTCCTCCACCAACTTGGGATCCGGTACCCTTAATCTGCCTGACCCTTCACCCTGGATTCTCGTGGGTTCTTAGGGTCCTTTCCACCTTCTTGTTCCTGAGCCCTTCTGTTTCTCTCTCTCTTTCTTTGCAGTTCCTTTCTGTTTCTGTTCCTTTCTGTTCCTTTCTCTTGGAGCTGAGATGAGCCAAAATCTCAGCTCCCCTTCACCTCCTCCTTGGCCTCTCAGGCTCTGGCCTCTTCTCTAGGCCTGCCTCTGGAGCAGCACTCAGCCTGAGCTGCTGCTCCCTGTCAGCTCTCCTCTCCTCACAGACTGAATACTGTTCTAAGATGGTGCCCACCTTTTATACCTCCCTCTGACCATGAGCCCAGGTGACCAGCAACCAATGAGCTCCTATCTACGCTCAGGAACCAACCCCTATCTGCCCCTACAGCACTGGGTGTTCCACCCCCCTCCCCACTCCAGGCAGGGACATAGTCGGTCGTGCCTGCACTTATGTCTAGTGGGAGCACCGTTGAGCTGTCCCTCGGAAATGGGGTGTGTGTGCTGTATGCAGCTAACTGAGCCCTGGTCCATACTCCATCCTTACCTGGGAGTGGAATATCACACCTCTGGTCTGAGGTGCAATACCCCTGTAGCGGCCGAACCCTCGGGGCGCTACACAATCATCACTGATAGGCGCACACGCCTCTCCACGGAAAATGCAGACAGACTTACTCTGATTAAATTCAACAAGGACTGGATATCTCCACAGTTTGTAATCCCTCCAGATGACAGCAAGCCAACCTAAATTCACCAAAAATGCAGATTCATGCTACTGCTGTTAACGTCACCCCCTTCCCATAAAAACCCGTTTCCTTCCTTCGTCAACCATGACTCAGCCCATAGGGCTAATTTTTACAAACCCTATACACATGGTGCAGTGGACAAACCAGGACAGTATTCCTACTCCAGCCTAACTACTATTTGTAATTGCAGGCCCTTGGGATGGTGGCTTCCTGCGTCAACCATGACTCAGCCCATAGGACTAATTTTTACAAACCCTATGCACATTGTGCAGTGGACAAACCAGAACAGTATTCCGACTCCAGTCTAACTACTATTTGTGATTGGTGGCCCTTGGGATGGTGGCTTCCAAAATAGTGGGTAAAATGGCCTGGTGTGTGCTTGGTAGCAGGCAGTAGGAAATGTTTGGACTACTGCTTTGCGTAGGGCACTAAACGCCTTTTTAAGTGGACTAATATGGACATAAGGCAGGCTGTCACCCCAAAAACAGCAGGGAAAATGGTCTGGTGCATGTTTGGTAGCAGGCAGTAGGAAATGTTTGGACTACTGCTTTGCGTTGGGCACTAACCACCTTTTTAAGTGGACTAATATGGACATAAGGCAGGCTGTCACCCCAAAAACAGCAGGGAAAATGGTCTGGTGCATGTTTGGTAGCAGGCAGTAAGAAATGTTTGGACTACTGCTTTGCGTTGGGCACTAACTGCCTTTTTAAGTGGACTAATGTGGACAGCAGATGCCAGCCTCTGACCCCTAAAACAGTGGAAAAAATAGACCAGTGCTTTTAAAAATAAAGGCAGCACAAAATGCTACTACTCTGTGTACTGGAAAAATATTGCTTTGCCTCTGACAAGAGCTGTTTTAAGATGGACACTGGAAGAACACTTTAACCTCTCTCTACCTAATACACAATCTCTCACTCCCTGTACTCTAACTTTGTTGTGTGTCTTCAGCTCTGAAAAGAGCTATTTTTTGGGGGTATTATGGAGCTAGTGAGCGGCTCCTTTAAACTGTCCATGCTTGAGTATCTCTCCCTTCCTACTCTACACTGAACTAGTACACACTGCAGGTAGTCCTTAAAAGGGCTTTTGTTTTATCAAGAGGCCTAAACACTCTCCATATCAGCTCAGCGATCTCTCCCTATGCTTGTAGAACACAGGCTCCGAACGCAATGTGCACAAAATGGTGGCTGCAGGGCTTAAATAGACCCTATGACGCTGGGCGGCCAGCAAATCACAGTAATGCCTCAACCAAGATGTCTGCGGCATTACTGTGATTGGTTAAGAAGCCCAGCATGTTTAGTGGCTGGAAATGAGGCGCAAAAACTGCAGGGCGGGACATCCGAATATAGCGAGGCGAGTACACAAATACTCGCAATATAACGAAAAACCCGAATACCGTACTATCCGTGCGAATAGCGAATAGTAATGAATACACTCACTCATCACTAGTTGTTATCCTTTCGGACTTGAATCTTGGCTCCCGTTAGGTACTCTGCGAATTTCTCCATTATAGCCCATACTAGGGCGAGGAGTTCTAGCCGGAAGGAGCTGCAGTTGTGAGGGTTCCGCTCCGTATCCTTCAAGGACCTACTGGCATAGGCGATGACTCTTTCATGCCCGTCTTGAATCTGTGAGAGGACTGCTCCTAGTCCATGAAGACTGCCATCCGTGTATAAGAGGAAAGGCCGGTCGAAATCTGCGTAGGCTAAATTGGTGGCTGATGTTAGAGCATTTTTCAGTGTCTGGAAGGCCTCCTCCTGTTTCCATTCCCAGAGTATACCCTGGTTTCTTGGTCCCCCAACAGTCCCTCGCAGCAGCTCATGCAGCGGTCCCGCTATTTTCGCATAGTCTTTGATGAATCGCCGGTAGTACCCGTCAATCCAAGGAAGACCTTTAACTCCCGTAGGGTTCAAGGTGCTGGCCATTGTTGTTTCGCAGCAACTTTAGCTTGGGAAGGCAAGACTCCATCCTGGGACACCTTGTGGCCCAGGTACTCGAACTCTTTCTTGAAAAAATAACACTTCTTCAGGCCATGGGTCGTCCGAGCACTTGCCCGAGTCTGTCCAGATGTTCTTGAAAAGTAGCAGAGTAAACGATGATATCATCCAGGTATATCAGAGTAGCTTCAAAGTTTAGGTCACCCAAACACTTCTCCATCAACCGCTGGAACATCCCCGGCGCATTGGATAATCCGAACGGCATTCTATTAAATTCAAACAGTCACATCGGGAGTATGAATGCTGTCTTTGCCTTATCCTTTTCTGACACCGGTACTTGCCAGTACCCGCTAGCCAAATCCAGGGTAGAGAAGCACTTTGCTTTTCCCAGGGCCGTCAAAGCCTCTTCAATATGGGGCAGGGGGAATGAATCTTGCATGCTGCACGCGTTCAACCGCCTTTAGTCCACGCAGAAACGAAGGGTCCCGTCCTTCTTCTTGACAAGCACCACTGGTGCTGCCCATGGGCTCTGACTACTCTGTACCACTCCAGAATCCAACATCTGTTTCAGCAGGGACTTCACCTGTTGGTACAGCTTAAGGGGTATCTGTCGATATCTTTTTCAAATCGGAGGAGTGTCCCCCGTCGGTACCTCATGGGTGATGGCGTCCGTGCAGCCAAAGTTGTCAGCTTGGCAGGCGAACATGGCCTGATTCTTCCACAGCATTGCTTCCACTGCTTGTATCTGATGTGAATTGAGGACTTTCACATCCACCCCCATCTGAGTCAGGAGGGCTCGCCTATTCCATTCTGTGCCCCCTTTACTTCGGCCATGACGGCCAGAGTCCAGACTGTATCATCTACTGGGGCCAAGGTCATTTCTCTCGGACTCGACACTTCACTTCGATGTAGGTACACCCGAGCCAGCTCCACTCTAGAGGATAAATGGACTTCTCTCTGCTCCATATTCACGACTCGGATGGGTACTCTCCCTTCCCGGACCACTGCCAGTGTCTGGGCCACCAGGACATTTTGGTCTATTTCACCTAAGCCCACTGGTTCAATAGCCACCTCCATACCTTCAAGGTTGCGGAAAGTCCCCACGGGCAGTGGGAGAATGGTCTCCTGACCAGGAGGCAGGGTGAGGGCCGCTCTTCCCGGTACTCGTATAATTCCCACAGACTGGTGTATCGGGACGCTCTTCTGAGTCCCACAAACTCAGATCAGCCGTTGAAACGCTTTCTGTGTGGGCTTGTGCGGGGTGGCCTGTTTCCAGTAGCCAGGCCCCCATTTAGTGTGCATGATCCGGTCTAACTCCCGCAGAATATTAATACCCATTATCAACGGTACATCTTCTTTGAATGGGTCAAAGACCAACAGGATACCTTTCCTTCCCACATCTTGTCCACATATCCGCACGTTCATCCACACGACTCCCGTGACTGGGATCGGTTGCTGATTAGCCGCCGTCACTCGAATTAACGTTTCCCGCTCTGGCTTGGCCACCACCTGGAAGGAGCGATTGAAGTATGACTCGGGCATAATCATTATCTGTGATACGGTATCCACCAAACAGTCCACTGGGATTCCTTCTAACTCAGCTCGCAGAATGAGACAGCCTGCATCAAGATGTTCAGAATTGTGCTGGGTGGTTTGTCCTTCTAACCCCCTGCAGTACGCCCGACTATTGCAGGGGCTGGAAGTTTAACGGCGGTGCTGGACATCCCTGCAAATCATTCAGACATTCTGTAGCAAAGTGTCTTTCACTTCCACATCAATAGCACTGTGCAACCTGACGTCCCTCTCTTCCTCCGCATGTGGGAGGGGCCCTTGACATCCAACCGGCTGGCCACAGTGAAGGATGCTGGGGCCTTGAGTAGATTGGCTCAGACCAGGGGACCGCTAGTGGATGATATTGAGGACCTTGATAACATGGCCAACCCACAGACGTTGTAGATGGGGGACCGTTAGGGTTCAACGGACCAGAGAAGGGAGGCTTAGGTTCAGGGGCCTGAGGGAAGGTCTGATAAGGATCTGCTAAGGCTTGGTATGTTACCTCAGTGGCGGAGCTGGCTCCCATCCTCTTTTCCATTTGTGTCAGTTTTTCTTGCATAACATTCAGGGAACTCTGCAGATCCTGCACTAGCCCGAACAGCGTCTCTTCATTCCCTCCTTCCCCGACAGTCATGGCGGCCTGAGTACGCAGCACTTCGGAGGCACAGCTGTCTTCCTTACATCAGGCCATCGCTTCTGCTAATATTTGTCGAAAACTTAAGGCCAAATCCACCCTCACTCGCTCACGCAGAATCTGTCTCAGGGAAGTACTGTAGAGTCCAAGAATAAATTGTTCTCATAGTATCCGTTCTACAGATCCCATGCTGCCTACTCCATCTGCCTCTTTCATTTGTACCTCTGCAAGTACTTCCTGCAACGCTGTGGCGTATTGGGAGACTCCCTTCCCTTCTCGCTGCATCCCATAGAAGAGAACCGGAGATGCCCCGCACTACCCGTTTCACCGAATATCTCTTCCAGAAACGTCATCATTAGGGATGAGCGAGTATACTCGTTACTATTCGGTACTCGCCGAATAGTACGGTACTCGAGCCACTCGTTACTCCCCAGTTTCCTTGTGATTACTCGCTAGGAGTAACGAATACAATGTAAGTCAGTGGGAAATACGAGTAAGCCGAGTAATTGTCTGCTGGAGCCTATAAAGCGGTCTGGGGGCTGAGGAAAAGGCTGAAATGGGTGCATGATTGTTTAAAAGCCGGCGTTTTAAACAATCACTCAGCCCCATACTCGCTTTCCCGCAGCCTCCCATCCCGATCCTCTGCTCCCCCCCTGCGCCTGAAGGATGCGGGTGGGGAAGCTGGCAGTGAAAAGACTTCACCGCCGGCTTTCCCGTTTGGTGCTGCGCTCCCTGCTTCCTGATGTACGCTCCCCGCTCCCTGGTTGCTTAGTGTTCTGCCCAAATTTGATGGCCAGAATATACCCCTGACAGGCTGGGTCACCAGATTGCAGAGTGCTGCCAAGATTTATAATGTCAGCCCAGAACTACAAGTTGAAATCGCTCTGACCGCCTTTGAGGGTGAGGCTCGCAGAAATGTTTTCTTGCAACCGGAAACCACACATAGCACCGTAGAAGAGATGATGACTAGGGATGAGCGAGTAGTTAAATAATCTGACTCGCTATACTCGTCACGAGTAGGTCCCAATACTCGGTTACTCATTACCAGTAGCGAGTCCAATGTAAGTCAATGGGAAAAGCGAGTAAGCTGAGTAATTGTCTGCTGGAGCCTGTAAAGCGGTCTGGGGGCTGAGGAAAAGGCTGAAATGGGTGCATGATTGTTTAAAAGCTGGCAGTAAAAAGCCGCCGGCTTTTAAACAATCACTCAGCCCCATACTCGCTTCCCCGCAGCCTCCTATCCCGATCCTAAGTTAGGACCGGGCGGAGAACGCAGCACCAGGGAGCGGGAGCGAAGGACCCGGGTGGGGAAGCCGGCAGTGAAAAGACTTCACTGCCTGCTTTCCCGTTCGGTGCTGCGCTCCCCGCTCCCTGATGTACGCACGGTACGTCAAGTCTGACACGCAGCCAGAACCTCTGTCCAGGGTGGTGACTGATTTTGCGTAATCTCTGACAATTTTTTGTGGGCCATTGCATTGTTGTTCTAACAAACGGTACCTCAGGTCTGACAGGTCTGGTTTTGTGTGATCCCGCCTGTAACCTCTGGCCAATTTTTATGTGCAGTTGCTTTGCTGTTTGTTCAACACCAAGCATTAGTAGCCTGTAGTGTTATCCTTCCACAAAACAGTAACTGCTACTTGTTTGTCAATATCTGCATCTAAACATCTGTAACCATGTCACAAAAACCACAAAATCCGAAAAAGACTGTTGCGAAAGGACGTGGGCGTGGGCTTGTCAGTCGTGCCCAACAAGGCACTGAGTCTGGGAGACAAAGGAAGATTGATGCATCTATGTTCCTATCTAAATTTCCCAGTCTGGAACATAAACGTGTCTTGAAGCTGGAAGAGCAAGACCAGATAATGTCTTGGATGGCTGATAAGACCTCAACGAATTGTTCTAGCAGCACCCAATCTTCCTTGAACACACAGTCTCCTGTCGATAGAAAGAACGCTGGGTCATCCAATCCTCAACCTTTTCCTATTTCCTCAACCCATCAGCAGTCATAGGAAACATTTGACCCCAAGCTTGGCCACTCTGAGGATTTGTTTGGTACATATGATCCTTTGGTTGACTCTGGCCTCTCAGCCTGCAAAATTGACGAGGAAAGTGAGGATGTATTCTCGGTTCATGGCCAAATATTTGAAAAACCACGGCCCGAAGAAAGCCACTTTCAGTCACGTCATATACCACCTGAGGAGGTGGAGGCTGATGATGATGAGACACAGTTGTCATCTGGCCAGCCGACTATATCAACCCGGAATCAGGATGAAATAGATGACGAGGTGGTTGATGATGAGACCACTGATCTGACCTGGAATGTTGGCATGCATAGCCAGCACAGCAGCACAGAGGAAGAAAGTGGATATGTAGCACCTACAAAGGCTACTGGTTTGAGCAGAGTGCTAAGTGTGTCAACTCTTGCCAAGAGCAATCCCTCTGTGCCCCAAATCAAGGCAAGAGTGCGTTCAGCCGCTGTCTGGAAATATTTTTCGGATACTCCTTCTGAACCAAATGTTGTAATCTGTAGCATCTGCCATACAAAGCTAAGCAGAGGCCAGGGCAAAGGCAACCAGAGCACCACGAGTATGCGGAAACACATGGCAGCTAAGCACCCTACTCGGTGGGCGGAACAACAGGGTACAAAATCTGTGTCTTCGGGTCAAAACACTGCCATGTTACCTGTGATCCATCCTTCCCAATCTGCTGGCCAGGAAGCAGGTACTGCTCATACTTACTGCTCACAAGCTGCGGTTGTAGAGAGACAGGACACAAGTCCATCCACTTGTTTGTCACAGCCAACCGTCCAGTTGTCCGTGCCCCAGATCTATGAAAGGAAGCGGAAATACCAAACTTCGCACCCACAAGCACAAATACTTAACGCGCACATTGCCAAGTTGCTAGCCGTGGAGATGTTGCCGTTTAGGCTTGTGGGGACACAGTCTTTCCGCGATCTGTTGGCTGTGGCTGCCCCATGATACCCTGTTCCCAGCCGACACTATTTTTCATGGTGTGCCGTCCCCGCGTTACACCAGCACGTCTTAAGCAATCTAAAGCGTGCTCTCACCAATGCCGTAACCAGGAAGGTCCACCTAACAACGGACACCTGGACAAGTAGCTGTGGACAGGGACTATACATCTCTGTCACGGCACACTGGCTCAACCTGGTGGAGAGTGGGACAACTTCGCAAAGTGGACCATCACTACCCACGCCACGAATAGCGGGCCCAACATCATTCAGGGTGTCCGCCTCATCATATACGTCCAGTCCACACTCTTCCTCTTCCGCTTCCTCATCCAATGCTGAATTACCCTCAACATCAAGCCCAAGTTGGGAGCTTTGCAGCAGCGCATCAGCAAGGCGACAACACGCTCTGCTCAAGCTGATCTGTTTAGGTCAAACACTGCACACTGCAGCAGAGCTCTGGAAAGGTATAAAGCAACAGACCAATCATTGGCTCTCCCCACTGCAACTCCAACCCGGTTTGGTCATCAGTGATAATGGGCGTAACCTCGTGGCGGCTTTAAAGCTCGGGAAGCTGGTACACGTGCCATGCATGGCTCACGTGCTGAACCTAGTGGTGCAGAAATTTCTCAAAACCTACCCGGACTTGACATACCTACTTGACAAGGTGCGCCGGATTTGCGCCCATTTCAGACATTCATCAACAGCTGTTGCTAGTCTTGCAGCACTTCAAATGCAATTTAATTTGCCCAACCACAGACTCATTTGTGACCTGCCCACACGCTGTAACTCAACATATCATATGTTAGCAAGGATTAGTGAGCAGCAGAGGGCACTTGCAGAATACCAGCTTAAACATGCCCGTCAGACTGAGACTCAGCCAAGACACATAACAACTGTCGAGTGGGTGTGGATCGTTGACATTTGTGAGGTGCTTGATAACTTTGAGTACTGCACCAAGCTTGTGAGCGGTGATCAGTCTATTATCAGTGTAACGATCCCTATGCTATGTCTGCTGAAAGAATCGCTGCAGAATCTAAAAATGGAATCTTTGAGTGCTCAGCAGCTGGGGATGGAGAAAGTTTTCACACTCGCTGATCCTAGCCAGCCCAGCCAATGTCATCAGCCAACATTGGGGGATCAAGAAGATGACGAAGACGAGGAGGGAGATGACTTCTTTTTCTGTGGTACCGAGGGGAACCCTCATGCTACCGAGGGTACTCCCAACCCCAGCTTTATGTCTGTCCAGCATGGGTGGGCTAGAGAGGAGGAGAGTCAGTGTGAGGCCACGATGGGTATTGTTCCTCCTTCTGGGGACACAGAACATTTGAGTCTTTGCAGCTTGGCACACATGGCACAATTCGTGTCTAACTGTCTGTCCCAAGACCCTCGCATGATCAACATTTTGAACAGCATCCTATATTGGTTGGC
This sequence comes from Phyllobates terribilis, assembly GCF_046119375.1. Lineage (NCBI taxonomy): Eukaryota > Metazoa > Chordata > Amphibia > Anura > Dendrobatidae > Phyllobates > Phyllobates terribilis. Next base: position 901,071,746 of record NW_027362761.1, on the reverse strand, counting down.
CACCTTTCTGGACCCATGGTACAAGGACAAATTTCCTTCGCTACTGTTGCAGTCACCAAGGGGCTTTACAATTGAATACTTCAAGAGGGCTGTTGTCAACAATTTGATGATAAGATCACCCTCAGACACCGCTGTTAGCAGAGGTACAAGCTCTTTGCAACAGCAGTCATTCATGGGGAGAGACACGCCCAGCATGTCCAAAAGAGGTGGGGGGAAGATGTCCACAAACTGGGCCATCTTCAATAAACCTCATCAGCACGGGCTTGGTGGTCCGGTAACCATGTCAAGGAGAGAGAAATTGAACAACATGGTCAACGAGTATGTAAGTGACCATACCTGCTTCCTTACTGATGCTTCTGTTCCGTTTAATTAGTGGGTATCCAAGCTTCATAGTTGGACAGAGCTCTCCTTTTATGCCTTGGAGGTGCTGGCCTGCCCTGCTGCTAGTGTGATGTCAGAGCGTGTTTTCAGTGCCGCTGGGGCAATCATCACCGATACACGGACACGGCTGACTAAAGAGAATGCAGACAGGCTGACTCTGATAAAATTCAACAAGGACTGGATTTCACCACAGTTCTTAAGCCCTCCAGAAGACATGATCCAAAGCTAAAGTCATGCAAAATGTTCTTTTATGCTACAGGTGTTCACGTCCATCCCTTTCCATGCAAAAACAATTTCCTTAATCTTACACGAGTACCCTACTGCTGCTCCTGCCACATGTTCCTCATGGTCAAAACCCTAGAAACACTGTTCCATTAATTTATATTTCCCATCGGAGGCACTTGTGATGGGACCTCCTTACTTCATCAACCATGATATAGCCCCTTGGGCTAATTTTTTGAGGCACCCTGCCTATGCCTGCACATTGGGCAGTGGAAGTACTGTGCTAGAAGTCCTAGCTTCATGATTGTCTGGCCCATGAGGCCTGCTTCCTTCATCAACCATCAAACAGCCCCTTGGGCTAATGTTTTGAAGAAAGATGCCTATGCCTGCACATTGTGCAGTGGCAGTGGAACAACAAGGACAGTAGTCCAACTTTTATAATTGTGAAGCCCTACTACTGATGATGATGGGTGGCTTCACACAATCACACAACCATCACACAACCATCACACAACCCCTAGAGCAGTTAGCTATCCTTACGCCACTTACACACTGAGCTGTCAGAAGATCACCTCGATCATCACTCGCTCCTACGTCACTTATGATAGCTCATTAACCGTCATTAACTTCCGGAATTATTCACTGCTCTGCCCGGCGCTCGGCAATATCCGCTGACGTCGGCAGAGTTAGGGCTGTGCCGGCAGGGTTCACCCGCGGTCATAGCCCGAGCTATGACCTGGAGTGAACCCTGACTGTCACAGTCAGTTCTCAGCCTGCTCTCACTCTGCATAGACGTGTGTCTATGCAGAGCGCTGTAGCAGTGCTGAAATGGCATTTTTGGACTACGTCGGATGGAAGATATTTTTTTTAATAAAGATGGAGTCTCTAAGTGTTTTTTTGTTTTATTTCTAATAAGATATTTTTTTCTATGTGTTGTCTTTTTTTTAAATACTTTACTAGAAATTCATGGCGGTCATGTCTAATATTGGCGTGACCCCATGAATTTCGGGCTGAGGGCCAGCTGATAATACAAAGTTGTCCCTAACCCCTTTATTACCCAGTGAGCCACCACACCAGGGCCCTGGATGAGTTGGGTACAGCGCCAGAAAATGGCGCTTCTATAAACGTACCATTTTCTGGGGTGGCTGCGGACTGCAATTCGCAGCGGGGGGGGCAGAAAGCTTGGGCCACCCTGCGCTGCGGATTCCAGCCCCCAGCTGCCTAGTAGTACCTGGCTGGACACAGAAATAGCGCGAAGCCCCACATATTTTTTTTTTATTATTTCATGAAATTCATGAAATAATAAAAAAAAAGGGATTCCCTATATTGTTGTGTCCGGCCAGGTACAAATAGGCAGCTGGGGTTTGGGGGCAGCCCCTTCCTGCCTGCTGTACCTGGTTGGCATACAAAAATATGGCGAAGCCCACGTCAAAATTTTTTTGAAAAATTCATTAAAAAGAAAAAAAAAAAACGAATTTAGGGACTGCATCTTTATTAACCCCTCAAGTGGAACAAAACTCTGGCTTTATTATATACAAAGGAATTATATGCCGGGAGATGAGGATAACAGTATTTATAATAACAATATTACCAACATGAACAAAGGAAGATATAGCTGGAGCAAGTCACAAACTATGCTCCAGCTATGGCAATGAAAGCTCAGAACAAACAGTACACAACAAGTTTCACAAACTACTCTGAGCTAATTCCCTATCTGGCTTTCCTCTATTTGGGCCACGATGCTACAGTGTCCTAGCTACAGGAAACTACGCTAAACCCTAACACAGTTCACGCTGATGGGTCACTCACGCATGCGCAGATCAGGCGCAGATGATGGCCGCCGCTTGTTCCTGGTGGGAAAGAACCGGATGAATTCACTTGAGTATTTTCCTTTTATACAGTGGTCCTGAAAATGATTGCAATCACAAATTCTTTGGTCTTATTATCTTCATTTAATTTGCTTGCAAGGAAAAAACACAAAAGAGAATGAAGCAAAAATCAAATCATTGATCATTTCACACAAAACTCCAAAAATGGGCCAGACAAATGTATTGGCACCCTCAGCCTAATACTTGGTTGCACAACCTTTAGCCAAAATAACTGCGAACAACCACTTCCGGTAACCATCAATGAGTTTCTTACAATGCTCTGCTGGAATTGTAGAGCATTCTTCTTTGGCAAACTGCTCCAGGTCCCTGATATTTGAAGGGTGCCTTCTCCAAACTGCCATTTTGAGATCTCTCCACAGGTGTTCTATGGGATTCAGGTCTGGACTCATTGCTGGCCACCTTAGAAGTCTCCAGTGCTTTCTCTCAAACCATTTTATAGTGCTTTTGGAAGTGTGTTTTGGGTCATTGTCCTGTTGGAAGACCCATGACCTCTGAGGGAGACCCAGCTTTCTCACACTGGGCCCTACATTATGCTGCAAAATTTGTTGGTAGTCTTCAGACTTCATAATGCCATGCACACGATCAAGCAGTCCAGTGCCAGAGGCAGCAAAGCAACCCCAAAACATCAGGGAACCTCCGCCATGTTTGACTGTAGGGACCGTGTTCTTTTCTTTGAATGCCTCTTTTTTTTTCCTGTATACTCTATGTTGATGCTTTTTCCAAAAAGCTCTACTTTTGTCTCATCTGACCAGAGAACATTCTTCCAAAACGTTTTAGGCTTTCTCAGGTAAGTTTTGGCAAACTCCAGCCTGGCTTTTTTATGTCTCGGGGTAAGACGTGGGGTCTTCCTGGGTATCCTACCATACAGTCCCTTTTCATTCAGACGCCGATGGACAGTACGGGTTCACACTGTTGTACCCTCGGACTGCAGGGCAGCTTGAACTTGTTTGGATGTTAGTCGCGGTTCTTTATCCACCATCCGCACAATCTTGCGCTGAAATCTCTCGTCAATTTTTCTTTTCCGTCCACATCTAGGGAGGTTAGCCACAGTGCCATGGGCTTTAAACTTCTTGATGACACTGCGCACGGAAGACACAGGAACATTCAGGTCTTTGGAGATGGACTTGTAGCCTTGAGATTGCTCATGCTTCCTCACAATTTGGTTTCTCAAGTCCTCAGGCAGTTCTTTAGTCTTCTTTCTTTTCTCCATGCTCAATGTGGTACACACAAGGACACAGGACAGAGGTTGAGTCAACTTTAATCCATGTTAACTGGCTGTAAGTGTGATTTAGTTATTGCCAACACCTGTTAGGTGCCACAGATAAGTTACAGGTGCTGTTAATTACACGAATTAGAAAAGCATCACATGATTTTTCAAACAGTGCCAATACTTTTGTCCACCCCCTTTTTTAGGTTTGGTGTGGAATTATATCCAATTTGGCTTTAGGACAATTCTTTTTGTGTTTTTTCATTGAAGACAAATTAAATGAAGATAATAATACCAAAGAATTTGTGATTGCAATCATTTTCAGGAAGAAACTGAGTATTATCTGACAGAATTGCAGGGGTGCCAATACTTTTGGCCACCACTGTATGGGATCTCTTTCTTCCAGCCGGCAGACAAACTTTGCTTCACTCTCACAGAAATGGCTGACACGCTGTGTTGTGTGTTATCTCAGGTCGTCAGTCTCCAGGGAAAATGTTCTTCAAGAAAAGGATAAAAAGGATAAATATCTCTACTACTTGACACAATCTCATACAACAAATCTTGCTATAGTCCGTAATCTTCTCTTTCCATAGATTAACAGTGTCATCTTTATAGTCTCTGCTGATCAGAGAAACTGACAGCGTCTCCCAGTTACCTCAAACACACACAAATCCACACGAGGTGTCTACTTCCTGGTTCTCCTTTCTCTCCCAGCACATATCAACAACAGCATGGGGAGGAGACTAGTCCAACAGGAAGGCTCAGAGGGGAGCATGATGCTTTAAAGTCACAGTGTATTCAGTGTATTCAATGTCTGGTAAAGGCCAATCCCCTACAAACAACTGGTGTCGTCAGCTACATTTTGGCTTTCTTGACCACGGAGTGAATTATTTTTATGATGGACTCCTTGCTAAAGATGGGTTGCATCTTACAAAAACAGGAAAACACATATTTGGTAGACGCCTTTCTACACTCATCAGGGGAGATTTAAACTAAAGCAATATGGGATGGGAAATATATGGCCAGGAAAAAGTATGCAGCAAATTAATTCTATTGAGAGCACAACTATTAAAAGGGGAAATAAAGAGCAGAGACAACAAATTCTGAATTAAAATAGAGGCGCAAGAGAAACCGACTACAAACTAAAATGTGCGGAGACACCAAATCTCAGGACAACACAATGCATCATAGATGAAGATGACTCAGTAACCATACCGATTCAGCCCCCCAAAAATTTTGAGTCTTTACCACTTCAATTGTTATTCAAACAACCAAATCAATTTAAACTAAAATGTGTCTATACAAATGCGCAGAGCATGGGAAACAAATAAGAATTGGAGCTAATAATAGAGGAAGAGTGTGATAATGCTGTTGCCAATGTACAGTACAGACCAAAAGTTTGGACACACCTTCTCATTTAAAGATTTTTCTGTATTTTCATGACTATGAAAATTGTACATTCACACTGAAGGCATCAAAACTATGAATTAACACATGTAAAATTATATACTTAACAAAAAAGTGTGAAACAACTGAAAATATGTCTTATATTCTAGGTTCTTCAAAGTAGCCACCTTTTGCTTTGATGACTGCTTTGCACACTCTTGGCATTCTCTTGATGAGCTTCAAGAGGTAGTCACCGGAAATGGTTTTCCAACAATCTTGAAGGAGTTCCCAGAGATGCTTAGCACTTGTTGGCCCTTTTGCCTTCACTCTGCGGTCCAGCTCACCCCAAACCATCTCGATTGTGTTCAGATCTGGTGACTGTGGAGGCCAGGTCATCTGGCGTAGCACCCCATCACTCTCCTTCTTGGTCAACTAGCCCTTACAGAGCCTGGAGGTGTGTTTGGGGTCATTGTCCTGTTGAAAAATAAATGATGGTCCAACTAAACGCAAACCGGATGGAATAGCATGCCGCTGCAAGATGTTGTGGTAGCCATGCTGGTTCAATATGCCTTCAATTTTGAATAAATCCCCAACAGTGTCACTAGCAAAGCACCCCCACACCATCGCACCTCCTCCTCCATGCTTCACGGTGGGAACCAGGCATGTAGAGTCCATCCGTTCACCTTTTCTGCGTCGCACAAAGACACGGTGGTTGGAACCAAAGATCTCAAATTTGGACTCATCAGACCAAAGCACAGATTTTCACTGGTCTAATGTCCATTCCTTGTGTTCTTTAGCCCAAACAAGTCTCTTCTGCTTGTTGCCTGTCCTTACCAGTGGTTTCCTAGCAGCTATTTTACCATGAAGGCCTGCTGCACAAAGTCTCCTCTTAACAGTTGTTGTAGAGATGTATCTGCTGCTAGAACTCTGTGTGGCATTGACCTGGTCTCTAATCTAAGCTGCTGTTAACCTGCGATTTCTGAGGCTGGTGACTCAGATAACCTTATCCTCAGAAGCAGAGGTGACTCTTGGTCTTCCTTTCCTGGGGCGGTCCTCATGTGAGCCAGTTTCTTTGTAGCGCTTGATGGTTTTTGCAACTGCACTTGAGGACACTTTCAAAGTTTGCCCAATTTTTCGCACTGACTGACCTTCATTTCTTAAAGTAATGATGGCCACTCGTTTTTCTTTACTTAGCTGCTTTTTTCTTGCCATAATACAAATTCTAACAGTCTATTCAGTAGGACTATCAGCTGTGTATCCACCTGACTTCTGCACAACCCAACTGATGGTCCCAACCCCATTTATAAGGCAAGAAATCCCACTCATTAAACCTGACAGGGCACACCTGTGAAGTGAAAACCATTTCCGGTGACTACCTCTTGAAGCTCATCAAGAGAATGCCAAGAGTGTGCAAAGCAGTCATCAAAGAAAAAGGTGGCTACTTTGAAGAACCTAGAATATAAGACATATTTTCTGTTGTTTCACACTTTTTGTTAAGTATATAATTCCACATGTGTTAATTCATAGTTTTGATGCCTTCAGTGTGAATGTACAATTTTCATAGTCATGAAAATACAGAAAAATCTTTAAATGAGAAGGTGTGTCCAAACTTTTGGTCTGTAGTGTATATAATTCCACATGTGTTAATTCATAGTTTTGATGCCTTCAGTGTGAATATACAATTTTCAAAGTCATGAAAATACAGAAAAATCTTTAAATGAGGTGTGTCCAAACTTTTGGTCTGTACTGTATATAGTCTAGTCAAAGAATTATTGTCTTTTGAGGCAAATCCTTACTTTAAGATTTAAATTCGTCGTTTCCTACTTCTATTTTACAAATAGAGCATGGCACCATAATCAAAAAATTGAGGAAACTGCACCGTGACCGCAGTGACTATCAAAAGGGGCAATATATAGGTCCAAATAAGAATAGAAATAATTTATATGCGAAAGATAGTAATGAATCTACTAGAAGTTTTGTGAACAGCAATTTTAAAAAGAATGATTCTAACCGTAATGTGAATAAAAATAATTCCTCAGTACAGATTAGAAAAGAGACTGATACCACTAGAGATAAGCGAAAAGAGGATTAAACTAATAAAAATAATCACACCTCAAGCACCATTACACCTGTTATTACTTTTGTCACAAACGTTTAAGATCCTTTATCAGAGAAATCGACAACCACACCAAAATTTACTTCCTTCCTAGATGCTAAATAACACCTTAAAAAGGAAATTGAAAAAAATCAATGCGGAAACAAGAAAATCACAAAACTTTAAAGATCTTTTCCTACTTATTACTGGTAATAGACATAATGTTATCAGTGAGACCCACAACACTGATTTAAAAAGCACACCTTCCCCCACTAACATAGATTTATTAGAGTTTTCTGTCTATAAGACATATCCCGAAGATGATGCCCCATCAGAAGAGTGCATTAGAACCTTTGACAATACAGGGAACGATATGGTTGCCACAGTTCCTTTTTTGCCAGGGCACTGTTCCCCAAGAAAAAACTGATTGCCAATTTCTACCCGCTAAAAACAGGGAAAAGAAAAAATCTTACAGAGGATGTAGAGCTGGAAAAAAAAACAGCAAAGAAGGAAAAACTGTGCTCCCCCTGATACTAAACTCAGGAAACACACAAACTCAACACATATTTTTAATTTATCTGATCATCACCTAACCAAAGATGAGACCTCTGTTCTTTTAAAGAGGCCATTCTTTTGCCCCATCTATGAAACTACAAACTTTGATTTGTTTTTGGATTTCCTGTCTTTTATTAGAAAAATTACGCTAAAAAGGCATTTTCTCCTAAAAAGCAAAGAAGAATTGCCTATCCTGTAGCAATGTCACCCATCCTGGTCCCCATATTGCAGTGATGTCCCAATCTTGGTCCCCATATTGTAGTAAAGTCCTCCATCCTGGTTCCTATATTGCAGAAATGTCCCCCATCCTAGTCCCTATCCTGTAGCAATGTCCTCCATCCTGGTAACCATATTGCAATAATGTCACCATCCAGGTCCCCATATGGCAGCAATGTCCGCCATCTTGATCCCCATATAGCAGCCATGTCCCCCATCCTGGTCCCCATATAGCAGCCATGTCCCACATCATGGTCCCCATATAGCAGCCATGTTTCCCAGCCTGGTTACCATATATCAGCCATGTCCCCAATCCTTGTCCGCATACAGCAGCCATGTCCCCCAGCCTAGTCTCCATATAGCAGCCATATCTGCCAGCATAGTCCCCATATAGCAGCCATGTTCATCAGCATGGTCCCCATATAACAGCCATGTCCCCCAGCCTCGTCCTCATATAGCAGCCATGTCCCCCAGCATGGTCCCCATATAGCAGCCATGTCCTCCAGCCTGGTCCCCATATAGCAGCCTTGTCCCACATCATGGTCCCCATATGGCAGCCATGCTCCCCAGCCTGGTCCCTATATAGCAGCCATGTCCCTCATCCTGGTCCCCATATAGCAGCCATGTCCCCCTTCCTGATTCCCATGTAGCAGCCATGTCCCCCAGCTTAGTCCGCATATAGCAGACATATTCCCCAGCATAGTCTCCATATAGCAGTCATGTCCCCTAACCTGGTCTCCATAAAGCAGCCATGTCCCTCAGCATGGTCCACATATAACAACCATGTCCCCCAGCCTCGTCCTCATATATCAGCCATGTCCCCCAGCATGGTCCCCATACAGCAGCCATGTCCCCCAGCCTCGTTCTCATATAGCAGCCATGTCCCCCAGCATTGTCACCATATAGCAGCCATGTCCCCCAGCCTAGTGTGCATGTAGCAGCCATATCTCCCAGCATATAGCAGTCATGTCCCCTAACCTGGTCTCCATAAAGAAGCCATGTCCCCAGGCCGGCGTTAGCACCTGGCGCACCCGGGCAAGTGCCGGGGCCCTGAGCAGGCGGGGGGGGCCCCACTCACCGTCGGGCACCCCGCCGCGCTATGGGACCCGTGAGCGGAGAAGAGCCGTGCCAGCGCCCGCTCCCCCCACTTGCTCCTCAGGGCCCCGGCACCGAGGCGCAATACTTACCTCTCCTCGTGCCTCCGCAGCTGCTCTGGACTCTTCCGCGGCTGCTGCACTGTGACTTCTCAGGCCAGAGGGCGTGGTGACGTCTTTCCACCGCGCTCTCTCCTGAGTCGTCACAGCGCAGAGCGGGAAGACGCCAGCGCGCGTGAGGAGACCGGAGCAGCGGCAGCAGGTGAGAAGTGAGGTGAGTATTTGATTTCTTTTTTATTGTATGGGGGCATGGGGCATTATAAGGGAGGGGGGTGTGACATCCTGCATGGGGCATTATAAGGGAGGGGGGTGTGACATCCTGCATGGGGCATTATAAGGGAGGGGGGTGTGACATCCTGCATGGGGCATTATAAGAAAAGGGGTGTGTGACATCTTGCATGCTGCATTATAAGGGAGGGGGGTGTGACATCCTGCATGGGGCATTATAAGGGAGGGGGGGTGACATCCTGCATGGGGCATTATAAGGGAGGGGGTGTGTGTGACATCCAGCTTGGGGCATTATAAGGGAGGGGGTGTGTGACATCCTGCATGGGGCATTATAAGGGAGGGTGTGTGTGTGACATCCTGCATGGGGCATTATAAGGGAGGGGGGGTGATATTCTGCATGGGGTATTATAAGGGAGGGGGGGTGACATCCTGCATGGGGCATTATAAGGGAGGGGGGGTGACATCCTGCATGGGGCATTATAAGGGAGGGGGGGTGACATCCTGCATGGGGCATTATAAGGGGGGGTGACATCCTGCATGGGGCATTATAAGGGAGGGGAGGTGTGACATCCTGCATGGGGCATTATAAGGGAGGGGGGTGTGTGACATCCTGCATGGGGCATTATAAGGGAGGGGGGGTGTGACATCCTGCATGGGGCATTATAAGGGAGGGGGGTGTGTGACATCCTGCATGGGGCATTATAAGGGAGGGGGGTGTGACATCCTGCATGGGGCATTATAACGGAGGGGGGGTGTGACATCCTGCATGGGGCATTATAAGGGGGGGTGACCTCCTGCATGGGGCATTATAAGGGAGGGGGGTGTGACATCCTGCATGGGGCATTATAAGGGAGAGGGGTGTGTGACATCCTGCATGGGGCATTATAAGGGGGGTGACATCCTGCATGGGGCATTATAAGGGAGGGAGGTGTGTGAAAACCTGCATGGGGCAATATAAGGGAGGGGGTGTGTGACATCCTGCATGGGGCATTATAAGGGAGGGGGGTGTGTGACATCCTGCATTGGGCATTATAAGGGAGGGGGGTGTGACATCCTACATGGGGCATTATAAGGGAGGGGGTGTGTGACATCCTGCATGGGGCATTAAAAGGGGGGGTGACATCCTGCATGGGGCATTATAAGGGAGGGGGGTGAGTGACATCCTGAATGGGGTATTTTAAAGGGGGGTGACATCCTGCATGGGGCATTATAAGGGGGGGGGTGACATCCTACATCGGGCATTATAAGGGGGGGGTGACATCCTGCATGGGACATTATAAGGGAGGGTGACATCCTGCATGGGGCATTATTAGGGGGGTGTGACATCCTGCATGCGGCATTATAAGGGGGGGGTGACATCCTGCATGGTGCATTATAAGGGAGGGGGTGTGTGTAATCCTGCATGAGGCATTATAAGGGGGGGACATCCTACATGGGGCATTATATGGGGGGAACAGCCTGCATGGGGCATTATATGGGGGGAACAGCCTGTGTGGGGCATTATGTGGGGGGAACAGCCTGCATGGGGCATTATGTGGGGGGAACAGCCTGCATGAGGCATTATGTTGGGGGGAACAGTCTGCATGGAGCATTATGTGGGGGCACAGCCTGCATGGAGCGTTATATGGGGGCCAGTATTCTGTATGGAGCGTTATATGGGGGCCAGTATCCTGTATAGAGCGTTATATGGGGGCCAATATCCTGTATGGAGCATTATATGGGGGCCAGTATACTGTGTGGAGCGATTCGCCAGTTTCTGAGCTATTGTAGAATTTACAATAGATATCGCTCACGTAATGTAAGAAGTGACATCTTTGGCCTTGTACTATATATATATTTCTCTGCGGTATCTGTGCATCATGAATCGTGGTATGTGTTAAAGGGGCCCACTGAGACTCTTTCGCCCATGGCCCACAAAAACCTGGAGCCGGCCCTGCATGTCCCCCAGCATGGTCCCCATACAGCAGCCATGTCCCCCAGCCTCGTTCTCATATAGCAGCCTTGTCCCCCAGCATGGTCACCATATAGCAGTCATGTCCCCCAGCCTAGTGCGCATATAGCAGCCAAATCCCCCAGCATAGTCCCCATATAGCAGTCATGTCCCCTAACCTGGTCTCCATAAAAAAGCCATGTCCCTCAGTATGGTCCCCATATAACAGCCATGTCCCCTGGCCTCGTCCTCATATAGCAGCCATGTCCCCCAGCATAGTCCCCATACAGCTGCCATGTCCCCCAGCCTCGTCCTTATATAGCAGCCATCTCCCCCAGCCTGGTCCCCATATAGCAGCCATGCCCACCTGCCTGGTCCCCTTATAGCAGCCATGATCCCCTTTGTGCCGCTCTTCATATTGCACTTCAAAAAAATCCTTCTCACCTGTCCTCCGCTCCCTCAGCAAACAGCGTCTTCTTCTTCTTCCACAGCCAGCACAGTGCATGGCAGTGACATCATATGCTGCTGGCACGCCGATGTCAGCTGCTGGCCAATGGCTGCTATTGGTATTGCGGCACAGTACGCACATTCAATTGAAGAGAAGCGCTGGTGTCGGCGGCCCCCTGGACGGGCCACATCATTACGGGAGTTCACGTGCCTGCGGGCCAAATGAAACAGTTTGATGGGTAGCAGCTGGCCCCCAGGCCGCAGTCGGCTCCCGGGCCGCGTGTTCGAGACGCCTGATCGAAAGAGAGAATAGTGTTACAATCTCTCCGCAATAACACTGACATAATTATCAGATCTGCTGATTAGTGTGGAGGAATTGTTATTCAGAACACTAATGATAACTGCAAGAAAGCCAAGAGAGTCCTCTCTGACGCTGTATATTACCATGAAATACAAACTGACCCGTTTCCTCATATAACCACCCATTACAATGCACTTATAGAGAATGCAGTAACTGTGAACATTTTGAACAAATAAGAAAAAAAGTCTCTGACCACAGTGCCGTAACTATAAACTTCGGGGCCCCGGGGCAAAACTTCATAGTGGGGCCCCTCAACATTTCAATCACTAGAAGTTGTGTGGAACATGGTGAAGCCCACTACGCATTCTTGTATACAACACACAGGCTTCACCACATTCCGCAAGACCTTTAATAGATTTTGTTGTTTATGATGCAAGTTTTAGAAGTTAAATATCAGTGAATATGTTTGGAAAATTAATAAGGTGAATAATTCAAAATATTGCACAATTTTCAAATAACTGTATATGTTTATTAAATAGTAGGGCTTCTCAGAGTTTGTCACAGAGATATTTGTGTCTGCTGAGACTGTCTCCTCTCAATGATGCTGAGAGTTTGTTACAGTCAGTGTGCACTGTGCCTGCCTTGCCAACTCTCTGTGATCTCCAGACTAACATATTGTTACAAATCTTGTGCTATGAGACTCTCCAGGCCAGTGCAGGTTTCCATTCATTGACTGCTGGCAGAGCTCCTGGAAATTATTGAAATGATAGTCTCTCCTGTCCTCCAGGTGACATTGTCTGACAGGAATATAGGAGCTGGGTATTTTATGAGAAATTAAAGTATTAAAATACAATTTTTTACCATCAGTTTGGGGCCCCTTGGGTGGTTGGGGCCCTGGGGCAGTGCTCCGGCTGCCCCGGTTGTAGTTACGGCCCTGTCTGACCAACAGAATCCCCACATTCCCCTCCTATTACCATTTGTTTAAGATCCATAAAGATCTTCTGAATCCTCCTGGTTGACCAATTATTTCAGGTATTGGGTCCCTCACAAGTAACTTATCTGCCTCCATAGACAAGATTATGAAACCGCATGTTTGCCATTTATCCAGCTATATTAGAGACTTCACACAACTAATTGGACTGCTTCAAGATCTGGAATGGAAAAACTCTTATGTCTTTTTAACTACGGGCGTTAGCAGCACTTTATTCCAACATTGAGCATGAAATCGGAGTCTTTTGTTTCAAGAACTATGTTTCTAGTGACCCCAGGCATCCAATGAACCAAAAGAAATTCATCATGCAGGGATTATCTTTTATACTCAATAATAACTACTTCTCCTTTCTTGGGAAATTTTATCATCAGAAGCAGGGTACTGCGATGGGCTCGAGGGTAGCACCAACCTACACAAACCTGTTTAAGGGACTATTTGAAAAAGTTTTCATTTACCAAAACCCATTAGCAAAAAATATCCATTATCTATAAACACTTTATTGATGTTTTTTTCATTATCTGGGACAATACATCTGATAACATGAAAGAGTTCATTCAAGGGCTAAATAAAAATACCGTATTTTTCGGACTATAAGACGCACCGGACCATAAGATGCACCCCAAATTTTGGGGTGGAAAATAGGAAAAAAATTTTTTGATAAGATGGGGGTCCGTCTTATAGTCTGAATAGGTATCTTACCTGGATGGGCCGTGTAGATGGGGCACAGGCGGCAAGGTCCTTCAGGAAGCCGGGCCTGGCGCTGGTGGCTTGTGCTGGTGGCCTGGTGGCCTGGGTGCCTGGCGCTGGTGGCCTGGGGCTGGGCGTCTGGTGGCCTGGCTGTCTGGTGCTAGTGGCCTGCACTGGGCAGAATCCTCTTCTAGGTTAAAGCCAGTGGCGGTTTTAATTGCAGCAGGATCCTACCTACCCATAAATGCAAGTGTGACGCTCGCAGCCCTCATCCTGGGAAGTGGGGTTACTCGGAGCCGGGCCTCTTGCTGGTGTTAAGGGGATGCAGTAGTGGCCTAGACCCGTTCTGTGCCCAGGGCGGTCACATTAAAAAGATGTAATGGGCTTTCAGAATTGAGCGGTAATTCAACTACGCCACCTGTGGTGTCTGGTGATGGCTACCAGCGCTGCTGCAGTCCTCTGAGGCGGGATGCAGTGGCAGCTACGGATGGTGCTACTCCCCACAGGCGGAGCAGGGCCTCAGGGCAGAAGACAAGGATGGAGGGAGTTGTAGTGTAGGATGTCTGGTGCTGCACGGTGCGGTGCAGAAATAAAGAGTCCGGAGGCCATAGGAGTTGACTTCCAGGGTTTTTACTCACGGTAGAGAGTGCAGCTGCAAGGCTTCTCCCTGCTCCTCATGGAGTTCTGCGGTCACCAGGGAATAGGGTCCGACAACCTCCGAGTAATTCAAGTGCTTAATCGGGACCCCGCACCAGAGTGTTCCTAGACTTTCCACTAGGTCCTCTCCTGTCTGTGTATGGTGCGTGTACAAAGGCCGGGTCTCCCTCTGGACTATGCACAGAACAAGGGTATGGGTGGCGACTCCGCTCCGTCTGTTACCCGGTGGGATCCACTGAGCCTCCGGGCTTTCCTGACTAGGACGTAAAGTAGCAAAGTCAGGTTTCGGGGGCCGATACCCCTCTTGCAGCCGGAATCCCTCTGACTTGATCAGAATAGCGAGGACAGGTGGCGTATACCGCTCCGTCAACATCCTCCCGGGATCCTTTTGCGGTAGAGCTACTCTCCTAAGCTCCGGGCCTTCTTGGGTATGGTCCTTGACCGGGTTGAGACATACGTTAACTCCAATCTGCCCCTCGACTCAAGGCCAGGGTACGAGGGCCGTGTCTCCATCCGCTGCAGGTTCACCCAGAAGCCACGTTCAGGGATGGAGATCACAATCAAAGAACCATGAGCCAAGATGGCTGTTTATTAAATATGAATTATTAAGTGTAACCTACATGTGAGTCCCCCACCCTCACCCACTACTTGGTTCCCCCTATCTTTTGGTTCCCCAGTCTCCCAATTTCAAGTAGGGGCAGCACCTAGTGCTTAATAGCCCCCTCTGGTGGGAGAAGTGTGGTGTTGGATGTGGAGATGGGGTCCTGATCATTGCACCGTTCTTACCTCGAAGGAGGGATACTACACCCCATTAAAGAGGTGCAGCATCCCTGTGGCAGTCGAACCCTCAGGGGCGCCACACAGGCTTTAGCCTAGGAGACGATTCATATTAGATAGGTTCCCAGCAAATCGGAGATCGCCTTGTTGCTGGCTACTGGGCATGCATGAATTGGCCAAATTATGTGCTAAGCAATGCATCACCATTATTTATTAATATCTTGAGAAGTAATGCTGTTCAAATTTCATATATTTCATGTTTACATGCTTTAGCACTACAGACTGCAGCTTCATTTATTTGTTATATATAAACCCCTCCCCCTTACCTTGGCACCCTTTTTTTTCTTTTTTTTTCTTTATTTAAACCATGTATGTATGTAGTGTCCCGTTCTTATGTATGGTTGTCCTGAAAAAGGATTCGGTGAGACTCTGAAATGCGTTGACAATAAACCTGCATCTCACATCCACTATTGGATTGTCATTATTCCAGCAAGTGAAGAATTACTCCTATTTTCCCAGCACTTTTTTCTGACAATTGATGTAAGCTGCAGCATTTGGAACACAGGCTTTTTAAGTGTTCTGTCTTACACAACCCTATAAGGTGAGCACTTTTGCTTTTCTTCTATACTTTATCTACTTGGATAAGACCCTATTGCACTTTTCATTTTCTATTCATGAAGAGAGATATGATGTCATAGGCATCACTGAAACTTGGTGGGATGATACACATGATTGGAATACAAACCTTGAAGTCTACAATTTATTTATAAGAAACAGACTTAACAAGAGGGGAGGAGGTGTTGCATGTATGTTAGGAAAGCATATATTTTCACAGAGATCCAAGATTCAGAGAATGGTAGCTCTGTAGAAACTGTTTGGGTAAGGATACAAGGAGAGAAGAACAGAAAGGACTCTATTGTTGGTGTTTACTATAGACCATCTGGACTGACTGAAGATATAGATGAACTCTTTTTACATCA
Organism: Phyllobates terribilis; assembly: GCF_046119375.1. NCBI lineage: Eukaryota > Metazoa > Chordata > Amphibia > Anura > Dendrobatidae > Phyllobates > Phyllobates terribilis. The sequence continues at coordinate 901,055,643 of NW_027362761.1, read as the reverse complement.
AATGTAGTGTTGATCGAGCAGCGAAATGCTCGAGTACTCGGTACTCGAATCGAGCATGTTGGACGCTTGAGTAGCGAGCATAATGAAAGTGAATAGCAAACTCATGCATTTTTCCAGAGGAAGGAAAAATTCTCTCTGTCTCTCTCATGGGAGATTTTAACTAACCAGATATTTGTTGGGAATCTTCTCTTGCTGACAAGAGAGAACAAGAGGATCGGCCATCTTGGACCTAATTCTTACCAACAGGGAGGAAATGGTTGAGGAAGTAAAGGTGGCTGGGAATTTAGGAGGCAGCGATCATACTATTCTCGAATTTTGGATTACAAGAGGAGGAATTCCTGTGAGGAGGAAAATTTTAAGGTTAGATTTCAGAAAAGCAGATTTTAATGGACTCAGGAAGAGGGTAGGAAAAGTCCAATGGCTAGATACTCTAAAGGTCAGAAATGTCCAATAAGGATGGGAGATTTTGCTAAATGAAATTCTCACTGCACAATCAGTAACAATCCAGAAAAGAAGGAAGAATTGGAAGCATTTAAAGAGACCAGGATGGATAAACACAGAACTTAAAGAATTGCTAAAAAGGAAAAAAGAAATATCAAAAGGAAAGAGGGGGCATATTTAAAGAAGAATATAATGCTGTCTGCAGGGAATGCAAGGCAAGCGTTGGAAGAACTAAAGCCAATAATAAAGTGAGGCTTGCAAGGAAGTCCAAAAGCAATAAAAAGGATTTTGGGGGTATGTCAAAAGCAAAAGAAAATTCAAAGATACTATAGGATTTTTAGAGAATGAAAAAGGTGAAGTGGTCAAAAATGATGTTGAGAAAGCCAAACTTTTAAATTCCTATTTTGCATCTGTGTTCTCTAAGAAAGCAAATGTAACATCAACTTATCTTCTCTGTGCTACCGAAGGAATAAAATAATCCACATTATCTATAAACAGAGAGATGGTGAGGGAACAGTTAGCTAATTTAAATGAATTTAAACCTCTTGGTCCAGATGAATTACATCCCAGGGTACTGAAAGAGATAGCAGAGGAAATTGCAGAACCGCTAGCCAGATTCTTTGAAAATTCCTGGAGAACAGAAGAAGTCCCAAAAGACTGGACAAAGGCAAATGTTGTCCCTATCTTCAAAAATGGAAAGAAGATGGAACCTGGAAATAACGGGCCAGTGAGCCTTACTTCCATACCAGGAAAGATCTTTGAACAAATTATTAAACAGCATGTATGTAATTACTTGGATAAGAATACAGTAATTAACCAAAGCCAGCATGGGTTTGTAGCAAACAAGTCATGCCAGACTAATCTAATTTTCTTCTATGATGGAATCACTGACTGGATGGATCAGGGAAATGCGGTAGATATACAACCCCTGGCAAAAATTATGGAATCACTGGGCTTGGAGGATGTTCACTCAGTTGTTTAATGTTGTTGAAAAAAAGCAGATCGCAGACATGGCACAAAACTAAAGTCATTTCAAATGGCAAATTTAGGGCTTTAAGAAACACTAAAAGTAATCAAGATAAAAAATGTGGTACTCAGTAAGGGTAATTTTTTTCAGAGCAAGCAGAGGGAAAAAAATATGGAATGACTCAATTCTGAGGAAAAAATTATGGAATCATGAAAAACAAACACACAAAAGAACACTCCAATACATCACTAGTATATTGTTGCACCACCTCTGGCTTTAATAACAGCTTGCAGTCTCTGAGGCATGGACTTAATGAGTGACAAACAGTACTCTTCATAAATCTGGCTCCAACTTTCTCTGATTGCTGTTGCCAGATCAGCTTTGCAGGTTGGAGCCTTGTCATGGACCATTTTCTTCAACTTCCACCAAAGATTTTCAATTGGATTGAGATCTAGACTATTTGCAGGCCATGACATTGACCTTGTGTCTTCTTTCAAGGAATGTTTTCACAGTTTTTGCTCCATGGCAGGATGCATTATCATCTTGAAAAATTATGTCATCATCCCCAAACATCCTTTCAATTGATGGGATAAGAAAACTGTCCAAACTATCAATGTAAACTCGGGCATTTATTGAAGATGTAATGACAGCCATCTCCCCAGTGCCTTTACCTGACTTGCAGCCCCATATCATCAATGACTGTGGAAATTTGCATGTTCTCTTCATGCAGTCAACTTTATAAATCTCATTGGAAAGGCACCAAACAAAAGTTCCAGCATCATCACCTTGCCCAATGCAGATTTGCGATTCATCACTGAATATGACTTTCATCCAGTCATCCAAAGTCCACGATTGCTTTTCCTTAGCCCACTGTAACCTTGTTTTTTTCTGTTTATGTGTTAATGATGGCTTATGTTTAGCTTCTCTGTATGTAAATCCCATTTCCTTTAGGCGGTTTCTCACAGTTCGGTCACAGACATTGACTCCAGTTTTCTCCCATTCGTTCCTCATTTGTTTTGTTGTGCATTTCCTGTTTTGGAGACATATTGCTTTAAGTTTCCGGTCTTGACGCTTTGATGTCTTCCTTGGTCTACCAGTATGTTTGCTTTTAACAACCTTTCCATGTTGTTTGTATTTGGTCCAGATTTTAGACACAGCTGACTGTGAACAACCAACATCTTTTGCAACATTGCGTGATGATTTACCTTCTTTTAAGAGTTTGATAATCCTCTCCTTTGTTTCAATTGACATCTCTCATGTTGGAGCCATGATACATGTCAGTCCACTTGGTGCAACAGCTCTCCAAGGTGTGATCACTCCTTTTTAGATGCAGACAAACGAGCAGATCTAATTTGATGCAGGTGTTAGTTTTGGAAATTAAAATTTACAGGGTGATTCCATAATTTTTTCCTCAGAATTGAGTGATTACATAATTTTTTCCCTCTGCTTGGTCTGAAAAAAAATACCCTTACTGAGTAACACATTTTTTATCTTGATTTCTTTTAGTGTTTCTTAAAGCCCTAAAGTTGCCATTTGAAATGACTTTAGTTTTGTGGCATGTCTGTGATCTGCTTTTTTTCAACAACATTTAACAACTGAATGAACATCCTCTGAGCCCGGTGATTCCATAATTTTTGCCAGGGGTTGTAGTATATCTCGACTTCAGCAAACCATTTGATAAAGTATCTCATACTATCTTTATTAGAAAAATGACAAAGTATGGGATTGACAAAGCTACGGTTAGTTGGATTCATAACTGGCTCAGTGATCGTACTCAAAGAGTGGTAATAAATGGTTGCACATCCAATTGGAAGAGTGTTTCAAATGGGGCACTACAAGGCACTGTCTTGGCTCCAGTGTTGTTCAACAGTTTTATAAATGATCTATTGCGCAGCAGGGCGCCACACTACCACGATGGTGAGCAGACTGCAAACTATGTTCTATGAGGCAAATTTGCAGACATTGCACAGCTAGGAGGGATAGCTAACACTAGAGAAGTCAGAAAAAGGATTCAGAAGGATCTAGATATGCTTGATCAATGGGCAGCGACTAATAGAATGGTATTTAACATGGAGGAATGCAAGATTCTACATCTGGGCAAGAAAACGAAAATTACATCTACAGAATGGGAGGAATACAACTAAGCAACAGCATGTGTGAAAAAGACTAGTGCATACTAATAGATCACAGACTGTACATGAGTCAACAGTGTGATACAGCAGCAAAAAAGGCAAGCACAGTTCTGGGATGTATTAAGAGAAGCATACAGTCTAGATCACGTGAAGTAATTATCTCCCTCTACTCCTCCTTAGTCAGACTTCATCTGAAATACTGCGTCCAGTTCTGGGCACCACATTTTAAAAAAGACATTGAAAACTGAAGCAAGTTCAGAGAAGAGCTACTGTGGCGCCCAGGGGATGGGGACTACTCGGCGCCCGGGCCTCGATGCCTGGTCTTGGGGGGGGGATGTCGCGGTGGTCGGCTCCCGGGCCCGTACCCTGGGGTCTCTCTTAAAAAAGGGGAATAGAAATGTCAAAGTTCGTGACGCCATCTGTGGTGTTAGGTGAGGATCACCAGCGCTGCGGCAGTCCACTGAGGCCGGTGTTGTGGCAGCTTAGATGATATCGCTCCCCACAGGTGGAGCAGGGCCTCAGGGCAGCGTAGGAGGGGGGATGCAGGACAGAGGGGACCCAGCCGGGTCAGAGCAAGAATAGGGACGCACACGAAAGTCACTTCTGTACCTTTACTGGTGTTAGTTCAGGAACACCCCGGAGCACTGTAGGGTGAGGGGTGCAAGTCCGAATTCTCCCCAGTGAGCGGGTGTAGGGCCTCCTGTTTCTTGCCTCTCTGTAGTAAGTTTCTGACCTGCCTGGAGCTAGGCCTAACTTGGTTTCTGTCCTGCACCGGCTGATCTTGTGGTAGGGCCTTCTCTTGGAGAGCACTCTCCCTGCTTGTGGGCCTGCATGACTCCTGGCTTTGTTACGTATCAGCTCTTGGGTGATCCTGGGAACCTGAAGTCTTCCAGGAGCTCCGGTTGTCTCTACAGGGGATATAGGGCCCCATAGACTCGGACCTGGCGTCTGGTAGATTCTTTCTGGGGTGAGCTGGTAAAGCTCCTCTGCCCCCAATGCTATTCACTCCTCTAGCCTTCGGCCTACTTGGGGCCCTCACTAGGCTATACACACTGGCAGCTAGCTGGCTGCCTCTTCTGCCACTCTCAGAGCGTCGGCACGCTCCTAGCTCACTAACCTGAGCTACTTGAGTCTAGCTGGGCCTACCTCTGCAGACTGACTTCTGCAGGAAACTGGCTCTGGCTGCAGAACTGTTTCTCTGTTCTGGCTAGACTCACTAACTCCACCCTCCAGTGCCCTATATATGTACCTATCCGGGCTCCCTCTGGTGGTCTGAGGTAGGGTGGAGGTATGTGTATGCTCTGAGGGCCTCTTGTGGAGAAATCCATCTATGCACCCCTCTGGGATCTGTGGCACTATTGTGCAGCAAGGCGCCACACTACCACGATGGTGAGCAGACTGCAAACTATGTTCTATGAGGCATGGTTAAAGGATCTGGGAATGTTTATCTTGTAAAAAAGAAGGCTAAGAGGAGACTTAATAGCGGTCTACAAATATCTGAAGGGATGTCACAATGTAGAGGGATCATCCTTATTCTCATTTGCACATGGAAACACGAGAAGCAGTGCAATGAAACTGAAAGGGAGAAGATACAGGTTAGATATTAGAAAAACTTTTTGACAGTGAAGGTGATCTATGAGTGGAACAGGCTTCCACGAGAGGTGGTGAGTTCTCCTGAAATGGAAGTCTTCAAACCGAGACTGGACAGACATCTGTCTGAGATGGTTTAGTGAATCCTGCATTGAGTAGGGGGTTGGACACAATGACCCTGGAGGTCCTTTCCAACTCTAACATTCTATGATTCTATGAACCAATGAGCTTGGTTCCTGATAGTGCCGGGCAACAGCCAGTAGATCTCGGTGGGAGCACAGAGCATGCGCCCGCCATTTTGCAAAAAAAAGGAGGGGGGCCGGGGGAAGGTGTCACCTGTACTGAGGTGCCGTGGGGTTCTTGGGGACACCATTTCTCTCTCCTCTGACATATTAGATCATGTCAGAGGAGAGAGAAATTATTTTTTACTGGAGATCATGTGATTAGGGACTTTAAAAATCAGCACCAATCATGTTCTCCAGGATCTCAGCTACAATAAAACATACGGGGCTGTGTAAGCATCACAAAGGTCTCTATGGGAGGAAAATAAACACTTCCTGGAGACTGTAATTGTCTATGACAGGGATGGGCAATTAATTTTCCCAAGGGGCCACATGTGAGACCTTGACTGTTGTGACTGAAACAATAGGCTGAAATTAATTCTGATCAAATCTAATATTAACATATTAATTATAATTATTTTATATTAATTGTATCACTTAATATTGAACAGAATTAAGTATGCTAACAGCCCCCTATATACAGTGTGGGGCTCCCACACAGCCTTCCGTAAACAGTATGGGGATCACATGCAGCCCCCCATATACAGTATGGGGCCCCATATAATCCAAAAAGAGGTACAATCATTATATTTTCACTATCACTTTCCAAGAACACTAATTAATGTGCTACTGTTAAAGAATATTTGACATATATAATCTAAGCAGAAAATTGAGCGAAAATAAATATACTAATATACTCACCTACCATTGTTTTCTCTGGTGTCCAGCGCCGTTTTACTTTGCTTCTCAGTGATGTCACCACAATTCCGGCTATTCGGTTCACTCTATGGTCTATTTGTGAACCGGAAGTCTCTTTTACAATGAAAGCCTATGTGGCCTTGTTCTGATTCTCCATGGGCTTACATTGTAAAAGCTACTTCTGGGTCATGCAGAGCACAGCATGACTCGGACAGCCTGTAGAGCGGTGACGTCACTGAGAAGAGGAGCAGAACAATGCTGGATCCCGAAAAGAGCAGCAGTAGGTGAGTATATTAATACACTTACACTACATTGTATGCGCACACACACACACTTAATAAAAAATATATAGATTGGAGTGCTTCTTTAACAACATGCAAAGTATGGCAAAGTATGTGACAAAGCTTAGTGAGGTAATGTGTTTAGTTATGAGTAACTGTCACTTTAAATACAAATATCTGAAAACCTTAAAATAAAAAAAGTCATGCTGCACTTGCAGAAAAGCAACATGTTGCTAATTGTATTCTGTATAAATTATTACTTCATTTCAAAACAGGATACGCTTGTTAGTGCCCTGATATAACTGGAAGCCCAAATTAATTACACCTTTTGGCAATAAAATGGAAATGCTGTGTATGTGTTGCATTGGTTTTCATGCTCTAGTTTTATGCTGTTATTCTAGGTTGTTCTTAAAAACCCAACAAGCTGCCCTCACAACAATAATTAATTAACATGTTCAGGCAATCATTAAAGTGATCGCACTCTCCTAAATCATTTAGCAGTCTTATTTTCATAATGGATGCATCTTGCCTCGCAGTATGAATTTATTTTTTTCTTAAAAAATCTAACTTTTAGGTCTTAAATGAAAATTTAAATCATTGCTTTATTTTTTCCATCTTGTATCACAAGTGATATGTTTAATATTTAAAGAATTTTAAATATTTAATAATTGTATATTTCACCTCATCCATCATGTTTACACTTCCGTAAATTATGAACAGAATTATACAATTTACATTACTGTCTGTGTGGCCTCAATCTGGTCTACATGGGGTAGCTAAAATACTAATATAGGTAAACACAGGCACAACTCATCACAGTCCTATTTTAACAGTTTGAACCAAATACCCTCCACATCAGAACCTCTGCAGGTGTTAAGCCCCCCTCCCTCCCTCCCATACACATTAGGTAGATATCAGCTGAAAGATCATTCATCCAACAGCTATCTCTCCTGACTCCCCAATGCACATGAACACTTGGCCTGTCTGATCGTTTCTAACCGGTTCTCCCTACTTTGTACTGCAGTTACAGCTCTGTAGTTAAAATTATTCAGACCCCTTTAAATTTTTCACTCTTTGTTTCATTGCATCCATTTGGTAAATTCTAAAAAGATAATTTTTTTTCTCATTAAAGTACACTCTGCACTCCATCTTGACTGAAAAAAAAACAGAAATGTAGAAATTTTTGCAAATTTATTAAAAAAGAAAAACTGAAATATCACATGGTCATAAGTATTCAGACCCTTTGCTCAGACACTCATATTTAAGTCACATGCTGTCCATTTCCTTGTGATCCTCCCTGAGATGGTTCTACTCCTTCATTGAAACGGTGTTTAAAGGGGTTGTCCACTACTTATTATCCCCTCCCCAATGTATCCCCCTGAGGCTCATAAGTGTTTTTGTAATTACCTTCTGTTGCAGTTACTGCCTGTGAGCGGCACTATCCAGGCTGCAGCCAAGGGTCTCTCTTCTGCGTTCCACTGCTGGATGCTGGGTTGTGGGCAGAGTTACCCCGTCCGTCACTCCCAGCATCCACCGCGAGCTCTCCTTCTCCTTATTCATCGGGAAAGCGAGCGGTGGATGCTGGGTGTGAAGCGCGGAGAAACCACACCCACAACCCAGCAACCACCGCGGAGACCCCAGCGCTGAGTCACGCCTCACTTGTCGTGACATCAGCGCGGGGTCACGTGATGCCTGTGAGTGGCCAACTGATAGGACTTGATTTGGAAAGGCACATACCTGTCTAAATAATATCTCACAGCTCACAGTGCATGTCAGACGAAATGAGAATCATATGCTCAAAGTAACTGCCCAAGGAGCTCAGAGACAGAATTGTGGCAAGGCACAGATCTGGCCAAGGTTACAAAATAATTTCTGCATTACTCATGGTCCCTAAGAGCACAGTGGCCTCCATAATCCTTAAATGGAAGAAGTTTGGGACCACCAGAAGTCTTCCTAGACCTGGCTGTCCAGCCAAACTGAACAATCATGAGAGAAGAGCCTTGGTGAGAGAGGTAAAGAAGAACCCCAAGATCACTGTGGCTGAGCTCCAGAGATGCAGTAGGGAAATGGGAGAAAGTTCCACAAAGTCAACTATCACTGCAGCCCTCCACCAGTCGGGCCCTTATGGCAGAGTGGCCCAACGGAAGCCTCTCCTCAGTGCAAGTGTGGCGCCCCAGGGGTCTGGTTTCCACAGTAACAAGCAATGTTATGTCTGAGAGCAGGTGGGAGGTCTCTTGGCCAGGGATCCTGTGCATGCCACACCTCCTGCCCAGTCTTGGGAGGGGAAGACCTTCCCCTATATAAACCCGGGGCTGAAGCAGGGTTAGTCAGTCAAGGAGAGTAGAGACAAGAAACAGTCACAGGAAGAAACAGCAGAAGCTCAGTGGGAGCAATACTACTACAAGTCAGGGGCTGGCAGCTGCAGAGCTCGCCCTGACTGAGAAGCTTTCTTACCGGACCCGGTGTCCGAGGCTGTGGGGACTAACTCTTACCCAGCAGCAGAAGCCGACCGGCAGGGGATTTCAGGTCCTCAGGCCCAGAAACCCGAAGGCACGGTCACACGCGTGGGACCAGCGCCGCCATCGTGGAGCGGAAGCCATTAGAAGGCCCCGAGTCACCGGCCATACGGGTGAGCACCACACGGTACACTCAGGGACGTGGGCTACTTATATCCGCTTCTAGCAAGGTAGCCAGAAGAGTACAGTCAGTTTGGGAGGCCTACAACTCCGCCTGGCCAGGGGAGATCCCATCTGCTCAAGGACTGACCAGGCCCCGTTCGCTAGCAAGTACTCCGGGAGGGTCTATCGTTGTTACCAGTAAAGACCCTGAATTACACCGCACCGTCTCTGAGTGGTTCCTGCTACCCTCATCTTCCACGTCGGCTGCCCTGAGGCCATACCCCTCCCGTTGGGGGTTATACTATCACGCTGCACAATTCTACACCGGCCTCAGCGGTCTGCCCTGCAGCGGCAGCTCCATAGCTGCAAATCAACGGGTGGCGTAGTCGACACTCAAATAACATCTATCAAGACTGTCACACACTGAGTTGACTCCCTGGGCACGGACCGGGTCCCCGCCACTCGGAGACTACAACCCTCATCTGATCCGGTTCCGGGTAAGCCCCCGTGCGCGAGACGCTGCGCGACACAGCAGGCCCAGGGGCGCGTCAACTTTGGCGTAGTCGGCAGGATTTCGTGCCTGCAACCACCGGGTACTGCGTGCCTGAGAAAGAGAGTTTTAAAACTTACCATCCGTGAAGTTTTCCCGCCATCGGTGAAGATTCCCGCCATCCGGCGCCATTTTCAGCCTTCTTCCCGCCATCTGTGAAGATTCCCGCCATCCGGCGCCATCTTCAGCCTTCTTCCCGCCATCCGTGGAGTTTTCCCGCCGTTGGACGCCATCTTGAGGACGCCGCGCGGGAAGAAGAGGGGCGTGGACTCCGAAAGCGCGCGAGAACTGAAGCCCCGCCTCACGTCCGGACGTTGCGTAAGGTCCTGGAAGGAGCCCAGCAGACGCCGACGTCACCGGAGCGCGACGGAAGGTCCTCAACCCTGACGATCTACTGCGGAGCCGCGGCCTACGGAACAGGATCATCGCAAGGTAGGCCACGGTCCACTAGGGGGGAGGAAGATGTCGGATGCGGAGGAGAGCTTCATTGCCTCAACCCCCGCCAGCGCCACCGCTGCTGCAGTTATGCCCTTCACCATGCCCTATATCCCGGGAGCAGCTTGGCTACCCCAGTACTCAGGGGAGTCACATACCCTGCATGACTTTAGAGAAAAGCTGGATAGCCTCTTCCAGGTGTACCCCCTCACAGAAGAGCAAAAAGTGAGCATCTTGGTGGCCCAACTAACCGGGGCAGCCAAAAGGGAAGTAAAATCCTGGCCACCTGGGAGGAAGACTGTCGCAGGGATACTAACCCGGCTGAAGGATACCTTTGATACCCGCACCTCAGCCGAGATTAAGCTTAGATTCTACGGGTGCAAGCAGCGAGCGCATGAGAGTATAAGGGACTATGCACTAAACCTACAAGAGGCCCTGAGGGCCATTAAGCAGACCGACCCTGATGGAGTGGGAAACGAGGACAGGCTGTTGACCGAACAATTTATAGAGGGACTATATTGTAATGCCCACCGAACCCAGTTGCGGGCGATGGCCTTACAGGATCCCCATCTGGGCTTTGCACAGTTCAAGGACAGAGCCATCCGGGTGCTCCGAGAACCGGCACCGGGTGGCGTTGTGACCCACAGGCGCCCAGCTATCACTTACCACCAGGAGGCGGCGCCCTTGTCGGCAGGGCCTGTGGGAGCTGATGCGCAGGCTTTGGACAATGACCCGGCTCCAGACCTACACCATCAGGTCCAAGAGCTAGCTAAGAGCGTTGCTGCGCTAACCCGAACTGTGCAGTCTTTACAGGTTTCCACCCCAGGGAAGATCCAGCTGGCATCCGGACCGGAGGACATCCCGTGGCATCGACCAAGGAGGACCCCACCGGCCAGAGGAAGACCCAGTGACCGATACAGCGAAGACGGACGACCCATCTGCCGCCGCTGCAATCAACCCGGACATATGGCAAGGTACTGTTCTTTAAACGGGCACAACCTGGGGTAGAGGGCCAACCCCCAGGAAAAAGATCACCAGGCCCATCGAACTGGCGCGACAGATATGTGGGAGGACGTCCAGTCTTGCCTGTGGTACTGGATGACATTCCCATGAGTGCCCTACTGGACACCGGGTCACAGGTCACCACCATCCCGTACGTGCTCTTTAAGCAGTACTGGAATGACTCGGATATTACCCGCTACCCTGACGACGACTTGAGTATCATCGCCAGCAATGGCCAGCCCGTGCCACAGATCGGATTTAAAGAGGTGACCATCAAAATCGGTAGAGTCGAACTGGCAGCACAGGGACTGATCATTGTAGATATTGACAAGCATGAGAGTCACCCAAAAATAACTCTAGGAACTAATGTAATTGAAAATTGTCTTGCAGAGGTGATTTTCCTTTTACAGCAGGTTGCCAAGAACGCCAGCTCCGGCGAGCAGCGGGTGCTCCAGAAAGAGATCCGGGCACTGATGCGACGGCAACAGGTGGAACTCTCCGGCGGTGAGATTGGTAGCGTAAGAATGTGTGACCCTTTTCCTATTGCCATGCCCCCAAAAAGTGAAATGATGATTTGGTGCCGGGCAGCTATTGGCCTGAGAGGTAGAGATTACCAGGCAATGGTAGAACCAGTTTACTCAGACAGTAGGCCCACCATCTTGACAGCACGGGGGGTGGTTAATGTACGCCATGGGAGGGTGCCCGTTCGCATAATCAATATCGGGAAGAGGGAAGTGTACCTGCCCCGGTATGCCACGCTAGCCAAATTATATACCATTAACCAAAATGCTATACAATCTGTGGAACCCTTGCCTCCATCTCACCCGGAGGAAGGTAACGGCTCTAAGAAAACAATGGAGGACTAGTGTCAGCAACTACATTTGGGTACTGACTCCACTCCCTCACATCAGAAACAGGGAGTCTATCGGGTGGTTCAAGAGTACGAGAGAGTGTTTAGTAAACACCCGTTAGACTTCGGGCGAGTCAAGGGGGTAGAACACCACATCCCCACGGGAGACCATCCTCCCATAAAAGAGAGGTATCGACCCGTACCCCCTGCACACTACCAACACGCCAAGGGGATGCTTAGAGACATGAAGGAGGCTGGGGTGATCAGGGATAGCTGTAGCCCCTGGGCAGCTCCACTAGTCTTAGTCAGAAAAAAGGACAACACCATGAGGATGTGTGTAGATTACCGGAAAATCAACCGTATCACACACAAGGATGCGTACCCCTTACCAAGGATAGAGGAGTCATTGGCTGCTTTAAGATCTGCTAACTTCTTCTCTACCTTGGATCTCACTAGCGGGTACTGGCAGGTTCCTGTAGCAGAGGCGGACTGGGAGAAGACCGCATTCACCACCCCGATGGGACTTAGCGAGTTCACCTGCATGCCGTTCGGACTCTGCAACGCACCAGGAACCTTCCAACGACTAATGGAGTGTTGTCTGGGCCACAGAAACTTCGAGACGGTCCTGTTGTACCTGGACGATGTCATCGTATATTCCAAGACGTATGAGGACCACCTGAAACACCTGGCGGAAGTGTTTGAAGCTCTGGCGAGTTACGGCCTAAAGGTGAAACCCTCCAAGTGTCACCTCCTGAAACCAAAGGTGCAGTACCTGGGACACGTGGTGAGCGCTGACGGAGTGGCTCCCGACCCTGATAAGATCACCGCAATTAAGGAATGGCCAAGCCCCTCCAGCGTAAAAGAAGTGCGGCAGTTCCTCGGGTTGGTAGGCTACTACCGAAGGTTTATTCCCGGTTTCACCAAAAAGGCAGCACCTATGCAGGACCTCCTGATAGGCCAGTCCCGGAAGGCCAAGAACCAGAAGCCGCCCTTCAAATGGGAGGAGCTGGAAGAAGAGTCCTTCCGCCAGCTGAAGATGGCCCTCACGGGGGACGAAATCCTGGCGTACCCGGATTATAGCCAGCCCTTTATCCTCTACACCGACGCCAGTAACATCGGGCTAGGAGCCGTACTGTCCCAGATCCAGCAGGGGAAGGAACGAGTAATCGCCTACGCCAGCCGAAAGCTGCGACCCACCCAAAGGAACCCCGAGAATTACAGCTCATTTAAGCTAGAGTTCCTGGCCGTAGTATGGGCAGTCACCGAGCGCTTTAAGCATTACCTCGCTTCTTCCCGGTTCACCGTGTACACGGATAACAACCCGTTGACACACCTGGACACGGCAAGACTCGGTGCCCTGGAGCAGAGGTGGATGGCCCGTCTGTCCAACTACGAGTTCACAATCAAATACCGGGCCGGACGCTCCAATACCAACGCGGACGCCCTGTCCAGGATGCCCAACCTGCCGGACGAAGGAGAAGATCCGGAGGGACTGGAAGAAGTTGAACTCCCTGCGTTCCACCGTCATGGGACTATCCAGTACTCCCACCGGGTAAGGAGTAAGCAGGCTGCTACGTTGAACCCCTTACCTCACTACAACTGGGCGGAAACGCAAGACAGCGACCCTGCCGTCCGCCTGGTGAAGGAGATGCTGACTCGCCCGGAGGCTTGCCTTGAACCAGACGCTCCGGAGGAAGCCAAACAACTATGGGCAGAGAGGAGTCGACTGTTCCTTTACAAGGGGAAGTTGTGCCGCAGAATGGTTAACTCCCGGACGCATGAACTACTCTGGCAAGTAGTGGTGCCACGAAGAGACGCAGCCATGGTGATGGAGGCATACCACGACGGAGCTGGACACTTCGGGTGGAAGAAGCTGGAGTTCCTGCTGCGCGAGCGATTCCACTGGGTAGGCATGAGGGGAACCATTGAGAAGTGGTGCAGAGACTGTGGCCCGTGCAACCTAAGAAGGAAGGACCGTGCCAGCCAGAAGACTCCCCTGCAGTCCATCGTCACCCGACAGCCGTTGGAACTGGTAGCCTTGGATCATGTAAAACTGACCCCAAGCAGAAGTGGCTACGTCTACGCACTAACCATCGTGGATCACTACTCCCGGTTCTTGGTTGTCGTCCCCGTCAAGGACTTAACAGCTCGAACAGCAGCGAGAGCCTTCCAGCAGCATTTCTGCCGTCCACACGGGTACCCGGACCAAGTGTTGACAGACCAGGGACCTGCCTTTGAAGCGGAGGTCTTCCAAGAATTCTGCACTCTGTATGGCTGCCGGAAGATAAGGACGACACCCTATCATCCGCAAACTAATGGACTTTGTGAGAAAATGAACCAGGTGGTAATGGATCTTCTGAAAACGTTGCCCCTGGAAGAACGCAGTCTGTGGCCTGAGAAGCTGCCCGATCTGGTGGACCTATACAACCACATCCCGGTAGGTTCCACCAACTGTACCCCGGCTTACCTAATGAGGGCAAGACCTGGTAAGTTACCTGTTGACCTGGAAATGGGAGTCCTGACACCCGAGGACACTTCACCAGAAGCAGACTGGGACACAGAGAGGCAGCAGCAGTACCGGAGAGTACAGGAGAACGTGGAGCGAAGTCTCTGTCAGGCTAGGGAAAGACAAGAGAAAACTTACAACCAGTATGCTCCCGCTGTTCCCCTGGTACCCGGAGAGCAGGTCTTGAAGAGGAAGAGACGGCTCCACAAGTTGGACGACCAGTGGGAGAAGGACCCGTACACCGTACTGCCCTCAAGCCACGAGAACCCGAAGGTTTGTACCATCAGTAAAGACGGAGGGGAAACTACAGCCATTGTATCCCGGGACCACCTGAAGAAGTGTCCCGAACAACTGAGGAACCCTGAAGAGGAACAAGAAGACCATCGACCCGTAGAGGAAAGGGATGATATGGTTAGTACTGTGCTCGGGGACTTCCCTCGGTCTTGGACTCAAGTCAATGGTGCAGTTGTGGTACCCGTACTCACCTTCCTCCAACCAGCATCCCAAGCACCTACGGAGCAACAGGTAGAGCTGGAAGAACAGCCGGTCCAGGAGGCAGAAGACCCCACACCCGCAGACCAGGAGGATCAACCCTCTGCTTGCAGTGAGCCTGCCATATCCCTAGTGAGCCAAAGAGCCGGTAGACAGCTGCCCAGTTTACCCTTGACAGCTCCTACACCCTGTAGTTCAGGGCTAGACAGTCAGCTCCGTAGGTCCACTAGGGCCACTAGAGGCCAGTTACCCGCACGCTGGAGGATTTAAAGTGTATAAATTGTTTTATTTATGTTTACCTGTGTATTGTTGCTTGTGTATAATTTTGTGTTTCTAGTTATTTTTAGGAATCCTTGGTGGATCTACCGGGAATCCTTGTACAATTAGTTGGAGCGTAACCCAGGATGGACTAGAGACTGTTAAGGACTCGGGGTAGGACAGACCCCTACCTGGTTACGTCTCCCTGTTTTGGTGAAATGGACACCTTTGTTTCTTCAAAGACTGCACCCGGTTACGGACATGCCGTGACCACCTTTATGTGTTTCTTTATTGTATTGTTATTGTTATATCTTGTTATGTTTTTCTAAAATATGTTTAGTCCCGGAGTACTAAATTTCACTAGGGGGGAATGTGGCACCCCAGGGGTCTGGTTTCCACAGTAACAAGCAATGTTATGTCTGAGAGCAGGTGGGAGGTCTCTTGGCCAGGGATCCTGTGCATGCCACACCTCCTGCCCAGTCTTGGGAGGGGAAGACCTTCCCCTATATAAACCCGGGGCTGAAGCAGGGTTAGTCAGTCAAGGAGAGTAGAGACAAGAAACAGTCACAGGAAGAAACAGCAGAAGCTCAGTGGGAGCAATACTACTACAAGTCAGGTGCTGGCAGCTGCAGAGCTCGCCCTGACTGAGAAGCTTTCTTACCGGACCCGGCGTCCGAGGCTGTGGGGACTAACTCTTAACCAGCAGCAGAAGCCGACCGGCAGGGGATTTCAGGTCCTCAGGCCCAGAAACCCGAAGGCACGGTCACACGCGTGGGACCAGCGCCGCCATCGTGGAGCGGAAGCCATTAGAAGGCCCCGAGTCACCGGCCATACGGGTGAGCACCACACGGTACACTCAGGGACGTGGGCTACTTATATCCGCTTCTAGCAAGGTAGCCAGAAGAGTACAGTCAGTTTGGGAGGCCTACAACTCCGCCTGGCCAGGGGAGATCCCATCTGCTCAAGGACTGACCAGGCCCCGTTCGCTAGCAAGTACTCCGGGAGGGTCTATCGTTGTTACCAGTAAAGACCCTGAATTACACCGCACCGTCTCTGAGTGGTTCCTGCTACCCTCATCTTCCACGTCGGCTGCCCTGAGGCCATACCCCTCCCGTTGGGGGTTATACTATCACGCTGCACAATTCTACACCGGCCTCAGCGGTCTGCCCTGCAGCGGCAGCTCCATAGCTGCAAATCAACGGGTGGCGTAGTCGACACTCAAATAACATCTATCAAGACTGCCACACACTGAGTTGACTCCCTCGGCACGGACCGGGTCCCCGCCACTCGGAGACTACAACCCTCATCTGATCCGGTTCCGGGTAAGCCCCCGTGCGCGAGATGCTGCGCGACACAGCAGGCCCAGGGGCGCGTCACAAGACATATGAAAACCCACATAGAGTTTGCTCAAAAACACATGAAGGACTCCCAGACTATGAGAAATAAGATTCTCTGATCTGATGAGACGAAGATAACGTTTTTTGGTGATAATTCTAAGCGGTATGTGTGGAGAAAACCAGACACTGCTCATCACCTGCCCAATACAATCCCAACAGTGAAACATGGTGGTGGCAGCTTCATGCTATGGGGGTGTTTTTCAGCTACAGGGACAGGATGACTGGTTGCAATTGAAGGAAACATGAATGCGGCCAAGTACAGAGATATCTTGGATGAAAACCTCTTCCAGAGTGCTCTGGACATCAGACTTGGCCGAAGGTTCACCTTCCAACAAGACAATGACCCTAAGCACACAGCTAAAATAACAAAGGAGTGGCTTCAGAAAAACTCTGTGACCATTCTTGACTGACTCAGACCTAAACCCAATGGGGCATCTCTGGAGAGACCTGAAAATGGCTGTCCACCAACGTTCACCATCCAACCTGACGGAACTGGAGAGGATCTGCAAGGAAGAATGGCAGAGGATCCCCAAATCCACGTGTGAAAAACTTGTTGCGTCATTCCCAAGAAGACTCATGGCTGTACTAGCTCAAAAGGGTGCTTCTACTCAATACTGAGTTAAGGTTCTGAATACTTATGACCATGTCATGTCATATCTCAGTGTTTTTTTTAAAATAAATTTGCAAAAATTCCTACATTTCTGGTATTTTTCAGTCAAGATGGGGTGCAGAGTGTACTTTAATGAGAAAAAAATAAACTTTTTAGAATTTACCAATTGGCTGCAATGAAACAAATAGTGAAAAATTTAAAGGGGTCTGAATACTTTCCGTACCCACTGTATAAAATGTCTCAGTGTAGCCTTAGCCTAAGACATATGTGCATTTTGAAGGGTAAAGGCCCCCATAAATATTAGCATAAATTGTCGAACCTGTTAATGTAAGGAAGTGAAGGTTTTGCTCACATCTTCCCTCGAAGAATCAGAGCTGATTCGATGCATTCTGTTGTTCTGCACATGTACTATATTGCATGCCAAATGATTTGTGATGTTATGTGATGAGGTGATCTTCTGCCCAGCAACAGTTAGTTTTTAGGGATAGACAGGGTGAGCATGTCTTGGTGTGGAAGTCGAGTACCTCACCTACGACTACCACCTCAAGCCACGTTACATTAATATCAGCATTCTCAGCAGAGAGTCTTATGTCATTCCTCTGACAGATTATGTGGAGGAAGAAGAATTATCCTGCTTATCTCTGCCCCAATCAAAAGTACTAGCCATTGAAATTCAACATACCAAATCTTTCTCTCCCTCCAACGTCATCTCTCGGGGGAGAGTCCGAAGACCCCCATACACATTAGACTGTTGTCTGATCACATTGATATCAACAGGTTTGCCCATTTTTAGCTTAAAAGGAATCTGTCAGTAAGCTCATCCTCCTAACCCGTCTATATGGACATATAGGTTCAGGGGACCTGGGCTCAGGTTTAGGCTGGATACATGCAATGGGTAACTACCGCTTATAAATATATTTACATCAAAAGCATTTTCTCCTTGATATAGTATTCCATATTAGAGACTCCTTTCAGAAACTGTGATGTATGATACACATGTAATTGTATATGTTTGTCTGCACTTAGGCAACCCTAGTGCATTAGTCTTTTCCTATGAAGAGGCATGTCTTACTTATATGGCCAACTATAGGGTATATATATATGTCTTTTGCTATCACTCACTAATTGTAACTAGACCGAACCATCAAATCTTATATCTGGGATCTTTTCACTGTTTGTTATGTACCCATTATTCTAAATTGATCATGTAACCTCATGAAATACTTTCAGCTCTTGTTCACCAGGCGGCAGCTCTTCCCTCTGAGCTATTCAGTTTGCAGGACAGTTCATTGCTAACTCAGATACTAGTACCTGTGTTGCTCCTGAGTGCCTCTACCCTGTATTGTTCCTGATTGGCTTCATCTTGTGATTTCCTGATTGAACATCCTATATAAACCCAACCTGGCACCTCCTTCCTTCCTCCTTATTGAGCTCCCAGCCTTTAGTCAAACTCTCCTTTCACCTGCTGCCTCATCCAGGACTATACTGCTATTCCTGTGTACCTCTGGCTATTCCTGACTGCGCTACCTGCTTATCCTTCAAGACTATTCTGCTGTTCATGAGTACCAACCTCTGGCTATAACTGACTACTGTATCTGCCGATGCTGCTCCTAGTGGTTGCAGTACCACCACTCCAACCCAGGTCAGTTCCTAACAGAACTGCCCGAAAAATTCAGCGGGGATCGTCATCATTACCATGGATTCCTTAATCAATGTTGTATCTATTTCCAGATGCAACCTTCTTTGTTTACCAGTGACAGGAAAAAGATTCTGTTCATCAATAATCTCCTGACTGATGAGGCTCTTGCATGGGCCTCACCTTATGTGGAAAATTGTGACCTCCTAGATGACTTAGTTTCCTTCATCACAGCTATGGATCAAGTGTTTGATGACCCGAATCGTTGTGTTCCCGCTAAAACCAAGTTGCATAATCTACATCAAGGGCAGTGCTCTGTAGCTGAATACATCTCAGAATTCTGCCCTGGGTGGCAGACACCACATGGAACTTAGCTGCACAGAGGAATCAATTTCAACTAGGATTATCAGAGCTAATAAAGGATGAACTTGCAAGAGTCGAGACCCCTGATAATTTAGAGGACTTTATTCAATTGTGCATCCGAATTGATCAGAGACTCACTGAACATAGAAAGGGAAGGCTGCGAGTATTTGGAAACAATCCTAACTACTCCTTCGCTCAGTCAGCATTGAAAAGCCAACAGGAAATGTAAAGTGTGCCTGAACCTATGCAAATTGATGTAATCTGAAAACCTCTCTCTGCAGTAGAGGAGAGGTGACGTACAGAAAATTTATGCCTCTATTGTGGCAACTCTGGACATTTTGCCATTAACTGTCCTTATAAAAGGAGTATAACTTTCACGAATGCCAAAACTGCAAGCTATTTAGACCTTTCTGAAGGGCTAGATCCGGTTATGCAGACCATCTCATCTGTAATGCAGGATAAAGGCAAAGAGCAAGCACCATCTTCTCATTTTGTCGTTGCCATACAGGTCATAATCGGGAGCTAAAAAATACAATGCTCTGCCATGTTAGACTCTGGAACAGGAGGGAATTTGATGGACTTACAATTTACACTTGATAATAACATTGCAAGTAGGACTAAATCCATGCCAATCGATATGGAAACTGTGGATGAATCACCTTTATCTTTTGTTACTCATGAGACAATTGAACTTGAAATCTGTATTGAACCAATCATCATGAAGCTGTTAGTTTTCATCTTATTTCCTCTCCAAAATTTCCAGTTATGCTAGGAATTCCCAGGTTTTCAACCCATAACCCTTCTATCAATTGGACATCGAGGACCATTACCTTTCCCTCTGAGTACTGTAAGAACAATTGCCATGTTAATTTGCCTGTTCTCAAACAAATTCAAGTATCAAGTAAGATTTTTCATCAGAATTATGATAAACTACCACCTCAGTACCAGCAATTCAGTGAGGTCTGCAGTAAGAAGAAGGCCGATCAACTGTCTCCTCATCATTCTTACGACTGTCCCATTGAATTGCTTCCTGAATCATCCATTCCATTTGGGTGAATTTACAATTTTTCTGAACCAGAATTAAAAGTACTAAAAGAGTACCTACATGAGAATTTAGAGAAAGGCTTCATTCAACCTTCCTCTTCGCCAGCTGGAGCACCCTTATTTTTTGTAGAAAAGAAGGACTCAACCCTGCGGCCATGTATTGATTACAGAGAAATAAATAAGGTTAAAATTGCTACCCACTCCCCTTAATTCCTGAGTTGCTGGAGAGACTACGTTCTGTCAAGATTTTTACCAAACTTGATCTAAGAGGGGCTAATAATTTCATACGAATTCGCCGCGGAGATGAGTGGAAAACCGCCTTTAGAACTAGATATGGACATTTTGAATACCTGGTTATGCCTTTTGGCTTTAGGAACGCCCCTGCCACCTTTCAGCACTTCATTAATGATGTTTTGAGAGCTTTCTTGGATCGATTTGTTGTTGTTTATCTTGATGATATTTTTATATTTTCAGATACCTTGGAGGAGCATCGCAGGCATGTCCAGTTAGTCCTGGAATGTCTACAGGAGAATCATCTCTATATCAAACTCAAATGTGAATTTGAACAAACCAATTTCTGGGATATATCATCTCCCCATAAGGTTTGAGCATGGATCCCAGTAAAATCAGAGAGGTAGTTGACTGGCCTACCCCAAGAAATTTAAAAGACGTCCAGCGCTTTATAGGATTTGCAAATTTCTATAGAAGATTCATTAAACATTTCAAAAATCATTTTACCAATTACTTCACTCACAAAGAAAAAACAAAGTGTTTTTCTGGTCTCCAGAGACACTAGGGGCTTTTGACAAGCTAAAGACTCTTTTCACTTTTGCACCTAGTCCATCCAAATCCTGATCTGCCATCTGTTGTCAAAGTAGATGCCTCAGACTCTGCGGTGGGAGCCATTGTTTCACAGCAGTTTGGAGACAAGATGCAGCTTCATCCATGTGCATTTCTTTCTCATACCATGTCATCTGCAGAAGAGAACTATAACATTGGAAATAAAGAACATTTAGCTATTAAAGTCGCCTTTTCCGAATGGAATGGTTGGGCCTTATTTTTCTCCAGTTTTAATTCTATAATTTCTTATTGGCCTGGTTCAAGAAAAGGAAAGGCTGATGCTCTGTCCAGGATATCTACTGAACGTCAGGAGAGGTCTAACACTGACTATACCATTCTTCGTCCAAAATATTTCTTGGGAATACTGAACACTAAAGAATTTTTAACAAAGATTAAAGATGGATACCAAACTGACTTTTTTCTTAACCATCCTTCTAAAAACATTGATCTTTCTTTTCAGGAGGGGTTTTGGATGCAGAACTACCAAACATATGTCCCCGAATCTGCTTGACTTGAAATCCTCAAACTTGATTCTAAACTTGTAGGACACCCTGGAGTCATGAAAACTCAAAAACTACTGATTTGTTCTTTTTGGTGGCCTGATTGTCTGAGGGATGTCCCTCCTGTTTAACATGTGCACGGGACAAGACGCCACAATCTTCAACCTCTTCCAGTTCCATCCAGGCCTTGGGGATCAATCTCAATGGATTTTATCGTGGACCTACCTCCATCTAAAGAAATTACTGTTGTCCTTGTTGTGGTAGATCAGCTCACAAAAATGGCCCATTTTATTCACACTAAAGAAATTCCCACTGCTGAACAAACCGCAGAATGATGGTCAGCGAGATATTTAGGCTGCATGGAATTCCTGACAATGTAATTTCTGATGGAGGTGTTTAGTTTACATCAATATTTTGGAAAATATTCTGTACAGTTTTAAGAGTTACTGTCAATTTGTCTACTGCCTTTCATCCACAATCCGATGCTCAGACGGAAAGAACTAACCAAACTCTTGAACAATACCTGCGCTGCTATATTTCTTATATACAAGATGACTGGGTAGACTACAGTATTTATCAACAGCAAAATTTGCCTATAATAACTCCAAACACAGTTCTACATCCCAAAGTCCATTTTTTGCTAATTATGGCTTACATCCAGTATTTATTCCTAATATTCCATTTAATACTTCTGTTCCTGCTGTTACTGACAGACTTACAAAGTTGCAGGAAGCCCATAACTGTTTAAGAAGGCCCAAGAAGATTATAAAAAAAACAGCAGATAAATATCACAAAGCCCCTCCTACCCTTCAGGTCGATGACAAGGTTTGGCGATCTACAAAAAATTTGAAAACAAACGTATTGTCTTCGAAATTGGGTCAAAAATTCGTAGGACCTTTTCAAATTTCTGCACAAATTAACCAAGTTGCATTACATGTTTCTTTACCCCCCCAAAAAATCCTCAGACCATTCACAATTAGTCCTATGTCAAAAAAGATAGAACCTTGTTCCCATCTCCACACAGCTCCATTCAGCCCCTCTGTCCGCACAAGATCTGATCTTCAGCTGCCACAGCACAAGACTGCTTCCTGGTATGGGATCTGCCCTGGATAGAGGCCCTGCTCCCTCTTGTAACATCATCCCCTCACAAGAACTGCTCCATTCCATGCGATCTCTCTACCTATCCCTGCATGTACTAGCTACTGCGCTGTGACATGCGGTGAAGCACCACCCACAGCCCAGCCAATCAGGGGGAGTGGCCACAGTCTCAGTGACACTGGGTCATGTGTTTGTGATGCAATGTCAACTTCCAGAGCCCGGAAGTTGACGTGACATCACAGGATATCAGCACAGGAGGCATCCAAGGTCATACAATCGGCACTGAGAGTGCAGGGATAGCTCCCCTCAGTGGCTGAGATGACAGCAAAAGGTATATAAAGGAGAGCTAGTTTTAGTGATGTATATTGAATTGCAGAACATGTAATGTAGTGGGCAACCTCTTTAATCTATGTTAAGATTTTTTATTTATAATTTACTACAATTTTATCTTGGTTTTAACACACCAGAAATAAAAGTGGGAAGTCAGGAATGATGCGTTAAAAAAATGTGTATTTGCAAAGATGAATGATTTTATGCATAGAATACAATGAGCCACCAATGTGAACTTGCATATACCTCTTTACAGTGGTTGGCAACTACTGGACAAGCCCAGCTTAAACAATACAGGACCCCACTGAAAATAAAAACATTGTATACTCATCTCCTTCAGTGGTGCTGTTACAGCAATGTTGGCACAGCTGTTCCCAAAGAGTGACATTACCTGTTGTGTCACCTGCCGGCTGTAGCCAATAAGCAGCTGCTCTTTGGCTTTAGCTCATCAATATTCCATCAGGGCGGACGTCCTCTCTTAATAGTAAAGGCTGCAGCTGACAAACAGACGCCCTTTGGCTGCAACCTGCACGTGGCACACCATGTCACGTCACTCTCCAAGAACATCGCTGCTGACTTTACTGAAACAGCACAACTACATGAGAAAAGTATACACTGTGAATTGAGTAAGCAGGAGTTGGCTTTAAACAGTTTTTGCAACTTTCTGACACCAAAAGTTGCCAAACCTTTAAAGAGGTTGTCAATGTAAAAGTAGTGGACAACCTCTTTAAAGGGGTTTTCGATGCTTTCTGTATAATTTGTGTGTTTATCTAGGTTGCAGAATGCTGACAGTTTGTAATATACTCAGTGTCAGCATTCTGCATGGTGTCCTAGATATCACACTTAATCATGTGAATAGCTCTCTCCTGATTCTGGAGGAGCTGCTCACTCCCCGACTACAGTTTTCCTGTCTGGCAGAGACTGGTCAGTGACGTCACATCAGACACCACCCCCAGTCTCTGCCAGACCCTCCCCCTGCCTCCTGCCCCAGCGTCCAGTGCAGCACACAGTGTGAAGCAGCAGGGAAATGACTCCGCTGATTGGATGAACCAAGAAGGAAAAGGCTTCTACATAGGTGAGTATAATATGCTGTGTGCATCCATCCCTTATCCATCCATCACTCTCATCCATCCATCCCTCCCTCTCTCATCCATTCATCCATCCCTCTCTCATCCATCCATCCCTCTATCATTCATCCCTCCCTCGTCCATCCCTCCCTCATTTATCCCTCTTTCATCCATCCATCAGTCTCTCATCCATCCCTCTCTCATGCATCCATCTGTCCCATCCACCACCCCCAGTCTCTGCCAGACGCTCCCCCTGCCTCCTGCTCCAGCCTCCAGTGCAGCACACAGTGTGAGGCAGCAGGGAAATGACTCAGCTGATTGGATGAGCCAAAAAGGAAAAGGCTTTTACATAGGTGAGTATAATGTTCTGTGTGCATCCATCCCTCATCCATCCATCACCCTCATCCATCCCTCCCTCTCTCATCCATCCATCCCTCTCTCATCCATCCATCTCTCTCTCATTCATCCCTCCCTCGTCCATCCCTCCCTCATCCATCCCTCTTTCATCCATCCATCAATCTCTCATCCATCCATCCCTCTCTCATCCATCCATCCATCCCTATCTCATTCATCCTTCCCTCATCTATCTCTCCCTCATCCATCCCTCTCTCATCCATTCATCCCTTTCTCATCCATTCATCTCTCTCTTGTGGCGCCCTGCTGCGCACTGGTGCCACAGAACCCAGAAGGGTGCATGGATGGACTTCTCCACAAGAGGCCTTCACACATTCACACACCTCCACCCTACCACCTCAGACCAGCAGAGGGAGCCCGTTAGGGATATATATATAGAGGGTGGAGCCAGGCAGCTCAGTTTAGTTTAGTGTTAGTGACTAGTCTCTCAGTCAGAGAGAGAGTGTGCTGGCACTTAGACCAGTGAAGAGGCAGCACGCTGGCTGCTGTGCTTAGGCGAGCCAAGGCCTACAGCACGAGGTGAAGCCTAGTGAGGGCCCTGAGTGTGGCCGAAGGCGAGAGGAGAAGGAAGAAGTAGCGAGGGGGCAGAGGAGCATACCAGGCTCACCCCGAGATATATACCGGACACCGGGTCTGCGCCTACGGGGTCCCTTTATACCCAGTAGGGACCACCGGAACCCCTGGAGGACTACAGGTCCCAGGTTTACCAAACGCTGACTACAGTACCAGGGCTAGGAGTCACAGAGGCCCCAGCATCCAGGGAGAGTGATCTCCAAGAGAAGGCCCTACCACCAGGTCAGCAGGTGCAAGAGAGAGAGAGACAGTAACCAAGCTAGGCCTAGCTCCAGGCAGGTCAGAAGCTTAGTGAGTAAAGCCACGGATCAGGAGGCCCTATACCTGCTCACTGGGGAGAGTCCAAAAGTGCACCCTTCGTCCGGAGTACCCTGGACCGTGCCTGCATCATCACCAGTAAAGGTACTGAAGCTTACCCCCGTGTGAGTGTCCGCCTTTCCTCCGGGACCTTCCTGTCGTCTCTCACCAGCATCCACCATCTACCCCTACACTGCCCTGAGGCCCGCTCCACC
This sequence comes from Phyllobates terribilis, assembly GCF_046119375.1. Lineage (NCBI taxonomy): Eukaryota > Metazoa > Chordata > Amphibia > Anura > Dendrobatidae > Phyllobates > Phyllobates terribilis. The sequence continues at coordinate 901,030,157 of NW_027362761.1, read as the reverse complement.
TGTGGGGAGCCGTCCTAACAAAGCTGCCCAAACACCTGAATCAGAGGACTGTCGTCGCGCTGGTAATCCTTATCAGACACCTCAGGTGGTGTCACAAACTTACTATAAATCCCCTATAAATATCCCCTTTTTGTTGACCACCCTGGGCCACGGACAGGGCCAGACACCGTGATATCCCCCACCGGCATCCTTAGGCCTGGCACCGGGTACCCCACGGCCCAGGGGGTGCGTCAAACTTTGGCGTCAAGAACAGGATTTTGTGCCTGTTGCAGCGAACAGGATTGCGTGCCTGTTGCCACCGGGTACTGTGCACCTTTATTGAACTGAACTGTGTGTTAAACTGCGGTGAGGATCGCCGCCATTATCGCGCAGCAGCGCGGGAAGAAGAAGGGCGTAACCCCGGGAACCTGGGAGGCGTAACTGCTAAAGCGAGCGAAGCCCAGGACACGCCCCACGCCTCGACGTCGAACCAGGAAGCGTCAGGTCCTGGAAGCAGTCCAGTGGACGCTCTGACGTCAGACGCGAGCGACGCAAGGTCCTGGAAGAAGACCGTTGCCTGCGGAGCTGCGGCCTACCCGAAAGCGGTAAAGAAGGTAGGCCACGGTTCGCTAGGGGGTGCAACGATGTCCAAAGCCCAGCAGAACACCAGGGTACCGGTTAACGGCCCCGATGTTCCACTTGCGCTCGGCACTGAGCAGGCTGAAGCAGCCGCTCCACCAGCAGGGCCTGTAATCCCTGTCATACACATAGCCCTATCGTACATTCCTGGAGTGAAGTGGCTCCCCCAGTACAGCGGCAGACCAGATACGCTGTCCGGATTTAAAAGGAGAATATGCGGTGTGCTGGACATGTACTCGATGACAGGCAAACAGAGAGCCGCTGTTGTACTTGGACAATTGACTGGTGCTGCAGAGCGGGAAGTTGAAACCTGGTCAGCCGCAGACCAGGAATCAGTATCCATCATATTTAAAAAGCTGCAAACTGTTTTTGAGAATCACACTGAGACAGACCTCCGGATGAGGTTCTACAATTGCTCTCAGAAACCTGAGGACAGTGTCCGGGACTACGCCTGGCGCTTACAGGAAGCCCTGCGGGCCCTGAAACAGGTTAGTCCAGCCAGCATACAAAATTAAAATAAAAAGCTGACGGAACAGTTCATCCGGGGGTTGAGATCTCAGGAGGAGAGCAGAACTGTACGGTGGTGGGCCTTAGATCATCCAGATGCCACCTTTGACACCCTTAAGGACATGGCTATTAAGGGTCTGCAGCCCCTGGAACCATCAGATACTGCTATCCAGCGTTACCAGGGTGGGGCCACCCCAGTGCCCGCAGCACCCACTGCTCCTTCATTAACGGCTGACACAAAAATGCAAACAGTGCCTCCTAGCGAGCTGGACAGCCTGCGCTCTATAGTGCGCCAGTTAAGTAAAACCCTGGCCACTGTCATAAGCACCCTGCAGTCACAGACGGAGACTGAGCCGGAGAGGGGGATCCTACTGGCCGACAGCCCTGAGGATGTCCCCTGGATGAGGAGAAGAAGGAGGACAACGCCACCCCGGAGGAGGACAACGCCACCCCGTGGGAGGACCAACGACCAACGTCGCCCTCCAGGAGAATTCATCTGCTACCACTGCCACAAGGCAGGCCACACAGTGCGGAACTGTCCTTTAAACGAGAAAACCCTGGGGCCGAGGGCTGACACCCAGGGATAGACCAATCAGGCCCATCAAACTGGTACCACCGATTCGTGGGAGGAAGACCTTTCCTGTCCATTGTGCTGGACGGCATAGCGACACCTGCTCTGCTGGACACTGGATCTCAGGTAACCATCATGCCTGATTTCCTCTACAAAAGGTTCTGGTCCATAGACGAACTTCACCCGCCAGATCCAAACCTCTCCGTGTATGCCTCCAATGGCCTTACCCTCAACCTAGTCGGGGTTAAGGATGTGGCAGTAAAGGTGGGAAGAGTGGAACTGAAGGACCAGGGACTAATTGTAGTAGAGACTAATCCTGATGATACAGACTTGTATATGGTACTTGGCACAAATATTGTTGGTAACTGTTTAGGAGAAGTGTTGTTCTTGCTCCAACAGATGGCCGACACTGCCAAACCAGGGCAGAGGAGGGTGCTCCAGAAAGAGATACGAGCCCTTATGTACCAGCAACAGGTAAAGCTAACAGGTGGTGAAATTGGTAATGTACGGGTGACAGACCCGATACCCATTGTGATTCCCCCGATGAGTGAAATGCTGATTTGGTGTAGAACCGCAATAGGTCTCAAGGGACAGAACTACCAGGCGGTGGTGGAGCCCATTAGCTCAGAGCACAGACCTACACTCTTAACTGCCAGAGGGGTAGTGGATGTATGCAATGGAAGGGTGCCCGTATGCCTCCTAAACTATGGTGAGGATGAAGTCAAATTACCACGATATGCCACTGTTGCCAGATTGTACACTGTAAACAACAACGCTATCCACACAGTGGAGTCCTTAACCTCACCAGACAGAGTGGAGGATAACGACTCGGAAACCCAGTGGGGGATTGGTGTCAACAGCTCCATGTTGGGACTGACGCCACTCCTGTCCATCAGAAACAGGGTGTACACAGGGTGGTTCAGGAATACGAGGGAGTATTCAGCAAACACCCACTTGATTTCAGGAGGATTAAAGGGGTACAACACCATATACCCACAGGTGACCATCCACCCATCAAAGAACGTTACAGGCCCATACCACCAGGACACTACCAGAAAGCGAAGGAAATGTTGCATGACATGAAGAAGGCAGGGGTAATAAGAGATAGCTGTAGCCCCTGGGCAGCTCCCCTGGTCCTGGTCAGGAAAAAGGATGGAAGCATGAGGATGTGTGTAGATTACCGACAGGTAAACCGCATAACACATAAAGATGCATACCCTTTGCCCCGTATAGAGGAATCCCTGGCTGCACTAAAGTCTGCAAATTACTTCTCTACCCTTGACCTCACTAGTGGGTACTGGCAAGTAGCAGTTGCTGAGGAGGACCAGGAGAAGACGGCCTTCACTACCCCGATGGGACTCTGCGAGTTCAACAGTATGCCGTTCGGACTCTGCAACGCCCCTGGAAAGTTCCAGAGATTGACGGAGTGCTGTTTGGGACACCGTAACTTCGAAACCGTGCTGCTATTCCTGGATGACGTGATAGTGTACTCCAAGATGTATGAGGACCATTTGAAGCACCTGGCGGAGGTATTTGAGTCGTTGTCCCGGTATGGGATGAAATTGAAGCCTTCCTAGTGCCACCTGCTCAAACAGAAGGTTCAGTACCTGGGGCACATCGTCAGTCCAGAAGGAGTAGCACCAGACCCGGAGAAGGTCACCGCTATCCAGAAATGGCCAGAACCGAAGAACCTCAAGGAGGTACGTCAGTCCCTGGGACTGGTCGGGTATTACCGGAGATTTGTAAAGGACTACACCAAGAAGGCAGCGCCTTTGCAAGATCTCCTGGTAGGACAGTCCAACAGAGGCAACCCCCCCCCCTTCCAGTGGGGTAAAAAACAGTCAAACTATGAGTTCACCATCAAGTACCGGGCAGGACACAAGAACGCCAACGCCGATGCCCTATCCAGAATGCCTCACCAGTCGGACATTGAAGAAGAAGTGGATGACCTGGAGGAGATTGAGCTACCTGCCTTCCACCGAAATGGGATGGTCCACGAGCAGCGCACCTCCAGGAGGTATCGTGGTAAGACACTAAACCCTTTACCTCATCACAGTTGGAAGGAGACCCAGGACAGCGACCCAGTTGTCAGCCGTATTAAAGAACTGATAACCAAGGAAGGTTCCTCCCTGGAGAAGGATGCTCCTCCGCAAGCCAAGCAACTGTGGAATGAGAGAAGCCGGCTGTTCATCTATAGAAAGAATGTAACATACCTGGCGGCGTGCTTGCATAGTGCACCATCTCCCACTATGCAAGATCGCATCTTAAACTTCAGTCCAGTTTGTAAGTCGTGCTCCTGTTCTACTGTGTGCATGCTCTGGTCTGACTGCTTAGGGCGGCGGCCTGGTTACTTCCTGTTTCTTATAGCTGCTGTGGGCGCACTCCTAATGCGTCCCCAGCCTATTGCTGTGAGTCACTGGATATTTAAACCCACTCCACCCTGTAGGAGATGCCTGAGCAACTCTTACCTTCACCGGGCTCCTTGCCTCTGATGTGCCAGGTCCTGTTCTGTTTCTTGCCTGTCCGTCAACCTGGGGGCTGTATTCCCAGGCCTGTCTGAACTATCTCTTAGCCTGTTTGTCCACCTCTCTGGGGACTGTTGTTAGAACCTTGCTCTTAGGTTTTTTCCTTTGCTGGTCACATGACCTTGTTGGCCTATTTAATCCTGCTCCGCCCTTCTGGCTTTGCTGGACTTCATTGTATAACTACTTTCTAGCTAGCCTGTGCTCTGTATCTAACTCTGTTAGTTTGCTTGGTCTACGGACCTCTATGTTCTATATATTTTGTTTGTTCGTCTGTCTGCTACTATTTCTGTTAGGAGGTGTCCATTTTCCTCCCAGTCCTTAGTACTTGTAGGGATTCCTTCCCCACATCTATAGGTCTCCGTACAGACTAGCTTAGGACTTTAGCAGGTCTGATCGCAGGATCAGGTTCCCTGTTACATCGTAGGGATTCAGCTGAGTTCTATCGTAGGGACAGATCTCCTCTCTTTCCTTAGCTCTGGTAGCAGAACATAACAACTGTATACCCAGACTCGCTCCTGTATCTTGTTGCAGTGTCAGTTCCTGTCTGAACACTCTCCTAGCCTGTTTGTCCGCCTCTCTGGGGGCCGTATACCCAGACTCGCTCCTGTATCTTGTTGCAGTATCAGTTCCTGTCTGAACACTCTCCAAGCCTGTTTGTCTCTATGTCCGTACCTTCCCTTTTCCTGCAGTATCTGAACCTGCACCTAACTCCAACTCGTTGTCTCTGTACTTCTGTTTGTGAGTTTTGTGTCCACTCGCTACTTCATGTGTAGTACCTTGTGTGTATCTGGTTCTGCTTGTCCCTTTTCCCTTCCTCCGTATCTTCCTCCTGTGTTCTAGTCATCTTCCTCCTGTGTTCTAGTCATCTTCCTGCATTTTCTTGTCTGTTCCATGTGAACAGAGCCCTGTCCTCTCTGCCTTGTCCGCCGCACCTGCGGTTTCGCTCTGCTCAGCCTTGTCCACCGCACCTGCGGTTTCGCTCTGCTCAGCCTTGTCCACCGCAGCTGCGGTTTCGCTCTGCTCAGCCTTGTCCACCGCACCTGCAGTTTCGCTCTGCTCAGCCTTGTCCACCACACCTGTGGTTTCGCTCTGCTCAGCCTTGTCCACCACACCTGCGGTTTCGCTCTGCTCAGCCTTGTCCACCGCACCTGCGGTTTCACTCTGCTCAGCCTTGTCCACCGCACCTGCGATTTCGCTCTGCTCAGCCTTGTTCACCGCACCTGCGGTTTCGCTCTGCTCAGCCTTGTCCACCGCACCTGCGGTTTTGCTCTGCTCAGCCTTGTCTACCGCACCTGCGGTTTCGCTTTGCTCTGCTTGACTACCGCATCTGCGGCTCTGAACCCGTTTCCCAGTCTGTACTGGACCCTATCCAGCCTGCGCTCCAACATGCTAGTGCCCACCTGTCTGCATACCAGCCGTGCTTGCCAGTGCCCACCTGTTTGCATACCAGTCGTACTTGCCAATACCCACCTGCCTGTCTGCCAGTCTCACCTGCCTGTTCCTGCATTCCCCGGTGTGGGTCAACAACTGTGACCGGGGTCTGACCTGGAGTCGCATCTGGTCCCTCTGCTCGGTTCCTCCTTGGTCCACGGAGTCGACTAAGCCACCGTGTAACCTTGGTCGGATCGGGTTGATTCTTAGTTACGCCCCTCCAGGCACTCCATGGTTCATGGTACAGTGGGATCACTAATCAAGCTCATGCCAGTCAGTCGAGGCGCGAGCGTAACAGAGAAGCTGTGCCGAAGGTATGTCAACCCCAGGACCCATGAGATGGTATGGCAGATAGTAGTGCCCAAGACAGATATCCAGATGGTGTTGGAGGCCTACCACGATCAAGCGGGGCACTTTGGCTGGAAGAAGCTAGAAACCCTGCTGAAGGGTCGGTTTTATTGGGTTGGAATGCGTAGTTCCATAGAGAGATGGTGCCGGGATTATGGACCCTGTAGCCTCAGAAGAAAAGACTACAGCAGCCAGAAGGCACCGCTGCAGCCCATCAAGACAACTCGACCTTTGGAGATCGTTGCCTTGGATCACGTCAAGCTGTCACCCAGCAGGTCAGGATACTCCTATGCCTTGACCATGGTGGATCACTACTCCCGGTTCCTGGTGGTCGCCCCCGCCAAGGATCTGGCGGCAGAGACTGCGGCAAAGACGTTTCAAACATACTTCTGCAGGCCCCATGGTTACCCGGAGCAGGTGCTGACGGATCAAGGCCCTGCCTTTGAAGCCGAATTGTTCAAGGAGTTCTGCCATCTGTACGGGTGTAAGAAGATGGGGACTAGACCGTACCACCCCCAAACCAATGGGTTATGTGAAGAGATGAATAACATAGTCATCGACCTGTTGAAGACCTTACCGCTAGAGGAGAGAAATCAGTGGCCAGACAAACTACCTGACCTGGTAGATCTGTACAATCACATACCTGTGAGTTCCACCAATTGTACTCCAGCATACCTCATGAGAGCAAGACCCGGAAAGTTGCCCATGGACGTGGAGATTGGAGTAGTAGAACCTGAAGCAAATATGTCCACTGAAGACTGGGACACGACGCGACAGGAGCAGTACAGGAGAGTACAGGCCTGTGTCGAAGACAGTCTAAATAGGGTGAGAGATAAGCAGGAAGCACAGTACAACAAGAGTGCACCAGCAGAACCCTTAACACCTGTAGAAGTTGTGCTAAAACGAAAAAGGCAAAACCACAAACTTGACGACCAGTGGGAAAGAGAACCTTACACTGTGTTGAATTCCAGATTCGACCATAGGAAAACCTGTCTAATTAGCAAAGACGGAGGAAGAACAACTGCAACGGTATCGAGAGACCATCTGAAGTTGTTCCCAAGTCTGTTGAAGCCCCAGAAGGAAGTGCCTCTCACCGTACTGGAGGAGCCTAAAGAAGAAGTACTCCATACTGTCTTAGGAGATTTCCCGGCAGATTGGCCTCAACTGGATGGAGCTGTAATAATACCTGTGATACACTTCTATCAACAGCCAGAAGACCCTCCACTGCAAGTAAGACCTGTAAGTGCCCCAGAAGAGCCTGCTCAGGAAGAATCCCTGGAAGAAGGATCACCGGCTGAAGAAGAGCAAGAAGGCCCTGCCAATGGTATACTTGCCAGTCCCGTAGAGAGGTTAAGGCAGTCTTGCAGTCCACCAACACATAGAGCTGATAGAGTGGAAAATAGCACAAGCATCCATACTACACGCATCCTAGTACTACGTAGATGATCGCGTAGCACAAAAGGCCAGACCCCTGTCAGGTATAGAGAGTAAATAGAGAAACACTGACAGTATAAATAGATACCCCGTAGGGTGTGTTCTTGTAATAATTTCATGTATTTATTTATTGATGTATTTTGCCTTGCTAATGGACAATTTATGTGACATGGACACTTCTCATTGCATTTAGTTACCCGTAAGGGTATATATATAAAGGACTCGGTGGCTGAGGACTGTGAGCAGCCCAAAAACTGTCATGTACATAGTTGCACTCCCTGGAGTGCCTTTTAAGCGACCTCAGAACAAAAACCTGTTTGGCGTGACAGAAGTCATGGTCCGATGCCGGATCACCTGTGCCCTGCAGCCATGCCCAGGGCCTACGTGGAGGGTTTACGGACAGGTCCCTCAAGCTACCTTTGCACTTTAACCAGTGAGAGGGATACCCTGTTGGGATCTCACTGGAACTGATTTGAGAAACTCTGAAGATACTTTATATTATTGTATTATAATGTTACCTGTAACGTTCAAGAAAAGTGCCTCCCATAAAGGGAAGAAATGTTATTGTTTAACCTGTTTTGAGAAAAATGCTTCAGTCCAGGAGTACTGAGTTTTACTAGGGGGGGATGTGGCGCCCTGCTGCGCACTGGTGCCACAGAACCCAGAAGGGTGCATGGATGGACTTCTCCACAAGAGGCCCTCACACATTCACACACCTCCACCCTACCACCTCAGACCAGCAGAGGGAGCCCGTTAGGGAAATATATATGGAGGGTGGAGCCAGGCAGCTCAGTTTAGTTTAGTGTTAGTGACTAGTCTCTCAGTCAGAGAGAGAGTGTGCTGGCACTTAGACCAGTGAAGAGGCAGCACGCTGGCTGCTGTGCTTAGGCGAGCCAAGGCCTACAGCACGAGGTGAAGCCTAGTGAGGGCCCTGAGTGTGGCCGAAGGCGAGAGGAGAAGGAAGAAGTAGCAAGGGGGCAGAGGAGCATACCAGACTCACCCCGAGATATATACCGGACACCGGGTCCGCACCTACGGGGTCCTTTTATACCCAGTAGGGACCACCGGAACCCCTGGAGGACTACAGGGCCCAGGTTTACCAAACGCTGACTACAGTACCAGGGCTAGGAGTCACGGAGGCCCCAGCGCCTAGGGAGAGTGATCTCCAAGAGAAGGCCCTACCACCAGGTCAGCAGGTGCAAGAGAGAGAGAGACAGTAACCAAGCTAGGCCTAGCTCCAGGCAGGTCAGAAGCTTAGTGAGTAAAGCCACGGATCAGGAGGCCCTATACCCGCTCACTGGGGAGAGTCCAAAAGTGCACCCTTCGTCCGGAGTACCCTGGACCGTGTCTACATCATCACAAGTAAAGGAACTGAAGCTTACCCCCGTGTGAGTGTCCGTCTTTCCTCCGGGACCGTCCTGCCATCTCTCACCAGCATCCACCATCTACCCCTACACTGCCCTGAGGCCCGCTCCACCTGTGGGGAGCCATCCTAACAAAGCTGCCCAAACACCTGCCTCAGAGGACTGTCGCAGTGCTGGTAATCCTTACCAGCACCTCAGGTGGCATCACGAACTTACTATAAATCCACTATAAATATCCCCTTTTTGTTGACCGCCCTGGGCCACGGCCCGGGCCAGCCACCGTGATATCCCCCACCGGCATCCTTAGGCCCGGCACCTGGTACCCCACGGCCCAGGGGGCGTGTCACTCTCATCCATACCTCTCTCATCCATCCATACCTCTCTCATCCATCCATCCTTCTCTCATCTATCCACACATCACTATAGACTGAGTTTCTACAGCAGCTGAAGTGTATTATATGGTATATATATGGAGTGCAGTGATTGTGCTGCTTTCCACAGATGAGGACACTGCTCTGCACTTTCCAATACTGGAGTGATGACAGAGGTCAGTGCTGGGGCAGATACTGACAGCCAATGAGCGCACAGAGGGTTGGGCTGGACACTGAGGCTGGGCAGTGCCAGCTCTGACTGTGAGGTTAGATAATACAGGGATCTATCAAGTTTGGTAGACTCACAGGTAAACAAAGTGGGTGCAGGGAATGATGTGGAATTCAGGAGGAACGAAAGGCAGAAAGAAAAAGCTAAAGTGAAGTGAAGTATATTATAAAATAGCACAAAATAGCTTAAAATTTAATTGAAGTTTGTGGTTGGACTACTTCTTTAAGTCGTCAAATTAAGATTAAAATGTACCAAAAAAAAATAAACATTTAATGAAATCTTCTAAATCATCAGGATAACAATAACTGTTGAATTGATGCAAAAAAAAACCTGAAAAAGTAAAAAAGAAAAGTATCAGAAGTTATATAGACAATAAGGCGCGAATACTAAAACCACTAAAAAGGAGCAAATTACTTCAGAAAACTGGAAAACAAACAATGATGAATTGGGCCATGGTGTCCAGGTTTATCCACTCCCTTGCTTAAGCAACATCAACAATTTATGCACCAAAATGTGCCAAATATGTAGACTGAGCTTAAAATTTTGCAATAGTAATGATCATTTGGTTGCAATTATACAGACACTCTTAAAAGTGATGAAACGAGTCATTTAAATTATGGAGGCACATATTGTATGTGATAGAGAATATTGGAAGACTGAACTCTTAGGCTTGACTCGCCAAACAGTTTTTGCCAAAATTCTATCCTATAACTGTTTTGAATGCACACCTTCTGGCGCTTTCACCCCAGTCAGGTCTAGTTCCGCCAACTTTTTGCCAAGTGGGCTGCCAAGAAGGATGCGGCTGGACAAAGTTAGCATAATTTATACCACAAAAGTGGTATAATAAATAAACACTGGGTATTATTTTGATGGTGCACAGCAGCTGAAATATACACCAAATTCATTAAGTGTTGTTCGGTACTTTATATTAATGACTTTTTTAGGACAGGTCATCAATATTGCATAGGTGGGGATGCATCACCCAGCAACCCCACCAATTTGCTGTTGTTAGTGCCAGCAGTGGCTGGATGTTCTCAGTTGGGGAGCGGAACAACAGAGCTGTATAGGGATGGATCTGCAGTACCCCACTGGGGCCACTATACAGTTGAGAGAGCTGTGTCCAAAACTGAGCACATCCGACCTTTGCTGACACCAACAACAGCTGAATGGTGGGGGTGCTGGGTATTGTAACCCACCGATCGACCTATCCTAAAGATAGGCCATCAATATAAAGTAACAGACAACCCATTTAAGAGGTGTATCTCTCTTAATGAGTTTGGTGCATATTGCTCCAGAGCACCCTCGATTCGAAGACTGGCATACCTAATGTCAGTCTTCATGAATCGGGTCCTTAGATCCTTGATATTGAGCTTTATATGTATATTCCAAGAGGCGCTATCTGTATCAGACAAAGAGATATTCTGGTTTGCTGGACACTACCATGACCAATGCACTATTGGCTTATAATGAGGTCTATAGCATTCCACCAAGGTGTCCTTGAAGGTATAGTACATTTAATGAAAAGGACAGTATTCTAACATTTTTCATGTGGTGTGAAAATTTCTTTTTTTATCAATTTTTCATCTATATACTAATAACTTACTTTTAATATTATACCATTGTAACCACACATTTGTCCATTTACACTTACAAAATGGCAAAGCTTTAAAGAGGTTTGTGTGCCCACATAAGGAAAGCTCATATCCACCCGCAGGAACTGCCTGTCTTCAGCCCTGATAAGTTTAACCGGCAGTGAAGAGTTTCATTTCAGAGTCTGTTTGGTAAAGGAAGCAGAGAAAAGTATGTTTCCCAAACACCTTTTGTTAGAGGCAGAAAGGGAATCATCTGTCATTCAGGTTGTGTTTCTCAACTGAAGAACGGTATTGTGGTCACTGCTTTTTCGGAGAGATAAGCCAATCAGGCATGGTTAAAGCAGCATTTAAATGTATATCCTGCTAACAAAAAAATCCACACCACAGAAATGTGTGAATCATAGCTTTGAAAAGTGAAAAGCACAAGCAAATAAAATGATTTGCACAGCCAGGGATTGGTTTTAGACTGAGGTTTTTTAGGCTTATGGACTGACAATAAGATACACAGACATGCCGGTCAGCTGAGGTGGAAACTCAAAATTAAAGTTAATGTCTTTAAATGCACTTTTTTGGTATGCTAAGAGGATTTTTTTGAGCAGCGGAGCATATATGGTACAAATGAAATATACTTTTAGTGTAAGTAGAAATCCCCTAATGTCTCTGTATATAGTTTCCAGCCTGTTGTATCTTTAGGACAAGGAAGTTGGACACTAATTGAATTCACTTTCCAAATAATATATATTGTATATTCAACAATTAGGCTAGGTTCCCACATTGAATATTTGGAACGTTTATTTCCTGTTGGGTAGATTTTGAAATCCTGTGGTACGTTTTTGAAATCCATAGCATGTCAATTTCTCTTGTGGTAAATATGTATTTTATTTGTGGATTTTCCTTGTACCATAGCATGAGATGAGGAAAATCCATAGATTAAAAACTCCAAGTACGCTTCAGTGCTTTTCCACACATGACTTTATGAATGAAGCTTTATCAATGCTAGGTATCTCAGAAATCAGGGAATTTCTAATTCAAAGTCGCTTTAATTAACCAGTCCTGATTAGGCACATTTTTAGGTTTTATAATACATGCCCTTTTGACTACTCTAAATTTTCATTATATTAAAATTATTTTTGCCTCTTTTTTTTTGCAATACATAGGGCTTAATTTTTAAGTCATTTTTCCATTGCTGATATTTGGGAAAAAAACTAAATACATGTCTATTTTTCACATTTATTTTTACAGCCACAACGAACACATTGTAAGTTGTGTTCCCTTTTCCATAAGAATTATTTTTATATATTGGACATATTTTTTTGGGGGGGGGGTTAGAGGCAGGGCTAGAAACCGCAATTCCGATTGGTGTCTTTTTGTTAAGCTTTGTTTTAATTTTTTTTTATGCTTTATTTATTTAGCAAACTATGCCGCACATGAGGTCTTGAACATAAGGAGAATTTGTGGATATCTCCTGCTCCGTCGTGTATAGAAGATGTCCGTTTTCAAAGGTTTATTGAACATGCGGTTTTATTTGACGCATTTCAAAATAACAGATACTTCTTCTTCAGGAACAATCACATATATTGAAATGTGGTTGTCTTTCTGAAGAAGAAATATCTGTTACTTCAAAATGCGTCAAATAAAACCACATGTTCAATAAAACTTTGAAAATGGACATCTTCTATACATGGTGAAGCGGGAGATATCCACAAATTCTCTTTATCTTCATTCCCATCAGTTTGACAGCCCGTAGATCCAAAACATTGATTTCAAATGTTTAAATTATAAATCAGGTTAGCGCAATCTGATACAAATCTTTTTAATGTGTCTGTCAGATAAGACCTTATATGCGCTATTATCTCTGCTTTTCGCTGTTTTTAACTTGGCACATAAGGTCTTAAAAGACCTTTATGGGACATTTGAATAAATTAATACATTTGTTTTATTGCAGATTTCCCCTGAAACTGGGGAGATATATTAGCCCCAGTTACAGGATAAAATCAGTTTCTTCTCTGCATAGCAGAGCTGACTGGGTTTCCTAGGATTTAGCAGCTAATGTATTCTCCCTACACCCAGAGATCATGTGATCACTTGGTCAAGAGGAGGAAATCCTAATCCATACACAACACTTGTTCAGTGCTGTGGATCGAGAAGGTAGACATGATAATAAATCATATCTTCCTTCTCTGCAGGGAGTCTAGTTGTGTCTGACAGTCAGATCTCTGCCCCCACAACTACAGAATGTGTATTGCAGTTTTAGTATGTTGCTGCAGAACAGAATGGGGACTGCGCAGATGTTCATAGTCTATAGGCAGTCCTGAAGTTGTTAAAATATGACATACCAAAAAGACACGGAAACCACAGCTGAAAAAATGTGATAAAGTGCACACATTTGTAAATCAGGTGTTGTCTCGATTACACCAAATGTAATAATCAATGGCTTCATTAGTGGCATCAGGTGTGCTTGAGATAAAATACATCAAATACCAGGACTGGCTAAGGGTTTTTTGACTGTGACGTTTAATCACATTAGAAATGTCGTCAATATATGCATGTCAGCAGAATAGTCCACAAAGTTAAAAGAAGAGATTGCTGCTTTGCACAAACAAAAGCATTAAACCTTCCTAGAGATTCTGTAGGAAACATAGTTCACAAGTTCAATAGTGTTGAGCGAACATGCTCGGATAATGTGCTATCCAAGCATGCTCTGTCTTATCGGAGTATCTTCGGTGTGCTCTGCTAATATGTTTGACGCCCTGTGGCAGCATGTTTTGCAGCAGTAGACAGATGCAACACATGCGGGGATTGCCTGTTTATTAGCATGTTTGGATAGCACGTTACCCGAGCACGTTTGCTCAACACTAAAGTTCAATGTTATTGAAACCCTGGCTACACTATTTGGACATCACAGAAAGAGGAAGCTATCCTGGCTGCCACCAGACTCACGAAGAGGCAGGTAATCAAAAACCCTTGAGTGACTGCAAAAGATTTTCTGTCTGTTTCATTTTGCACAGTAAGGCTTATACTAAATACTGATGGTTTACCCTCAACTCCAACACGCACACCTCTACTGATCCAAAAATTGACCTCTAATGATCCAAAAGTCCACTCTAGTATGCTGAAAACCATATAAATAAGCCACAGAAGTTTGGGGATTCTCTTATATGGCACAATGAGACAAAATGTTCATTGCATTCTGTGAGGAAGCTGAAGAGCTTGGGCATCAATGGACCTACTAACAGAGCAATGATTCCAAGTATACTTGAAAGTCCACCAAGGCTTGGATTCAGAATAAGTCCTGGAAGCTTTTTGAATGGCCATCACAGTCACTTGACTTGAACTGCATAGAAAATCATTTGAGGGATTTGAAGGAGGTTATTGCAGCATGAAAACCCAAGAATATTCATGAACTGGAGGCCATTGCCCTTGAGCAATGTGCTACCAGAATCTTTTCTGGCTATGTATGTTTACAACAGGACATAACAGCCAAAGAAGCTCTAGAAAGTACTAAAGAGGCTTATATGACATGCAGAAGTAGTGCTGTTGCTTCCAAAGCATCCAGCAACTGTTACAAATAACACAAGCATAGGAGACAGGAAGTGTTGTGCTTCAGAAGCATCCAGCAACTAGAGGCCTTAATACAGTCACAGGAGACAGGGAGTGTTTTACCAGAGCCCCATGGAGATTGTGGGGAACTTGTTATTATGTTCTGGCTGGAGCAAGTAGAGAAAGGTGGTGTGTTATCTGGATCTGACAGGAGGTAACTGAACAGGATTCAGATCAGGAAAGAAACTAAACACAGGTCAGATTAACTTCCTAGCTAACAGTGCAGAGTATTATCAGGCAGAAAGATAAGGACTGAAAGGAATTGTGTCATAGGGATCATCTCCCTCATCAAACCCTCCCCCCTCCATCTCCATGCAGGATAAAGAATACTGTGTACTAGTGAGTTCTTGTGAATGAAAAGTCTCCTGTTTATGCATAGAAGTGTGCTGTCAAGAGATCTAATCTGTGCTGAATTATGCTCTTGAAGAGACTGACATTACTGTGCTTGCTTTATGAGACTGTACTGTAATGAAGATTGTTGCTGTAATATCCCCTGAATTGTGCTGGCCATGCTTCTGATTAAATTCCACTGTTAAACTGTTGAAAAAAACTCTTGTCAGATGTGTCTGGTTAGCAACTGAAATGTGTGCCTGAGAGAAGCTGCAGCCTATGGTCACCATGAGTAACGGTTCCCCGAGGATTCCAACGAATTCATGAAATCCGTCTAGCCCTATCTGAACCTAGCAGCGTGCTTGTAAGACTTGTCATGAAGGGTTTGAATAATTCAGAGACTCACTAAAAAGTGGCATTTTGTGTTGAAATTGAAGAGTCAATTTATAACATTAGTTGTGTTGAACTGTTTATTTTTTTTCTTGTTTTATTGGTTTAAGGCAAACAGCAAAATGTTTGTACATTTTGCTATTAAACCTATTTTTCAATAGAGGCTGAATAATTTTAATTGCCACTTTATGCCACCACATATGTACAGTACTTGCACATGGTATACATGTAAATGTACTCTTCTGAGTCCTGACACTTAAGACCAGCACTTATGTTAAATATCCTAACTATAAATCAATCAACCTGAGTTTTGTTTTGCTACTTGGTTTTATTGGAAGCCCAATACTCTGAGCTCGGTCTGCTTGTTTATTTACCTTTTAGCAATGATAACAAGCCAAAGGATACATCCAAGTTGGTGTCTTGTTCAGCTTAATCACCCCTGATGATAAGAATGGCCTACTTAATCTTAGCTGGGAATACGCTAAACAAATAGCATTAGTAATAGTTTATTACTGCAAAGTGGCCATAGTTCTAACATAACTGTTGGCTGAGTGATCATTCGAATAACAGCTATTCTACCTGACCCACATACACACATGGCTAGCATGTGTTCTGAATAGGGAGATGGGAATAAGCCACTGCCTGACAATGGCTTGTCTCACTTGAGACCAAAGGATTGTTTATGTTAAAATCTTACATTCTCAATCCTTCTTTTCCCCAACATCTGCCAACAGGGAAGATTCAGAACACCCTCATACAAATTAGATGTGTATGGCAGACCTGCTAAAATTGGCAGGTTTGAATTAAATTCATCTACTTCATATGGCAGCCTTTACGTTTAACTTTTTCCTGACCTCACATTTTGGAGACCATGGAACTGGCTTGTGACGCTCGCAGCCCTGCCCTGGGAAGATGGGGGGTACTCGGAGCCGGGTCAGATGTCGAGGGGATGTAGCCGTGGCCTGGACCCGTTCCGTGCCCAGGGCCGTCACATTAAAAATAATGGGCTATCGGTGTTGGTGAGGACGAGTGGTGGAATTGAGACTATGCCACCTGCGGTGTCTGGTGATGGGCCTCAGGGCAGGGGAGCAGGAGGATGGAAGGAGTAGTTATAGGAATACTCTGGTGCCGTGTGGTGCGGTGCAGAAATAAAGAGTCCGGAGGCCTTAGGGGTAGTCTTCCAGGTCTTTTACTCACGTTATTGTAAGCAGCAGCAAGGCTTCTCCCTGTTCCTCACGGATTACTGCGGTCACCAGAGATGAGGGCTCAGCGCACCCAGGATATTCAGGCACTTCCACCAGGACCCTCTGACTGTTCCTAAACTGTCCCTTTCGACCTCTCCTGTCCGTGTGCGTGGAAAGGCTGGGTCTCTCTCTGGACTATGCACAGATATAGGGTAAGGCGGCAATTCCATTCCGCCCGTCACCCGACGGGATCCACTTTAACCTACTGGGCTTCTCTGACAGAGACGTGAAGTGGCAAAGTCAGATATCGGGGGCCGGTACCCCTCTTGCAGCAGGAGTCCCTCTGGCTGGACCAGAATGGAGAGTACAGGTGGCGTATGCCGCTCAGTCCGTGCTCCCTGGGATCCTTTTGCTGGTGTAGCTGTCACTATAGCTCCCGACTTTCTTAAGCAAGGGAACTTGACCGGGGTAGAGACACTGTTAACTCTTTCCTGCTCCTCGTGTCAAGGTCAGAGCACGAGGACCGTGCATCTTCAGCACACTGCAGGCTCCTACACAAGGCCGCTGCCAGCTGTAAAGACCACAATCAAAGAACATTGTGCTTAAGATGGCTGGCTATTATATATCAAATTATGTGTGTAAACTAAAACTGTGTTCTACCCTTCACCCACTACATGGTTCCCCTAACTTTTGGTTCCCCCCACTTGTGATCCTGCTGAGGCAGCACTATGGTGCATACTTGCCTCCCATAGGTCAGGAGTGTGTAGTGTTGAATGTAGATTCAGGGTCCTGACCAGTGCACCTTCCTTACCTGGGTGAGGAGACACTACACCTGCTGACAGGCTGCAGTATCCCCCCTTGTGGTGACCGAACCCTCAGGGGCGCCACAGGCTCATCAGCTGACCACACTCCATATATTGTTGGTGTCGGCATCTGTTTGTACCGGCAGTGATTGAAGCTGGTTCCAATTGCTAGAGTATAACTGCTTAAACGGCTCGGTTACCTCTGTCACCCCATGGTCCCACTCCTCAACGAAGGGTGCCAATGATATTGTCATGGCAGTCAGAGGCATACTGAAGGCCCCTGTGTCTTGTGTCTGCCATGTTGGTGCTTCTATAAAGCCTTGCCACGAGAGATTGTTACATTTCTAAGACACTGCAATACTAAAAACAGTAAATTGAAGGATGTGATGGCTGAAACGGGAAGCAAAAGTGAAAAATTATCATCTTTATATTCTAAATATATATTTTTGTGTAAGGATCAGAATATGGAAGAGTTCACTTGAATTTTATGTTATACCTCTGAGCCTTTGATATTTCATTTTGACATATTTTACTTAGTATTTTCCCAGCTAGATGGTTTACAAAATAACCCCCATAACCTCTATGTATTAGATTTGCAGAGTATGAATTTGAAAACAGAGGGTACCTAGGCGTGAGAAGAATGCACCAGACGTGTCATGCTGAATTTGTTTAGATTACAGGTGATACAGATCTAGACTGTTGTTTTGTAAAGGTGATAATCTAAGAAATCAGTTTGGACCAATAGTATAATGGCCTATATACACATCACAATGTTGATTAATCACAAAGCATAAGATGTATAGTACACTTATTTTATGTACAAGATCATTTTTATTGAGCTACAGATATTCTGCTAAAACTTTAGCTCAATAGAAAATGAGAACATTTACATGTAACAGTTTGACAAGTAGAGACAACCATTGGTAATAATACAACCCTAAATTTAAAAAGGCTATGATGCTGTAAAGTGTAAAGAAAGGAATGCAATAATTTGGAAATCTCTTATAGACACACAGCGGGTGAAATAAGTATTGAACACGTCACCAATTTTTTAAAGTAAATATATTTCTAAAGGTGCTATTGACATGACATTCTCACCAGATGTCGGTAACAACTCATCCAATCCACACAGGCGAAGAAATCTAACCATAGATGTCCAGATAAAGTTATGTGAAATAATGAGAAATGACACAGAAAAAAAGTATTGAACACATGAAGTAAAAAGCGCAAAAAACATGGAAAGTCGTGAAACCAGCTGAAATCTATCAGTAATTAGAAAGAAATTCTGCCACTTAGTGAAAAGTAGTATCGGCCAGTTCAACTGATGTCCATGAAAATGTGTCTCATTACCAAGGTGCCACACAAGAAACATCTCATGATGGGTAAAACCAGTGAGTTGTCTCAAGACCTTCGCAATCTTATTGTTGCAAAACACACTGCACACATTGGTTACAAAAGAATTTCTAAACTACTGAAGGTGTCAGTGAGCACTGTTGGCGCCATAATCCAGAAGTGGAAAGAACATCCACAACCATTCAAAACCAGGTGCTCCCCTCAAGATTTCACACAGAGGAGTGAAAATTATCAGAGTTGTCCAAGAGCCAAGGATTCTTGTTTTCTTTACATTTTACACAGCATCCCAACTTTTTTGGAATTAGGGTTATAGTTTATCTCAGGGTCTTAGAGAAGTTGTACCTACGACAATTATGTCAGCCATAACATATTGTGCATGATGTATTGACCATACTTGCAGGTAGCTGTTGGCCAAATGCCTGTTCATGCAAACCTATATACCCTCCCCACCCCACAAATAAATGCATGCTCACCATTGAGCATGTGCATATGTCTTCAATAGGGAGATGGGAGTAAGCTGCTGCCAGACAACTCTGGCAATGGCTTATCCCCCAGGGAATAAAAGAATCAGGCAATGAAACAGACATCATCTATCAGACAAAATTTGTGAGGCCCCTGGGGAGCCTGTCCCATCAAACTCGGTAGGTTCAGCTGACATTAATCTAATGTGTACGATAACTATCTTAACTGTTATTAATTTTAGAATTACATGTGTGTGCATCATATGAACAGGATAGCAGGAAGCAAACAAAAAGTCATATTGAATAAATGAAAGAAGACATCTTGAAAACCTTGAGGAACAGAAAGTATTTGGAAAAATTAATTTTTTTTATTATATAAAGAATCATATTTTAGTAATTTTTTGCTAAAATCTATGATTCAGTAAGATAGGTATAAAATGGATTTTAATTTAAAACAAAAGTAGCATTAAGGCGAGGTGGCACCAAAAGAGTTTAAATCTTAAAATTATAGTGTTATCATTGAATTCAACAGGTGTATGTCCCATCATATGACTACAGTCACCTTGAAGAGATATTTTTCATTAAGAAAACTAACAATTGTATTATATCAAAATTAATCTAATGCTGCTTTTAGATTAGTCGATCATTGGGAAAAATGCGTTCCTAACGACTACCAGGCTGTCTAACAAAACCAGCAAACCAGCAATGAACAAGCAAAATGTGGGGTCACAATTGCAATGATTTTTTTAACCGGTTTAAAAATCATTGTTCTCACTAGCACATTGTCCTGTGTAAGCAAGATATGTGCTGCCGAGGTCAATGATATTCTATACTCATAGAACTATCATATTAGCGATAGCTCTGTGCATATGAAAGTTCAATTGACCGAATAAACAGGTCACTAAACAACTGCCTATTAATTTACTTCCAACCAATTGGCGATAATTTAATGGCACTGCCAACAAGTACAAATTAAGCATAAAGGTTCCTTCAGATGAGCTGTCCGAGTAGAAATCAGACAGCACATTGACCAATGTAATTCAACTGGACTGTTCATATGACAGTCAGTGTGAAAATAAAAAATCACAGCATGTACTATTCTCTTCCGAGTCTTGGATGAGACTCGCCTATACAAGTTTGTATAGCATCCTATTTTTAAGGAAACATTGCCATTATTAACCGAAGAAAAACTGTATTTGATAATGTACATTTTAAAATGTTAATGTATAAAAATAAATGCCACATGAATATTGCACAGATGTCATGTGGATGCAAAAAAACGGACACATGAATGACAATATGGGTGAAAATCATCTAAGTTTTCTGGATGACCCCATCCGAAGTGTGATCGCTCTCAGTTTTTATCTGGCATATATCAGATAATCAAAACTATGGGCTTCTGAATCATCATAGTTCCCCCATGTAAAAAAATACCAGCTATACTCACCTATGGTGCGGCCACCATTTCAGCGATGTCTGTGACTGCTCTCCCATGATGTTATTATTATGCTATGTGAGCCCTCCAGCCAATCAGCAGCAGCTTTCCTCACTTCCTTCGGACAAAATTGACACGGGAAGAAGTGAGAGCTACTGCTGCTCTCTGACTTCCTCCGGATAATAGTTATGCCCGAAGGAAGTGAAAAGGAAGCGGGCGCTAATTGGCTGCAGGGCTCTCGTGACATGCATATGTCATGTGAGCCCTGGGAGAGCAGGCGCTGACATCGCTGCAACAGCGCCTGCACCATAGGTGAGTATAGCTGGTATTATTTTACATGGGGGGAAATATGGTGATTGAAAAAGGGGTTGTCTGAGTATGGAAAGCCCCTTTAACATGCTTAATATGAGACTGCTAAAGCAGAAGAGGGTCCAGGAACTAAAACAGTTGATATAAAGTTCAGTCACCACTGCTTATTTTTAATATATAAGCAGCAGCATGTTCATAAAACGATATTTTCCTTTTTTGTCGTGCAGATCAAGGTGATCTCACATTTGGAATGACTTTGAAGGAAATTCCTAGCAGGTTTAGACACCTGAAATGCAATTTTATACTTTGCTATGGAAGCAGAAAATATGGCTCTGGTATGTAGTGTGTTTATTCTAATACGAAAACATACCAGATGTTAAAAGTATTAAGATGCCTTGACAGCTGCTGGATGTATGAGTCAACGACTGATACTAGAAAGTCAGCCTGTATCTACGTGAGGGAGATACATAAGAGCCAGACTCCTGGAACAGATTTTAACAGTGGAGCAGATGTTACGTGTCAGCAGGTGTCATTACAAGTGTACAAAGCCACATCTTAAGTAGATGATAAATGTCCCAACACTGTTGGGGAGATTAAGGGCACGAAATGATTTATACTTTAGTATATAAATGACCAATGCAATCAAAGCAGCTTAAAAAAACACCAATACTTCAAATTAGCATTTAAAAAACACATTATAATGCTTGGTAACATACATACTGTATATAGTTTAAGGATTGTTCTAATGTTGTTAAATGAGGGATTGCAAAGTGTTTCTAAAAACAAGCAATTTTATAAGTTACCTCTTCATTCTTAAGAGGAGGTACATTTTTATGTAGGTTAACTGCTTGTTGTATAGCTTACTGACCACCTCCGCAGTGGTGGCCAATATTCTGGCAAGGATCACACTCTTGCAAGATATTTGCTTTAGAGCATACAAGAGCTGCTCCGAAACTGACTGGATCGCTGGATAAACCCAGCTTAACCCTAGAACGCATGACCATAAAAATCTACATTTTCACATACCTGGGGCCTTTTAGGCCCGTGTGCAAATAACATAGAATAACTCAAACAAAAATGACAAACAACTATATACCTGAGGAATACCTAGAGTTTCAAAATTCTAACTAAAGTAATCTTGCAGAAAATAGAAAACAATTAACAGGGCGGGCCTGCGAGGCCCCAGGTATGCGTTCTAGGGTTAAGTGTCCCTACGCTCTTCCGATGTTGCAGAGGCAAAGCTGCAGCTGCCTCCGCTTACAGCATGGGAGAGGGTACAGCGTGGACCAGCAGTGCAACCATGACATAGGCCCAAACTATTAACACCTCTCCTGGCAAGCGAGAAGCCAGGAGGCAGGGGAGGGGTGTCCTTTTGAAGAACGATCATATGACAAACCCTCTAGCATGCTTTATAATTCCTCAGAAAAAAAAGCTGCGTAGCATAACTTCATATATAAAATACAAATTAAAATAGAAATATATTCCTCAAAATGAATTTGCAACACCAAGAAGGACTAGATATAAGGTTATGCAAATCATGGAAGTAGCAGATGTTGCTAAGATCTGCAAATGATCACATTTTCAACCACTTTAGGGCTCATGCAGGTGTCTGTGCAAACCAGTCCAAGCTTGGACCACTAGAGCAAGGACTGGCCTCGGCTCTCTTGACCTAAGTGTGATAGCCTGATAAAAATATATGAAGCTGTCATGCTCGGGTGGGGAGACCAGCGGTCAGTGCGTGCATTGCGGTCCGAGATCAGACCAAAATCCACGACATCTGCATAAGTCTTAACTTTAATCTGTGTCATGTGGAAGAGGCATAAAAGCCAGATTGAAAGCATTTTTTTAGCCACGTAAAAGTTCAAAAATTGGATCAAGCCTATTTGGATGGTTGTGCGATTTCTCCTGTTCATCGACGTGCCAGTTATCACCACTAACAAACTGAGAGGGACATTATCCTTGAACTGAAAGACATTGGTTTATCACTCTGGCAGAACACTAAATGGGTAGGTGAAGATGCTGATACTGCTCAATATTGCCTGTCGAAGTGGCTGGGAGAACAACAAACTGGACAACAAGAGGTGCGTAGAGGTGAAACTCTGCACAGATAGTTCATGAGATTAGAAAAATAGCACATAGCGATCCATTCTGTACTGCAAATGAAATTGGATGTAACATAACAAGCCTAAGGCATCAATAAGTGTCTACAAAAACCATTGAGGCTGGAATTTAGGTCTGTCCTCTTCAGCAATGAGTCCTGCTTTTGTCTTGGAGGCAATTATAGCTGGAGACGTGGCCAACAGAAACAAAAGTAGCCGGTCTCCATTCCAGGTACACTAACGGTTCGGCGTTATATTGATTTAGTTGTGGAACCAACAGTATGGCCATTTCTAAGGTTAACAAAAACCTTGGCCATTTCCAAAGTTTACCAGGAGCCATGTTTCAACATGACATAGTAAGGCCTTATGTTGCTCATGCTGCTGTGAGCAGCCTGGGTGGTCTAAATGTGCTAACATGGCCCGCAGTGTCTCCAGACTTGTCTCTCAATGAGCACATCTGGAACATCATTGGTTAGCAATTGTAAAGGAAGCTGCCAGCAGCGGATCTGGATGATTTGCTCAAGTGCATTCAGTATGGCAGAACATTCTTCAGACAACCATTAAGCAACCAAGGCATGTAAGTGCGTGTATTTCTGCTCGTGGAGCTCATGATTAATCTAAATGTTTTGAAAATGTTCTTTCCATGTTTTCATCATTTGCATATCATCAACATGTCACTCGATCCTGTGAGTTCCATAAATCCAAGACTTTTCCTTTTTGATATTGCAATTTAAATTTTGAGGAGGGTATAGCATAGAATAGTAGGGAACAATTAACCCCTTGTTGTAATGTGCTCAATTTGGTAGTTTATTCTGAAAGATAACTCATTAGTTTGTATTTCAATAAATCACACTGTTGCTGCCCTCTCCTTCGGTATCATTGCAGGCTCTAAAGCAGCAATATAGGTGAATTCAAAGAAAAATGGAGAACATGGATATGGTGCTGCCTTCTTTATAAAAAAAACCAAGTTATAGTAATTTTAAACACAGGTTTATTATAATATACAAATGTTTATAAAAAAATGTACACTTTTTAAGATGGGACCACCTCCTTTTCAGTCTCTATATCAGTAGTTCTATATTAGTGTTGCTCAAACTCCAATCATTATGGCCCCTAACACATAATGATTTCAGGATTTCCTTAGTATTCCACAAGTGATGGAATTATTATTAAATCACCAGAAACTGTCACAGCTCCTGTCACCTGTGCAATACAAAGGAAATCCTGAAAACATGATCTGTTGGTGGCCGTGAGGACGGGGATTGGGACATACTGTTCTATATAAATACATTGAA
Organism: Phyllobates terribilis; assembly: GCF_046119375.1. Classification (NCBI taxonomy): domain Eukaryota; kingdom Metazoa; phylum Chordata; class Amphibia; order Anura; family Dendrobatidae; genus Phyllobates; species Phyllobates terribilis. The sequence continues at coordinate 901,005,908 of NW_027362761.1, read as the reverse complement.
AATAAGGCACAAGTTCAACGTCAGAACAGTTTAAGGGTCGCAATCACAGAATAAATTGCAAGGCAAAGTGATAGAAAACCAGATGAATATATAAATAAACAAATAAACATAGATAAACTGTGACGGGTGTGTCAGAGGTGACAGACAGTCGCCCTGCAGTTGGTTGCAGGAAATCTCTACGTTTGGCATTACAGACATCTTCCTAGAGGCTAGTGGTTGTCTCTAGGACCCAGCAGCTACCTCCCTCTGGCTAATTACCTCCCTGGCCTGGGTGTATAATTACCTTGTGTGTTTGAGAGGGAGGAGTCGGCTATATTCATTACTACTTGTGAGGCTTTAGGAAGAGCAGTACTTCGTCCTCTCTGGAGCTTGAGGCCATGTGCGCATTTGTCTGGAGTCGTCTAAAGCTAAGCAAATCTTCCCCTGTTTGTCTACCCTTGTTGTCTATAGAGTTTAGTGGAGATCAACTAGTGCTCATCTCCTCCCTTCCCTAGCCTTAGGCATACGCCAGGGAAAGTCAGGGCGAGGCACGCGTGTGGTGATTGGTGACGAGCCAATACAGGGACGTTAGTTGAGACAGGGTGACACTACACCAGACTAGGAGGTCTCCTCTTCCCTCTTTCCCTAGAGTCTGGGCTCCCTTTCCCTCTTCACTTTGTGTAGCACTTAGGCTATGTGCCCACGATGCATAAATGCTCAGGATTTTTTCCGGAGCATTTCTGCATCTCCCTGGCAGAAAAAACGCATGCGGATTGTACATGCGTTTTTCCTTCCAGGGACCAGCGGGTGTGAAGCGTTCTTCACATGCATTTCTGCATCCGGATTGACAAGCGCTTTCCAAGCGATTTTAGCATCACTTGGAAAGTGTTTGTCAACTTGGTCACACTATATAAATCCATGCAAACAGCATGGATTTATATAGTGTGACCGAAAGAATGTTAAAAAATAAAAACATAAATCTATACTTAACTTCCGATGGCCCCCGGGGTCTTGCTTCGCTCCGTCCTGGCTTGCCGGCAGCTCGCGGTACACTACACTGAAGGACTTGCCGTCACATGACTATGACGTCAGCGCAGGTCCTTTAGTCCACCGCGAGCTGCCGGCAAGTGAAGACGAGCACACCGGGGGCCATCAGAAGGTAAATATAATATTTATTTTTTATTTTATTCTTTTTTTTACAGGTTCTATGGTACCCTGGTTCGGAGGAGAGTCTCCTGTACCACCCGCACATTGAAACGTTTGGATTCCGCATGTACAGATCCAGTGATGCGGAATCCAAGCGTTCCAATGAAAGTCAATGGCGGCAAAACGCAGCGCTTCAGCAAAATAATTGGTAGTGCTGCGTTTTGATAACCCGCAGCGGAAATTTCCGCAGCATGTGCCGCTGCGAAAACGCTTAAAAAACACATCATGGGCACACAGCCTTAGTCTTTCCCACACCTGGCGTGACAGTATAGCCGGCCAGGCACGTTTTGAAAAGGAAAAAAAAACCTGACATTTTTTTTTTTCTCTGTGTGTTTTTGGGCGTGGACCTTTTTATTTTCCTTTTTCCCTTGGTATGGGTTCAGTTGCACAGCTTGCAGAGTGGCTGAACAAGCTGTCTCTGGAGGTGAATGACCTCCGCGGTGAGGTACAGCAGCAGCATCAGCGGCTACCAGTCTCCAGTATGGGGGTCTCTACAGGTAGGCCTTCCCAGCCTGAACCCAAGGTTGCCCTCCCGGACAGGTTTTCTGGAGGTAGGGACAAGATTTTTGTATTCAAGGAGGCCTGCAGACTGCATTTTAAGCTTTGTCCCTATTCCTCCGGAAATGAGGAGCAACAGGTTGGCATTGTGATCTCTCTACTGCAGGGAGATCCTCAGTTCTGGGGATTTACTTTACCGCAGGACTCGGTTTTTCTCCAGTCTGTGGAGAGATTTTTCGGGGCTCTGCCCCTTATCTATGATGACCCTGACCGAGTCACCTTGGCTGAGTCTAGGCTATGTCGCCTTCAGCAGCAGAATCGGTCAGTGGAGACATACAGTTCGGAATTCCGTACATGGGCAACGGATTCCAAATGGAATGACTCAGCCCTTAGAAGTCAATTTTGTCAGGGGCTTACTGAAAGGTTGAAAGATGCCTTGGCAGTATATGAAACCCCTCAGTCCTTGGAGGCTGCCATGTCTTTGGTTATACGTCTTGATAGCTGCCTTCGTGATAGACGGGTGAGACCACCTTCTCCGGGGCCTTCTTGTCGGGGTTGTGTACCTTTGCCAGGGGAGCGGTCTGGGGGTGAACCAGTACTGGGGAAGGTGGAGGAACCCATGCAGTTAGGGGGTGTCTCTGCATCATACATCTCTCGCGAGATTCACAAGAAAAAAGGCGTATTTTTTTTTTGTGGGAAAAAGGGACATTTTGTTGGGACCTGTCCTTCAATTTCTAAACAAAAGGAGACTCGTTTAACTCTCAGTAGTCTGGAGTTGGATAAACAAGGGGTGCATTTGTGGCCAAACTGCTTTGTCCTGACAGCAGAGGTGGCGCTAGAGAGCAAAACCGAGAACATTTCTGTGTTTATTGACAGTGGAGCCGGAGTCAGCATGGTGTATGCTGAGTTTGTGAAAACTCATGGTCTTGCTTGCTGTACTTTAGATAAATCTAGCGCCACTTGCACAGAAAGCATTTACTCAGATTGTACATCATGTAAAACTAAGGGTGGGGTCAGTTCATTGTGAAATAATCCCTTGCTATGTCCTGGACAATCTTCCCACATCGATTGTTTTAGGTATCCCTTGGCTTGTTAAACATAATCCGTTGGTGGATTGGCAAGCCGGGGAGATTATTGAATGGGGCAATTACTGCCATGAGAACTGTTTAGATATTTGCCTTGCTACTGTCCCTACGAAAATATTACCTGCTTTTCTGTCTGGCTTTGAGGACGTTTTTTGTGAGAGGGGGTGTCAGGATTTGCCTCCTCATCATGCCTATGACTGTCTTATTAACCTGACCCCCGGACCTAAACTACCGAAGTCCAGACTGTAAAATCTTTCTGGCCCTGAGAGACAAGCCATGAAGGATTTCATTGCGGAAAGTCTGGAGAAGGGACATATCAGACCCTCTTCTTCACCGGTGGCGACAGGGTTCTTCTTTATGAAGCAAGAAGATGGTGGTCTACGTCCCTTTTTAGATTTCCGGGAATTAAATCAAATTACCATCCGTGATCCATACCCTCTTCCTCTGATTCCTGATTTGTTCAGCCAGATTGTGGGAGCTGAGGTATTCTCCAAGTTGGATTTAAAGGGAGCCTACAACCTGGTTAGAATCAGAGAAGGGGACGAATGGAAAACAGCGTTCAATACCCTGGAAGGACATTTTGAGAGTCTGGTTATGCCTTTTGGTTTGACCAATGCACCTGTGGTATTCCAGCATTTCATAAATGATATATTCCATCATTTGGTGGGGAGGTTTGTGGTGGTCTATCTGGACGATATTTTGGTCCCTCATCGGGGGCACGTTAAGTAGGTGCTCAAGATATTAAGGGATAACAAACTTTATGCCAAACTAGAAAAATGTGTTTTTGCTGTTCAGGAGGTGCAGTTTTTGGGGTACTTGTTGTCATCTTCGGGTTTTCGGATGGATCTGGAGAAGATCCGTGCAGTCCTTGACTGGGAACGTCCCGAGAACCTGAAGGCTCTACAACGTTTTCTGGACTTTACTAATTTTTACTGGAAATTCATCCAAAATTACTCTGTTATTGTGAAACCCCTTACTGACATGACTAAGAAGGGGTCTGATTTTTCCAAATGGTCGGATGCTTCCCTCCAGGCTTTTTATTCCTTAAAGAATCATTTTGCCACTGCACCTATTCAACCCGATGTTTCTCAACCCTTTACTGTGGAGGTTGATGCGTCGGATGTTGAGGTTGGGGCTGTGTTGTCTTAGGGTTCGTCCCCTGGTAAATGGCGTTCATGCACCTTCTTTTCTAAAAAATAGTCTTTGGCTCAGAGAAATTATGACGTGGGTAATAGGGAACTTTTGGCGATCAAATTGGCATTCGAGGAATGGCAACATTGGTTGGAGGGAGCTGTCCATTCTATTACTGTTATTACTGATGATAAGAACCTGTCATATCTCCAGTCAGCTAAACGTCTCAACCCTAGGCAAGCCAGATGTTCCCTGTTTTTTACTAGGTTCAATTTTGTTGTCACTTTTCGTCCAGGGGTCAAAAATGTCAAGGCTGATGTTTTGTCCCCGAGCTTCCCTGGTGGTGGTGACCATGAGATCCCTGCCCGATATTACAGAAAGGGGTAGTCATTTCGGCACTTTATCCTGAACTGGAGGGTGAGGTGTTGGAGGCACAGAGGGACACCCCTGCCTCCTGCCCTTCAGGAAAGTTATTTGTACCATCTGATCTGCGCCACAAAGTAATTAAGGAACATCATAACTCTGTGCTTGCTGGGCATCCAGGTGGTAGCGCGGACCTCCAATCTCATCATTTTTGGTGGCCGGGGTTGCATCGTCATGTGATTGAACATGTAGCTGCTTGTTGTATTTGCGCACGTTCTAAGGTTTCGCATATCCATCCGTCTGGTACTCTTTTTCTGCTAGCTATCCCTAGTAGGCCATGGACACACTAGTCCATGGATTTTATTACTGACCTACCTGTTTCTGCAGGAAAAATGGTGGTTTTGGTGGTAGTAGATAGGTTTAGTAAAGTGGTTCACTTTGTGGCATTACCTGCACTTCCAAATGCCAAGACACTTGCTCAGGTGTTCATAAATGAGATTGTGAAGCTTCCCTCCGATGTGGTGTTAGATTGGGGGACCCAGTTTGTTTCCAAGTTCTGGAAGGCATTCTGTTCTCAACTGGGGGTGCAGCTGTCCTTTTCCTCTGCCTTCCACCCTCAGTCGAATGGTCAGACCAATCGTGTCAATCAAAACTTGGAGACCTACCTCAGGTGTTTCGTCTCCGAAAATCAGGAGGTTTGGGCATCCTACTTACTGCTGGCAGAATTTGCCATTAATAATCATCTGCAAGAATCCACTGGCAGGTCACCGTTCTTCGGTGCATACGGTTATCACCCACAGTTTGGAACCTTTAGTGGGGGAGGAGCTTCAGGAGTTCCTGAGGAGTCATTTAAAGATCATGGGAGACAGGTATAAATGTATGGCTGACAGAAAACGCTTGTAATTTCCGGACCTGAATGTGAATGACTTTGTGTGGTTGTCTACCAGGAATATAAGATTGAAAGTTACTTCTTGGAAGCTGAGACCTAGGCTTATTGGTCCCTAGAAAATAAGCACCGTTATTAATAGCAGCATTTCGTCTTGAACTTCCTCAGGCCCTTAAAGTCCACAACGTGTTGCATAGGTCCTTACTTAAAAAGTATGTGGAACCTCTTGAGCCCTCACCTGTACCACCGCCCCTAGTAATGGTTGATGGTAATCTGGAGTTCCAGATTTCAACGATTGTTGATTCTCGTCTCCAATGTCATTCTCTACAATACTTGGTCCACTGGAAAGGCTATGGTCCAGAGGAGAGGATGTGGGTTTCAGCGTCAGAGGTGGACTCTCCCAGATTGGTTCGCTCATTTCACACCTCTTTTTCTGAGAAACCCAGTCCTGATTGTCCAGAGGCCACTTGTAGAGGGTGGGGGTACTGTCACGAGTGTGTCAGAGGTGACAGACAGTCGCCCTGCAACCGGTTGCAGGAGCTCTGTACGTTTGGCATTACAGACATATTTCTAAAGGCTACTGGCTATCTCTAGGACCCAGTGGCTACCTTCCTCTGGCTAATTAGGTCCCTGGCCAGGGTGTATAATTACCTGGTGTGTCTGAGAGGGAGGTGCCGGCTATATTCATTACTAATTGTGAGGCTTTAGCAAGAGCAGTACTTCGTCCTCTCTGGAGCTTGAGGCCGTGTATGCATTTGTCTGGAGTCGTCTAAAGCTAAGCAAATCTCCCGCTGTATGTCTACCCATGTTGTCTATAGAGTTTAGTGGAGATCGACTAGTGCTCATTTCCTCCCTTCCTTAGCCTTAGCAATATGCCAGAGAAAGTCAGGGCGAAGCACGCGTGCGGCGATTGGTGAAGAGTCAATATAGGGACGGTAGTTAAGACAGGGTGACACTAGATCAACCTAGGAGGTCTCCTCTCCCCCCCTTTCTCTACAGTCTGGGCTCCCTTTCCCTCTTCCCTTTGTGTAGCACTAAGTCTTTCCCACACTGACACAAACTCCTCACCACTCTCTTACTTACCACACTAAACATTCAGTCTTTTGACCTATCATGGCTAATGTAGAAATCTGAAATTGGTCTATACAATATAGATTCCTGTTATGACCTCTCTCGGCTTCTGTAGCTAAAATGAAAAGGATCTATTCTGGAGAACTTGATATTATTAATACCGCTCAGTACTGTACAATCATACATATGCACCTGAAGGAAACACTTGGTGGTAACTATCGACTGTTTATTAATTTAAATGTACTGATTGCATTACATGGGATGTCCGCTACATGATATTTCTTTATATGTGTCATAAAATACTAGTATACTAGAATAAGAGTGACAATTGTTATTTGTCAATATGTTAATTAGTCCGTTTATATATTCATCTATTTGGTTTTCTGTCACTTTGCCTTGCAATGTATTTTGTAACCCTACACCTTAACCCCTCATGACCTTGAGCTAGCACTTTTTTATGCATTTATGTGCAACTACTACTACCATGTGTGTATTGGGGATATTACCCTGATGATGTATCCGGTATGGTCCCTTAATGCGTAGATTTATTCAATACATTTGTATAATTTACTGAACCTGTCTTTGGAATGAATATCACTAGGTTTTCATCAAGAAAGTAGCACCATATCCATATTCTCCATTTTTCTCTGAATTTACTACAAACCCTTTAACATGGTATTATATTGTAGGAGTAAGTATAGAAAAACTACTAAGTAGAAAAAAAAACCTTATAGGTACTGAATTGTTTGTTTTCAGAAAGAAAGTGTAATCAGTATTATGGTCCAATATTTGCACATTATTGATATTAAATGGACACGTTTACAATCGAATTGTGCTGGCCCCCTTCAGTGACTCTTTGGGAGTAGATAGCAACCAACAGGCAACTGTTTTCCCCTTTTTAGGAAAGATAGACATTTAAATTTAAATAGATAAATGATCCAATATTTTTGGGACATTTAACAATAGTGCATCGTTCCATAATCCTAATGATTGCTAGCAAAAAAACAACTGATTTTTGCTCTCTAATTGTCTAACGATGGCCTCTTTCACTTGCATGGATACCTCTTTGGGTATGAACAGCTCCCAAGTGCAAATTCAACACTTGAAATCAATTCTAGACCCTATTGTTATAGGTTGTCATGCAGCAGTAGCCACATGTGCTCAAACCCATGGCAACATATGGTGGCCAGTAACTACAGTCGTACTGCTACTGCTCATCTGTCGGCTAATCACATCTTTTATGCTGTCAAGACAGGGTGCTTGAAGCATCAGTCACAGCTCCTCACATCTACTTCTATGGTGCCCACTTATCCGGATCTCCTAGCTAATTGAGTGGCAGTGCATTTCTGAGCCTGGCAATGCCAATCCTTCACACAAACAATGTTACAGCATGTTATAATGTGACAAATCTGATACACACCCAACCAACTCAAAGGTAAGAAAACATCCTCTTTTACCGGGTATGTCATGGTGTCATGCCATTGATGTGGCACCCTCACATTATGGATAAATTACATACCTTCCTTTTTACATCATGGTGCCAGATTACAAATATTTCCCATCAATATATGCTCAAAGAGGTACTGTAAAAGCCAAAATATACCCCAAGGAAACACCAGTAATCAATATACAAAAAAAACACACCTGGGCCAAAATTGCAACTATTTAAAGGGAACCTGTCACCAGCAAAAACACTATTAACCTGCAGATATGGGGTTATTAGCATTACTAACCTGCCCGGCGCCTGCACTTAGCCGAACGCTGGGGGGAGAAAATTAACTTTATTCTCCCCGGCATCATTCGGTTTCAGTCACGGGGGCGACACCGGCACTGGTTCAGTCACCACTCTGTCACCACTCTGTCACCACTCTGAAAATACAGAGTGGCAGCTGTAACCATGCTCCCAGCCCTGACTGACAGCCAGCCCCAATGCAAAGCCAGTGTTAGTCAATGCCTGGGATGCGGTTTCATCTGCCTTTCTGTATTCTCAGAACGGTGACAGAACCAGTGCCAGCACCGCCCCCGTGACTGGAACCAAAAGCCGCAGTGTTCAGCTATGCAGGCAGGTTATTAGGTTTTTGCTGGTGATAGGTTCCTTTCAAGTGGAATAATGCGCAATGCAAAAAATTAATGTAATAAGTCCTGCAGTGTATTACTATTAATAACTGATATTACATTTTATAAACAAAGCCTGGTTACATGCTACCCAGAAAATAGCATGTTAACCCTTTCTCTACTGTTAACTGTTAGTCAATAAGTAATTTAATGCCAGAACTGTTTACTACAGCAGTCAGAAATTCTAAACAAGGCAAAGATGACTTAAAGTGGTTGTCCACTACTCCGACAACGCCCTTCTCATTACTCATGCTTCCCCTTTGAATAATGATAACACCTTATCTTACCTTAACTCTGGTGCTGGCGCTGTCCCAGCGATGTCAGCACTGGCTCTCCCAGGGATCGCCTATCATTGTTATGTCACAGGCTCCCTGCAGCCAATCAGCGCAGGCTTCACTCTCCCTGCCTTTGGACAAATCACATACATCCAGAGAAAGAGAGCAGCAGCCCTCACTTCCTCAAAATGTATGTGATTTGTCCAAAGGCTGGGAGAGTGAAGCCTGCGCTGATTGGCTGCAGGGAGCCTGTGACATAACCATGTGACGTGATCCCCAGAAGAGGCAGTGCCCTGTGACACCACTGGAACGACAAAGCTAAACCAGTTAAAGCGGGTCCTTCATACCTTAAAGATGTATAATCGTTCTATATATTTGCAAAGCATTACATGAATGAATAAAGGAATGCAAAATCTTTAGGAGTGTTTGGAAGGCTGACTTTTACCCTTTGAAGGAAACCTGTCAAGTACAGAAAGAGAGCCCCCTCTTTAGAGCCAATAGCGTGGCGAGGCTCATGGGACCATGTCATCCCCCACTTCTATTTTCCTTCATGGTTAGAGGTTCTCCTTAGCCTCTCTCTCTTTTAATGTAAATTCTTCCATTCCGTCAGTCCCCTTAATATTCCCCCTTCAAGTATTTATTCATTGCGTTCCTCTTTATTTTAATTATTGCTATATTCCACACCCCTTCTGGGGTGTGCTTGTGGTATTCACCTTTCTAGAATCTTCTCAGGTTGACTCCGTTACTGGGCAGATCTGGCGAGAGGTGACTGGGTTGGTGGAGAGCAGTCTGTGCGGGAAGTCTGGAGTGTGTATAAAGCTCATCTCGCGGTCCAGTCAACTGTTTGTCCTGTGAAGAAGCAGCCGAAGCATCCCTCCCATTCACCCTAATTCAGCTCCTCTCCATTTTATGTTTTCATTTTTATTAGTGGGTTGTCGCACAGCTAACGCTGGATGCAATTGGACATTCATTTGTAATTTAATATATTAAAATAAAGGTTGTAATGGTTAGTTTTATATTTTTAGTATAATTTATTATTACAGTAACCCATAATAAAACCGCCTCTTTTTTAGTTCTACGCTAATTGCCTGGTGTTTTTATTTCTATTGTTGGGTAGTATCTATGGTCTTATGTTATTTACCTGCAGATATTGGTGTAATATGCAAATAACGTATAAATCCCGTTTAGTCTGCTTAATGGAGCAGCAAATACAAGGAGTAAAGGAAGTTTTATATACAGTGAATGTGACTGTAATCATTCCCCGGCAGCTTGACTGACAGCCCACTCTTCAGCGTATGTAAGTAGCGTGTGTGCAGAGCAGGCTGTCAATCAAGGTGCTGGGGAGTGATTACATCCATACTCACTGTATAGTAAGCAGTGACTAACAGCTCCCTGCACCGCCTCAATGACTGAAATAAAGCGGCTGCAGGGAGAATAAAACTTAATTTTCTCCTTGTAGCTGCTGCTCCAATAAGAAAACTAGACATAATTTAAATGCTATTTACTTGCAAATTACTATATGTGCAGATTAATAGCATTTCTTCATATGACAGGTTCCCTTTAAATTGCAGTTGGTGAAACAAGTATGCATGTCTGTTTTTTTGTGTGTGTCCTACGATTCATAAAGGGGTCGATGGTCTTCAGGTCAAACTGCTCACAGTTAGATAACGCTTTAGAATAAAAAAACTAAGTATTACTTATATGTAGAAGCCTCTGTCGCTCCAGTGCTTCCACCAATTGGTGGTGAAGGTCACATGTTGGAGATGGGACATCACTTCTGCAGCGCTGTCAACAGAACTCCGAGAGGCAGTGGATAGGTGATGCTTCTGCCGGCTGTTTTTTTTTTTTTTTTTTTTTAAGAAGCAGTAAATTATTTTGCAGGATTAGTAAAACTGATATGTATATGGTCACCTTTACCCTAACCTTTGATATGACACATCAGTCATAGTAGTTCTAGAGTAAAGGAATAAGCAGTATTCATTTTCCTCAGCTCACCTTACCTAAAACCACCTATTTGATTTGCTTTTGGTTGGGTTTCCATTTTAATCCATACAATTCTGATAGTTTGTTCTTATTTCATTACCAGTAAGATGTCATTGACAGGTTTGTATATTTATATATAAAGTACACAGTTAGACCTGCTGGAGCATCTTTTTATCTGCTAATCCGCTTTAAAAACAAACCTTTTAATCCCTGCCATAGTATATAGCGTTTTTCCCCTCATGCTTCTGAAGCAGTTAATTTGTTTATGGGTAATTTCTTCTTCTTTTATGTGACATTCCAGAACACCTGAATCACTCCAAGAACACACCTGTCATCATGACTCACCAAGCACCCTTCTGGATCTGCCACAGACACTTCTTCAAACAAGATCTCAATCCATCTGTCTTAACACTGATACCATCTTGTCAGAGGGACCATTGTGTCTCTCATACACTCCTCTTTTTCATTTCACACCGATGCCTTCTTGAGCTAATAGCTTTTTATCTATAGATTTCTTACCAGCTATACAGTATGTTGCTGACTGATAGAAGTAAAGGTGTAATAAGAAACCAACTCATTCATGATTGAGAAGAGCTATCGAAATGCATCTGGAGAATACACCGATGTTAAGTGGTTCGCTTCGCTGACACAGAAGCCATGCCCTGCAAATATTCTGATTTAATACTTTGCAGAAAAATCTTTTGATCTTTTGAAATACTCGATCTAAAAATCTACATCTACTAGCTACTAACTTAATGCAAAAAAGGTTTCTTTATTTTGATAAACTACTAGGAAGAACTGTCAAATCTGTGTACTAATTCATGAATCTAATTGTGTTTATTACTAAAATGACATTTTGTTTTTAGGTCCAAAATTCTCTAATGATTTACACCATGATGTGTCCCATGGGAGCTCAGTTTTCTTTTCGGTCTGTTATTAAATAAAAATACAATTCTTTAATCAAATTAAAATGTCATGGAGTGTAGCTCCCTGCTCAAAAGTAAAAAAAAAAAACATGGTTGCTTTTTTCAAAAACATCACCAACACATACAATACCAGATTGTGTGCGATATTGCCCCTTCCCGCTGTCTAATCATCTTGATGCCGCGGTCAGTATAGATTGAAGCATATAGAGGGTTAAACAGGGTTAAGCAATTTTTTCTTAGCAGTTAAGGCAGGAGCAGGACTCCTGCTGAAGATCTTGTAGGTGTATTTGCCTCACCCGTGAGATCGGTCTATCAAAAATGTACGTCGCAGGGTGGGAACTGGCACTAGGCTGAGACATAAAGTACATTTTTGACATTTGTCGAAGAACAAATTATGATCATATAAAAAGCACATCAATTGTATAAGAACCTAGACTACTAGCTCAAATGCGGTAGGAAGTTATTCCACATATTGAAAATTCATATGATTCTAAGAGATGACTAATCCTGTGCATGAATATGGAAAAGTCCAGCAGTGCAATCTTCATAAAACTAGAACTTTATTAAAGTAAACTAAAAAGGCATGATAAAGGAGCTTAGGCAATTCAGATCTAATCTAGGTCCTTAGTCATACCTATAAAGACCTATATAGTCATAGCTGTAACTAAGGACCTAGATCAGGTCCGAAAAATTTGAGCAGCTTTTTAATATGTTTTTAGTGTGATTCAAAAAAGTTCTGGCTTTATGAAGATGGAGGTACTGTATTTCTCCATTTTGATGTCTGATGTGTCCCTGCACCTGAAATGGGTCAGTCGAACTTCTGTCTATCAAATTACATTGCCAGACCACTAGACTGCAGCTGATCTCAGGTGTGCAGCCTAACTATTGTAATATTGTGCATTGTACATAGTAAAAGCAATGCAATATCCTCAGATCGAATACATCTAACAATTTGCTTCAAATACACTCAAAAGAAAAATAATTATCAAAAAAGATTCTTACAATGAATTAAGTAAACATACACTGGCGAGCAAAAGGGTAACAATGTTTTGAGCTGTTGACTTTCAGGCTCCATATCTCACCATCCACTACTGCTTCTAATGTGAGACTACCATCATTTCATAGACAATCATCTTGGCTTTCTCATACATAAATTTGACTTGCAATTATTTAGCATATGATTAGCTATGCAGATTCTTGTCATGTCAATCCTCCATCCTCCCCATCTTCCTCCATCCTCCCCATCCACCTCACCTCCTCCTCAGAACTATTCCTCAACATACAATCCTGCATCTCTAAGCACAAACAGCCACGTCATGTCCTCTCCTGCTCCCACCTGCTAACACTTTCTCTGCTCCTCCTCACTGCTGCAATATCTCTCCAAATCCCGCCCCCCCCACCACATCCCCACAGTCACTTCTACCATTCATCCTAGATCTAGCACACATTTCCACAACCTCTCTAACCTTATACCCATTAGCCCAGCCCCCACTTCCCCAGTCCCACTAACAGGAGTTCTATGGAACGCTCGCTCCGTCTGCAACAAACTTTCCAATATCCATCATCTTTTCATCACTAACAAACTTTCCTTCCTCTCCATCACCGAAACCTGGCTCACCCCCTCTGACACAGCCTCACTGGCTGCACTTTCGTATGACGGACTCCACCTTCTCCCCCCCGCCCCAGCGGCAAGCATGGTGGAGGAGTTGGCTTTCTCCTGTAAGACAACTGCTCCTTCTCACATATCCCACTGCCACCCTCCATTACTCTCCCCTCTTTTGAAGTGCACTGCGTGCGCATTTACTCCCCCTCCAACCTCCAACTGGCTGTCATCAACTGCCCCCCAGGGCCAGCCACCACCTTCTTAGACCACTTCATCACCTGGCTACTTTACTTCCTTTCCACTGACATCCCCACTATCATCATGGGCGACTTCAACATCCCCTTTGACACTTCCCACCCATCTGTCTCTAAGCTTCTATCCCTCACTTCCTTCTTTGGCCTTGCTCAATGGTCTTCAGCCCCCACTCACAAAGATGGCCACACTCTGGACCTCATCTTCACCCGCCTCTGTTCCCTATCTAACCTCTCTAACTCTCCTCTCCCTTTTTCTGGCCACAACTTACTCACATTCTCTCCCCAATCTGGCTTTTGACCGCACCATTCTACTGAAACTGCCCTGACTAAAGTCACCAACGACCTACTTTGTCCTTCTCCTTCTGGACCTGTCATCTGCCTTTCACACAGTGGACCATTCCCTCCTACTACAGACTCTCTCATCTCTCGACATCACAGACTTGGCCCTATCTTGGATCTCCTTATACCTAACAGACCGGACATTCAGCGTCTCCCACTCACACACCACCTCCTCACCTCGCCCCCTATCTGTTGGTGTTCCCCAAGGCTCAGTTCTAGGGCCCCTGCTCTTCTCCATCTACACCTTCGGCTTGGGACAGCTCATAGAGTCTCACGGCTTTCAGTATCACCTCTATGCTGATGACACACAGATCTACTACTCTGGACCTGATATCACCTCCTTACTAAACAGAATCCCACACTGCCTGTCCGCTATTTCATCTTTCTTCTCTGCTAGATTCCTAAAAATTAATATGGATAAAACTGAATTTATCATCTTTCCACCATCTCGCTCAACCCCCCCCATCTGACCTCTCTATCAAAGTCAATGTCTGTCCACTTTCCCCTGTCCCGCAAGCTCGCTGCCTCGGGGTAGCCCTTGACTCTGATCTCTCCTTCAAACCTCATATCCAAGTCCTTTCCACTTCCTGCCGACACCAGCTCAAAAATATTTCCCGGATCCGCACATTCCTCAACCACGAATCTGCAAAAACACAAGTGCATACCCTCATCATCTCCTGCCTTGACTACTGCAACCTCCTGCTCTATGGCCTCCCTTCTACCACTCTCGCACCCCTCCAATCTATCCTAAACTCTGCTGCCCGACTAATCCACCTGTCCCCCCGCTAATCCCCGACCTCTCCTCTCTGTCAATCCCTTCACTGGCTCCCCATTGCCCAGAGACTCCAGTTCAAAACCCTAACCATGGCATATAAAGCCATCCACAACCTGTCTCCTCCATACACCTGTGACCTAGTCTCCCTGTACTTACCTACACGCAACCTCCGATCCTCACAAGATCTCTTTCTCTACTCCCCTCTTATCTCCTCTTCCCACAATCGCATACAAGATTTCTCCCGTGCATCCCCCCCTACTCTGGAATTCTCTACTCCAACACATCAGACTCTCGCCTACCGTGGAAACCTTCAAAAGGAACCTGAAGACCCACCTCTTCCGACAAGCCTATAACCTGCAGTAACCCTCACTCAACCATACTGCTGCACGACCAGCTCTACCCTCGCCTACTGTATCCTCACCCATCCCTTGTAAAATGTGAGCCCTCGTGGGCAGGGTCCCCTCTGACCCTGTACCAGTTGCTGACTCATTTTTCTTCAAATTATTGTACTTGTTGTTTGCTATGTATACCCCTTTTAAACATGTAAAGCGCCATGCAATTAATGGCACTATAATAATAAATAATAATAATGTCACTGGATTGTTACTGTTTTGCTACTAAAAATCTAAATTTTAAATTTTAATTTTTATTATTTTGTTAGTATTTTGAAAATCCACCTTTGGCTTTCAACACTGCCTGAATCCTTATGGGCATGCGTGATCAGATTCAAGCATGTCTCGACCGAAATCTGATCCCAGGTCTCTTCTACACGTTCACAAAGTTGGTGCATACTGCTTGACTCACTTGGGTATGTATACAGCTTTTTCTTCAACTCTACCCACAACTGTTCGATTGGGTTGAGGTCTGGCGACTGGGGAGCCCAATCCAGCACCTATACTTCATTGTCATTGAACCATTTCTTTCCCAATCTCGATGTATGCTTCGGGTCGTTGTCCTCCAGGAACACTATGTCGTCCATTTCATACCCATAGTACTCGAGTGTACGAAGTAACTTGTCTTGTAGGATACTCACATATAGCTCAGCATTGAGACCACCATCAATCCTGGTCAAGTATCCAACGCCTTTGGCTGTGAAACAACCCCATACCATCAGGCTTCCTGCACCGAGCTTGACAGTTACTTCAATTTCTCGATCTGTTATCACCTTTTTCCCTTGTTTCTTCCAGACCCATTTGCACCCATCATACCTAGTCTACTGACTTTCGTCTCATCACTCCAAACCACCCATTTCCAAGCTTCTACTGTCCACTTTTTGTATTTTTTTGCAAACTCGAGCCTATGCTTCTTATGACGATTTTGAAGTCAAGGCTTCTTCACCTTTTTTCATGCCACGATTCCAGACTTGTGTAACATGCATCGCACGGTGCTTGCATGGAAGTCTGTGATCTCACTATTACGAAGCATACAAGCCACCTCCACTACCGTGTTTGTTGCGCCAGAACTGATAGACCTTGTGATGAGCCGGCTTGTTGACTATGATATTTTGCCTGGACGCCCACCTCTTGGTTTTTGAATGGATGGATTGACTTCATTTCATATTCTTTCAACTGTCATTGCACTCACATGATGCGATTTGGCAATTTCCTTGGCCAAGAGACCCCTATCGATGAGCTGGAGGATGCTGTTTTTCTTTTCTTGGAAAATGTTCTTCATGGCGACTCCTCGATTTGAACCAGTGACCTTTCCCTTGGGAATCAACCTAATAACACATTGAGCTATTATGGAGTGTGAGAACAAGTTGTATTTTGTAGTATACAGGAAGAAAAAGATTTTTCATCACCAGGAGTAAAACAGTAACAATGCATTGACATGACAAGAATCTGCAATCATATGATAAATAGTTGCAAGTCAAATTTATGTACGAGATAGCCAAGATGATTGTCTATAAAATGATAATAGTCTCACATTAGAAGCAGTAGTGGATGGTGAGAAATTTAGCCTGAAAGTCAAAAGTTCAAAACATTGTTACCCTTTTGCTCATCACTGTAAAATTCATCTTCAAATGCAATGTGCAGTCACTACAAACAGCAAGTTCCTGCTTTAGGACACAAAGTCAGGAAGAATGCTTAGGGTCTTCGTCACTTGGTGTCTTGAAACAGGAACTTCCTATTGGTTGTGATTGGTGAACGACTAAATTGGAGCAAATTATTGGATGTATTTGGTTTGGAGAAATTGTATTGCTTTTACTATGTACAATGAACAGGATTAGTCACCCATAAAATCATATGAATTTTTACCATGTGTGATGAGCTCTTACAGCATTTGGAGTTCTAATTCTAGGTTCTTTTACAAATGTTGTGCTTTTAAAATGTTTTTAAAAGTGTAGTCCTTTTTGTAAACTGCTTCAATACAATATTGATTGTGCTTGAAATATGGAAGTGTGGCCTAGTCTCTGTATGTACCTTTTGTCTATAAACTACGTTAATTGACGCTTCAACACACATGGGAATGCACTCCACATGTTAATCCGTGGTACCTGCTCATGGTAATTGATAGAACACAGGAGGATCCACCATCACTCCTAGGAGATAGCTGTCTTATACCAATATCTAATTCCACTCTAACTGCCAATATTGGAGAAAAGTGATTCAACTGAAGGGTGTTTCGGCTGTCACCTCAGTAGTAGTAAGAGCTCCCACCTCTCGTCAACACGCCCACTTCCGGTTTTTGACAGGTACCCGCCCCTTTTTGGCACCTGCCCCGCCTCCACTTCCAGTCTAAACCCCCTCCCCTCTCCTCCCCATTCTCCGCCCACTCTCCGCCCCTATGTGTGTCAATACCTGTTACGTCAGTTCCGTCCCCGCCCCCGGAAGCCAACCCTTACCGCCCCTATGTGTGTCCAATATCTGTTACGTCAGTTCTGTCCCCGCCCCGGAAGCAGCCCATGTTCAGCCTCTGTTACGTCCCCCATGACCGCCCACATGCCCTTCACCCAAGGTTGTAGGTTAATGTGTAAGCGCCGTATGTAAGAAAAACATGTCAAGACATTTTTTGCGAGAAAAGGCAGCCCCAGGATCCCTAGGGTTAGCATTCTGTAGTGTTCATAATAATGACGTAATAAAAGTGTTTAAAAAATATACATTTATTGTAGATTCACTTAGAGGTATACACAAATCAAAAAATGTAAAAAGGTGTAAATAGATTTCAAAATACAACATTATACAAGCAAATCCATAGGTTACAATACATTTCAACGCTAATATTTACAAAGTTAACCACGCTCGTCGATAGCGTCTCTGTAAGATTGTAGGATAATGTGTAAACTTGGTACATTACCCATTAACAACGGCTCGATTCTCTGTAAGGTAATAGGTAATGTGTAAGCTAGGCACATTCCCCATTAGCTTTGTGTAAACCGAATTGCTAGAAGGCTATCATGCCCTTCACCCCCATATAGGTTAAAGTGTAACTGCCTTATGTAAGAAAAAAACATGTCAATACATGTTTTTTTGTGAGAAATAGCAGTCCCAGGGTTAATGTTAATTGGCACAGCAAAATAGATTGAATGATTTATTGAACAAGAAATACTAAGATATAAACATTTTTAGTATACATTGCAAAAAGGAAATATCGTTATAAAACCGCATTAGTTCTATAGCAGAAATAGAGCAAGATCATGTTTCGCAGGGCGGTATGCAAACCTGATTATAATCGCATAATGGCGTACGTAAAATCGTGATAGAGTTAGAAAGATTTTGTACAAATGCATCTACTAGACGATCATTATGTTTTAAATCATTTGTAAAGTTTTTCAGTAATCACTTCAATGTTATTCCCGCAGCGACGTGATACAACACGTAAATACAAAACTGTCCACAAAAACTCGACATAGAGTCTTGCAGCTGGCGGTTCTGATAGCAATACGTCGTGGTGTTTCTTCTTAAAAATTGTATAATCGTATTCGGAAATACGGCGGCGTCAGGTTGTAACCCGTCACTGTCAAAAAATAAGGATTTGTTCCTGCATAGAATAATGAGTAGCCAATGCGTACCGGGCTCTTCCGAAGAATCTGTGTTGACGATATAGGCTCTAGGTCTATACCTGATAACGTGGCGTGGTAAGAGGTCGCAGGGAAATACCCCGCCAAACATACTCCGAGTAACGGGATTTCGGCTCAAAATGCATGACAATTGCATAGTATTCATTATAGACGAAATCCACTGTGGAATCACAAAAGTTTAATTAAATTCGTATAGGACTTCTCGACGTTGGTTAATCTCCAGTACAGCCGTGTTGACAGCATAAACGATCATATTCACCGTGTGTGGTGTGGCATCCGCAAAATGAATTTCGGCCCGTAGGTTACCCGTTTTAATGAGCGAAAAGTGAGCGCTCGGTTCCTGATCTGGCGACAAATCGAACGCGAAGAAAGTGTAGC
Source organism: Phyllobates terribilis (assembly GCF_046119375.1). Classification (NCBI taxonomy): domain Eukaryota; kingdom Metazoa; phylum Chordata; class Amphibia; order Anura; family Dendrobatidae; genus Phyllobates; species Phyllobates terribilis. Next base: position 900,987,020 of record NW_027362761.1, on the reverse strand, counting down.
CGCTCATAAAATCATCACGGTCTATGCTTAATCCTGCGTCGGCTTTTTGTTTTCCGGAGATGTGAACGAGAGCCATATATTCCCTCACAGCATGTTTAGCGTCAAAATTAGGGTGAAACGGCTTGGCGGGGATCTGCTGTCCGTCCAAATACAGAGCAGCGTGGTTGATCCTATAATGGTGAAAGCAAAGTGGATTTTTCTGGTAACTGCCGCTGAAGGCCTCGTTGTCCACAAAGCAAAGAATCACCGTTTTTGGTATCTGGCCCAGAAAAAGATTTTCATGATTACTATTTCTCGTTCCTCCAGGGATGCTATAGACTTTCAAACAGGCCCTGTCTAGAGCGTATTTAGCGGGGCTTGATAGAAGAGCTTGGCTGTGACCGATCCTGACGGCTGGAGAGACTTGTACTCTCTTTACGTAGAGGGCTGCGTTCACGATCTGAACCTTAAACTGTTCCTGTTCGGGAGTCATAAGGCAAAACGAGTCCTTATTTCTTGATAACTTGATCTTAAGATCTAGACCGTTCAAAATGAGTTTCGGTTGATTAAAAATGTCACCGAAGATCGGGCCCACGAGTTCCACAGGCCTTGAGAGACGGGTTGCATGGGCTCTGCGGGCGAACCCATAATTTTGATTTTCGCCGTCGAGTACGGTGGTCTGGTGATGGCCTGCAGTGTCTTTATAGAATAACCCCGCTGTAAATTGCGATCTCAACGCTTGCGTACTGTAGTTTAAAAGCGTTTCAATGTAGGCCCGGTAACTATAAAGGTTATCAGATTGTGAAATCAAACGGTCCCCCAGAGTAATGTCCACCTGATTGAAAAGTGTGGCTATGGGGTAATTAATAAGCCCCACACGCGTGCCGGCAGCGAGAACCGTACCGTCCTGTTTCAGGATGCGGCACTGGACGTTCAAGAGTGTATTATTTAAATCGTAATAATATTCTCCGCTTCCCGATACGAAAAATTCCAGGGGTGCGTTATCGGCTAGAGCGGCGATGGGTTGCACCTCGACAAAAACCGATTTTTCGACGCTAGTCTGCGTGGGAGGCACGGTAAAAATATCCAGTTCGCTTTTAGAACACTCTATCGACGCATCGTGAATAAACGCCATGACCTGTTATTAGAAGATGTCACTCGTGAGGCGTCTTGCGGACTTCTGACGCGACCTCGATTTACGTTGAGCGGTGTTATTCATGAGGCGCGGCGGGAATCGCGGTGAGCGGGGTCTTTTCGCTCGTGGTAAAGAGTTTCTTTCTCTTTTTCTTTTACGCGATTTTGTGGTTACGTAGATTAGTCCGTCGCCCTCTTGATTGTTTTTAGAGGTGCGATTCAATCTGTCCACTACGGCCGTAGACATATTCGTGATAGAGTCTTTAGCAATGTTTCTTACGGCTGTTTTTACATGCGGTTTGACTAGTTCTAGGCCTTTTCTGAAAAGCGGTACCGCTCTTCTAAAAAGACTTCTAAACAGACCACCGAGACCGGCGCCGTACATGTATTCATCACCGCGGAACCCCTCTAAGCCATGCCCTGCTTGAGCTACATAGTACCGGGCGTACAAGGCGGGATTGCCGTAAACTCTTTGAGACATAATTTTTACCGTGGCGTAGTCTTGCGAGGCCTAAAATGTAATCGCACTATACACTTTCCGTATCTGAATTTAACCGGCGTACCCTGGTCCGACATGACGGTAACAGTTACGGAGTCAAAGTGTTGTTTGCACAGCGGTATGTAATCTGGCCGCGAGTAGCGCACTGTGACAATATCGTTATCATCGCCGCTAACTTCTACGGTCCGTAACAGTTGAACGTAGCTGTCGCCCACAAGCTGATGTTGAATTATATCAGTGTATACAAAAAGCGAATAAAAACCCGCCTTTGAATCGGGGTAAAAGCGGCGATTCCACAGAATTAAAGCTGCGGGTGAATCATCGACGGTCTGTAGTCTGAAAATAAATTTTAGCTTAGTACCCAGAGCGAACTGTATAGGGGATGGGTCGGGTAGGATTACCTCTCGACGTAGATCATCATAACGTATCCTATAGGCAGGCATGGATAAATTCAGCGATTCTATTCGCGCATTGACTGTACCGACCAGCTTTTGAATGTTCGGGTAAAATCCTGATTTTACATGATAAACCTCTAACGGCTCGTTGTGTTTAGCAGCGTAGAAGTTCCCTTCAAAAGCGTCGAACGTGTTCCACGTATGGGGGTACTGTATTTCCGTTAACGCCACTTCATAAGCTCCTGAAAGATGAACGGCCTTTGCTAGCTTGGTGGTGTAACTTGAAATATCCGAGCCACTTCACAAAATAATGAGTTGCACCGCGACGCCTGCGTTTTTTCAACACTTTTTCAACTTTGTAGATCCTATTAGCATCTTGCGGCACCTTTTGTAGTTCGTCTTCATAAAAAGACCCTTCTACGTTTTCACCGCTCAAATCGTTTAATGCGTAGAGAGGTTTTCTGAATCGTGTATTTACAGACGAGACCACGAAAATTTCACGCGTGTAGGTTTGCTCGTAGCCTTTTGAAAAGATATGCTTATGCCGCACAATCCGGACGTTATCCCCCGGTTTTAATAGAGGTTTAAATCTTTTCGCTGCAGAGACGTCTTGATAAACGCTGCGTGATACGGTCATGGAGTTAGCTTTCGTGACAGAGGCAGGACTGCATCTTATAGTGCGATGATAAGCGTTATTGTAAGAGTGCACTAAATCAGGTAATACGTCTATATATCTCAATGTGTTATGAGCCGTTAAATAGCGCCACATACGAGCTTTCAACGTGCGATTAAATCTTTCCACGACCGCAGCTTTCACCGTATTATTCGTAAAGAACTGATGTACGTTATACTCTTTACAAAGCGTAGCGACGGGCTTATTCATAAATTCTTTCCCGCGATCCGTTTGTAGTTTTTGCGGGATACGTCGTTCGCTTTAAAAAATCATCTCAAAAGCTTTTGCAAGCTCCTTGCCGGTCTTGGTCCACAGGCCGATGACCCAGACGTATTTGGATAGAACATCTATGACCGTTAAAATATATTTTAAACCGTCGTTATCGTTAGCGTAGTCATTCATGCAGACTAGATCCGCCTGCCAGAGACTATCCACATCGCTAACTATGATCTCGATTTCTGATAAACCGTCTTCTTACGGATTTGTGTAGAGAATACGCTTCTTGATCGCTAAGTCACTCTGCGACAGTCTTTCTACGTACGCCATATTTCTTAACGGCATTATAGAGCCGCTGTATCCCTCCGTAGGAACCGGGACTCTTTGCTGTATAATAATGCTTGTGTAACAGAGTTTCGACGTTAGGCATTTTGAAAACAAAATGGTGCCGGATTTAGATTCAATCCTTAATTAACTAGTTATTATACTTATACAGGGTAAAACTGGTATGGATTGATTTTCCCATTCTAGGTAACATTTTTAGTATGACGCAGCAAAAAACTATTCCCAGGCTATGATGTAACATTAACTAGCCATATCAATCAATACAATAATGTTAATGATTATTGGTTTCTGACAAGATAATTAAGGGCAGTCCTTAATTAACTAGCTAATATAGTTATACATGGTAAAACTGGTATGGATTGATTTTTCCCAACCTACGGAACATTTTTTTAGTATACCGCAGCAAAAAACTGCTCACGTGACGTAGTCAACCGTGTATATATATCCGTGCGAATTGTTCATTCAGATTATCAGAACACTGAGTCTGAAGAGGTGACAAGATATTGAATACCGTCAATGTAAGTAATTATCTTTTAGCATATCATGGGTCTGTATAATGTTTATTTAATACTGAATGCCTGATTGTCACCATTATTATGTCTTGTATATTAATTTTTAATTGTAATTGATGTAAGTATTTTATAGTTTATGCGCTTATTTTGTCGCTATATATTGTATAACGTTATGCGCTTGTTACAGATGAACCGTAATTTTAACGATCACGGCGCCGGCGAGGAGCAACTCACGGACAGCCAACTAAGTAAGTAAAGTTTTAGAGAGAATGTGTGAAAATGAAGTTATAGGATGGGGGATACCTACCACGCTTTTAATTTATTTTAAAAGCTAGATTCCTAGACGCTGATATGGAAGAGGAATGCCACGCAGCGACACAGTGTCTGATGGCTGAAGCGCAACGTGAAACGGTCTCTGGGGGCCGTCATGTTAATTTCGATCTAGCGGAAGATCCTCAATACCCAGACTCACAGGAACTACTGACCGAATCGCAGCAATTGGACGCTGAAGTAATGGCCGAGTGGTCCCAGGATAACTCCAGGACCTTGGATATACACAGCCTACCTATGTATGGTAAGTCCGGTAACAAAAAGCTCTTTGTACTCTACATTATCTTGTGAAGTTTTGTTGTAATTCGACGTCTATTTATTTCAGAGAGTTTCATAGATTGTACAGTCTCTGACGATGAACGTCCGTCCGCCAACACCAGCGACGATGAAGCTTGTACGCAACAACCTGTATATTCAGTCACAGGCCGGGATATATGGAGCCCTACGTACCCGTACACATCTACGGAAGGTATTGTCAACTACAAATGTCGCCGTGCTCTACAATAGAACGGACAGCTGTGTGGTAAATTACCGGTTATTTATTTCAGAGACAAAGAAAATGCTTCACTACTCGGTACCGGTACAAGAACCGAAGAAAATTATACACACCCGTCAACGTCTTATTCATCCCCCACCCAACCGCTCTGGAGACCTATCAACCTGACGTGTAAGTTTTTTTAAACCGTACTAATCCGTTACAACAATGTTTACTCTCATTTTCCTATTTTGTTAGGATGCGCCATAGATTATGAGCTCTCCATTTTCTTACGCAGGCACGCCTAGAAAGACAGCACGTAGACAAGCCTTCAGAACTAATTTTGATAAAAAAGAATTTGAATGCAGGTCGCCGCTGGAACATCTGTGGAAGCAACCCAACTTAAAGAAGTAAACCCTCCGCACCCCTCAGAGCAAAAAGCCACAAGTAACTCATTTCATCCAAGCCCTAAAACCAGATCTGTCAACAAAAGCGGCAATCTAAATGCAGGAACCTTGACATCCCATGATTCTGAAACAATCTTTGCAGGACCCTCAGGTAGGTCAATGAGTATTGAACCAAATGTATTACGGGTTTGTGACACTATAGCTACACCATAGAAGCCTAAAGTTCAGAAACGGCCGCGTAACACCACAATACGGTCAATCAAACCTAAAAAACAGAAAATTCGAGACAGTATATCATCATACAAACAATGGCCCCTAGATGTAAAAAGAGTATTTAACAACCTATACAGTCATACCATGACGCTTATCAACGCACACAATCATTTAGCTTACCTGTTGGATCGTTATACAGAACTGTCCGCACAGCGTCCGGATAGAGCCAGCATTTCAGAAATAATGGCTTTAGAACCGCTGTACACAGAGGCTGTTGAAGCCGTTAAAAACTTACCGAGGGCTCGTACATTATGACTAGGCATGACGGGTCGCGGTGTGAAACGCAGACCCCCGCGTAAAGGTTTTTTCAATAAACCACGCGTCATAAAACGTTGTATTAAAAAAGCAACAAACGCTACACGCGCGTTAAAGAGGCGAAAAAAACTAAAGAATAGGGTAAAGCACACTGCTATTGACTCACCACACGTGACGCAAGGACGACCCCCACAGAACACTACAACGCTTCAGCTTTCGCCGACAGTCGTCACTGAGACGGCAGAACATGAATCCTCGATAGATTCTCAATTCCTAGACACGCCGCAGAATTCCGCGGCGGATACACCTACAGTCTCCGGCGTTGAAATCTCGAACGATGATCGACAAGATGCAGCGCCACAGTTTTCACCTCCTCATACACCGGCCATAAGCGAACATTCACGCTTTTTGGAACACTTATTTCATGTTCGTAGGGAGATGAGTAACCTCAACGCCTATCAGTATATCGATCATTTTAGATTTGTGAATTTAGACTGTATACGCTCCTTTGAAGAAAGTTTGGAGATCATACACGGTTCTATTCAAACGTTACTGGATAGGATCGTGAGGGATATCGAGCCGGGCGACTTTATACAATTAAGATTAGAAGGGGACGGAAGACTAAATCCAGTCTACAGTTTTAAACAATGTAGAGAACAATTTGACGCGACTGCTTTCCTAAATGCCGTGGGCAACGCGTTGCAAAGCAACGCCGAGTGCATAGCCGGCGACTGCTTGAAATTGATAGTAAGCATCGTTAGGAATAGACGGGGAGGTATAAAACGCAGACGACTGAGATCTATAGTTTATACACGAATTATTCATCAGAAACGTCAAATGTTGTTTGATTTTAACAATTACAGCTCTAATCAGTGTTTGGCCGCGTCTCTCTATGCCTTACTGGCTGAAGACGACCCGCCTGACGATGATTTAATGAAACGTGCGGCGGAGCTGCACAGAAATTTGAAACTACCCGATGATCAACTAGTGAGCTTTAGCGACATTAGAGCGTTTGAGACGTATTTGAACGTTACCATTAAAGTTCTATACTTTAGTCAGGGAGACTGGCGCTATTTTCACACGGAAAAAGAACCCACAGACAAAATATTATATATTCTACATCATGATAATCATTATTACGGGATAAAAAATATAAAAGGATTCATAGGAGCTAAATTATTTTGTGAAAAGTGCAGTTCTGCATTTCATCACAAAAATAATCACTCTTGTCAATACTTTTGCTCCACGTGTCAGAGGTCGGATTGCTCTGATACAGCTGCAGAGCATCTGCAATGCCCACGCTGCCGTGTATTTTGTCGTTCAGCGAGTTGCTTAGAACTCCACAGAAGTCTCGCTGAGACTGACTGGTCGTTTTGTAAACTTAAGTTTTTCTGCGAGCGATGCTATCGCTATGTGCCCCAAATCGTAGATGATGAACACCGATGCGTCGGTGTACGATGCTCTGTTTGCGCTGTTCCGGTGAGCAGATTCGATAATCATCTATGTTACATGCAGCGCTATACACCGAAGAAATCTACGGAACAATACATCTTTTACGATTTTGAATGTACGCAAGAGACGGGAACGCACCATCCCAATTACGTTTTTGCCACAGATTTGCACGGGATATCTAGCTGGGAGTTTGTGGGTAAAACATGTACTACCGACTTTGTACATTTTTTTTTACAAAGGGTGGGTATGTAGGTTACACTTTTATAGCTCACAATGCTGCTCGATACGATTCCTAGTTTATCGTTAAAGAGCTGATCCGTGAGAAGCTGCGCGTCAACATGATAGCACAAGGCGGTCGCCTATTGTGCGTATCATTACCCGATTTAGACATGAGATTCATCAACTCTTTAAATTTCATTCCCATGAAGCTCAGTAAGTTGCCGCAAGCTATGGGATTTTCAGGCGCTAAGGGTCACTTTCCACATTTTTTTAACACTGATGAAAATCAGTCCTATGTAGGGCCTATGCCAGATGCTAACTATTATGGCGTAGAGTACATGACGCATAGTGAGAAAAAGGAATTCACAACATGGTACGAATCGGTGAAAAACAATACGTTTGATTTGCAAGCAGAGCTCAAAGCATACTGTCAACAGGACGTAGAGGTCTTGAGACGCGCCTGCGTAGTGTATCGCGAGCGCGTCGTAGAAATGACAGCCAAAAAACAAATACAGTTCTGTAAGCGCAAAAATAAATTTACTGAAAATCTCATCAGTATAGATCCGTTTCAGCTCACGACACTAGCATCTGTTTGTCTGGCCATGTACCGCTTTAAATTTCTCCCGAAGACAAAATAGCCATTTTGCCTGGGGATAATTATCACAAAAAGCACAAACGTTACTCGTCCCCGGCTATTCAATGGTTAATGTACGTAGCGCATACAGAGAACCTAGATCTGCAACACGCTTTGAAAGGTGGTGAGAAAAGAGTAGGAAACTTTTTTCTAGATGGCTATGCGAGAGTCAACGGTCGCCCTACGGCTTTTGAATTTCAGGGGTGTTTTTATCACGGGTGTCCCGTTTGCTATAACGATAATGACATGAACAAACTCACAAAGACCACTTACGGGCAATTGTATCGAATGTTTGAGGTGAAGAAACGTTTCTTGCTTCAACAGGGGTTCGACGTCCGCGTATTGTGGGAACACGAGTGGCGAGAGATGGTTGAAAAAAGCTCTGACCTACAAGCGTTTCTGCGCCACATGCAGTTCCCTGAGCCTTTAGAGCCTCGTGACGCTCTGTACGGTGGTCGTGCTAAAGCTATCAAACTCTATCACAAACAAGAACCCGGTGAAACTATAGAGTACTACGATTTCACCAGTTTATACCCGTACGTCAATAAAACAAAAGTGTACCCCGTAGGACATCCTAAAATAATCTATGACCACTTTGGTTATATCAAGCAGTACTTTGGCATCGCCAAAGTGAAAGTCTACCCGCCCAGGGATTTGTTTTTCCCTGTGCTCCCTGTTAAAATGAACAAAAAATTGATCTTCCCCCTCTGTCACACATGCGCATTGCATTCAGAAGTGGATTCCTGCGCTCATTCAGAGGAAGACAGGGCTCTGACGGGTACGTGGTGCACGATAGAGGTAGAAATGGCTTTGGAGAAGGGTTACAGACTCGCACACATTTACGAGGTGTGGCATTTTGAGGAGACGATGACAGATCTATTTGCGCAATACATCGATTTACATCTTAGACACAAACAGGAAGCCTCGGGGTATCCCTCGTGGTGCACGGACGAAACCAAGAAAAAAGACTATGCAGCCGCCTATCTTGAAAAAGAAGGTATAAAGTTAGACCCCGTTCATATAGAACCAAATTCAGCTAAAAGACAAATCACCAAACTATTCTTAAACTCTTTATGGTGAAAGTTTGCGCAGTGTTCTAGTTTACCTACCACCAGCGTCGTGAACAACGCCGATGAACTCTTTGAGTATGTCTTTCTTCCGTACTATGAAATTTCTGAGTTAAACTTTATCAGCGACGATACGGCGACTGTCAATTGGAAATACACAAAAGAACACCGCACCGTCAACAAAAACACCAACATTTTCATTGCATGCTTCACTACAGCTTATGCGCGCTTAGAATTGTACACCCTTCTAGATAAACTGCAGGAGCGCTGTCTTTACCACGACACAGACTCCGTCATTTTTGTAAGTCGTGACGGCAAGTGGCAGCCTCCCTTAGCTGATTACCTGGGTGAGCTCACCAGCGAAATACCCCAGGGGAGTCACATCACAGAATTTGTATCCGCCGGTCCGAAAACTTACGGCTACAAATTAAACACGGGTGACACGATCTTGAAAGTGAAAGGTATCACGCTTAATATCGCTAACGCTGGCGTTATCAATTTCGACAGTCTAAAAGATTTAGTGTTAGCTTACAAGAACTCTGCAGATCCTGGAAATGAAAAGACGATCATTGTAGAGCAGAATGGTATTGTGCGGATCAAAAAGTACTGGGATATTGTAACGCGACCCCTAAGCAAAACTCAGCGCTGCGTCTATACCAAGAGGCAGTTGTTTGATGACTTTACTTCTTTACCCTACGGGTATTAACGATGAATTCCCTTTTCTTCAAACAATTGACGTACCTTTATCTCCGCTACAGGTGCAGAATACGCTACAGACTACCGTACCATCAAATGACCGACGCGTAGCTATAGATAGAGTCGTGAAGTCTAAAGAGAAACGTGCTCGACAAATTTACTCCGTAGCGCAACAGGTCTTAAACATACAACATCATGGATCCTCGGTTACAACACCCATTCTCATGCATTCTAGCGGGCCCCTCTAACTCAGGAAAATCCTATTTTGTCAAACAGGTTTTAGCTCACGCGACAACACATTTATCTCACAAACCCGATAATATTGTTTGGTTTTATTCTTGTTGGCAAAAAATGTACGATGAACTGAGTAATTCCTTCCCCAGTATTCGTTTTATCGAAGTTTTGCCGCAGACGTTTGTAGATGACGAACTATTCCCGCCTGACATGATCAACTTGGCGGTGGTGGACGATCTCATGGAGGCCGCTAGCTGTAATTCAGAACTGGAAAAAGCATTTACTAAATACATTCATCATAGAAGCTTGAGCCTGTTCTATTTGGTTCAAAATGTTTTTTGTCAGGGGAAAAAGAGTAGAACCATCACCTTGAATACCAAGTACATGGTCCTATTTAATAACCCCCGCGATAAAATACAAATTGTGACGCTAGCCAGACAGATGTATCCGAGGAACTCGCGTTTCTTCTTAGAAGCTTTCGAAGACGCTACACGAGAGCCTTACGGATTCTTGCTCGTAGATTTGAGAGGTGATACGCCCGAGGAATACCGCTTAAGAACTGGTTTGTTTCCACCAGCTTTACCAGCAGCGTACGTTCAAAAAGGTAAAACTCGTTCTAAAAAGTGAATTTTTTACACTGCTGTGATTATTCATACCCGTAACCTTCATTCTGTCAACATGTCTGAGAGAGTGAGGCGTAACTAGGCTCTCTTGAAAAAGCTGGTGAAAGCAAACGCGTCGGAGAGAAAGCTTATTCTGAAGACCGCCGGCAGAGATTTAATCGCTGCCATCGCGGAAATAGCTCTCAATATTCTGAAAGGGCGGCTTCCTCTCAAAGAGCGCCAAAGAAAAATATTACAAAAATGGCGTAGAGCTATAAGAAATCTGAGTGACAAAAAAGTGTCCATTCGGAGAAAACAGTATCTATTGAATCAGTCTGGAGGCTTCATAGGGCCGCTTCTAGCTATTGCTATACCGCTAATAACGAGTTTAATAGCCGGTAGATGATGGAACGTGCTGAGAAAATGTACTTGGTTCCGGCGCATGAGATTAACAGACTAAAAAACGTCGGTCCGCCGGTGCCTACCGTGCGTCAGACGACACTCCAAAGGTTAGACGACGAAATCGGCGACATTCTACGCCGCACTGATTTGCCTGACGACGTAAAGATTAAAAGATACACCGAAATACTACAGAGAAGTTTGCTGCATGCTAAGCGCGAAGGTTCTGAACTTACACGTTTAAACCTTGTGATCCCTCCTGACGGTGAACAACCACCATCACCAGCGGGTGAAATAGAGATACGCCCCTCTGCCCCTCAGTTTGTAGATCACCTCAACCCCCGTTTCCGAAAAAATGCAAATATACTACTCAACAGTTTCTTGCAACACAAAGACATTGCTACATGGACTGAGAAAGGTGAATTTGTCTACAAAGGGTCCGTCGTTCCCGGCACCCATATGTTGGACCTTGTACAGAGCACACTGCTAAGTCACGGACTAACCAAAAAGAACACTCCACAAGGATGGGACGTTTTTATGAGGGCTATGGCCGAGTTAAACATACCTTCGACCATGATCGGTCACCATACGACCAGAGACGCTCTGAACGAATTAAAAATTATGTTGAGTGCACCGTGAAATCCCTTCAAAACACCGTCACAAGTACTCGCTACCTCAACGCCGGCCGCTAGAGGACGTTTGCTGTCGAAACAGAGAATCGCGCCGCTGTCGCCGAGCGCCTGGTTAACTTTGTAAATATTAGCATTGAAATGTATTGTAACCTATAGATTTGCTTGTATAATGTTGTATTTTGAAATCTATTTACACCTTTTTCCATTTCTTGATTTGTGTATACCTCTAAGTGAATCTACAATAAATGTATATTTTTTAAACACTTTTATTACGTCATTATTATGAACACTACAGAATGCTAACCCTAGGGATCCTGGGGCCGCCTTTTCTCACAAAAACATGTCTTGACATGTTTTTCTTACACACGGCGCTTACACATTAACCTACAACCTTGGGGGTGAAGGGCATGTGAGCGGTCATGGGGGACGTAACAGAGGCTGAACATGGGCTGCTTCCGGGGCGGGGACGGAACTGACGTAACAGATATTGGACACACATAGGGGCGGTAAGGGTTGGCTTCCGGGGGCGGGGACGGAACTGACGTAACAGGTATTGACACACATAGGGGCGGAGAGTGGGCGGAGAATGGGGAGGAGAGGGGAGGGGTTTAGACCGGAAGTGGAGGCGGGACATGTGCCAAAAAGGGGCGGGACACCTGTCAAAAAACCGGAAGTGGGCGTGTTGACGAGAGGTGGGTGCTCTTACTACTCACCTCTTATACCAACCAGCACTCTGCGATTGCTGGGTGCCAATAAACTATCATGGCAGCCAGGGGCCTGTAAAAGGTCTGCCATCTTAGGATGCAACTTAGGATACATGTCAGGCTTACAATGGCAGCATAATACAAGCAAAATAAAATACAATGTGCAGAATTGTTTTTTTTTTGTTAATTCTGCCTTCAAAAAAAGGTATAAATAGTGATCAATATAATAACAATAAATATGTAAAGTAATCCCACAAGAAAACAAATCCTCACATTGTTCTGTCAAAGGAAAAATAAAAAAGTTATGAAATAATTTTCTATACGTGTTTGTTGTGTGTGAAAACTAGGTGAACTTGGAATCATCATAATAGTACCGACCCTCTGAATAAAGCTCACATGTCACATAGTACTGTATAATGAACATGGTAAAATGAAAAATATAATATCAAAAATTGTGGAAATAAAAAAAAAGACTGTATGTTTTCCAATGCTATATAATGTTTGTAACCCAAAATTGTTGTGTTAAAACATACTATCCTTTTAACTTCCGGAATGAGGGGATGAAAACATATTTTAACCGGCAATCTACTCTAGATCTTGAGTCAATTTTAAAACAAATGTGCTTTTTTTCACTGTTAATTCAATAGAGAAAACTTAGAACAACAGCTTATTCATAGTTAAGCAAGAAAAATCTAATGTTTATAAAGAAGGCCTTTTGGAAAAAGAATCACCCTCTTGAAGTCTTTCATATTGCATTGAATCACATGGATTCAATTTGTTTTTGTTTTTTACACTGGTTAACAGGAAAATACTCCCTTATACCACAGTGAAAAAAATTCACCTACCTACATCCATTGGCCTTCCTTTTTCAAGTAGTTCATGCCAGTTTTCGAAATAAGTAAGCCTCAAAAAGTCATAATTTTCTCAAAACTTGAGGGGAATCGTTTGACAAATGTGGGCCTACAAGGTTTACTTTTGCCGAGAGTAGTTTGGAAGCCTTGACTACCAGTGACAAGCGTAATGTGGTGACTATTACCACCTTCACACTTTCTGTACTGCTCCCTTGGAGGCCAGGGGCAGCAGCCTGTGATGAAGTATGGTGAAGGGGACGAATTAGGAAACAGGAGAGATCATTACAGTTAACGACAGAAAGTTTTTTACTGTGGAAGTAAACTTGAAATGACTTGATAACTGGCATCAGACTGGATGGTATTGACAAATGACATTGACAAAGCTTTCACACAGATGGTTTAACATAGCAACCATTTAAAATTCTTCTTAATAACAATCTCACAATCATGCAGATCTATATCAACAAGATCTATCTTCACTACTTCCTGAAAACCGGCTGCAATAGCTACAGTACCTTTCCAGAAGCTGTCATGAAGCAAGACATAGACTTCTGTTCCTAAATCTTTTACACTAGGCTGTCACCTCTCAATCCACCACTGTCACAGAGTGACACTGTACAACCCACAGAAGTTTCATCAGGACTACTAGTAGCTGTGCTCCATTGTTTTTCCCAACTATGCTCCCGTTTAAGCCTCTCTCAGCATCCCAATAAAATGTACTCATTTAGAATTTGTTGTCTGACTGGCTGATTCTCACTGTGCTGTAACTACAGGCACTCTGGTGTACTAGGCCTCTGTAGCCCCTTATATTGCTGAAGCCCCTCCCTGTGCGTTCCACTAATTGCTAAACCTTCCCTAACCAAAACTCCTTCAGTTAGCCTTACTTTTCATAGTACACTTTATTAAACAATGCTGTAATTGAATATTGTATTAATATAACACAACATTGGCCCTTCCACTCTCTTAGAGGCCAATGAATACTCTATTACAATGCACCTAAATCATCACTGCAACAGACAATATTGTGCTGTTAAGTCACCTCAAACGTTTGTTACATTAATAGACCGGTTCTTACTTACTTACAATTCTGTAAGTCCAACTACCAATCAGATGATTTCCAGATAAAAATAAAATAAAGTACACCCCAGACAGGAGAAAGTTTTTGAAAAGTAAGAGAGGATAGAGTAAAGCATATTTTCAAGCCAGATCTGTAACTTTGATCTGGATATGGATTTGCAAACTCATGTGAGATGTAATCATTTTACATGCTTTTACCCAATTACATTACCTGGTGAAGCTTTAAATGGGGTGAATCAGAGAACACATATTGATTACAGCATGCAAGAGATAATGAGAGAGTATTAAGTGGAGAAAAGGTTTTTTGGTCAAGTAAAATAATTTTTGGCCAAGCATAGTACACTGGCAAAACGGAAAAATCTCCATTTAGAAGTATGGTTGTGGTATCACCATAATGTTGTGTAGTATCTCTGTAGGAAAGCCTGTTTGTCATCCAACACTAATTCTATATACTGTACCTCTGGCGATAATTTATGTTTCCAAGACTTGCATGAAATTCTTCTTTTTTTATACTGTTTCCTACAATTATCAGCCTACAAACATACAGAACAATTAGTATCTAGGTCAGTCTTAGCACTAATCTCTGTCCTGCTCTTAGTACCTAGGGAGTAACGCATTGACTCTAAAGGAGTGTCATTTAAGTAGCATCTGCAAGATTTTAATTTAATTACACAGTCAATACCAAGCTCTATGTGTTACTAATAATCCTAGACAAGTGTCACAAAACATATACTGTTATTAGAAATATTGATTTTTGCCATACACTTTAGCCTCTCAGCTGGCCAAATAGAGACCCTTAATACTTCAAAGAGAAAAAGTAGACACTTGGAAAAAATGATATATTAGATTCAATACTGTGTGATGCAAATTGATGATACATAATTTCTCTGCTTTAATAACTTTCTAGGTAAATAATTTGTACATTACAATGCTGTTGATGCTATATAAACCACATAAATAGACAAAACCTATGAGCAGTGCTACACTGATTTTCAATCCCTTTTGTTCTGGAAATTAATGTCAAGACATCATCTTGATCAAATGGTCTCACCCAATTTTACTAATAGCATCTTTCCAAATGGTATTAAGAGATGATCGAATCAATCCGCTGCGAATTGAATTCAAGTTGAATTTCCTAAAATTCACAGGTCACAGCAAATTCTAACAATTTGTGATTTTATTCAGACAGATGGAAAAGAAAAATTGCTTTGCACAACGCTGAAGTGAGATGGGGCTTACATGATATCAAGTGCGGTCAAGCAGGATTTCCCATAATGTCTTGCAGCTGTCACATCACAGCCAGCCAATCAGGGGGACCATCACAGGCATCATAAATGATATGGGCAGGGAAAACAGGCCATTTTGAGATTTGACTGAATTGATTGATCTGTTGTATACTCCATTCAGCACTTTAATAACACCATTTTTTTTATTTTTACTGAACTTAAAAAGAGGGTAGTTTATTGAAAAAGAAAGGACAACAAAATGTCAGGAACAAAGTGCAAGACTAATATTAAAAGCAATATTTTTATTGAAACAATTTCGTTTAAAATAATCATACAATGTAATTGACGCGCCCCCTGGGCCGTGGGGTACTCGGCAGCCGGGCCTCTGGTTGCTGGGGGGATATCATGGTAGCTGGCCCGGTCCGTGACCCAGGGCGGTCAGTAAAAAGGGGTATGGATTTATAGGGGATTGGGAAAGTTCGTGACGCCACCTGTGGAATGCGGCTAAGGGGTGCCACCGCTGCGGAACAGTCCTCTGGAGCTGGTGTTACGGCAGCAGGGATGGTGTGGCTCTCCACAGGTAGAGCACGTTCCAGGGCAGCGTGTGGTGTAATGGATGGTGGTGCAGGGGTGAGACGGCAGGAGGGTCCCGGAGGAAAGACGGACACTCACATGAGGGTAAGCTTCAGTACCTTTACTGGTGATGCTGCAGGCACGGTCCAGGGTACTCCAGGCGAAGGGTGCACTTTTGGACTCTCCCCAGTGAGTGGGTATAGGGCCTCCTGATCTGTGGCTTTTCTCGTTAAGCTTCTGGCCTGCCTGAAACTAGGCCTAGCTTGGTTACTGTCTCTCTCTGCACCTGCTGACCTGGTGGTAGGGCCTTCTCTTTGGAGATCACTCTCTCTGGACGCTGGGGCCTCCGTGACTCCTAGCCCTGGTACAGTAGTCAGCGTTTGGTAAACCTGGGACCTGTAGTCCTCCAGGGGTTCTGGTAGTCCCTACTGGGTGTAAAGAGTCCCTGTAGGCGCGGACCCGGTGTCCGGTATATATCTCGGGGTGAGCCTGGTATGCTCCTCTGCCCCCCTTGCTACTTCTTCCTTCTCCTCTCGCCTTCGGCCCACTCAAGGCCCTCACTAGGCTTTCACTTGTGATGTAGGCCTTGGCTCGCCTAAGCACGGCAGCCAGCGTGCTGCCTCTGAGCGTCAGCACGCTCTCAGCTCACTTCTGAGCTCTGTTCCTCTCTGTGTCTCAGCAGGAACTAAAACTCACTAGCTGCCTAACTCCACCCTCCCTATATATATCCCTAACGGGGCTCCCTCTGCTGGTCTGAGGTGGTAGGGTGGAGGTGTGTGAATGTGTGAGGGCCTCTTGTGGAGAAGTCCATCCATGCACCCTTCTGGGTTCTGTGGCACCAATGCGCAGCAGGGCGCCACATTCCCCGCTAGTAAAACTCAGTACACCTGGACTGAAGCATTTTTCAAAACAGATTAACAATAACATTTTTTTTCTTCCCTTTAGGGAAGGCACTTTGCTTGAACGTTACAGGTAACAAAAACTTAATAAATAATAAATATATGTACAATAGTAAAAGTTTTTTGAGCAATTGTCAGTGAGTTCCCTAACAGGGTGTCCATTTCACTGCAAAGTACATGGTAGCTTGAGGGACCTGTCCGTAAACCCTCCACGTAGGCCCTGGGCATGGCTGCAGGGCATAGCTGATCCGGAGTTGGACCACGTCTTCAGCCACGCCAAACAGGTTTTTGTTCAGTGGTTACCTAAAAGGGGCACTCCAGGGAGTGCGATTATGGACAAATAAACAGTCTTTGGGCTGCACACAGTCCTCAGCCACAGAGTCTTTTATATATACCCTTACGGGTAACTAAATGCAACAAGAAAAGTGTCCATGTCACCTAAATTGTCCATTGTAAGGCAAAAATACGTCAATACATACAGTACACCTTCTCATTTAAAGATTTTTCTGTATTTTCCTGACTATGAAAATTGTACATTCACACTGAAGGCATCAAAACTATGAATTAACACATGTGGAATTATATACTTAACAAAAAAGTGTGAAACAACTGAAAATATGTCTTATATTCTAGGTTCCTCAAAGTAGCCACCTTTTGCTTGGATGACTGCTTTGCACACTCTTGGCATTCTCTTGATGAGCTTCAAGAGGTAGTCATCGGAAATGGTTTTCACTTCACAGGTGTGCCCTGTCAGGTTTAATAAGTGGGATTTCTTGCCTTATAAATGGGGTTGGGACCATCAGTTGTGTTGTGCAGAAGTCTGGTGGATACACAGCTGATAGTCCTACTGAATAGACTGTTAGAATTTGTATTATGGCAAGAAAAAAGCAGCTAAGTAAAGAAAAACGAGTGGCCATCATTACTTTAAGAAATGAAGATCAGTCAGTGCGAAAAATTGGGAAAACTTTGAAAGTGTCCCCAAGTGCACTTGCAAAAACCATCAAGCGCTACAAAGAAACTGGCTCACATGAGGACCGCCCCAGGAAAGGAAGACCAAGAGTCGCCTCTGCTTCCGAGGATGATTATCCGAGTCACCAGTCTCAGAAATCGCAGGTTAACAGCAGCTCAGATTAGAGACCAGGTCAATGACACACAGAGTTCTAGCAGCAGACACATCTCTACAACAACTGTTAAGAGGAGACTTTGTGCAGCAGGCCTTCATGGTAAAATAGCTGCTAGGAAACCACTGCTAAGGACAGGCAACAAGCAGAAGAGACTTGTTTGGGCTAAAGAACACAAGGAATGGACATTAGACCAGTGGAAATCTGTGCTTTGGTCTGATGAGTCCAAATTTGAGATCTTTGGTTCCAACCACCGTGTCTTTGTGCGACGCAGAAAAGGTGAACGGATGAACTCTGCATGCCTGGTTCCCACCGTGAAGCATGGAGGAGGAGGTGTGATGGTGTGGGGGTGCTTTGCTGGTGACACTGTTGGGGATTTATTCTAAATTGAAGGCTTACTGAACCAGCATGGCTACCACAGCATCTTGGAGCGGCATGCTATTCCATCTGGTTTGCGTTTAGTTGGACCATCATTTATTTTTCAACAGGACAATGACCCCAAACACACGTCCAGGCTGAGTAAGGGCTATTTGACCAAGAAGGAGAGTGATGGGGTGCTACGCCAGATGACTTGGCCTCCACAGTCACCAGACCTGAACCCAATCGAGATGGTTTGGGGTGAGCTGGACTGCAGAGTGAAGGTAAAAGGGCCAACAAGTGCTAAGCATCTCTGGGAACTCCTTCAAGATTGTTGGAAGACCATTTCCGGTGACAACCTCTTGAAGCTCATCAAGAGAATGCCAAGAGTGTGCAAAGCAGTCATCCAAGCAAAAGGTGGCTACTTTGAAGAACCTAGAATATAAGACATATTTTCAGTTGTTTCACACTTTTTTGTTAAGTATATAATTGCACATGTGTTAATTCATAGTTTTGATGCCTTCAGTGTGAATGTACAATTTTCATAGTCATGAAAACACAGAAAAGTCTTTAAATGAGAACGTGTGTCCAAACTTTTGGTCTGTACTGTACATGAAAATTACACAAGAATAACATACCCCAAGGGGCAACTATTTATACTGTCAGAGTTTCTCTTTCTACTCTCTGTATCTGACAGGGGTCTGACCTTGCATGCTACGTGTTGACCTACGTAGTACTGGCATACGTGTGGTACTGGTGTTTGTACTACCTCCCATTCTGTCAGTTCTAGGTGTGGAGGGACTGCAAGGCTGCCTTAACCTCCCTACGGGACTGGCAAGTGTACCATTGGCTGGGCCTTCTTGCTCTGCTCCAACCGGTGATCCTTCTTCCGGGGATTCTTCCTGAGCAGGCTCTTCTGGGGCACCTACAGGTTCTACTTGCTGTGGAGGGTCTTCCTGTTGTTGGAAGAAGTGGATCACAGGTATTATCACTGCTCCTCCTAGTTGGGGCCAATCTGCCGGGAAATCTCCTAATTCAGTATGCATTACTGCTTCTTTAGGCTCCTCCGGTACAATGAGAGGCACTTCTTCCTGGGGCTTTAGCAGACCTGGACACAACTTCAGATGGTCTCTAGATACCGTTGCAGTCGTTCTTCCTCCGTCCTTGGTAATTAAACAGGTCTTCTTGTTATCAAATCTTGAATTTAACACAGTGCAGGGTTCCCTCTCCCTCTGGTCATCAAGTTTGTGGTTTCTTCTTTTTCTCTTTAGCACAACTTCTCCTGGTGTAAAGGGTTCTGCTGCTGCACTCTTGTTGTACTGTGCTTCCTGCTTGTCTCTTACCCTACTTAGACTGTCTTCGACACAGGCCTGTACTCTCTTGTACTGCTACTGTCGAGTCGTATCCCAGTCCTCAGTGGACATATCTGTTTCTGGCTCTACCACTCCAAGCTCCAGGTCCATGGGCAACTTTCCGGGTCTTGCTCGCATGAGATATGCTGGAGTACAATTGGTGGAACTTACAGGTATGTGGTTGTATAGATCTACCAGGTCAGGTATCTTGTCTGGCCACTGGTTTCTTTCTTCTAGCGGTAAGGTCTTCAACAGGTCGATGACGATGTTATTCATCTTTTCACATAACCCATTGGTTTGGGGGTGGTACGGTGTAGTCCGGATCTTCTTACACCCGTACAGATGGCAAAACTCCTTGAACAATTCGGCTTCAAAGGCAGGGCCTTGATCCGTCAGCACCTGCTCCGGGTATCCATGGGGCCTGCAGAAGTATGCCTGAAACGTCTTCGCCGCAGTTTCTGCCATCAGATCCTTGACGGGGGCGACCACCAGGAACCGGGAGTAGTGATCCACCATGGTCAAGACATTGGAGTATCCTGACCTGCGGGGTGACAGCTTGACGTGATCCAAGGCAAAGATCTCCAAAGGTCGAGTTGTCTTGATGGGCTGCAGGGGTGCCTTCTGGCTGCTGTAGTCTTTTCTTCTGAGGCTACAGGGTCCACAATCCCGGCACCATCTCTCTATGGAACTGCGCATTCCAACCCAATAAAACCGACCCCTTCAGCAGGGTTTCTAGCTTCTTCCAGCCAAAGTGCCCCGCTTGATCGTGGTAGGCCTCCAACACCATCTGGATGTCTGTCCTGGGCACTATGATCTGCCATACCATCTCATGGGTCCTAGGGTTGACATACCTTTCTCACAGCTTCTCTCTATAGATGAACAGCCGGCTTCTCTCATTCCACAGTTGCTTGGCTTGTGGAGACGCGTCCTTCTCCAGGGAGGAACCTTCCTGGGTTATCAGTTCTTTGATACGGCTGACAACCGGGTCGCTGTCCTGGGTCTCCTTCAAACCGTGATGAGGTAAAGGGTTTAGTGTCTTACCACGATACCTCCTGGAGGCGCGCTGTTCGTGGACCATCCCATTTCTGTGGAAGGCAGGTAGCTCAATCTCCTCCAGGTCATCCACTTCTTCTTCAGTGTCTGACTGGTGAGGCATTCTGGATAGGGCATCGGCGTTGGCGTTCTTGCGGCCTGCCCGGTACTTAATGGTGAACTGGTAGTTTGACAGCCGAGCCATCCATCGTTGTTCCATGGCTCCTAACTTGGCTGTTTCCAGATGAGTCAAGGGGTTATTATCAGTGTAGGCAGTGAACTTACTGGAGGCTAGGTAGTGCTTGATCCGCTCGGTGATGGCCCAGACCAGGGCCAGGAACTCCAGCTTGAAGCTGCTTTAGTTCTCTGGGTTCTGCTCGGTCGGGCGGAGCTTCCTGCTTGCATAGGCGATCACCTTTTCTCGGCTATTCTGCTTCTGACTTAACACAGCTCCTAATCCCTCGTTGCTGGCATCAGTGTACAGCAGGAACGGTTGGCTGTAGTCAGGGTAGGCTAGGATCTCTTCGCCGGTCAGGATCTCCTTCATCACCTCAAAGGACTCAGCTTGCTCCTTACCCCACTGGAACGGGGGGTTTCTGCCTCTCCCGGACTGTCATACCAGGAGATCTTGCAAAGGCGCCTCTTTCTTGGTATAGTCCTTCACAAACCTCCGGTAATACCCGACTAGTCTCAGGAACTGACGTACCTCCTTGAGGCTCTTCGGCTCTGGCCATTTCTGGATGGCAGTGACCTTCTCCGGGTCCGGTGCTACTCCTTCTGGACTGACGATGTGCCCCAGGTACTGTACCTTTCGCTTGAGCAGGTGGCACTTGGAGGGCTTCAGCTTCATCCCATACCGGGACAGCGACTCAAATACCTCTGCCAGGTGCTTCAAATGGTCCTCGTACGTTTTGGAGTACACTATCACGTCATCCAGGTATAGCAGTACAGTCTCGAAGTTGCGGTGTCCCAGGCAGCACTCCATCAATCTCTGGAACGTTCCGGGGGCGTTGCAGAGGCCGAACGGCATACTGTTGAACTCGCAGAGTCCCATCGGGGTAGTAAAGGCCGTCTTCTCCCGATCCTCCTCAGCAACAGCTACTTGCCGGACCCACTAGTGAGGTCAAGGGTGGAGAAGTAATTTGCAGACTTTAATGCATCCAGGGATTCCTCTACACGGGGCAAAGGGTATGCATCTTTGTGTGTTATGTGATTTACCTGTCTGTAATCTACACACATTCATGCTTTCATCCTTTTTCCTGACTAGAATCATAGAATCATAGAATGGTAGAGTTGGAGGGGACCTCCTGGGTCATCTGGTCCAACCCCCTGCTCAAAGCAGGATTCACTAAATCATCTCAGACAGATGACTATCCAGCCTCTGTTTGAAGACGTCCATTGAAGGGGAACTCACCACCTCTCGTGGCCGCCTGTTCAACTCATTGATCACCCTCACTGTCAAAAAGTTCTTTCTAATATCTAATCTGTGTCTCCTCCCATTCAGTTTCATCCCATTGCTTCTAGTCTTTCCTTGTGCAAATGAGAATAAAGATGATCCTTCTTCAATGTGACAGCCCTTGA
The DNA here is from genome assembly GCF_046119375.1 of Phyllobates terribilis. NCBI lineage: Eukaryota > Metazoa > Chordata > Amphibia > Anura > Dendrobatidae > Phyllobates > Phyllobates terribilis. The sequence continues at coordinate 900,964,819 of NW_027362761.1, read as the reverse complement.
GATATTTGTAGACAGCTATTAAGTCTCCTCTCAGTCTTCTTTTTTGCAAGCTAAACATTCCCAAATCCTGTAACCGTTCCTCATAGGACATGATTTGCAGACCGGTCACCATTCTGGTCGCTCTTCTCTGAACTTGCTCCAGTTTGTCGATGTCTTTTTTAAAATGTGGTGCCCAAAACTGGACGCAGTATTCCAGATGAGGTCTGACCAAAGAGGAGTAAAGACCGATAATGACTTCACGTGATCTAGACTGTATGCTTCTGTTAATACATCCCAGAATTGTATTTGCCTTTTTTGCTGCTGCATCACACTGTTGACTCATGTTCAGTCTATGATCTATTAGTATACCTAAGTCTTTTTCACATGTACTGTTGCTTAGCTCTATTCCTCCCATTCTGTATATGCTTTTTTCATTTTTATTGCCCAGATGTAGTACTTTGCATTTTTTCCTGTTAAAAACCATTCTGTTAGTTACTGCCCACTGCTCCAGTTTATTTTGGTCTTTTTGAATCCTCTCTCTCTCTTCTCTAGTGTTAGCTATCCCTTCTAGCTTTGTGTCATCAGCAAATTTAATCAGCTTACCCTCAATTCCTTCATCCTTCATTGGAACGAAAAGGATCAATATTTGTATTTAGGAACACAAATTGGCTGAAATAGATTGCGGGCACCACGTTGCATTTGCAGGGCCCCCAGCAAACAAACAGCAGAAACCCCCCAACAAATAACCCCATTTTGGAAAACTACATAAACGTGAGGAAAAAGGGAAAACAGGAGAGTCAGTTCACCAGATCCACGTTTTATAGAAGCTGTGTGTCGCCCAGGACCAGGTGCAGTTAGCAGACAGCAGAAAAACAAAATATCTCCAGTGTAGAATCAAATGAGTAAAACTTCAGTATTTATTTAAACATCATAAAACAGTAGCGGTTCTTACTCATGGTTATTATAGATTGCAGGCACCATGTTGCATTTGCAGGTTCACTAAGGTGCCTAAACAGCAGAAACCCCCACAAATGATCCCATTTTGGAAAACTACACCCCACGAGGATTTTATGCAGGGGTATAGTGAGGATTTTGAACCAAACGTACTACACAGAATTTGATAATATTAGGATTAGGTCATCATATTGAATGCAACTTCCAGGGGACCAGGGGAGGACCAGGGGAGCTGCCCAGGGACTACAGCTATCCCTTACTACCCCTGCCTTCTTCATGTTGTGCAACATCTCCTTCGCCTTCTGGTAGTGTGCTGGTGCTATGGGCCTGTAACGTTCTTTGATGAGTGGATGGTCACCTGTGGATATATGGTGTTGTACCCCTTTAATCCTCCCAAAGTCAAGTGGGTGTTTACTGAATACCTGCTCGTATTCCTGAACCACCCAGTGTACACCCTGTTTCTGATGGGCAGGAGTGGTGTCTGTCCCAACATGGAGCTGTTGACACCAATCCTCCACCTGGGTTCCTGGGTCATTATCCTCCACTTCGTCTGGTGAGGTTAAGGACTCCGCCGTGTGTATGGAGTTGTTATCTACTGTGTACAGTTTGGCAACAGTTTTAGCGTGGTAATCTAACCTCGTCCTCCCCATAGTTTAGGAGGCATATGGGCACCCTCCCATTGCGTACATCCACTACCCCTCTGGCAGTCAAGAGTGTAGGTCTATGCTCCGAGCTAAGGGGCTCCGTCATTTGAGACTTATTGCTGCTCTACACCAAATCAGCATCTCACTCATCGGGGGAATCACAATGGGTAACGGGTCTGTCACCCGTACATTACCAATTTCACCACCTGTTAGCTTTACCTGTTGCTGGTACATAAGGGCTCGGATCTCTTTCTGGAGCACCCTCCTCTGCCCTGGTTTGGCGGTGTCAGCCATCTGTTGGAGCAAGAACAACACTTCTCCCAAACAGTTACCAACAATATTTGTGCCAAGTACCATATACAAGTCTTCATCATCAGGATTAGTCTCTACTACAATTAGTCCCTGGTCCTTCAGTTCCACTCTTCCCACCTTTACTGCCACATCCTTAACCCCGACTAGGTTAAGGGGAAGGCCATTGGAGGCATACATGGAAAGGTTTGGAGCTGGCGGGTGAAGTTCGTCTAAGGACCAGAACCTTTTGTAGAGGACATCAGGCATGATGGGGCCCGCAGGGCTTCCTGTACGCGGCAGGCGTAGTCCCGGACACTATCCTCAGGTTTCTGAGAGCAATTGTAGAACCTCATCCGGAGGTCTGTCTCAGTGCGATTCTCAAACACAATTTGCAGTCTCTTAAAGATGATGGATACTGATTCCTGGTCCGCGGCTGGCCAGGTTTCAACTTCCCGCTCTGTGGCACCAGTCAATTGTCCTAGTACAACAGCGGCTCTCTGTTTGCCAGTCATAGAGTACATGTCCAGCACACCGCATATTCTCCTTTTAAATCTGGACAGCGTATCTGGTCTGCCGCTGTACTGGGGGAGACACTTCGCTCCAGGGATGTACGGCAGGGCCATGGGTATGAACGGGGTCACGACCCCTGCTAGTGGAGCGGCTGCTGAAGCCTGCACAGCGCTGGGCGCAAATTGGGCATCAGGAGCGTTAACCGGTGCTCCGGCGGCTTGCTGGTCGTCGGCCATGGTTGCGCCCCCCTAGTGAACCGGAGCCTACCTTCTTCACTTCTCACCCGGTAGGCCGCAGCTCCACGGGCGACTGTCTTCTTCCAGGACCTTGCTTCGCTCGGGTGTGACGTCAGAGCGTCCTCTCGGCTCCTTCCAGGACCTGACGCTTCCTGGTTCGACGTCAGGGGCGGGGCGTGTCTTAGGCTTCACGCACTTCCAGCAGTTACGCCTCTCCGATTCCTGCGGTTACGCCCTTCTTCTTCCCGCGCAGCGACAGGAAGATGGCGGACAAGGGCAGGAAATCACGGGAATGGCAGGAAACCTTCACCACAGTGAGTATTACAGTCTTTTTAAGGCGCACAGTACCCACGGGCATGCAATCCTGTTTGTGACGCCAAAACTTGATGCGCCCCCTGGGCCGTGGGGTACTCGGCAGCCGGGCCTCTGGTTGCTTGGGGGCTATCACGGTAGCTGGCCCGGTCCGTGACCCTGGGTGGTCAGTAAAAAGGGGGATAGATTTATAGGGGATTGGGAAAGTTCGTGACGCCACCTGTGGAATGCGGCTAAGGGGTGTCGCCGCTGCGGAGCAGTCCTCTGGAGCTGGTGTTACGGCAGCAGGGATGGTGTGGCTCTCCACAGGTAGAGCTCGCTCCAGGGCAGCGTGGGGTGTAATGGATGGTGGTGCAGGGGTGAGACGGCAGGACGGTCCCGGAGGAAAGACGGACACTCACACGGGGGTAAGCTTCAGTACCTTTACTGGTGATGCTGCAGGCACGGTCCAGGGTACTCCAGGCAAAGGGTGCACTTTTGAACTCTCCCCAGTGAGCGGGTATAGGGCCTCCTGATCTGTGGCTTTTCACGTTAAGCTTCTGGCCTGCCTGAAACTAGGCCTAGCTTGGTTACTGTCTCTCTCTGCACCTGCTGACCTGGTGGTAGGGCCTTCTCTTTGGAGATCACTCTCCCTGGACGCTAGGGCCTCCGTGACTCCTAGCCCTGGTACAGTAGTCAGCGTTTGGTAAACCTGGGACCTGTTGTCCTCCAGGGGTTCCGGTAGTCCCTACTGGGTGTAAAGAGTCCCTGTAGGCGCGGACCCGGTGTCCGGTATATATCTCGGGGTGAGCCTGGTATGCTCCTCTGCCCCCCTTGCTACTTCTTCCTTCTCCTCTCACCTTCGGCCCACTCAAGGCCCTTACTAGGCTTTCACTTGTGCTGTAGGCCTTGGCTTGCCTAAGCACGGCAGCCAGCGTGCTGCCTCTTCGCTGCTCTCTGAGCGTCAGCACGCTCTCAGCTCACTTCTGAGCTCTGTTCCTCTCTGTGTCTCAGCAGGAACTAAAACTCACTAGCTGCCTAACTCCACCCTCCCTATATATATCCCTATCGGGGCTCCCTCTGCTGGTCTGAGGTGGTAGGGTGGAGGTGTGTGAATGTGTGAGGGCCTCTTGTGGAGAAGTCCATCCATGCACCCTTCTGGGTTCTGTGGCACCAATGCGCAGCAGGGCGCCACATAATCAAAGCAGAATCAAAACGCAGGTGCAGACAACAACGACAATTGGTGGGTGAGCTATATAAAAGTATCCATGAATGTGAGAGTGAATAGGTATAATGAATCATAGAGTAAATGCATCACATATAAATCAATTAATTAATTCATCAATGCCCATAATAACCCATAACTATGCATATAGAGCATTTTCAATGTATAAGATTTTTAAAGATGCAATGATAAAGGAGAGAATCCTAGTAAGAGAACAGAGTAAATAATGCTAAGTAGCAATAGGTAGTGATATATATACCAGAGATTACATAAAACACACTCAATAAAGGTTAATAGTACATGGAAATGAACAGCTCACCCACCAACAGACCCGAGACGTGTTTCACAACAGCTTCATCAGTATGTATGACACACCATCCAACCAGTTCATTATAGAATGAACAAACATAGATCCAACATAAGAAATGGAATTATGAATAGTGATGAGCGAGCATGCTCGCTACTGCTCGGTGCTCGCCCGAGCATCTCACTGCTCGAGATGCTCGGCGGGAGCTCGGGTCCCCCCCCTGCATATTTGGCGCTCTTTAGAGCGCCAATCAACATGCAGGGATTGCCTGCCACTCACTGTAATGCCGTAGCCATGTTGGTTGTGGCATTACAGTGATTGGCTGGAGGCACAGCGTCATCAGGTCTATATCAGACCTGGCACCGCCATGCTCGTCACAGTCACTCCGGAATCAGGCAGAATAGGGAAAGGTGCTGCTGCGTCAGGGAGAGATTTGCTTGTGTATTAGGTAGTGTAGGGAGAAAAAACGTGCATTACACATATCCATCTTAACAAACAGTCCTTTTGAGGACTAACTAATCCATCTGCAGAGATATCAGGCACGCAGTATATATAGGCAGGCAGGCAGGGTATATAGCCGACTGCAGTGCATATAGCACAAGAGCCTCCATTCCAATTCTGCCTTCTGCTGCTGTTAGATATTTCTGGAATTAGGCCCAGGTCTCAGGGGACAGGAATACTTTTTTTTGGATCTTACTCCTCATTATTTGCTTAAAAAGCAATCCAGAGAACACCGTTTTTCTGTGCCATTGGCTTGTTGGCACTGCAGAATACAGCCAGGTTCTGTCCATATTACAGCGCTAGAAATCCAGCTATTTAAAACTGTGTTTTCTCCATCAAACGGATCACATATACAGTGTTGGCCAAAAGTATTGGCACCCCTGCAATTCTGTCAGATAATACTCAGTTTCTTTCTGAAAATGATTGCAATCACAAATTCCTTGGCCTTATTATCTTCATTTAATTTGCTTGCAAGGAAAAAACACAAAAGGGAATGAAGCAAAAATCAAATCATTGATCATTTCACACAAAACTCCAAAAATGGGTCAGACAAAAGTATTGGCACCCTCAGCCTAATACTTGGTTGCACAACCTTTAGCCAAAATAACTGCGAACAACCGCTTCCGGTAACCATCAATGAGTTTCTTACAATGCTCTGCTGGAATTGTAGACCATTCTTCTTTGGCAAACTGCTCCAGGTCCCTGATATTTGAAGGGTGCCTTCTCCAAACTGCCATTTTGAGATCTCTCCACAGGTGTTCTATGGGATTCAGGTCTGGACTCATTGCTGGCCACCTTAGAAGTCTCCAGTGCTTTCTCTCAAACCATTTTATAGTGCTTTTGGAAGTGTGTTTTGGGTCATTGTCCTGCTGGAAGACCCATGACCTCTGAGGGAGACCCAGCTTTCTCACACTGGGCCCTACATTATGCTGCAAAATTTTTTGGTAGTCTTCAGACTTCATAATGCCATGCACACGGTCAAGCAGTCCAGTGCCAGAGGCAGCAAAGCAACCCCAAAACATCAGGGAACCTCCGCCATGTTTGACTGTAGGGACCGTGTTCTTTTCTTTGAATGCCTCTTTTTTTTTCCTGTACACTCTATGTTGATGCTTTTTCCCAAAAAGCTCTACTTTTGTCTCATCTGACCAGAGAACATTCTTCCAAAACGTTTTATGCTTTCTCAGGTAAGTTTTGGCAAACTCCAGCCTGGCTTTTTTATGTCTCGGGGTAAGAAGTGGGGTCTTCCTGGGTATCCTACCATACAGTCCCTTTTCATTCAGACGCCGACGGATAGTACGGGTTAACACAGTTGTACCCTCGGACTGCAGGGCAGCTTGAACTTGTTTGGATGTTAGTCGAGGTTCTTTATCCACCATCCGCACAATCTTGTGTTGAAATCTCTCGTCAAATTTTTCTTTTCCGTCCACATCTAGGGAGGTTAGCCACAGTGCCATGGGCTTTAAACTTCTTGATGACACTGCGCACGGAAGACACAGGAACATTCAGGTCTTTGGAGATGGACTTGTAGCCTTGAGATTGCTCATGCTTCCTCACAATTTGGTTTCTCAAGTCCTCAGACAGTTCTTTGGTCTTCTTTCTTTTCTCCATGCTCAATGTGGTACACACAAGGACACAGGACAGAGGTTGAGTCAACTTTAATCCATGTTAACTGGCTGCAAGTGTGATTTAGTTATTGCCAACACCTGTTAGGTGCCACAGGTAAGTTACAGGTGCTGTTAATTACACGAATTAGAGAAGCATCACATGATTTTTCTAACAGTGCCAATACTTTTGTCCACCCCCTTTTTTAGGTTTGGTGTGGAATTATATCCAATTTGACTTTAGGACAATTCTTTTTGTGTTTTTTCATTGAAGACAAATTAAATGAAGATAATAATACCAAAGAATTTGTGATTGCAATCATTTTCAGGAAGAAACTGAGTATTATCTGACAGAATTGCAGGGGTGCCAATACTTTTTGCCACCACTGTACGTTGTCAGAAAATGCTGCCATTTCTGGCCTCTATTAAAAATTTCTTTCAGTGTGTCAGTGAAGCAATTCACACCAGTTTGCTGTTCAAACTACTTACCTACAGGCCAGGTATTTAAAACTCTGTTTTCTTCGTCACACAGATCACATATACGTTGTCAGAAAATACTGCCATTTATGGCCTACATTAAAAATTTCCTTTAGTGTGTTGTGGTGCCCCTGAGGGTTCAGTCGCCACATAGGTACTGCACCTCACCTAGAGGTGTGGTGTCTCCCTTCTCTCAGGTAAGGAGGGAGTGCCGCACGGAACCCCAAACACCTGCATCCAACACTACACAGCTCCAGGCCAGCTGGAGGGGCAACATGCAGAGCGCAGATGCTGAGCCCTGACCCTGGCTGGATTGGGGGGGAACCCAAAGGTAGGGGGAACCAGTAGTGGGTGTGGGTGGAGGAAGTAGTTAGAGGGAGCACTTTGGTAGGAGTATAAAATAGGGAAGCCATCTTAGGGTGGTAGAACAGAATGGTTAGATAGTTCTGGAGAGCAGTTCAGAAGAACAGCTTGGGACAGTTCAGAAGAACAGTCTGGGAGCAGAGTCTCATTAGGAGCTCTGCTCCACAAGTAGGGCCAAGTCAGGAGGCCCAGGAGGGGAGCAGGGAGTAGGCTCCGTTCTAAGAAGGGATCCTAGGGGGTACGGCGCGTGCAGGACGGCACCCGTACGTCCCGCATCTGTCAGAAGACAGAGGGATCGTAGCCGCATTCTAGTCCCCTGAGGGTCAAGCAAGTCTGTGTAACTCCGACGGACAGGAGGGACTTCAGAGTACCCGAACAGGATTGAGAGTGGGCAGCGCAGAGCAGGAGGGAGAGAGACCCAGTGTAAAGTCGGTCTAGAGAAGAACACGGAAAAGTGGGGTTCTGCCAGGCATTCCCAAATTCCCTGAGGAAGGATTGAACCCCGGCCCGGTGAACGCAGCGCGACGCGGGAGGCCTTCACCTGTACAGTGCACCTGTGGACTGTGTTAAGAATTGTGAGTAAAACCTCGGATGACTGCACTGTACCGCCTCTGTCCAATTATTTCATCCGCGCCAACATTCCCTCTCTTTACCACAGCGCTCAGCACAACCTCCATTTACCTTACACTGCCCTGGAGCTAAGCTCTACCTGTGGAGAGCCACACCACCCCTGCTGCCATAACACCAGCTCCAGAGGACTGCTCCGCAGCGGCGGCACCCCTTTTGCCGCATTCCACAGGTGGCGTCACAAACTTTCCCCAAATCCCCTATAAATTTCCCTTTTTCACTGACCGCCCTGGGTCACGAACCGGGCCAGCCACCGTGATATACCCCGGCAACCAGAGGCCCGGCTGCCGAGTACCCCACGGCCCTGGGGGCGCATCAGTGTCAGAGAAGCAATTCACACCAGTTTGCTTCTAAAACTACTTACCTACAGGCCAGGTATTTAAAACTCTGTTTTCTCCATCACACAAATCACATATACGTTGTCAGAAAATACTGCCATTTCAGGCCTCCATTAAAAATTTCTTTCAGTGTGTCAGTGAAGCAATTCACACCAGTTTGCTGTTCAAACTACTTACCTACAGGACAGGTATTTAAAACTCTGTTTTCTCCGTCACACGGATCACATATTAGTTCGCTCCAAACTCATTTGTCATTTGTAGTGAGCGTGGAAGATACTGTCCTCCATTTAAAATGGGCAAGGCACGTGGCAAGGGACGGGGAACTGGACGTGATGGTGATGGTGCACGCAGAGGCCGAGGACAAGGCCGTGGGCAAGCTGAAATTGTGCCACAACAAACACCCACATCTTCTCGCCTGACATTCCTGTCCCAATTCCTAGGGGACCGCAGCACACCACTATTGAACCCAGAGCAGTGTCAAAAGGTTGTTGATTGGATAGCGGATAATGCTTCCAGTCACTTAGCCACCACCACCACCACCACCCTGTCTTCCACACGGTCAAGTCTCAGTAGCCATGAGTCTGGACTGCATATTCTTCACCCTGATCCTCCTTCCTCCCACCCTGCCGTGTGCCCGGAGACAACTGATCCCACACTTGGACACTCTGAAGAGCTGTTCACTTTTGCATTTATAGATTCGGGCCTCTCGCCCAGTCCACTTGAAGCGGGGCAAGAGGAGATCGCGTGTAGCGATGCCCAAATATTTGAGCAGCCACGGTCACACGAAGGTGACGGTGGGAAAGTGTCACAAGAGGTGGATGATGATGAGACACAATTGCCAGAAAGTCAGGAGGAGGACCAGGGTGCGGAAGTGGAAGATGAGGTGGTGCATGATATAGTAACTGACCCAACCTGGCAGGAGGACATGCAGAGCGAGGACAGCAGCACACAGGGGGAGGGAGGCAGAGTATCCCAACAGAAAGGAAGAAGCAGTGTGGCGGCCGCAGACAGAAGGCAGGCAACCGTTCCCCATTACACCAACACGAAGGAAGTTGCCAGTACAACTGTTAGGTCTTCCCGAGTCTGGTTGTTTTTTAAAGACTCTGCCGATAACCCCAAAAAGGCCATTTGCACCACCTGCCAGGCCAGCATCAACAGGGGTGGCAAAACGACCAGCCTGACCACCACCAGCATAATCAGGAACATGGCAGCAAAGCACCCGACTTTGTGGGTCGAACCACAGGGTCCAGGAACAGTGTCTGTGGGTGGCACCATTGCTTCTTCCGCTGTTGTGCATGCAAGCCAATCCCCTGTCCATGGTGCATGCAAAGATGCCTCCTGCCGTGCACCTGTCGTTGCGCACTCTCAAGTAGCAGCATCAGGAAGCACATCCATGTCCTTGTCCCAGAGCAGCATTCAGTTGTCCATACCCCAGTCCTTGGAATGCAAGCGCAAATATGCAGTCAACGCCCCACAGGCCACACTACTAAATTCTCACATTTCAAGACTGCTTGCGCTCGAAATGTTGCCTTTTAGGCTTGTGGAGACGGAAGCATTCCGCAACATGATGGCGGCGGCCGTCCCTCGGTACTCGGTCCTCAGCCGCCACTATTTCTCCCGGTGTGCCGTCCTCGCATTACACATTAGGGACACATCGTGTCCCAAAACATTAGCCGTGCCCTCAACAACCAGTTACCGTGAAAGTCCACCTAACCACGGACACGTGGTCAAGTGCTTGTGGGCAGGGATGGTACATCTCGCTGACGGCACACTGGGTTAACATAGTGGAATCCGGGACCCAGTCGGACCTTGGGATGGAACACGTCCTCCCGATGCCAAGGATTGCAGGCCCTAGGTCAATCAGGGTTGCCCCCATGGTCTACAGCTCCTGCACCACATCCTCCTCAGCCTCCTCCTCCTCTTCAGCCTCCATCTCCAAAATGGCCACATCAGTCACAAGCTAGAAGCACTGCAGCACTGCCTCGGCCAAGCAGCAACAGGCTGTGCTGAAGTTAATATGCTTAGGTGACAAATCGCACAATGCTGAAGAGTTGTGGACAGTTCTGAAAGAGCATGCAGATCTGTGGCTCACACAGCTGAACCTACAGTCAGGCATGGTCATGTGTGACAATGGCCGGAACCTGGTGGCGGCTCTGAGGCGAGGCGAGCTAACACACGTACCATGCCTGGCCCATGTGCTTAACCTCGTGGTTCAGCGGTTTCTCAAATCCTACCCGGAGCTGCCAGATCTGCTTGTTAAAGTACGCCGCCTGTGTGCCCATTTTACAATGTCAGCTACAGCTTCCGCCGCCCTTGCCGTGTTTCAGCAGCATTTGCAGCTTCCAGCTCACAGACTGGTGTGTGATGTCCCCACGCGTTGGAACTCTACACTGCAGATGTTGGGAAGGATTCGTGAGCAGAAGAGGGCAGTTGTTGAGTACCAGCATCAACAATGCCGTCGGTATTCAGTTCAGACTCCACACATAAGACCTCAGAAGTGGACATGGATGTCAGACATATGTACCATCCTCCAAAACTTTGAGGACTCCACCAAGATGTTGAGCGGCGATGACGCCATAATTAGCGTCACCATCCCGCTTCTCTGTCTTCTGAAACGCTCTCTGCTCACAATCAAAGAGAATGCATTGCAGGCGGAGCATGATGAGATGGAGCAAGGAACCATACAGGGTGATTACACACAGACCAGCCTCATCTCATCCCAACATGGATTGGGTGACAATGAGGAAGAGGAGGAGGAGGAAGGACAGGAGCTTGTTTCATGCACTATAGACGGTACTACCTGCACAGCTGTCATACCGTCTGTTCAGCATGAATGGTCTGAGGACAGGGAGCAGGAAGAGAGCATGGTCAGTCGTCCTCTTGGTGAGGACACAGAAGTCTTGACTGTTAGCAGTCTGACACGCATGGCTGAGTTTATTTTACGCTGCCTTTCCCATTTTCCCATGACCCTCGCGTTCTCAAAATTTTGTTTGAAAGTCATTACTGGTTAATGACACTTCTAGACCCACGCTACAAGGAGAACTTTATATCTCTTATTCCTGAGGCGGACAGGTCTACAAAAATGGGGCTGTACCAGAAGGCCCTTGATGCGGAACTATTAAAAAAATTCCCATCTGAAAACGCTGGCGGCAGAGGGCACACTTCGTTGGACAACCAAGGAGTACAGGCGAGAGAGACACAACTTCAATCCAGCAGAGGCAGGGGAACACTGTCAAAGTTCTGGGAGAGTTTTATCAGACCCTCCCATCACACAGGCCCTGAGGCGTGGGGTACTCTCACAAGGAGTGCAAAGTTTGGGAAGATGCTGAGGGAGTACATTGCTCACCGTACCAACGTCCTCCGTGATTCCGCTGTGCCTTATAATTATTGGGTATCCAAGCTGGATACGTGGAATGAACTGGTTCTCTATGCCTTGGAGGTCCTGGCCTGCCCTGCCGCCAGCATTTTATCAGAGTGGGTTTTTAGTGCTGCTGGTGGAATTATAACTGATAAGCGCATCCGCCTGTCAACTGAAAATGCTGACAGGCTGACTCTTATAAAAATGAACAAGGGCTGGATTGGGCCAGACTTCTCAACACCACCGAATGATAGCAGCGTAACATAAACTCAAATCCAGTGTCTTTTCTTGGGAGGTGTATTCCTATGCACCTTTTCACACCCACACATGGGTATACGCTTCCTGATTTTGGTTATTTGCTCTTGTCCTCCTCCTTCTCCTCATCCTTCATCACCATATCACCAGGGTGACCGTGGTCCGTGATGCAACATCCACATAATTTTTTTAAAGTGTGTTTATGATGCCCGTAAAAAAAAAATGTTATATAGTATGTTCATTAGAGATGAGCGGTGTTCGACTCGAACTGTTCGCCAGTCTCAAATTCGAGCTGTTTTGGGCGGTGTTTGAGCCATTCGACGAACCCGAACGATTTGCAAAAAATCCGGCTGTTCGAGGTTATGTTCAATAACTGTTCATGCACCAAAATCGTAACTGGATTTTTTCACAGTAATACTGTTAATCAATGTTAATAGACAGTTTCAGTGTAGAGTGGGCAGGGGGAGGGGCAGGGGATGGATCTCTGCAGAAATAATGCCGATCTCCATTTTTTTTTTTCTTTCCCGCATTTACAGTGGGGAGGTGCAATCTGTCAACCTATCAGCAGCGCACACACGCAACTAAGTGCTTTTTTTCACACAAGCAAGGTCAGGTGTCATTGGCTGTGTATGTCACATGTCCTTGCCCTATAAGAGCCAGCCATTTTCCCCGTCGCCACCATTTTCTCACTGCTGCAGCTGAGTGTTAGACGGCACCGCTGCTGCTGTGGGCGCTATACTTTGTAACTGTGTGAATTAAAAGCGAATTTGCTCTTAAATAGACAGATAGGTTTAGGGAGTAGGGATTAGTTGTAATTGCAGCCCTTTTGAGGGCTAGGTTACAGCAGTTCCTAGCACTTTTTGCCAGGCAGGTATGTGCCAGTGCTGTGCAAGTGTTTTTCACAGCATTTGGCTAAATTTTTGGGCATCTAGCAGTGTGTGTTAGTCAGTGGAGTAGCCTATCTGTGTTGCAAGCTACACCACCTGTGTATCTAATACCAATTTTTTACTGCACCTAGCCAAGTAAAACCTTTTGGGCATAGTAGCAGTGTCTGTTACTCATTGGAGTAGCCCATCTGTACCAAGCTACACCAACTTTGTATTTAATAACATTTTTTTACTGCATCTAGCCAAGTAAAACCTTTTGGGCATAGTAGCAGTGTCTGGTAGTCAGTGGAGTAGCCCATCTGTACCAAGCTACACCACCTTTGTATTTAATAACAATTTTTACTGCATCTAGCCCAGTAAATCCTTTTGGGCCTGTTGCAGTGTCTGTTACTCATTGTAGTAGCCCATCTGTACCAAGCTACACCACCTTTGTATTTAATAACAATTTTTTACTGCATCTAGCCAAGTAAAACCTTTTGGGCATAGTAGCAGTGTCTGGTAGTCAGTGGAGTAGCCCATCTGTACCAAGCTACACCACCTTTGTATTTAATAACAATTTTTACTGCATCTAGCCAAGTAAAACCTTTTGGGCATAATAGCAGTGTCTGTTAATCATTGTAGTAGCCCATCTGTACCAAGCTACACCACCTTTGTATTTAATAACAATTTTTTACTGCATCTAGCCAAGTAAATCCTTTTGGGCCTGTAGCAGTGTCTGTTACTCATTGTAGTAGCCCATCTGTACCAAGCTACACCACCTTTGTATTTAATAACAATTTTTTACGGCATCTAGCCCAGTAAATACTTTTGGGCCTGTAGCAGTGTCTGCTACTCATTGGAGTAGCCCATCTGTACCAAGCTACACCACCTTTGTATTTAATAACATTTTTTTACTGCATCTAGCCAAGTAAAACCTTTTGGGCATAGTAGCAGTGTCTGGTAGTCAGTGGAGTAGCCCATCTGTACCAAGCTACACCACCTTTGTATTTAATAACAATTTTTTACTGCATCTAGCCAAGTAAAACCTTTTGGGCATAGTAGCAGTGTCTGTTACTCATTGGAGTAGCCCATCTGTACCAAGCTACACCACCTTTGTATTTAATAACAATTTTTACTGCATCTAGCCCAGTAAATCCTTTTGGGACTGTAGCAGTGTCTGTTACTCATTGTAGTAGCCCATCTGTACAAAGCTACACCACCTTTGTATTTAATAACAATTTTTTACTGCATCTAGCCCAGTAAATCCTTTTGGGCTTGTAGCAGTGTCTGTTACTCATTGTAGTAGCCCATCTGTACCAAGCTACACCATCTTTGTATTTAATAACAATTTTTTACTGCATCTAGCCAAGTAAAACCTTTTGGGCCTGTAGCAGTGTCTGTTACTCATTGTAGTAGCCCATCTGTATGGATATGCAGTGATACTAAATAACCAATGGTGCACAAGCTTATGGCCTCCGTATTGGGCAGAACAAGTGCTGCCAAAAAAACAGACACTCCTGGAACTCTTCCCAATAGTGGTAGCAATAGAAATATGGGGCGCGCGCATGGCTAACAAAAATATACGCTTCATAACAGAAAACACCAGCCTAGCACACTGCATTAATAAGATGGCATCATCGTCTCTCCCAGTGCTAGGCCTACTACGCCGGCTAGCATTCCTGTGCCTAAAACACAATGTATGGGTCCGCGCTAGCCACGATGCTGAGGGGTCTAACGCTGCTGCTAACGCTTTATCACAATTCAATTGGCAGATTTTCACAGAGCTCCTCCCCAATGCCCACCCATCGGGCAACAGTTGCCCACTCTCCCTATGGGATCTAGTGGCGAATAGTTGATGCCATTAATCAGAGCATCAGTTGCCCCGTCGACGTGGCAAGCATACGGTAAGGCATGGGAAGAGTGGACACGACTAGTAGCAGGCAGACGGGTTGACCAATGTGAACAAGCCAGATTATAAGTCACCATAGAATTTCCCCACCAGCTAATGATGAGGGGCATATCAGGGGCGTCAGCTCAGCGGTGTCTGACCGGAGTAGCATTTCACTTCCAACTACTGAATTGGGGAGATGTGACAAAGAGATTCATCATCAGACAATCCATAAAAGGGTGGAAAAGGGGTCAGCCAAGTCAGGAGTGTAGACGTCACGTCCCGTGTCACTAAAACTGATTTCTCACATCATATCCCTAACACTATTAACATGACACTCACAATTTGAAGCAACACTACTGTCTACTGCATTTGCGATCGCCTTCTTCGGGGTGCTATGCATAAGCGAATTAGTCCCTCAATCCAAAATTACCACCAGTGGAGGCTTATTACACCAGAACGTAGTCATAGCCAATAATGCAATACGTCTACGCATACGCAAATCGAAAACGGTTCCAGCGGGCAGGGGCACTTGGGTACTTCTACAACCCACAAACGATACACTGAGTCGGGTAACAATAGTAAAAACATATATAACCATTAGATCACAAAGTAATTTCTTCCATTCACACATTGATGGAGCGCCATTATCAAGATACCAGTTCCAAGCTATATTTAATAAATGCCTAACATCGGCAGGGAACCACCCCAAAGATTACGGGACACACTCATTCCGCATAGGCGCGGCCACGGAAGCAGCAAGAGCAGGAATGTCAGAAACGGAAGTTCAGACGATAGGGTGATGGCGATCCACGTGTTTGGCGAAATACATAAGACCGGACTTGTTATCCTAACGTGGTTTGTTTCTTTTACAGGTGACGCTAAGCCAACAGTGTGGGTGATAGGCCACTCGTATATATATTGGGCAGAAAAAAGGGCAAAAGTCCGCCCAGTCGGGAGGAAATTAGAGTTTCATAACACATATTTCAACTGGAGAGGTATTAGAGGCCTGCAATGGCCACAGGTACTAATGGAGGTAATCAAGGTAGGGAGAGAGGCAAGAGGTCCGGTCATCTTAGTTATACAGGCCGGGGGAAACGACCTAGGTCATCACAAGAGCGCACAACTAATGGCAATAATGAAACTAGACACTGAGCGCTTCAGAGAATTTTTCACAAAACTAACTATAGTATGGTCAGAGATTGTGCCGATAGCGGTATGGCAAGGTGCGCGAGACATCACGGCCATCGAACGGACAAGGCGGGTAATAAATATTCGGATGGCAAAATTTAGAAGAGACAGAGGCGGTGTAGTGATACGACACTGACAACTGTTAGGAGATAAAGTAGGACTCATACGGCCCGACGGAGTTCAGGACTACAGGACGGAGTGGAACAAGCGTTAAGAGTGATGGATGGGGGTCAGAGTCCTACATACGAGTACGCAGGATCCTCCGTGGCCTGGAAATAGAAAGGACATGTTGGAGAGTTACACTTGTTGGCCAACTCGCCGGTGTGGAGACACAGGGCATGCTGCAAAAAGCTGAATTATTTTAGAAATAAAATGCCTTTCTAATGGAATGAGTATAAAGAGTTAATAAAGCTGTGACCGATCCTCACCCATCCAGTTGTAAGAGTTACATTATTGCATTGTCAAGGAAAGGGGGGCGGTAGGGGGGCTGAGCGTCTGGGTTTGGTTGGGCGTCCCCACAGTCTGCCTAGGCTAGATGCAGTTAAAAATTCTTATTAGATACACAGGCGGTGTAGCTTGCTTCAGAGCTGGGCTACTACGCTGACTAGCAGACACTGAAGTTTTGGAGCAGACCTCTGTGTAAACAGCTCTTCAGACTCAACCATCTGTGTTACCCCAAGCCATAGTGTATGTAGTTTCATACGGTTAAAAGGGGGGGAGATCGACCCAACCCACCTGGAATTGACGATGCCAACGTCACGTAAAACACAGCAAGGGGACTCCAAAAAGAGTCTCCATTTTTTCCAAAAATTGTGGCACAGACACCACTTAAGTGGCATCAATTGCCCCAGAGTTGCTTAAAACGTTTGGTGAGGTGATTTTACCAAATTCTCAAGCTTTTAGTCTCCCCAGGATGACACAGGGGTAGAAAAGTCCTTGCGGATCCATGATTTGTTCATCTTTATGAACGTGAGTCTGTCTACATTCTCAGTGGACAGCCGCGTGCGCTTATCTGTCAGCACACCACCAGCAGCGCTGAACACACGTTCAAAGAGAACGCTGGCTGCAGGGCATGACAAGATCTCCAAGGCGTGAGTGGCGATCTCCGGACATTTTTCCAGATTGGAAGCCCAAAATGAGCAAGGGTCCAGTGACACAGTCATGGCTTCGATATTCACTTGGAGATACTCCTGTACCATCCTCTCTAGATGTTGACTATGTGTCAGACTTCTTGTCTCCTGTGGCCTTGCAAAGGATAGTCTAAAAAAGTGGTGAAACGATTCCACAACATTGCTGTTACCAGCAGATACTGTGTAACTGTTACGGTATGAGTGATGAAGACTCGACAGTCCCCCGGTTGGCAAGTTAGAACTGTGAGATTCACTATGTGCACCACTGGTGTTTTGTGGAAAAGCACATGTAAGATTCTGCAACAGCCTCTGCTGATACTCCTGCATGCGTGAATCCCTTTCTATGGCAGGAATTATTTCGGCAAATTTACTTTTGTACCGGGGATCTAAGAGTGTGGCAACCCAGTAGTCGGGATTTCTTCGAATTCTGACAATCTGAGGGTCATGTTGCAGGTAGTGCAGCTGTGTCTTGCGCATCCAGGAGGACCAAGTCCTTGTTGTGTTGGTAGCGAGGTAAGAATCATGCTTCCTTCCTCTGCCCTCTCCCCCCAACCTCGCACAACAGAAATGTGATCAAGGTCTCCCTCATCTGATGAGTCTTCCATGCCCATCGCCAGTTCGTCTTCCACTTCTTCCTCGGCTCCTGCACCTTCTTCAACAGTTTGGCTGCTACCATGCGTCCTGGTTAATCCCTCTCCCCCACCCTCCCATGCCTGCCGCCTTGGTGCTGCCGACCGTGTGGACCTTGGAGATGTTATCCCTTCCTCATACGACTCCTCCTCTACTTCCTCCGCCTCCTCTTGTCCCACCACCTGACTCAGAATTCTGTTTAACGTGTGCTCCAGCATGTAAATCACCGGAATAGTCATGCTGATAATGGCATCGTCAGGACTAAACATCTTCATCGCCATTTCAAAACTGTGCAGAAGGGTGCATAGGTCCCTGATCTGAGACCACTCCTGCAGCGTGATTTGCCCCACCTCTGGATCTCGTTGGCCCAGGCTATACGTCAGAACGTATTGCACCAGGGCTTGTCGGTGCTGCCACAGTCGCTGCAACATGTGCAGAGTTGAATTCCACCGTGTCGGCACATCGCATTTCAGCCGGTGAACTGTCAGGCCCAACGACTTCTGTAGAGATGTAAGTCGTTGAGCTGTGGGATGCGAACGGCGGAAGTGAGCACACAGAGACCGTGCCCTCTGCAGAAGGCCATCTAGTCCGGGATAGTGGGCTAAAAATTGCTGGACAACCAGGTTCAACACGTGAGCCATACAAGGCACGTGTGTGACATTGCCCCGGCAAAGGGCCGCACCCAGGTTTGCAGCATTGTCGACACGGCCTTCCCTGGTTGCAGATCCAGTGGAGACAACCATTCATGAAACTGGGTCTCCAGAGCTGACCACAACTCCTCAGCTGTGTGACTCACATTTCCCAGACATTTCAAGCATAGTAAGGAGGTGTGCAGGATTCCTTCTGCGCAGTTAGAAAGCGGGTGGCATTACCAGACAGGCTTTGGGTGCAGGTGGAGGACCGAGAGGAGGTTGAGGAGGCAGAAGCAGTGGAGGAACTTCTAGATAAAGAGGATTGACGCACAACTCGTGGAGACGGCAAGACTTGGACAGCAGCCCCTGGTCCTGCTGTCACCATAGTTACCCAGTGCCCAGTCAGCGACATGTAACGCCCCTGTCCATGCCTACTCGTCCAAGTGTCTGTGGTGAAATGCACCCTGTCACACACAGAGTTTCTCAAAGAAGCGGTGATGTTGTGTGCGACATGCTGGTGTAGCGCAGGCACACCTTTCTTTGAGAAGTAGGGCCGACTGGGCATCTGGTACTGGGGCACTGCGATGGACATAAGGTCTCGAAAATCCTCTGTGTCCACCAGGCGGAAAGGCAGCATTTCTGTAGCCAACAGCTTGCAGATGGTGAAATTCAACCTCTTAGCTTTGTCATGGCTAGGAGGAAATGGTCTTTTACTTGTCCACATCTGAGGCACCGAGGACTGGCTGTTGTGCTTAGATGGAGTTGAGTAGGGTGTCCCCGGCAAACTGCCGGTCTGTGAGGAAGATGCAGGCGGAAAAGTTAGGTTGCCCTGATCCAAAGGTGGTGCTCTCGATGTCGCTCAACACCAGCTGGTGTTTCCACTTCCAAATGAAATGATGACCTGCCAATCACACTGGCTGTTGCGGGTAAAGAGGTGGCAGGTGTGCGTCCAAAAACATGTGTGACTGCTGTCCCCCCAGTCACAGAGGATGAAGAGGCCGCGGATGCACAAGATGGGGCAGACAGTGGTTGGCCCGGCCCGCTAGGCCGCATTGTAGCACAGTGAGCTTCCCACTGCAACTTATGCTTCATATCCATGTGACGGTTCATGCATGAAGTACTCAAACTATGGATTTTTTGGCCTCTACTTAGCTTTTGGTGACAAATATTACAGATAACACGAGTTGGGTCATCCTTATCGATCTGAAAAAATGCCCAGGCTAAGCAAGGCTTAGAGCCCATGCGACCTGTAGAGCCACCACGACTTGTGGTCAGAGGCAGAGTTGTGGTTGAGGATGCAGTTGTTGACGTGCTTCCAGTACTACGTCTCTGTCCAGGAAGGCGCAACCTAACCTCGTCGTCAATAGCATCCTCCTCCACCTCCTCTGCTGACCTCATCGACTGGCTGATTGTGGGTTGACAGTAAGTGGGATCTCCATCACCCTGTGTGCTCTCACACCCGTCGTCCCCAGAGCCAACCTCTTCCTGCCCTGACTGAAAAGTCAAGTTGTCGCTCCAATCAGGTATTTGAGTCTCATCATCGTCTTCATCATTGTTTCCACCAACAGGAGTTACAGTTTGGGAACGAAAGTCTACATTATGCTCAGAACCTCCTTCATCTGGTCCTGGATCCGACTCATAAAGATTCTGGGCATCAGTGCAGATCATTTCCTCGTCTGGATTAACAGAAGCTCTGGAGCAGACCTCCGTTTCCCAGGCTATAGTATGAGTAAACAGCTGTGCAGACTCAACCATCTGTGTTACCCCGTACTCAGACGGGCAGCTGGAGACTTGGGAGCTGTGAGGAAGCAAGTGCGATTGGGGTGACACCTCTGAGGACTGGAGTATTTGTGATGTTGAAGTTGAGGTGAAGGAGCACTTGATATCCGTTGAAGCACCTGCTGTTTTTGTGCCTCATCTGGAATTTGTAGCGATGGGCGTGTCTGTAAGAAAGGGATCGTATCACATTGTCCACGAAAAGAAGTAGACATTTTAGTTTGGCTGGAAGATGGTCTTTCTTCTGCAGATGTTACTCCCCCCCCACCGTAGGGGGGCTCGACCCACCAGTGGACAGGCACCAGTATTTGGAGAGGGGGGCTGGCCGTCAGGGTCCACCGCGGCTCTGGCACAAACCCGGCTACACGGAGGTCGCACGGGCAGCAACGGACTGGCCGTGTCGGCTTCGCACTCCAGCGTAGTCCCTTTGCCCGCTCGCGCCCGTAACCTCAAATGGATGCGCAAGCGGCTTTTCTTCCCAGGGCTGTTCCCCGCCCAGCAGGAACGTGGGGGAGCTCAGGTCAGCCTTCCACTGTACTCCCTTACCTCCCTCGCCCTCTTTCCTTCTTCCGTTCTCCATCTAACCCCTTGGGCTCTGTGGTGTCCGCTCTCCCTCCAGCTCTCTCCTTCTCACAGGTGGACTACTGCGTGTATTCACACTGTGGCGAATCTTTTGGGCCCAGGCATAAGAAGTTGTTGAGGTAATGGATAATATGTGCCCCCTTAGAAACGTCCATTACAACCCATTCAAGGAAGCAGCTAAACGCCTCAAATAGTGAGCAGGATCAGGACCACCCCATGGACAAACAGCGATCTATATAGTATGCTCCTTCCCAGAAGCAGCCCAATAGGTGGACACTATTTAGAGGCACAGGTAGTAAGTAACCGGAACGCCGCATCAATGTCTGTTTTGGCCATTAGGGTGACCCTTCCCAACTTCTTGATCCGCCTGATTGCCTTGTCAAAGGATGTACAGTATATACTACTGTACTTGGTTCCGCGTCGATGTTGTCGTTTACTGACTTGGCCCTTGGATATGACAAATAGTGGATTAGTCCGAATGTATTGAGTTCCGTTTTTGGCACAACTCACAACGGGGATACCACTACGTCTTGTAAGGAAAGTGTTCTGAATGGAACCGCCATTCTACCTAAAGATATTTCTTTTTTTAATTTTCTTGTCACGACGTTTGGGTGTTGGTAGGCTGATTTTAGATTTTTACTCCAGCCTTTCTTGATTGTAGAAGGGCATGACATGCCTATATCTGTGTCTCCCCCTCCTTTTACTCCTCCACCTCTTTTCTTTTCGCATGACTATATGTACTTATCACTTTTCTATGTGTTAGTTGTGTCTTCTGAGCAGTTTGTCAACTTTTGAACACCTTTGAAGGTGTTTTCTATGTGTTTCTATGTGTTTTTGTTTGCCTGCCATTGGTTTTAACGGTGTTCGACGGTGTTCGACGAACAGTTCGGCGAACACACTGGTGTTAAACGAACTGAACCGAACCCGAACACTACGGGGGTGGCTCAACTCTAATGTTCATGTATATCCCCCAGGGGTAAATGTTTGTCAGCCCATACACTTAGTGCATGGGCATTACAAGTATAGGAGGCCCGCTCCTTTCTAATGGGAACATTTTTTTATGAGGCCCTTCTCCACGTCTCTTCCAAGGGGCATTGAAGTGCCTCCAAATTTTTGGCAGCCCTTGCATTCACTGCATAGGCCAACACTATGGGAGACTCTCTCCTTTCTAATGGGAATTTGTCATTACTGTGGCCCTGCTCTATGTCTCTTTAAATTGTTAGTGGGGTTTTTCCTAAATTTGATCAGCCGTTGGATTCACTGCATACCCTATAACAGTATAGCAGACGCTCTCCTTTCCAATGGGAACATGTCGTACTTGTTACTGTGGCCCTGCTCTATGTGTCTTTAAATACTTAGTGGGGTTTTTCCTAAATTTAGTCAGCCGTTGGACTCACTGCATACCCTATAACTGTATAGCAGACCCTCTCCTTTCTAATGGGAACATGTCGTACTTGTTACTGTGGCCCTGCTTTATGTGTCTTTAAATTCTTAGTGAGGTTTTTCCTAAAATTGGTCAGCCGTTGGACTCACTGCATACACTATAACTGTATTGCAGATCCTCTCCTTTCTAATGGGAACATGTCTTACTTGTTACTGTGGCCCTTCTCTATGTGTCTTTAAGTTCTTAGTGGGGTTTTTCCTAAAATTGGTCAACCGTTGGACTCACCGCATACCCTATAACTGTATAGCAGACTCTCTCCTTTCTAATGGGAATTTGTCGTTACTGTGGCCCTGCTCTATGTGTCTTTAAGTTCTTAGTGGGGTTTTTCCTAAAATTGGTCAGCCGTTGGACTCACTGCATACCCTATAACTGTATAGCAGACTCCTTTCTTATGGCAATTTGTCGTTACTGTGGCCCTGCTCTATGTGTCTTTAAATTCTTAGTGGGATTTTTCCTAAAATTGGTCAGCCGTTGGACTCACTGCATACCCTATAACTGTATAGCAGAACCGCTCCTTTCTAATGGGAATTTGTCGTTACTGTGGCCCTGCTCTATGTGTCTTTAAATTGTTAGTGGGGTTTTTCCCAAATTTTGGCAGCCCTTGCAGTCACAGCATGGGCATTACCACTATAGGAGACCCGCTCCTTTATAATTGGAACATTTTTTTTACTGAGACCCTACTCTATGTCTCTTGGTATTGGGTTGCGTCCAAATTTTTGGCAGCCCTTGCAGTCACTGAATACGCAATAACAGTATTGGAGACCCACTTGTTAATAATGGGAACAACAAAGCATAGCCGGCTGATGGCTCTCTAACAATAGCGAGGGCCGACTGCTGGCCTTTTAAGAATAGTAAGGGCCGTCTGATGGCCCTATAAAAATAGGCTTTATGACTTTCCATCATAAATAAAACAGGATGTGTCTAATAATGTGTCACACACCACATTGCCAGATAAGGTTGTAAAATGTTAAAATGACATTTCCCGGTGAATGCATTTGTCTTAAAAAATAAAGTAAAAAAACAAAACAATAGGATCTTTCTTTAGTATAAAAAACAGCATCACCAATTTAACCTCAATGTAATCACATTTTTCAGCTCCTGCACCTCCTCTTCCATCTCCGAAATGACCACATCAGTCACAAGCTGACAGCACTGCAGCACTGCCTTGGCCAAGCGGCAACAGTCTGTGCTGAAGATAACATGCTTAATGCTTAATTGACAAACCGCCCAGCGCTGCAGAGTTGTTGAAAGCTATAACACAGCAGCCTGATCTGTGGCTCTAATCGCTGAACATACAGCCAGGCATGGTCGTGTGTGACAATTGGCGGAACCTGGTGACGGAGAAATAACAGCCGGAGTAGATACGGTTTCTCTCTATGCCAGTCCTTTCACTGAGCTAAAGAATATGGCTGTGGTGAAATACAACTTCCACTGAGAAGCTGTTTCAGATTGAAAAACATTGTGCCCACCAGAGGATTTGATTCTGAGGGCTCACCTTTCTCCCCCGCTCAAGAGCCCTCAGAATCAAATCCTCTGGTGGGCACATTGTTTTTCATGATAGCAGCTGCAAAGTTAGTGCTATCATGAAATCTCCTGAAGTAGAAGCCAAGGCACACCAGAGTATTCTCTGGTGGGACCGTCCAACCCTGCCGAGAAGCAGTTCTGGCTAAGAAAAGTGTGGGGGAAGGTTCCCGGACACTCTATGACTGCTTTTTTAATGCGGATCAGACGTGCTTATACATGTTATTTCCCAAACCACATTGGAGATCAGGCCATTGCCCAACTCTGTAGTCATGAAATTAAATGCGCAAAGAAAGATGCGTGTGTGTCAAAGCACCACCGACAAGTGCGAGTTGATGTTGGACAGCCTGCCATTGCTTCTGCAACAAGCTGCATTAGAAGACTCCCTGAGATAAATGACACCCAGGGTAGATACAGATTCCCTCTATGCCAGTCCTTTCACTGAGCTAAATACAACTCTCAGCAAAAAAGCTGTGGACTGGCTCCGTACAGTCCCTGGCCACATTCACCTGTCCACGTGTTTGTGGTTAGGTGGTCCTTCCCAGTAAGTGCACTGGGGAGGGCACGGGTAATGTTGTGGGACCCGTGCTTGTGGAAGGTGGAGACGACACCGGGAGAAACAGTGGCGGCTGGGGACCGAGTATCGACACCCGGACGCCGCCTGCATGAGGTTATGAAAAGCTTCCGCCTCCACGAGCCTAAAAGGCCACATTTCAAGTGCAAGCAGCTGTCAAAAATTTGGCAGTATAGTATTGCAGCCTGTGGGTGGGTGGCTGGCTGCATACTTGCGCTTTCATTCCAAGGAATGGGGTAGGGACAACTGAACGCTGCACTGGGACAAGGACATGGACGGTGATTGTTGCAAGTCTGCGGTAGCCCAGATTGCCCTCATTATAATCCGCCTATGCTGCTGAGCAGAGACTCAGTCGAACAGGCTGAATGAACAAGGAGACAGTGCCTCCATCTTCCATCATCTGACAATCACTTGAGGATGTAGATACTGTGAAATTGAGTTGACGGGTGGAGGGATGCCACTGGACCCAGCCCTTTGGCTGTCCAGGTCCGCAGCCTTGATAGGAACAGCCATAGGGTAGTATGGGCTGCACTTTGTCTGGGTCTGATCTAGAACATGGTTACAAAAGTTACCAATCAGTAACCAAATGACAACGAGGACATTGGGCTTTTACTGTAAATGCCAGGGCTGAATTTCAGTCCCAGTCCTACTCCGGTCACCAGAGAACCTGCTGCTACTACTACTACTTCTATAGCTTAGGCATTTCTTCAGTGATCCTTCAGTGTATTTACATTTTCATGCTAAATCTCGTGAATGTATTCATTCCTGTGGTGTGAACACTGATCACATTGCAAGATTAAACATGAATAGTGTTGAGCGATACCTTCCGATATCAGGAAATATCGTATCGGATTGGATCGGGCCGATACCCAAAAAGTATCGGATATCGCCGATTCCGATACCGGAAACCAATGCAAGTCAATGGGACACAAATATCGGAATGAAAATAAACCCTTTCTTTCCTTGTAGGTTAATTCTACATGAAGTAAAACAACTAAGAATAATGTAGAATGACATGAAAAGCCGGCAATTCATCAGCGGCATTCACCGGTACCCGACAATTTACAACAGAAAGAATAGAGCTTCACACATAGATTAGATAGATAGAAACATGTCAGTCACATATATATGAAGTACAGTGACAGTGTTGCTTACTGTACTTGTCATTTAGTGTAAAGGATTTATTAAAAAAAATATTAGTGTTTTCGTGCACCGTCTCTTTAAAAAAGCCGGCCGGCAATTCAGCAGCGGTACCCGACAATTTATAACAGACAGAATAGAGCTTCACACATAGATTAGATAGATAGAAACATGTCAGTCACATATATATGAAGTACAGTGACAGTGTTGCTTACAGAACTTGTCATTTAGTGTAAAGGATTTATTTAAAAAAATAATAGTGTTTTCATGCACCGTCTCTTTAAGAAAGCCGGCCGGCAATTCAGCATCTGTACCCGACAATTTAGAATAGAAGGAATAGAGAATCACACATAGATTAGATAGATAGAAACATGTCAGTCACATATATATGAAGTACAGTGACAGTGTTGATTACTGTACTTGTCATTTAGTGTTAAAATAAAGGATTTATTTAAAAAAAAATTGGCGTGGGGTTCCCCTTAATTTTAGGCTCTAGCGGAGGTTAAGCAGACAGCTGGGGCAAATGTTTGAAGCCTGGGAAGGGGGTAATACCCACGGAGCTTCCCAGGCTACTAATATCAGCCCCCAGCTGAATACCTAGCCTTTACTAGCTATTAAAATGGGGGACCCCCCCAAAAAAATGACGTGGGGTCCCCCCTAATTTAATAGCTAGCACAGGCTAGGCAGACAGCTGGGGGCTGATATTAATAGCCCAGGAAGGGTGCCATGAATATTGGCCCCCTCCCAGGCTAGAAACACCAGCCGTCAGCCGCCCCAGAAATGGCGCATCCATAGGATGCGCCAATTCTGGCACTTAGCCTCGCTCTTCCACGCTGCCCTGGTGCGGTGGCAGGGGGTAATAGGGTTGGGGTTGATGTCAGCTTATAATGCCAGCTGACATCAAGCCCAGGTTAGTAATGGAGAGGCGTCTATAAGACACCCCCATTACTAACCCCATAGTCAAAGTTAAAAGAAAACACAAACACCCAGAGTAAAGTCCTTTAATTGAAATAAAGACACAATTCTTTATTGTTCTAAATTAAACCATACTTACCATCACGCCCATTCCAGCTGAAGCCAACGATCTCCTGCAATAAAAGAAAAATAATAAAGCAACATAATCCTTACCTTTCGATGGTTCCCAGGACAGCTCCAGCTCTGCTACATCGAGATGACAGGCTGGACCGCAGCAGAAAGCTGCCATCCAGCCTGTCATCCCGCAGACACTGAGAAGCGCAGGCATGCTTGCGCTCCTCAGTGTCTCTCTGTGACGTCATCCAGATGAGCCGAGTTCATGTCCAATGAACTCAGCTCACCTCATGCACGTCACTGACAGCGTGGGAAAATTCTCCTGCACTCAGCGCTTCAGCGTGAGAATTCTCCCACGCTGTCAGTGACATACATGAGGTGAGGTCATGTCCAATGAACTCAGCTCACCTCATGCACGTCACTGACAGCGTGGGAAAATTCTCACGCTGAAGTGCTGAGTGCAGGAGAATTTTCCCACGCTGTCAGTGACGTACATGAAGTGAGCGGAGTTCATTGGACATGACCTCGGCTCATCTTTATGCCGTCACAGCCAGACACTGAGGAGTGGAAGTATGCCTGCGCTTCTCAGTGTCTGCGGGATGACAGGATGGATGGCAGCGTTCTGCTGCGGTCCAGCCTGTCATCTCGATGTAGCAGAGCTGAAGCTGTCGTGGGAGCCATGGAAAGGTAAGGATGAGGTTGCTTTATTATTTTACTTTTATTGCAGGAGATCGTTGGCTTCAGCTGGAATGGGCGTGGTGGTAAGTATGGTTTAATTTAGAACAATAAAGAATTGTGTGTTTATTTCAATTAAAGGACTTTTTTCTGGGTGTTGTGTTTTTTTAAATACTTTACTAGAAATTCATGGTGGTCATGTCTAATATTGGCGTGACCCCATGAATTTTGGGCTTAGGGCCAGCTGATAATGCCAAGCTGGCCTTAACCCCTTTATTACCCAGTGAGCCACCGCACCAGGGCCCTGGATGAGTTGGGTACAGCGCCAGAAGATGGCGCTTCTATGAACGCGCCATTTTCTGGGGCGGCTGCGGACTGCAATTTGCAGCGGGGGTGGCCCAGAAAGCTTGGGTCTCCCTGCGCTGCGGATTCCAGCCCCCAGCTGCCTAGTTGTATCTGGCTGGGCACAAAAATAGGGCGAAGCCCCACGCATTTTTTTTTAAAATTATTTCATGAAATTCATGGAATAATTAAGAAAAAAAGGGCTTCCCTATATTGTTGTGTCCAACCAGGTACAAATAGGCAGCTGGTGGTTGGGGGCAGCCCATTCCTGCCTGCTGTACCTGGCTGGACACAAATATAGTGCGAAGCCCCACGTCAATTTTTTTTTAATTATTTCATGAAATAATTTTTTTAAAAAAGGGCTTCCCTATATTGTTGTGTCCGGCCAGGTACAAATAGGCAGCTGGTGGTTGGGGGCAGCCTGTTCCTGCCTGCTGTACCTGGCTGGACACAAATATAGGGCGAAGCCCCACGTCAATTTTTTTTAAAATAAGTCCTTTATTTTAACACTAAATGACATTTGAGGAGTTAATAAAGATGCAGTCCCTAAATTATTATTTATTTTTTAATTAATTTTTCCCAAAACTTTTGACGTGGGCTTCGCCATATTTTTGTATGCCAGCCAGGTACAGCATCCAGCTTCTATGAACGCGCCATTTTCCGGGGTGGCTGCGCACTGCAATTTTCAGCGGGGGGAGGGGGGGGGGGCAGAAAGCTTGGGCCTCCCTGCGCTGCAGATTCCATCCCCCAGCTGCCTAGTTGTACCTGGCTGGACACAAAAATAGGGAGAAGCTTCACGTATTTTTTTTTTTTAATTATTTCATGAAATTCATGAAATAATTAAGAAAAAAAGGGCTTCCCTATATTGTTGTGTCCAACCAGGTACAAATAGGCAGCTGGTGGTTGGGGGCAGCCCGTTCCTGCCTGCTGTACCTGGCTGGACACAAATATAGTGCGAAGCCCCACGTCAATTTTTTTTAAATCATTTCAGGAAATTCATGAAATAATTTAAAAAAATTGATGTGGGGCTTCGCCCTATATTTGTGTCCAGTCAGGTACAGCAGGCAGGAACGGGCTGCCCCCAACCA
This sequence comes from Phyllobates terribilis, assembly GCF_046119375.1. Lineage (NCBI taxonomy): Eukaryota > Metazoa > Chordata > Amphibia > Anura > Dendrobatidae > Phyllobates > Phyllobates terribilis. The sequence continues at coordinate 900,936,354 of NW_027362761.1, read as the reverse complement.
CCAGCAGCCTATTTGTACCTAGCCGGACACAACAATATAGGGAAGCCCTTTTTTTCTGAATTATTCCATGAATTTCATGAATTTAAAAAAAAAAAAACGTGGAGCTTCGCCCTATTTTTGTGTCCAGCCAGGTACAACTAGGCAGCTGGGGGCTGGAATCTGCAGCGCAGGGAGGCCCAAGCTTTCTGGGCCCCACCCGCTGCAAATTGCAGTCCGCAGCCGCCCCGGAAAATGGCGCGTTCATAGAAGCGCCATCTTCTGGCGCTGTACCCAACTCATCCAGGGCCCTGATGCGGTGGCTCACTGGGTAATAAAGGGGTTAAGGCCAGCTTGGCATTATCAGCTGGCCCTAAGCCCGAAATTCATGGGGTCACGCCAATATTAGACATGACCACCATGAATTTCTAGTAAAGTATTTAAAAAAAACACAAACACCCAGAAAAAAGTCCTTTAATTGAAATAAACACACAATTCTTTATTGTTCTAAATTAAACCATACTTACCATCACGCCCATTCCAGCTGAAGCCAACGATCTCCTGCAATAAAAGAAAAATAATAAAGCAACCTCATCCTTACCTTTCCATGGCTCCCACGACGGCTCCAGCTCTGCTACATCGAGATGACAGGCTGGACCGCAGCAGAACGCTGCCATCCAGCCTGTCATCCCGCAGACACTGAGAAGCGCAGGCATACTTCCACTCCTCAGTGTCTGGCTGTGACGGCATCCAGATGAGCCGACAATGAACTCGGCTCACCTCATGTACGTCACTGACAGCGTGGGAGAATTCTCCTGCACTCAGCGCTTCAGCGTGAGAATTTTCCCACGCTGTCAGTGACGTGCATGAGGTGAGGTCATGTCCCATGAACTCGGCGCACCTCATGCACGTCACTGACAGCGTGGGAGAATTCTCACGCTGAAGCGCTGAGTGCAGGAGAATTTTCCCACGCTGTCAGTGACGTGCATGAGGTGAGCTGAGTTCATTGGACATGACCTCGGCTCATCTGGATGACGTCACAGAAAGACACTGAGGAGCGCAAGCATGCCTGCGCTTCTCAGTGTCCGCGGGATGACAGGCTGGATGGCAGCGTTCTGCTGCGGTCCAGCCTGTCATCTCGATGTAGCAGAGCTGAAGCTGTCCTGGGAACCATGGAAAGGTAAGGATGAGGTTGCTTTATTATTTTACTTTTATTGCAGGAGATCGTTGGCTTCAGCTGGAATGGGTGTGGCGGTAAGTATGGTTTAATTTAGAACAATAAAGAATTGTGTCTTTATTTCAATTAAAGGACTTTTTTCTGGGTGTTTGTGTTTTTTTTAAATACTTTACTAGAAATTCATGGCGGTCATGTCTAATATTGGCGTGACCCCATGAATTTCGGGCTTAGGGCCAGCTGATAATGCCAAGCTGGCCTTAACCCCTTTATTACCCAGTGAGCCACCGCACCAGGGCCCTGGATGAGTTGGGTACAGCGCCAGAAGATGGCGCTTCTATGAACGCGCCATTTTCCGGGGCGGCTGCGGACTGCAATTTGCAGCGGGTGGGACCCAGAAAGCTTGGGTCTCCCTGCGCTGCAGATTCCAGCCCCCAGCTGCCTAGTTGTACCTGGCTGGACACAAAAATAGGGCGAAGCGCCACACATTTTTTTTTTTAATTATTTCATGAAATTCATGGAATAATTAAGAAAAAAAGGGCTTCCCTATATTGTTGTGTCCGGCTAGGTACAAATAGGCAGCTGGTGGTTGGGGGCAGCCCGTTCCTGCCTGCTGTACCTGGCTGGACACAATTATAGGGCGAAGCCCCACATAATTTTTTTTTAATTATTTCATGAATTTCCTGAAATAATTAAAAAAAAATTGACGTGGGGCTTCACACTATATTTGTGTCCAGCCAGGTACAGCAGGCAGGAACGGGCTGCCCCCAACCACCAGCTGCCTATTTGTACCTAGCCGGACACAACAATATAGGGAAGCCCTTTTTTTCTTAATTATTCCATGAATTTCATGAAATAATTAAAAAAAAAAAAACGTGGAGCTTCTCCCTATTTTTGTGTCCAGCCAGGTACAACTAGGCAGCTGGGGGATGGAATCTGCAGCGCAGGGAGGCCCAAGCTTTTTGCCCTCCCCCCCCCCCGCTGAAAATTGCAGTCCGCGGCCGCCCCGGAAAATGGCGCGTTCATAGAAGCTGGATGCTGTACCTGGCTGGCATACAAAAATATGGCGAAGCCCACGTCAAAAGTTTTGGGAAAAATTTATTAAAAAATAAATAATAATTTAGGGACTGCATCTTTATTAAGTCCTCAAATGTCATTTAGTGTTAAAATAAAGGATTTATTTAAAAAAAAAATGGCGTGGGATCCCCCATAATTTTAGTCTCTAGCGGAGGTTAAGCAGACGGCTGGGGCAGATGTTTGAAGCCTGGGAAGGGGGTAAAACCCACGGAGCTTCCCAGGCTACTAATATCAGCCCCCAGCTGAATACCTAGCCTTTACTAGCTATTAAAATGGGGGACCCCCCAAAAAAAAATGACGTGGGGTCCCCTCTATTTTAATAGCTAGCAAAGGCTAGGCAGACAGCTGGGGGCTGATATTAATAGCTCAGGAAGGGTGCCATGAATATTGGCCCCCTCCCAGGCTAGAAACACCAGCCGTCAGCCGCCCCAGAAATGGCGCATCCATAGGATGCGCCAATTCTGGCACTTAGCCTCGCTCTTCCACGCTGCCCTGGTGCGGTGGCAGGGGGTAATAGTGGTGGGGTTCATGTCAGCGCCAGCTGCCATGAAGCCCAGGTTAGTAATGATGGCCGTCTATATGACACCCCCATTACTAACCTACAAAGTGTTAAAAAGAAAAAACACACTACACCCAGAAAAAAATAATTTATTTGAAATAAAACACCATTTTATTTAATTCTTAGTTTACTAAAAAAAAAATAGTTACCTGTCCACGTTCCTGCGCTGATCTCCCATGCACAGCTGTCACATCTGGAGATGGTGACAGCTGTGCATGGCTGCTGTAAGCTCACGCTGCCGGGAACACGTCCGCTCCCGGCAGCGGGAGCCACTGACTGAGGTCACCGGAGTGCATTCAGGCAGCGCAGCTCCGGAGACCTCCTTTACGGCAGTGCTGTACCGTGGGAATTTCTCACGATACAGCAGTGCCGTAAAGGAGCTAACCGGAGCAGCGCTGCTTGAACTCCGGTGAACCCTTACGGCCCCGTCATTCTAGCGGCGGCAGCGGTTCAGAGCGGTCACATTCTATGTGGCTGCTCTGAACTGGAGATCTTCGTGGGACACTCGTGGACTACTACGGAGGGGTAAGGATAAGGTTGTGGTTTATTATTTTATATTTTATTACAGGAGATCGATGGCTTCGGGGAATTAGGTGTCTTGGTGAGTATAGGTGTAGTTTTTTATTTTTTACTTTATTTTAGGTGGCGATCGGCGGGGACAGGTAATGTATGAACTAATTTCTTTTAGGTAACCACTGGCCACCAATGACATGTATTTAACATTTATTGGGGACACAGTAGGGCAATTTAAATAGCAGGATCAGGCTGATGGGAACTACTGCTCCCATCGAGCTGATCCTGCTGGCAGGAGTGGACGGGGGACAGACATAGGCCGATGGGAGTAGTAGTGTCACATCGGCCTATGTCTGCCCGCACACACACCCGCACACACACCCGCACACACACACCCCGCACACACACCCGCACACACACCCCGCACACACACCCCGCACACACACACACCCCGCACACACACACACCCCGCACACACTAATCATGACGGGTCCGGGAGGTGAGGCTGACCTGTGCGGCCGTGGGAAAGTTGATGTGAGTTCATGCAGTCAAGCATGAACTCACATGAACCCTCTGAGGGCACCGCGGCTACTTCAAATGAACAGCTGATCGGCATCACCTGATACCTCAGCTGTTCATTTGAAATAACCGGCGGGAAAGCGCAGCACAGAACGGGAAAGCCGGCGGTGAAGTCTTTTCACTGCCGGCTTCCCCGCCCGGGTCCTTCGCTCCTTGGTGCTGCGCTCCCCGCCCGGTCCTAATTTACGATCGGGATGGGAGGTGGCGAGGGGAGCGGAGGATCGGGGTGGGAGGCTGCGGGGAAGCAGTATGGGGCTGCGTGATTGTTTAAAAGCCGGCGGCTTTTTACCGCGCGCCGGCTTTTAAACAATCAGGAGAATTCTCCCACGCTGGGATGGCATTCTGATGACAAGCTGGATCGCAGCTGAGCGCTGCCATCCAGCTTGTCATCCTTCAGAGACACTGCAGAGCGCAGGCATTATGGGAACTTCCGATTCCGGTATTCGATATTATAAAAGTATCGGAATTAAGTATCGGAATTCCGATACAGTGAATATCGGCCGATACCCGATATTTCAGTATCGGAATGCTCAACACTAAACATGAATCATAAAGCTCTATGTTTTCCCATGCTTCATTTTACTTGGCTACATATTTACAAGTAAACCCTGGCTGTTTTGTTGCCAGATGTATTACAAAGCAAGGTGTATCGATATATGAAGTGTTAAATGGCAGATTCCGAACAGAATTAATTACTCCTTGGCATGAAAATATAATACTATGTGTAAATAGTTATGAGATCTGTTCAGGTAGAGACTAGTGTTGAGCATTCCGATACTGAAATATCGGGTATCGGCCGATATTCACTGTATCGGAATTCCGATACTTAATTCCGATACTTTTATAATATCGAATACCGGAATCGGAAGTTCCCATAATGCCTGCGCTCTGCAGTGTCTCTGAAGGATGACAAGCTGGATGGCAGCGCTCAGCTGCGATCCAGCTTGTCATCAGAATGCCATCCCAGCGTGGGAGAATTCTCCTGATTGTTTAAAAGCCGGCGCGCGGTAAAAAGCCGCCGGCTTTTAAACAATCACGCAGCCCCATACTGCTTCCCCGCAGCCTCCCACCCCGATCCTCCGCTCCCCTCGCCACCTCCCATCCCGATCGTAAATTAGGACCGGGCGGGGAGCGCAGCACCAAGGAGCGAAGGACCCGGGCGGGGAAGCCGGCAGTGAAAAGACTTCACCGCCGGCTTTCCCGTTCTGTGCTGCGCTTTCCCGCCGGTTATTTCAAATGAACAGCTGAGGTATCAGGTGATGCCGATCAGCTGTTCATTTGAAGTAGCCGCGGTGCCCTCAGAGGGTTCATGTGAGTTCATGCTTGACTGCATGAACTCACATCAACTTTCCCACGGCCGCACAGGTCAGCCTCACCTCCCGGACCCGTCATGATTAGTGTGTGCGGGGTGTGTGTGTGTGCGGGGTGTGTGTGCGGGTGTGTGTGCGGGGTGTGTGTGTGCGGGTGTGTGTGCGGGTGTGTGTGCGGGCAGACATAGGCCGATGTGACACTACTACTCCCATCGGCCTATGTCTGTCCCCCGTCCACTCCTGCCAGCAGGATCAGCTCGATGGGAGCAGTAGTTCCCATCAGCCTGATCCTGCTATTTAAATTGCCCTACTGTGTCCCCAATAAATGTTAAATACATGTCATTGGTGGCCAGTGGTTACCTAAAAGAAATTAGTTCATACATTACCTGTCCCCGCCGATCGCCACCTAAAATAAAGTAAAAAATAAAAAACTACACCTATACTCACCAAGACACCTAATTCCCCGAAGCCATCGATCTCCTGTAATAAAATATAAAATAATAAACCACAACCTTATCCTTACCCCTCCGTAGTAGTCCACGAGTGTCCCACGAAGATCTCCAGTTCAGAGCAGCCACATAGAATGTGACCGCTCTGAACCGCTGCCACCGCTAGAATGACGGGGCCGTAAGGGTTCACCGGAGTTCAAGCAGCGCTGCTCCGGTTAGCTCCTTTACGGCACTGCTGTATCGTGAGAAATTCCCACGGTACAGCACTGCCGTAAAGGAGGTCTCCGGAGCTGCGCTGCCTGAATGCACTCCGGTGACCTCAGTCAGTGGCTCCCGCTGCCGGGAGCGGACGTGTTCCCGGCAGCGTGAGCTTACAGCAGCCATGCACAGCTGTCACCATCTCCAGATGTGACAGCTGTGCATGGGAGATCAGCGCAGGAACGTGGACAGGTAACTATTTTTTTTTTAGTAAACTAAGAATTAAATAAAATGGTGTTTTATTTCAAATAAATTATTTTTTTCTGGGTGTAGTGTGTTTTTTCTTTTTAACACTTTGTAGGTTAGTAATGGGGGTGTCATATAGACGGCCATCATTACTAACCTGGGCTTCATGGCAGCTGGCGCTGACATGAACCCCACCACTATTACCCCCTGCCACCGCACCAGGGCAGCGTGGAAGAGCGAGGCTAAGTGCCAGAATTGGCGCATCCTATGGATGCGCCATTTCTGGGGCGGCTGACGGCTGGTGTTTCTAGCCTGGGAGGGGGCCAATATTCATGGCACCCTTCCTGAGCTATTAATATCAGCCCCCAGCTGTCTGCCTAGCCTTTGCTAGCTATTAAAATAGAGGGGACCCCACGTCATTTTTTTTTGGGGGGTCCCCCATTTTAATAGCTAGTAAAGGCTAGGTATTCAGCTGGGGGCTGATATTAGTAGCCTGGGAAGCTCCGTGGGTTTTACCCCCTTCCCAGGCTTCAAACATCTGCCCCAGCCGTCTGCTTAACCTCCGCTAGAGACTAAAATTATGGGGGATCCCACGCCATTTTTTTTTTAAATAAATCCTTTATTTTAACACTAAATGACATTTGAGGACTTAATAAAGATGCAGTCCCTAAATTATTATTTATTTTTTAATAAATTTTTCCCAAAACTTTTGACGTGGGCTTCGCCATATTTTTGTATGCCAGCCAGGTACAGCATCCAGCTTCTATGAACGCGCCATTTTCCGGGGCGGCCGCGGACTGCAATTTTCAGCGGGGGGGGGGGGAGGGCAAAAAGCTTGGGCCTCCCTGCGCTGCAGATTCCATCCCCCAGCTGCCTAGTTGTACCTGGCTGGACACAAAAATAGGGAGAAGCTCCACGTTTTTTTTTTTTTAATTATTTCATGAAATTCATGGAATAATTAAGAAAAAAAGGGCTTCCCTATATTGTTGTGTCCGGCTAGGTACAAATAGGCAGCTGGTGGTTGGGGGCAGCCCGTTCCTGCCTGCTGTACCTGGCTGGACACAAATATAGTGTGAAGCCCCACGTCAATTTTTTTTTAATTATTTCAGGAAATTCATGAAATAATTAAAAAAAAATTATGTGGGGCTTCGCCCTATAATTGTGTCCAGCCAGGTACAGCAGGCAGGAACGGGCTGCCCCCAACCACCAGCTGCCTATTTGTACCTAGCCGGACACAACAATATAGGGAAGCCCTTTTTTTCTTAATTATTCCATGAATTTCATGAAATAATTAAAAAAAAAAATGTGTGGCGCTTCGCCCTATTTTTGTGTCCAGCCAGGTACAACTAGGCAGCTGGGGGCTGGAATCTGCAGCGCAGGGAGACCCAAGCTTTCTGGGTCCCACCCGCTGCAAATTGCAGTCCGCAGCCGCCCCGGAAAATGGCGCGTTCATAGAAGCGCCATCTTCTGGCGCTGTACCCAACTCATCCAGGGCCCTGGTGCGGTGGCTCACTGGGTAATAAAGGGGTTAAGGCCAGCTTGGCATTATCAGCTGGCCCTAAGCCCGAAATTCATGGGGTCACGCCAATATTAGACATGACCGCCATGAATTTCTAGTAAAGTATTTAAAAAAAACACAAACACCCAGAAAAAAGTCCTTTAATTGAAATAAAGACACAATTCTTTATTGTTCTAAATTAAACCATACTTACCGCCACACCCATTCCAGCTGAAGCCAACGATCTCCTGCAATAAAAGTAAAATAATAAAGCAACCTCATCCTTACCTTTCCATGGTTCCCAGGACAGCTTCAGCTCTGCTACATCGAGATGACAGGCTGGACCGCAGCAGAACGCTGCCATCCAGCCTGTCATCCCGCGGACACTGAGAAGCGCAGGCATGCTTGCGCTCCTCAGTGTCTTTCTGTGACGTCATCCAGATGAGCCGAGGTCATGTCCAATGAACTCAGCTCACCTCATGCACGTCACTGACAGCGTGGGAAAATTCTCCTGCACTCAGCGCTTCAGCGTGAGAATTCTCCCACGCTGTCAGTGACGTGCATGAGGTGCGCCGAGTTCATGGGACATGACCTCACCTCATGCACGTCACTGACAGCGTGGGAAAATTCTCACGCTGAAGCGCTGAGTGCAGGAGAATTCTCCCACGCTGTCAGTGACGTACATGAGGTGAGCCGAGTTCATTGTCGGCTCATCTGGATGCCGTCACAGCCAGACACTGAGGAGTGGAAGTATGCCTGCGCTTCTCAGTGTCTGCGGGATGACAGGCTGGATGGCAGCGTTCTGCTGCGGTCCAGCCTGTCATCTCGATGTAGCAGAGCTGGAGCCGTCGTGGGAGCCATGGAAAGGTAAGGATGAGGTTGCTTTATTATTTTTCTTTTATTGCAGGAGATCGTTGGCTTCAGCTGGAATGGGCGTGATGGTAAGTATGGTTTAATTTAGAACAATAAAGAATTGTGTGTTTATTTCAATTAAAGGACTTTTTTCTGGGTGTTTGTGTTTTTTTTAAATACTTTACTAGAAATTCATGGTGGTCATGTCTAATATTGGCGTGACCCCATGAATTTCGGGCTTAGGGCCAGCTGATAATGCCAAGCTGGCCTTAACCCCTTTATTACCCAGTGAGCCACCGCATCAGGGCCCTGGATGAGTTGGGTACAGCGCCAGAAGATGGCGCTTCTATGAACGCGCCATTTTCCGGGGCGGCTGCGGACTGCAATTTGCAGCGGGTGGGGCCCAGAAAGCTTGGGCCTCCCTGCGCTGCAGATTCCAGCCCCCAGCTGCCTAGTTGTACCTGGCTGGACACAAAAATAGGGCGAAGCTCCACGTTTTTTTTTTTTTAAATTCATGAAATTCATGGAATAATTCAGAAAAAAAGGGCTTCCCTATATTGTTGTGTCCGGCTAGGTACAAATAGGCTGCTGGTGGTTGGGGGCAGCCCGTTCCTGCCTGCTGTACCTGACTGGACACAAATATAGGGCGAAGCCCCACATCAATTTTTTTAAATTATTTCATGAATTTCCTGAAATGATTTAAAAAAAATTGACGTGGGGCTTCGCACTATATTTGTGTCCAGCCAGGTACAGCAGGCAGGAACGGGCTGCCCCCAACCACCAGCTGCCTATTTGTACCTGGTTGGACACAACAATATAGGGAAGCCCTTTTTTTCTTAATTATTTCATGAATTTCATGAAATAATTAAAAAAAAAAAATACGTGAAGCTTCTCCCTATTTTTGTGTCCAGCCAGGTACAACTAGGCAGCTGGGGGATGGAATCTGCAGCGCAGGGAGGCCCAAGCTTTCTGCCCCCCCCCCCTCCCCCCGCTGAAAATTGCAGTGCGCAGCCACCCCGGAAAATGGCGCGTTCATAGAAGCTGGATGCTGTACCTGGCTGGCATACAAAAATATGGCGAAGCCCACGTCAAAAGTTTTGGGAAAAATTAATTAAAAAATAAATAATAATTTAGGGACTGCATCTTTATTAACTCCTCAAATGTCATTTAGTGTTAAAATAAAGGACTTATTTTAAAAAAAATTGACGTGGGGCTTCGCCCTATATTTGTGTCCAGCCAGGTACAGCAGGCAGGAACAGGCTGCCCCCAACCACCAGCTGCCTATTTGTACCTGGCCGGACACAACAATATAGGGAAGCCCTTTTTTAAAAAAATTATTTCATGAAATAATTAAAAAAAAATTGACGTGGGGCTTCGCACTATATTTGTGTCCAGCCAGGTACAGCAGGCAGGAATGGGCTGCCCCCAACCACCAGCTGCCTATTTGTACCTGGTTGGACACAACAATATAGGGAAGCCCTTTTTTTCTTAATTATTCCATGAATTTCATGAAATAATTTTAAAAAAAAATGCGTGGGGCTTCGCCCTATTTTTGTGCCCAGCCAGATACAACTAGGCAGCTGGGGGCTGGAATCCGCAGCGCAGGGAGACCCAAGCTTTCTGGGCCACCCCCGCTGCAAATTGCAGTCCGCAGCCGCCCCAGAAAATGGCGCGTTCATAGAAGCGCCATCTTCTGGCGCTGTACCCAACTCATCCAGGGCCCTGGTGCGGTGGCTCACTGGGTAATAAAGGGGTTAAGGCCAGCTTGGCATTATCAGCTGGCCCTAAGCCCAAAATTCATGGGGTCACGCCAATATTAGACATGACCACCATGAATTTCTAGTAAAGTATTTAAAAAAACACAACACCCAGAAAAAAGTCCTTTAATTGAAATAAACACACAATTCTTTATTGTTCTAAATTAAACCATACTTACCACCACGCCCATTCCAGCTGAAGCCAACGATCTCCTGCAATAAAAGTAAAATAATAAAGCAACCTCATCCTTACCTTTCCATGGCTCCCACGACAGCTTCAGCTCTGCTACATCGAGATGACAGGCTGGACCGCAGCAGAACGCTGCCATCCATCCTGTCATCCCGCAGACACTGAGAAGCGCAGGCATACTTCCACTCCTCAGTGTCTGGCTGTGACGGCATAAAGATGAGCCGAGGTCATGTCCAATGAACTCCGCTCACTTCATGTACGTCACTGACAGCGTGGGAAAATTCTCCTGCACTCAGCACTTCAGCGTGAGAATTTTCCCACGCTGTCAGTGACGTGCATGAGGTGAGCTGAGTTCATTGGACATGACCTCACCTCATGTATGTCACTGACAGCGTGGGAGAATTCTCACGCTGAAGCGCTGAGTGCAGGAGAATTTTCCCACGCTGTCAGTGACGTGCATGAGGTGAGCTGAGTTCATTGGACATGAACTCGGCTCATCTGGATGACGTCACAGAGAGACACTGAGGAGCGCAAGCATGCCTGCGCTTCTCAGTGTCTGCGGGATGACAGGCTGGATGGCAGCTTTCTGCTGCGGTCCAGCCTGTCATCTCGATGTAGCAGAGCTGGAGCTGTCCTGGGAACCATCGAAAGGTAAGGATTATGTTGCTTTATTATTTTTCTTTTATTGCAGGAGATCGTTGGCTTCAGCTGGAATGGGCGTGATGGTAAGTATGGTTTAATTTAGAACAATAAAGAATTGTGTCTTTATTTCAATTAAAGGACTTTACTCTGGGTGTTTGTGTTTTCTTTTAACTTTGACTATGGGGTTAGTAATGGGGGTGTCTTATAGACGCCTCTCCATTACTAACCTGGGCTTGATGTCAGCTGGCATTATAAGCTGACATCAACCCCAACCCTATTACCCCCTGCCACCGCACCAGGGCAGCGTGGAAGAGCGAGGCTAAGTGCCAGAATTGGCGCATCCTATGGATGCGCCATTTCTGGGGCGGCTGACGGCTGGTGTTTCTAGCCTGGGAGGGGGCCAATATTCATGGCACCCTTCCTGGGCTATTAATATCAGCCCCCAGCTGTCTGCCTAGCCTGTGCTAGCTATTAAATTAGGGGGGACCCCACGTCATTTTTTTGGGGGGGTCCCCCATTTTAATAGCTAGTAAAGGCTAGGTATTCAGCTGGGGGCTGATATTAGTAGCCTGGGAAGCTCCGTGGGTATTACCCCCTTCCCAGGCTTCAAACATTTGCCCCAGCTGTCTGCTTAACCTCCGCTAGAGCCTAAAATTAAGGGGAACCCCACGCCAATTTTTTTTTAAATAAATCCTTTATTTTAACACTAAATGACAAGTACAGTAATCAACACTGTCACTGTACTTCATATATATGTGACTGACATGTTTCTATCTATCTAATCTATGTGTGATTCTCTATTCCTTCTATTCTAAATTGTCGGGTACAGATGCTGAATTGCCGGCCGGCTTTCTTAAAGAGACGGTGCATGAAAACACTATTATTTTTTTAAATAAATCCTTTACACTAAATGACAAGTTCTGTAAGCAACACTGTCACTGTACTTCATATATATGTGACTGACATGTTTCTATCTATCTAATCTATGTGTGAAGCTCTATTCTGTATGTTATAAATTGTCGGGTACCGCTGCTGAATTGCCGGCCGGCTTTTTTAAAGAGACGGTGCATGAAAACACTAATATTTTTTTTAATAAATCCTTTACACTAAATGACAAGTACAGTAAGCAACACTGTCACTGTACTTCATATATATGTGACTGACATGTTTCTATCTATCTAATCTATGTGTGAAGCTCTATTCTTTCTGTTGTAAATTGTCGGGTACCGGTGAATGCCGCTGATGAATTGCCGGCTTTTCATGTCATTCTACATTATTCTTAGTTGTTTTACTTCATGTAGAATTAACCTACAAGGAAAGAAAGGGTTTATTTTCATTCCGATATTTGTGTCCCATTGACTTGCATTGGTTTCCGGTATCGGAATCGGCGATATCCGATACTTTTTGGGTATCGGCCCGATCCAATCCGATACGATATTTCCTGATATCGGAAGGTATCGCTCAACACTAGTAGAGACAGTGAAATTGTAAATTGTATATTTTCAATACATGAAAAACACAGTACAGTGCCAACAATACTGCATCATAATGCCACCTAGAAGATTAAGGCCCTGATTCATTGTTGTATTTTTTTTGTTTGCACCTAATTCATTATTCTATTTGCACCTTTTTTGAAGTCCATTTTATATGTGCTCGCCTGTAGTTTTTTTCTACTTTGTGGGCAGAGTTTAGCGATTCCGATTTAGCCTGAGTTATTAATTGTGTCTTTTTAAAAAGTTGCAAAAATTTGGCGTAACTTCACTCCAGTCCTTCCTGGTGTGTCTGTGAGTAAGCCAGAATTTTGATGCAATTTTTGCCTCTTTTTGTGAAATCTGCGAATTTTTGCACAAAGAAGTCGCAAAAGCCGTTCAAGACAGGAAAAAAGACAGTTTTTACTTTGCGGCAAATTCATGAACCGCGTGCACCATTTTGAAGAATTTGTCACAAAAATGGCAATGAATACCACAAGACAAAAAAAGGAAAGTGACTTAAAAAAAAACAGCAAAAGACCTAAATTAAATATATGACCTGCTTTATCCCAGAATCATCAAATACAGTTAAAAAAAAGCAAAAAACATAAAACTACAAGCAAAGCAGGATAAAACACATTCATGTGGTAGATTAGGTAGATTATGGCCAGGTGTCTTTTGAGCATTACTGAACAATGACATGACAATATTGAGCAACCACTAGTTGACCACATTGTAACTGAAATTGGCTTTATCGCATGGACTTGATTAAATGATCGACTCCAGCTGCCTAATTTAAATTGAAAAAACAAATTAGTCATATGTGAATATAAATCTGTAGTCCCATACTTGGTACCACCTTCTGCCACCTCCTAAAGACCAAGAATTGTAATAAAGTTAAAGGGGTTGGCCATTTGACATGATTTTGTAGCACTTCCTCACATCCTTCCTCATAGACTTCACAGCTATCCAGTCTTTAAAATAACTACTAGTGGAGAAGAATGTGATAAAGATAACAAGGATAACCCCTTTAAATGAAAATAATATTTTGGAAAAAATACTAACTTAAAAAACTATGGTTATAATTATATTCTTTTTATCTTTTCAGAAAAGCAAAAATTCATAAAAAGAAGGGGTGGCTCAGTTATTTTTTAGGAACTCTATTAAGTCGCCATACCAGCATTTACATGTAAAATGCCTATATAGTCTATATATAACTGACACAACCTTCCTGCACAGTCACTTTCATACATTATACAGTATGTATAGCATGCATTGTAGTATTATATTACAAAATATTCTGGAGTAGGCAGGAATAGGTTGGCTGTACTGCACAGACTCACACTTTATGGCCTCCTCTAATTGGTACTACTTGTAATACTTTTGTTTTGGCTGGTATTGGTATTCTGTGAATCCCTGCACTTTATCAGCAGCACTCTGATCTATTTTGTTACTGTTTTTAATGATGTATTTAATAAATATTAATTTTTGGTTTAATATAATCCGAGGTATCCCGGGTTTATTCATGCCTATGCTCTATGAGAGAATGTCTCCATTATTTGGTCTCTGATTAAAAAGAGCACCATTTTCTCAGATTCCGCGTCAATTCAAGAAAATGCTCGGTATGCACTGATTTTCTGCTTATAGCTTTGTGGCTGTTAGTGGTTTATCTGTTTTAGGCCATTTAAAGGCAAATCTATCATTAAGATCAACTCTCCTAAGCCATCTATAGGTCATAGAGAGCTGAATAAAATTAAACCTTGATATCTAAGATATAATGTCTTACTCCTGGGAAATCCACATTTTTCTTAATATGTAAATGAGCTGTTAAGATCTACGGGTTGGACACTGATCTGCATGCGAATCTGGCTCCAGAGATTATTATAAATAAAAGGGGGAGTTACCAGTGTGAGGCATGTAGATTGGGAGAGCAGACTGTCAGTCTTTACATGTCTCACACAGATGGTAACGCCACCTTTTATTTATAAATGTCCTGAAGGCAGATTCTCACGGAGATCAGTGTCCTGCCCATAAAATCTTTACAGTTCATTTACATATTAAGATAAATGTGGATTACTTTAAAATAAGACATCAGATCACAGCTATGAAGATATCATTTTATTCAGCTTTCTATGACCTACATGCCCATATAGATGGCTTAGGAGGGTTGATCCTACTGACACATTCCCTTTAAAAATGTATGGAAAAAGGAAATACAATTCACATTCCACTCTTGTTTTTCATATGAATTAATAATTATAACCAACTACAGACTTATATTGATTTTCACAGAATTCACGAGTCATAAAGCTCTTAGAGACGACCCAGAAATGATGATTCTCATTAGTGAGCACTGCTTAGATTGCTCACAGTCTAGCAGTGTGGGCGGTCATTCTAAATTGTTCATTCATTCATTCATTAATATATTTCAGTGTTCCCTCTCTATTCAAGAGTATATTCACAAGCATCAGAAGGAGGTTTGCAAAGATCCGTACACATGACGCAGAAATGTTCCTACTAAGATGTAAGAAATAGATTTTCAGCTGCAGAAATGTTTCCAACCAATAAGCCCCATGTAAATACATACATGTTAAGTTTCAATATATTCTATACATACATTGGCTCGGAAATCTAGATAAATGATACACCGGGTGGTCACACTGTCTGTTTTGTGTCCACAGCCACTGCACCTGCCCTGTGAATGAAGAAAAGCTCCGGGTGACAGACCCCTGCCCTTCACACAGACAAAAACATGGCTGAAACAAAGACAAGAAAGAGCTCCTAATCAGGGAAGTGATTCTAAATCTGTTCTCTGCCTGCAAGGATTCTTCAGGGAAAATGATCTATTCAGCCATAGTAGCACCATCAGGACTGACATGATAGAGCAAACACAGACGATCTCCGCACAATATGAGACACACGAATATGCCTCTGCATTGTCAGGTTTGCCTTTCATCAATACGTCCTGGACCATTCTTACACAGTGAGGATCATTTGTGTTTGGAGGATGCTGCTGCAAAGATAGCGTTCCTCACCTTGTGTGGTTTTATGGAACCGCCACAGTGCCCTTGGATTTAGTGATAATAAACTAGCAGTGCACAGTGTTAGGATATCATACCGAGTAATAATCATATACGTTTCTTCTTCTAACTACACCAAGATTCAGTATTTGATCTATTCCTTCTCCATGTAAAGAGGACCTGTCATTGCCATGCATTGTAGACTTGCTGTGCTCCTGAGTCTAGCATTTTTTTCTGCCTTTCCTGTGCTTTTTCATACCTGAGATAAGGTCCTTTCCTCCCTGTATATGAATCTAATCTTTTTAGCCAAGTGGATGTGGATTTCAACTTTTCTCCATGAGAGTCTTCTTAAGAACCACACCTAGTTGGCTAAAAAGAGTAAATTTATATACAGAGAAGTAGCCATATCTTAGGATTGGAGAGGCCCGGAAACCAAAAATAAACAATATCAGATTTAGGAGTGTAGAGAAATTTAGACCAGGTAAAAAAAAAAGACATATTCATAACAGGTCGTCGTTAAAGGATTATTACGTGTATCACTTATAAGTTAACTAAAGGCCCATTTACATGTCGTATTTATTTTATTGATGTCTTACCTGATATGAAGGATTTTATAATTTAACCAGAAAATAACTGATAAACTCACCCCGTGGTGTCAATGGGTTACAGTTTTCGCACCTTTAGTTATCAATGGCAGGGGCAGACATATCATTGGTGCAACCTGTGCAGTCTCACCGGGACCCAAGAGCAGGGCCGGCTCCAGGTTTTTCTGGGCCCCGGGCGAAAGAGTCTCAGTGGGCCCCTTTAACACATACCACAATTCATGATGCACAGATGGCGGCAGAGAAATATAAGTATAGTACAATTCCAAAGATTTCACTTACTTCTTACATTATTTGAGTGATATCTATTGTAAATTCTACAATATCATACATCAGAGGGGATTTATGCAAGTCAACCCTGTATGTGCCAATTCTTGTGACCTACCTCCTCCCTCAGTTCCAGTCAGCCTTTTATTCTGAGCTGACCTCCTTGCAAAGAAAAAACTGCACACATTAAATCCAAAATTTTTTTAATGGAAAACTTTTTAAAGTAAACAATGGAAAATATTAACACAGAACTTTTGTAAAAGTGCAAAAAGTGAAGGAACTACAAAATGGGTTGCAGCATTACATCAGTATTTATTATCCCCATTCTGTGTTTTGAATTTGCTCGAGGTTGGGTTAGTAATACTGATGCAAAACATTAACCCCAGTAGTGGCATGTGCAAGAATGCAGCCTAAGAGCCATAAAAACAAAAAAAAACAAAAAAACAGTAGTGCAATTAGGTGACAAACAGTAGATAATGTGATTTGAAATCACTAAAAAACTTTTCTCCTGGTTTTTTCAGCAGCAAAAGAACGTATAACTTGATTAAAATCTACACATTCTGCTTCTTGTGATTCTATTGAAAGAATTGCCAATGCATTTAACCTGTCTTGAGACATCTGGGACCTGAGGAAGTTTTTAATAAGCTTCAGTTTGCTGAAGCTTCTTTCAGCTGACGCAACTGAAACGGGCACCGTTAGCAGTAGCTTCAAAGCCAATACCAGATTTGGGAATGCCAGATTCAGTGAATTAGAGAACACATATTGCAAAGTTTCCTGTGGACTTAGATGATCGGGCAGCATCCTACCCAGTGTCTTCAGTTCTTCCAGAAGAATCTCTCCATCAACTGCTGGATCAGCAAAGTTTAAACACTGTTGTTCTAATGTCGGCAAGTCAGTTGCTGCTTTCTTGATGTCATTGAGAAATCCAAACTTGGCAGTGAATTTTTTTAAGAAAACGAATCTTGTTTCTATTTCCTCAAGCACAGTTTTAAGTAAAGGCTTGAAGAATGTCTCTTCAAACTCTATTCTTGCATTCAAAAATAATGTTCCACTTGCTTGTTGGCATGCTGGCTCTTGGCAATCTTTATCATAGCATTGGCGAGTTTTTTTCCGAATTCTGCTTGCTGGGTACTCGGTAGGTATATCAAGCTTCTTACATATATCGGCAGCTTTACTTTCTGCTTGTTTGAACCCCGATTCCAAATACTCTGTGAAGGCAGTAGTTGTGGACTCAACCAGTGGAATAGTGTTAGAAAGGTTCATATTTTTCGTCTGTACAGCTAGGCTGATTTGGTTAACCTGCAGCAAAATGTCATACCAAACACATAATGATACAACAAAAGGGTACGTGCATAGTGAATCCAATAGAATCTTTGCTTCACTGTATGTGTCACTGGAATATTTAGTGCCATGTACAAAAACTTCTAAAGCTTCAACAAGCTGAGGAAACTGAAACAAAATGGCTTTCACTGATTCAAGCCGAGCACACCATCGTGTCTGAGACAGAGCCTTCAGTGTTAATTGTGACAAATGCATACAGGCCACTTCCCACCTCTTAGTTGCTACAGAGAAAAATGCATAAATGCGACTCAAAAGGTCATAAAACTGTTTTGATCGGTTGGAACTCTCTGCAGCATGTACCACTACAAGATTCCAGTTATGTGGAGAACATGGCACAAAGAATGCATAAGGGTTTTTCTCTAAAACAATGGCCTGCACTCCTTTGTATTGTCCCCTCATATTAGCTCCATTGTCATAGCACTGGCCACGAATATCTGAGACACACAACTGATGCTGTTCTGTCAATCTTTCTAGAACAACTGTTGCTAGGCCTCTTCCGGTTGTGTCTGCGACATGCAGAAATTCCAAGAAGCTTTCTTTGACCTCCACAGTTTTGCTCATTTCATCCATGTCCACATATCGCAACACAAGGGACAACTGCTCTTGCTTAGAGATGTCTGGTGTGCAGTCTACAATTATGCTGAAAAATTTTACTCGCTTTACTTTTTCAATTATCATTTTAATTACTGCATCTCCAATCAGCTTTAAAAAGTTGTTTTGCATATCTTTGCTCAAATAATGCACATTTGTGCCTTCTTTAGCACGCTGCAAGTGCTCCTTCAGAACCAAATCAAATTCAGAGATCAGTTCCAGTAACTGGAGAAAAATCCCATTGTGTTCTGTGAATACAGTATCTGATGCTCCTCTGAATGGGAGATTGTTTTTTGCCAACCATCGAATCACTTTCAGTATCCGCAACAAAACTTCACGCCAACGCTGTTCTTCCAAATGGATTTGCCGACGCAAATTTTTGTCAATGGCTCTTTCACATGTTAGGCTGGCTTCCAGCTCTTTCCATTTTGCATAATTAGAGAAGTGAGGGCTGGAAATTTCATGGGAGTGCAAAGATCCCTTACCACTGACATGTTTCCAGTCTCTGAAACCACCAGGACTAGAGAACACAGATTTTGCTTCATTGTCAAATAAACGGCAACAGAAACAATATATGCAATCTCCCACCACTGAGTAAACAAGCCAATCTCGTACAACCTTTATTCCAGTACCCATCAACCTGTAGTAATGAGTATAAGCGAAGCGTCTCTTTGAACCATCTGAAAAGTCTGTGAGCGGGAAATTTTCCAATCTCACTTGTTTGGGACCCCTTTTGATTGCCTGGCATCTCAGTACATCAGAAATTATATCAGGCCATTCAGCGGGATCATCGGTTAGGTCCGGCAGAGGTTCAGAAAGACAGTGAAGGATTTGCTGATGTGAAGAATCTTCAATTTCTTCAGTAACTTCATCAGTGCTGGAAAAAGCTTCCACAGATTCACTAATAGCTGGTTGAATACCTGACGTAGTGGAAGTGGAGGTAGACTCTCCACTGTCCTTTTGTGTGGGCTTCCTAAAGAAGCGATCAATTGTAGTAAGCTTCTTCACTTTCTCTTCCAATAATTGCTTCTCTTTTCTTTTCTGACTTCCAGACTTGTGCTTCTTGGATGGAGGTGCCTGTTCACCTGAAAGTTCCTGGCCTTGATCACTCTTATCCATTTTGGCCTAATGAAGAAGTGAAATCAAGGCAATTTCAGTCTGTAGTTTTCAACATTTTCATTTTTCACAGCAACCATTTTGTCTATACAGAATTACTTCCGCTTAGTTCTTCTAGCTTGCGATTGATTTATTTGGTGATGTTTTGTTTTTATATCACTTCTGCTGAAGTTCCTTGCCCAGATAATATGCAAAGGAGGATGTGTTTTGGCAATGGTAACGTGGTTTAGGTTGAGTTCACACTGGTGTTGTAATATTTACTAATGATTGGTCACTAACCTGCACCAGTCCACGCGTGGGTTCTGGAAAACAAATCCTGATAGTAGTGTTTCTGCACTGCGTCACTCTTTGAGTAGGTGCCACATAGATGCTGTGATATAGGGTCCACAGGTTTCAGGGTTTCAGTACCTGTAGTATTAGAGGTAAACGCATATTGATAAATGTACCCTACAAGTAGAAACTGTCCTCAGCAGTGTACCCTTTACAAAAATGGTGACTCAGACCATATATTCCATTTTGAACCTGCAAATAACAGCATGACATCAAAGGCTAGTGATCTGCTCCAGTGGTCACGGGGATTGAGAACAATAATTAAGACCAACAGAGACCAACTGCAACCATTTTTTAAATGCATCAAGTCGGTGGGGAGACGCTGGCCCTGATCACCATTTCACAGAGTTACTAATGCAGAACACCAGAGACAGCAGCTAGGTAAAATAGCATTAGGGTACGTGCACACGGTCAGGAGTTGCTGCTGGTTTGACGCTGCGTGTTATTCGACATCAAACCCTGTTACCGCATAGTGGATGCGATTTGTAGAAATCCTATGTCCACTATGCGTCTCCGTGTACCTGTGGATCACCTGTGGTCACTGACATGAGGCGCATCTTTCCAGACTGCAGCATGTCAATTTCTCTTGTGGAGACACTAGTTTCCGCAAGAGAAATTAGATCACTGTAATATATAGGATGCGGTGAATCCGCATGGTTCAATAAACACATGCGGATTCACCTGAAGTATGCTGCGTTCAAAACGCTGCCTGTACAGATGATGTGCACATTATCATACCCTTATGGTCAGATTATTTATTATGCTTCATTGCTTACTTATATAACTACATCATATTCCACAGTGTTTACAGACATTGTCAGAACTCCAGCAGCCGTCCACAACATAAAGAGATGGGGCAGGCAGCCGCACAAAGATGGAGCTACTAACCGCTCCTTAACTATAGCACAGAAGACTGAAACTAATACTATACTTGTAGGACAATAAGATAAAATATGTATGACACAGTATTGTCAGTATAGGACACTTCTCTACAACACAGGTACTGTTATCACAGCATGAATGGATTGATATAATACACAGGACAGCCTGACGGGAACTGTGTTATTACAGAACAGAGGGGCACAGCTATTACAGATGTCACAGTCCTCACCAGGATGGCACAGGGTCAGGACAGCAGTGTTGCTGGCTGCCAGCAGCTAACCCCCACCACATCATCTCAGGACTGGAGTCTGCTAGCAGTAACTCACCCCACATAGTGAAGATGGGCACCACTGGGTGGTCCGTACCAGGAGAAGGGGTCACAATTACAATATACCCCTCCTATGGATCAGCAAACTACCACCATAAATAGTCAGCAGCACACACACTACTACTAAGCACAGTGCTGTCTGCAGTCTGTCTGCAGCATCTTAAGAAATCCTGGTCCGGTCTAGTAGTGGTCTGTCTGACTGTGTGGAATGGCAGAGAAGGAAGGGGCAGGAGGCAGGGCAGGGGTAGGCATGCCGCATGATGGTGCCTGGCTGCTCTGCAGCTGCTATAGGAGGGGACTGGAAGGCTATACTTAATGGTCTGACTCTGACCCACCATCACCAACATCCCTGCCCGTTCCATTCCTTCTCTGCCATTTCTCACAGACAGGGCTTCCGGTTTATACTGCAGTGTGCTGACAGGAGGAGCAATGTCAGTAATTCACCCAGTGACAGTCTCCCCCTAGTGGAAATGGAATGGCACCAGTGGGTGGTCATGGTCAGATAGTGCCAGAAGGGCCGGCCAGTGTGCAGCCACACACAGATACGCACACGGCACACCATTAAGTATAGCCCCCCCCAGACCCCAGTCCCCTCCTATAGCAGCTGCAGAGCAGACAGACTAGGCATGCCTAGGAGGGGACTGGAGGGCTATACTTAATGGTGTGCCGGGCCCCGTGTGCGTATCTATGTGTGGCTGCATACTGGCTGGTCCCTTCTGGCACTGTCTGACCATGACCACCCACTGGTGCCATTTCATTTCCACTATGTGGAGACTGTCACTGGGTGAATTACTGACATTGCTCCTCCTGTCAGCACACTGCAGTATAAACCGGAAGCCCTGTCTGTGAGAAATGGCAGAGAAGGAATGGAACGGGCAGGGATGTTGGTGATGGTGGGTCAGAGTCAGACCATTAAGTATAGCCTTCCAGTCCCCTCCTATAGCAGCTGCAGAGCAGCCAGGCACCATCATGCGGCATGCCTACCCCTGCCCTGCCTGCTGCCCCTTCCTTCTCTGCCATTCCACACAGTCAGACAGACCACTACTAGACCGGACCAGGATTTCCTAAGATGCTGCAGACAGACTGCAGACAGCACTGTGCTTAGTAGTAGTGTGTGTGTGTGGAGTGTGCTGCTGTACTGAGTTGACTTAACTTGGTTATATATCTATGTCTTTCTATTTATACATTATAGATACATGATGATGCATGTGACTATCACTGTGACATCATGTATCTATAGATAGAAAGACATTGATGATAAGAGTAAGATGTGCACTGTGCACAGAAAAAGTTACCGGCGGTCGGTCGCAGTGTGTGCTGCTGGCTGTGGCTGGCTGCTGATTTCCGAGGAGCTCGAGCTCGGAGGAGGGACCCAGTCAGAAGGCAGTGCAGTTGCGGTAAGAATAGATGGTGCACAGCACTGCCACCATCTGACTGGATGTCTGCCGCCGCTGCTGGACCCGGCGCATGCGCTCAATAGCGGGAGGAGAGAGGAGGCTAAGATGCATCTGCCGGCCGGCGGTAACCAAGGACGCGGCGGGCAGCGCTCACATAGCAACCGAGGTGAGTGCGGGCCCCCCGCTGTCCAGAAGAGGATCTGCCGGCCGGCGGTAACCAAGAACGCTGATGGCAGTACCGCAGCGCTGCTCACACACATGAGTCTATCATGACACATAGCGATATGAGTGGAGTGGGCCCTCCTTTCTGTCCAGGGCCCCGGCACTCGCCCGGGTGCGCCGGGTGGTGATGCCGGCCCTGCCCAAGAGGTAAAGGGGCCCATTTCTATCTTCAAAGCAGGTGAAATTGGGCTCTTGGGCCCATATATTGTTCTTGCATAGGGGCCCTCTTCTGTCTTGTTTCTGCCACTTATCAATGGACTGATGATGTAGCAAAGGAGATGAGCATTGACCTCCCACACTGCCCTAAAAAAATACTTTTATAGTTATAGTTGAATAATATGTGCTTATAGTATATTTTGCACAACGTTGTCCACTTCAGCTTAGAAAACAATCCAATAGAAGGATTTTAATATTTTAATAGTTGGTATATCAGAACAATAAATGAGAGTATATGAACAATGGCTGCCTTATGGCAGAAGTCTCCATTCTCACATGGGTACTGGACTTCAATTTGTTGAGCACTACAAATATACGGCTCATTTAGTTCTTTGTATTAGCCATATTTAGGAAAAGTTTCTAAAAGTATTCAGAATGTAGTACAACGAGGTGTTAAAACTAATTTTATCTTGACAAGATGAATTTCTTAAGGTTAAGGAACCCTTCTAATCCCGGGGCTACAAGTGAAGGCTGTAGATACACCGCTAAAGTCTTTCTTTGCTGACTCTTATCTCACCAAAGTCTATAGAAAAGTCTAGAGACCAATTACAAATCACTGTTCTGATTCTTTTAATCCCTTTATTTCCATCCCTGATCAAAACAAAGACTTTTGGTTTCACATGAATAACTATACCAGAAGAAACGCACTGAAAGGTTAGATGTCTACCACCTAATAGAGAGGATTTCTAGATATAACAATGAAAAGTGTATGCAAATACTGGATAATCCTTATGCTGTGCATTCTATAAAGGAAACAAAGTAGACTAGATTAAGTGCTTTCTACCAAAACAAATGCCACAAGCAGTGCTAAAACTATTCTGCTAGCTGCAAAAAGAATAATAAAAAGATTAAAAAAGTAAATATATGTCTGTACATGTTGTTACATAAGGCATGATAATTACATAGCATGATTTCCAGAAAGTATTGTAAAACCGCAGTGATTGGTAGGACAGAAAAGTAAATCTCTATGGCTAACTCTTAAAAGAAATTACCATCATCTGTGCATCATACAGCAATGGTGACATCAAGCTAGTCCGACTAATCAAGAACATTGCCGGAGATCAAAGAAGGTAAGATTTGCAAGCCTTGTAGTCAGAGAATACTGACATGGTAGATGTGAAGAGGAAGTGGTGGTACCCGGGAGGAGCCCTTGCATGACATGACATTGGAGAAGAAAGACTGTCATCTGCTGGAGGGGCGAATCCAGGCAGAACCAATCAGTACCAGAAGAGTTGCAGAGGGAGCGACTTCCTGTGCTGGACCTGGTCAGGTACCTGACACGCCAGAGTTCCTGGATATAAAAGCCCTGTGCACCTAACCGCAGAGCGATTTGGCGCCAAGGAGGAAAGCGGAACAGATGAGGACGAGTGGTGGCGCTAAGGCCAGAGTGACAGGCCACAGGGAAGACCAAAGTGCCGGTTGTCGCCAGACAAGGTCCAGTCGACACCCTGTGAGACCCAGAGTTCAGACTGCACAAGATCCAGAGTTCTGAACAACACCAATCAACACCCAGAGTTCAAGTGGCGTAGGTCAAGACCAGGACCTGCGACCTACGCCAGTCAAGTTCCAGAGCCCGGACAACACTCGGCAGGAGTCGAGATCCAGTCCTTTCCACCCCAGGTCCGGGAGACATCTGCTGACGGTCAAGCTCCGAAGACCCGCAGGGAGACGGCGACAAGAGGTGCACGCCTGCAGTTGCAGAGGGACAGCATGAGTGAGCAGGGCTGTCACTTCCAGTTATAACATACGGTATTGGGGCTGGCCTGGGTTAAAACAAACAGGTGGGAAGGGGGCCAGTTGGTGCGTGGGAGGCTCAACGTGCTTTAATAGACTTCGTCAGAAAGATTTGCGGACTAGCGGGATAACTCGGTGATCCCCTCTAGGGCCAGAACTTCAGGAGGAGCTTACTCTGTAACTCCTGTGAACGGGAATACCCTCATTGCAAAGATACATTAGCATTATTTAGTGAAGAGCTTTCAATGTTATTACAAATGTATCATTATATGTTTTATTGTTGATTTGCATTGTTTAATAGCAACTGTCTTATAGCTGTAAATTACTGCTGCATTTGAACAGAATTACATCATTCACTGATTGTTCTTGCCTTGTGACCTCTGTGTATTGCACCCAGTCATCTGCATTACAGATGGACCAGAGTCCTGCGAAACTATCCAATCAAGTGGTTACATCAAATAATGATTTGATTTAGATATCTCTTTTGCACATTCACTTTGCACTTTGTTAATTGATAAAAATAAACGAACACTTCTATTTTTTAAAAGGTTCTTAATTTGCTGCCTTTTTTCACACCTGCCTAAAACTTTTGAACAGTACTGTAGAATGAAATTAGTAAGTCTATTGATATACCGTAAATCGAGACTTACCAACAAACCATTATATTCACTAGATAGACAGGTGTAGTCCAGTTTTGCCAAGGATACAATGTAACATTTTCAACCAGAATTTGGCATTTGTATTGTTAATGTCACTATGTTTGTAGTCATTATGACGCGCCCCCTGGGCCTGTGTTGTGCAGGGGATACCTGGAGCCGGGCCTTCTGTAAGATGCTGGGGGTTGTAGTCTCCGTGTGGCGGCGACCCGGTCCGTGCCCAGGGTGGTCAAACCAGTGGCAGTCTATTTGTATTGTAATAAGTGTCCGACTACGCCACCCGTGGATTGCGGTCAGTGGGGACCGCCGCTGCGCTGCAGACCGCTGAGGCTGATGTTGTTTGCGCAGCTGAGTATGGGATGACTCTCCACGGGAGAAGTGTTGCCTCAGGGCAGCTAATGTGGATGATGGTGGTGATGGTGTGAGGGTCCCAGTGCTAGTGGTGCTGGAGCGGCAAGGAATCACAGAGACGTGTGGTGCAGTTTCCAAAGCTTTACTCACAGTTGTTGCTCCGGTCACTTCGGCCAGCAGTGACCGCCCGAGCCGTGATGCGTCCACCAGGTGAGGGATTCGGTCAACTCCCAAGCAATTCCAGAGTGTGGCTGAAAGCTCCCCTCTCTTCCTTTCTACTGGCCGTCCCCACCAGTGACCCACCTTTGTCCAGCTTCCTCGGGCCTTCTGTTGGTGAAACCTCTCTCCGGTCTCCCTGACCCTATGCGGTATGCCTTTCTGGTGGATGTAGTGAGGGGTCGCACCAAGATGTGGTCACGACCTCCGGTTTTGGCTGAGGATTAGTCGCCTCCACCAATTCGGGTTCCGGTACCCTGCTCTGCCAACCCTTCACCCAGTATCTCCTCTGGGAATATGGGGTTCCTTCTGCCTTCGTGTCTCTGGGCCTTTCTTTGTGTTCCTTGCCTCCTTTCTCCTCTGTTTCAGTTCCTTTCTGTTCCTTCTCCTCTCTCTCTCTGCTGCTTCTGGCCTCCACTCTAGGCTTGCCTCTGGAGCTGGGCCCAGACTGAGCCACAGCTCCCTGTCAGCCCTCTCTGGCTGAGCTTCTCTCTTCTTCTCCTCCTCTCTGAACTGAACCCTGATCTAAGATGGTGCCCACCTTATATACCTCCCTCTATGTGTGAGCCCAGGTGACAAGCAACGAATGGGCTCCTACCTATGCCCAGAAACCCACCCCTATCTGCTCCTACACCACTGGGTTTTCCTCCCCCTCCCCACTCCAGCCAGGAACAGAAGCTGTCGTGCCTGCACTCTGTCTAGTGGGAGCACCGTTGGTCTGTTCCTCGGAAATGGGGTGTGTGTGGTGCATGCAGCCTACTGAGCCCCGGTCCACACTCCATCCTTACCCGGGAGTGGAATATCACACCTCTGGTTCGAGGTGCAATACCCCTGTAGCAGCCGAGTCCTCGGGGTGCTACATTCCCCCCTGGTAAATCACAGCACGTCCTCGGGCTGGAAAAGAGCAAAGACAATTTAAAACATACAAATTTTTAAAGTGCACTCATATATAAGACATTAACTTTTCACTCATCCCTTTATGGGAGGTACTCTTTTCTTCTTAACGTTACTGGTATAAAACATTTTTATAAAACATTCTACTAATGCCACTGGAACTCTTTTTGCAAAACACCATATAAAACTTTTGGCATTACTATTTTAGCAGCATATTAAACTTTCCATTATAAGACATTTTCACATAAACATTTTCAAAACATATTCTTGAGCTCTGGCCGCTGTGCAACTTGCTACCACGTAAAGGTGCAACAGTCCATTTTAATTTTGAGGTAGACGTTGCGGTTCCTGTATAAAACCAGTAGGGGGCGCTTTAAGAAGTGCAACTATGTACAAGGGTATGGCCGCTCTCAGTCCTCGGCCAGTGGGAATAGGGGAATGGCTGCTCACAGTCCTCAGCCTGGTAATTTAGGAAGGGGCACACAGGTAACAGTTCACACAATCAACAATTTCACGACAGTTCTTGTACCCCGACGGGTAACTATATACAGTTCCACTTTACCATTCTCTAATAATGGTGTCCTCCTTGTTCTTCCGGGTAATCTTCTGGTCCGTCCGGAACCTCAGTGTATTCCGCGTCTGGGCGGTACCGCAGCTCCTCCTCAGTTAGACGGTGGACATGGAGAGCATACAGTCCCTTTGCGCCCTTGTGCCGGGTGTAGGTGACCACGTCGCCGGGGTACAGGTCACGTCCGTGATGTCCCTCTGGCAGGTGGCTTTCGACGTCCCTTCTTGTGACGAAGACGTCGGTGTCAGCTTCCGGGTCTCTGATGAAGCCCCAGCCGTGCTCCAGCTGGAACTTGACTACGGTCCCGGTGGCTCTGGGTCCGTGGATGGCGTGGGTGTCTTGTCGGGCCCTGCGCTTCTGCTCCGCGGTCCTGGCCTGGAGTCGCTGCTCCCTGATGCGCCTCTGCCGCCGCTCTCTCTGATACATAGCTAGCTGCTGACGGCAGCACTCCAGGCGCTGGGCTTCTTCTGCCCGGGTCTCCTGGGTGAAGCCCATGAGGTTCTCACCAGTGGGGTCCCATGCAAACTGGGCATCCTCCGGCAGGGGTGGAGCGATGTTGGCGGGCTCCGAGGCCGGGATCAAAGGCTCACTCAGGGGTCGCTCTTTCCGGAGACGGGGGTTGGCGAACTCCGGCGGCCATTCAAAGGGTAGCCCGTCCGGGCTGGTATATTGAGCATACAGGTCCGCGCCCAAGGGTGGCACTGTGGGCTTCGGATGGGTGGCAGCGCCCGGGGGCACTCGGCCTTGCGACCAGGCCGGTGGTCGCTTGTTGGTCGCGCCCGGGGGTGGCACCGCCAAGGTAGGGGGCGCTGGTGAGGCAGCGGCGCCCGGCTGTGCTGGGCCTTGCGTCCTGGCCTGTGACGTTTCACGCTGTACGGCGCCAGGGTTCAGAGGGCACAGCGCGGGGCGGGGCGTAACGACGGTGCTTGCTGCCTGAGGCCTAGCTGGTGGCGGTGGAGGCGTGGTGTCAGGTACGGTCCCCGGGGCTTCGGGTCCCGCAACGGAGGGTGAGGGCAGGCTGGTGTTCCCCGGGCTTGGGGTGGTGGCGTCCCCATTACCTGCCTCGGTCTCCGTGGCCTCCTCCGCGGCGTCATCTGCAGCTGCCGGTCCCTCTTCTCCGCGCCCAGTGGTAAGCGCGCTACCCGGTTCCGGCGGGGTCCTCTGCTGGTCGCCTCCGTGCTGCCGGGCCATCTCCTCTCTCCACCCGGCAAACACATCCCGCTGCGCTCGGACCATTCTTCTATTCAGATCTTCCAGCGCTGCGCGCGCACGGTCCGGGTCTCTAGGCAGTTGGGCCAGCAGTTCTGTCAGGCTGCAGGGTGGCTCCGCTTGCAGCAGGCTGCGGGCCAGGGTGCTGGTGGAGTTTTCTGCTCCCTCCATCTCCGGGTGCAGCAGGTCCAGACTGATCCAGAGCGCGCCCTGCCCCACAGTTTCCTTTCCTATCCGCCCCCATGGGGTTTGGTCTTGGGGGCATCTGCTGACAATCAACTTCAGGGGCAGCCCCCCCACGTTGATGGACATCTCCATTGCTGCATTCATGGCTGGTGGGGGCGGGCTCCTTCTTTGGCGCCACTCTGGGACCTGGCCCACGATGGGAGGTGGCTTCTTGTTGTCCTTTGGTGCGCACATAATGGCGTCCGCTCTGCCAGGGTGGGAAAAACGGATGAAGATGGCGGGAAACAGTCCAAGATGGCGTCCGATGGCGGGAATCGGCTCCGGATGGCGGGAAACGACTCCGGACGGCGGGAAACTTCTTTTTAAGGTACATGTGCAATTTTCTTCAGGCACGCAATACCCGTTTGTGGCGGGTTGGTAATGATCCTGCCGACTACGCCAAAGTTGACGCGCCCCCTGGGCCTGTGTTGTGCAGGGGATACCCGGAGCCGGGCCTTCTGTAAGATGCTGGGGGTTGTAGTCTCCGTGTGGCGGCGACCCGGTCCATGCCCAGGGTGGTCAAACCAGTGGCAGTCTATTTGTATTGTAATAAGTGTCCGACTACGCCACCCGTGGATTGCGGTCAGTGGGGACCGCCGCTGCGCTGCAGACCGCTGAGGCTGATGTTGCTTGCGCAGCTGAGTATGGGATGACTCCCCACGGGAGAAGTGTTGCCTCAGGGCAGCTAATGTGGATGATGGTGGTGATGGTGTGAGGGTCCCAGTGCTAGTGGTGCTGGAGCGGCAAGGAATCACAGAGACGTGTGGTGCAGTTTCCAAAGCTTTACTCACAGTTGTTGCTCCGGTCACTTCGGCCAGCAGTGACCGCCCGAGCCGTGCTGCGTCCACCAGGTGAGGGATTCGGTCAACTCCCAAGCAATTCCAGAGTGTGGCTGAAAGCTCCCCTCTCTTCCTTTCTACTGGCCGTCCCCACCAGTGACCCACCTTTGTCCAGCTTCCTCGGGCCTTCTGTTGGTGAAACCTCTCTCCGGTCTCCCTGACCCTATGCGGTATGCCTTTCTGGTGGATGTAGTGAGGGGTCGCACCAAGATGTGGTCACGACCTCCGGTTTTGGCTGAGGATTAGTCGCCTCCACCAATTCGGGTTCCGGTACCCTGCTCTGCCAACCCTTCACCCAGTATCTCCTCTGGGAATATGGGGTTCCTTCTGCCTTCATGTCTCTGGGCCTTTCTTTGTGTTCCTTGCCTCCTTTCTCCTCTGTTTCAGTTCCTTTCTGTTCCTTCTCCTCTCTCTCTCTGCTGCTTCTGGCCTCCACTCTAGGCTTGCCTCTGGAGCTGGGCCTAGACTGAGCCACAGCTCCCTGTCAGCCCTCTCTGGCTGAGCTTCTCTCTTCTTCTCCTCCTCTCTGAACTGAACCCTGATCTAAGATGGTGCCCACCTTATATACCTCCCTCTATGTGTGAGCCCAGGTGACAAGCAACCAATGGGCTCCTACCTATGCCCAGAAACCCACCCCTATCTGCTCCTACACCACTGGGTTTTCCTCCCCCTCCCCACTCCAGCCAGGAACAGAAGCTGTCGTGCCTGCACTCTGTCTAGTGGGAGCACCGTTGGTCTGTTCCTCGGAAATGGGGTGTGTGTGGTGCATGCAGCCTACTGAGCCCCGGTCCACACTCCATCCTTACCCGGGAGTGGAATATCACACCTCTGGTTCGAGGTGCAATACCCCTGTAGCAGCCGAGTCCTCGGGGTGCTACATTTACCTCCCTTTAAACAGAATCCTTGAAATCGGAAGACATAGCACCTGAAAAGGGTAATCTTGCTGTGTATCAGTAACAAAACACACAAGTTGCGGGCAGCCTTCTATCTGTCTCAATGGGAAAAGGAATACCTAAGAGAAAGACTAGCAGCAAGATAAGTGATACCTAACATGGACGACTGATGTCACACCTGCAGAGCTGCTTCTGAACCACGAGAACTCATTGATGTGGCTTATATAAACGTTCACCTTGAAGATGTGTTTCAATTGTCTGAAAAAGGTTGTTGCTGTATAACGGTCTCCCCCACAGAGGACTATGTCCTTTATCTATCAGACAGAATACAGATGAAATATATTTCTCTGCAGTCTGGCATGATGAGACGTTAACCACAGTTCAATTTTGTCCCTTGTTACAATCTATTTTTATCTACATATATAAAGTGAAGCTGGGCATGCACATGAGATAAATGTTGATATAGATCTGGTGAAAATCAGCCTGACTGCTCCTGAAATCTTCTGTCAGGGGTAACAAAGATCAGACACGTAAAATTTCAACATTTGTTGCATTCCACCTTTTGGATCTTACTGTGATTCTGCATGTTTATGCTGGATTTGAAGGAGATACAGTGGGGAAAATAAGTATTTGATATACTGTCGATTTTGCAAGTTATTCCACCTACAAAGAATGGAGAGGTCTGTAATTTTTATCATAGGTACACTTCAACTGTGAGAGACAGAATCTAAAAATGAAAAACAGAAAATCACAACGTATGATTTTTACATAATTGATTTGAATTTTATTGCATGAAATAAGTATTTGATACAATAGAAAAACAGAATCTAATATTTGGTACAGAAACCTTTGTTTGCAATTACAGAGGTCAGACGTTTCCTGTAGTTCTTGACCAAGTTTGCACACACTGCAGCAGGGATTTTGGCCCACTCCTTCATACAGATCTTCTCCAGAACTTTCAGGTTTCAGGGCTGTCGCTGGTCAACATTAATTTTCAGATCCCTCCAAATATTTTCTATTGGGTTCAGATCTGAAGACTGGCTACGCCACTCCAGGACCTTGAAATGCTTTTTTATGGGGCCACTCCTTAATTGCCCTGGCTGTGTGGTTCAGGTCATTGTCATGCTGGAAGACCCAGCCACGACCCATTTTCAATGCTACTACTGAGGGAAGGATGTTGTTGGTTAAAATCTTGCGATACATGACCCCATCCATCCTCCATTCAATATGGTGCAGTCATCCTATGCAGAAAAGCACCCCCAAAGTATGATGTTTCCCCCACCATGCTTCACAGTAGGGAATGTGTACTTGGGGTTGTATTCATCCTTATTTTTCCTCCAAACAGGGCAATTGGAGTTGATACCAAAAAGTTCTATTTTGGTCTCATCTGACCACATGACCTTCTCCCATGCCTCCTCTGGATCATCCAGATTGTCACTGGCGAACTTCAAATGGACCTGGACATGTGCTGGCATGAGCATGGGGATCTTATGAGCCCTGCAGGATTTTAATCCATGTCGGCGTAGTGTGTTACTAAAAGTAATGTTTGAGACTGTGATCCCAGCTCTCTTCAGGTCATTGACCAGGTTCTCCCATGTACTTCTGGGCTGATTCCTGACCTTTCTTAGAATCATTCTTACCCCACGAGGCGAGATCTTGTATGGAACCCTAGACCAAGGAAGATTGACAGTCATCTTCTGTTTCTTCCATTTTCTAATAATTGTGCCAACACTTGTTGCCTTCTCATTAAGCTGCTTGCCTATTGTCCTGTAGCCCATCCCAACCTTGTGTAGGTCTACAATTTTGTCCCTGATGTCCTTAGACAGCTCTTTTGTCTTGGCCATGGTGGAGACGTTGGAGTGTGATTGATTGATTGAGTGTGTGGACAGGTATCTTTTATACAGGTAACAAGTTCAATTAATACAGGTAATGAGTGCAGAGTAGGAGGGCTTCTTAAAGAAAAACTAACAGGTCTGTGAGAGCCAGAATTCTTGCTGGTTTGTAGGTGATCAAATACTTAATGCGATGCAATAAAATGCAATTTAATTATTTAAAAATCATACAATGTGATTTTCTGTTTTTTATTTTTATTTTTTGTCTCTCACAGGTGAAGTGTATCTACAGTAAAATTCCACACCTCTCCATTCTTTGTAGGTGGGAAAACCTGAAAAATTGGCAGTGTATCAAATACTTATTTTCCCACTGTAGCTGTCAGATGAATATGCATTGAGCAGCAGGGTTTCATGTTTAAGCCAACATTAAGGCTACGCTCCCACGATGCTTTTGACGCTGCATATTTTTGCTGCGTCAAAAACGCAGTGTCTTACAGTTCCAGCAAAGTGAATGGGATTTATAGAAAACTCATACCTAGTGTGTTTATTTTTAATAAAGGTGCATGATCTCTCAACCACACCTCCAAATGCCTCTGATTTTATATTTGTCTGTTTTCATGCAAATGCAACAGAAAAGAATTGTGGGATGCTCCATCGGAAACCGTACTCTTCCACAGGAAGAAGAACAGCACAATGCAAGTAATAGGAAAAAATAATCCAAAAATTGTAATTTCATAATAAATACAAGTATTTTCTAAAATAGAAATGTTTAGGAGAGGTGACACGTTCTCTTAACTCCTCTGAGTGTATAAAGAACTGATGCCAAAATAAGTAGTAAAGAAAATAACACAGAACCCAATGGTTTTCATTTCCTGTTTTGTTTTTGTGTCTGCAGCTCTAGATTTTATTTTTAAAATATAATAAGTAAATTACACCATACTGAAAATGCAATGAATTACTCTGAAAAGAAGATGAGATTAGTGCAGGAGTAATTCATGAGACAGACAATGTAAAGTGGCCACTAGCCCTGCTCCTCTAATTGCCAGGATTATGCAGAAACAGAACCCAGCTGGGATGTTTCTTATCACAAGGGCCATTTACTGACTATCTTGTAAAATGAAGAGAGCTCTTTTAAATGTTTTTTTTTACCCTGCTGTTGTAGAGAGCATCCATATGAGGTTGTCTAAGGGTTATGGAAATTATAGGAATATTAAAGGAATTTCATGAAACTATTCACTCAATACAATGTGTGTATTAATATACAAAAGAAAATATTCTAAATGGTTTTCTCAACTCTTAATAGTAAAGGGTTTCTCAGGGCAAATGGTATTGGTTGCCTAACCCTAGGATAGGTCACTAATATTGGATCAGTGGGGGTCCACTTCTCATACACCCACCAATCAGCTGTTATCGGTTCTCATGGTGGCTAGATGTAAAAGAATGAATGAAGTGGAATACCACAGGTGCATTCATTGTGTAGCTATTGCTGAACATTCTAAGCAGTACCTTCACCATATTCATTCTTCTAACAGGATAAAAATGGATTTTTAAACTAGACAATGCTTTAAAGCCATGACTATGAGAACTATAGACCCTTTTCCAGACATGTGGTCTACAGGGTCTACTACATATAGTAAGTATGATAGAGATCAAATTGATTTCCTGGATATAGTAATTAAGAGGGAACACATTAATGTACTGCAATCAGATTTATATCGAAAAAAGACTGCCATTAATTCTTACTTGCATGCGACATCATCTCACCCATCACAAATGGTTAGGGGCATTCCTACCGGACAATTTCTCCGCATGTAACTGACGCGCCCCCTGGGTTACCCGAAGCCGGGTCTCTTGTGGGATGCTGGGGGTTGTAGTCTCCGCGTGGCGGCGACCCGGTCCCGTGGCTCAGGGTGGTCAAACCAGTGGTTTTTTATGATTTAATGTCTGACTACGCCACCCGTGGATTGCGATCAGGGTGTACCGCCGCTGCGAGGCAGACTGCTGAGGCTGGTGTTGTGTGCGCAGCAGAGGATGGGACAACTCCCCACGGGAGGAGTATAGCCTCAGGGCAGTGAGTGTGGATGATGGGAGTGATGGTGCACGGGTGAAGCAGGAACGACTCAGAGTCTTTGCAGTGCAGTTCAGGGTCTTTACTGATGATGATAAGGCAGACCCTCCCGGGAGTACTGGCTAGCATAAGGGGCCTGGTCAGTCTGTGAACAAACAGGAGTTCCCCTGGCCAGGTGGAGTTGTAGGCCTCCCCGTCTGTCTGCACTCTTCCTGGCTACCTTGCTGTAAGCGAGTGGAAGTAGCCCACGTCCCTGAGTATACCATGTGGTGCTCACCCGCATGGCTGGTGACTTGGGGCCTTCTGATAGCCTCCGCTCCTCGATGGCGGTGCTGGTCCCTTGCTCGTGACTGAGCCTCCGGGCTTCTATGGCCAGAGGACCTGGAATCCCCTTTCGGCTGGTTTCTGCTGGTGGACTTAGAGATCCCCACAGCCTCGGACTCCATTGTCCGGTTGTAGTGTCTTCAGCCAGGACGAGCAATATCTGCTTCCAGTCCCTGGCACTCAGCTCCTGCTCCTACGGAGCTCCTAGCTGTTGCTTTCCCTGTGTCTGGAACTTACTCCAGGCTCTAACTTTCTCTTCTCTGTCCTAACCCTGCCCCAGACCCAGTTTATATAGGGCAGGTTCCTCCCCTATCTGGTCTGGGACAGGAGGTGTTGCATGTTTAAGGGCTCCTGACCAGGAAACCTCCCACTTGCTCTCAGACGTAATATTTCTATTGCTGTGGTAACCAGACCCCTGGGGTGCCACATTCCCCCCTAGTGAAATTTAGTACTCCGGGACTAAACACATTTTTAAGAAAAACACAAATACAAGGGTATAAACAACAACGGGAAAAAGTACATTTTGTCTTGATGGTCACGGCATTTCCGTAACCTGGTGTCCATATCACCCAAGGTGAAGTTTTAGAACGGAGTAGGGGACCTGTCCAAAGCAAACCCCAAACGTTGGCCCTGGGCGTGGCTGCAAGGCGAAGCGAACTACTTTGGACCACACGGGGCCACGCCAGACAGGTTTTTCTTCCGTGGCCGACTTCGCAAGAGGCACCAAGTGCAACTATTTACAATGTAGTTAGAGTTATTCAGCGTCCATAACCTGTCAGTCCAAATAAACCTGCAGGGTAACTAGAGAAACATAATTACTAAACAGGCAACAAAAACATAAACCATTTTCAGCATTTGCAATTTACAGGTTAATCCACATTACATTCTAGATTTTCCAGCGAGCGGGCATTTGTCCTCTAGTGCTCCTGGTGGACCTACGTAACCCACTATCTGGCTCTGCACTACAGGGTGTAGGAGGTGTTGCGGGTAGGCCTGGCAGCTTCCTGCGTACTCTTTGGCTTACTAGGGGCACGACAGGCTTACTACTAGCAGAGGGTTGATTCTCCTGGGCTGCTTGTATGGATCCTTCTGCCTCCTGGGCTGGCTGCTCTCCCGACACTCACTGTTCTTCTGTAGGCCCTTGAGGGGCTGGCTGGAGAAAGGTGATGACGAGTACCACGACTGCGTTGTTGATTTGAGTCCAGGACCGGGGAAAGTCTCCGAGTACGGTACTGATCATTTCTTCCTTTTCCTCTGCGGGTTGAAGGATATCCTGGTCTTTTTCAGCACCTTGTAGCTGCTCGGGACACTTCTTCAGGTGGTCTCTGGAGACAGTGGCTGTGGTCTCTCCTCCGTCCTTACTGATGACACATACTTTTGGGTTCTCATGGCTTGAGGGCAGTACGGTGTACGGGTCCTTCTCCCACTGGTCATCCAACTTGTGGAGCCGTCTCTTCCTCTTCAAGACCTGCTCTCCAGGTGCCAGGGGAACAGCGGGAGCATGTTGGTTATAAGTCCTCTCTTGCCTTCCTCTTGCTTGAGACAGACTTCGCTCCACGGCCTCCTGTACTTTCCGGTACTGCTGCTGCCGTTCCGTGTCCCAGTCTGCTTCTGGTGAGGTGTCCTCGGGTGTCAGGACTCCCATCTCCAGGTCAATTGGCAGCTTACCAGGCCTTGCTCTCATTAGGTAAGCCGGTGTACAGTTGGTGAAACCTCCGGAGATGTGGTTATACAAGTCCACCAGATCAGGCAGTTTTTCAGGCCACAGACTGCGTTCTTCCAGGGGCAACGTTTTTAGCAAGTCTATCACTACCTGGCTCATTTTCTCACATAGTCCGTTGGTCTGAGGGTGATAGGGCATTGTTCTTATCTTCCTGCAGCCATACAGGTTGCAGAACTCCTGGAAGACCTCTGCTTCGAAGGCTGGTCCTTGGTCCGTCAACACTTGCTCCGGATACCCGTGTGGACGGCAGAAGTGCAGCTGGAAGGCTCTGGCTGCTGTTTGAGCCGTTAAGTCTTTGACAGGAACCACCACCAGGAACCGGGAGTAGTGATCTACGATGTTGAGGGCGTAGACGTACCCAGATCTTCTTGGAGCCAGTTTCACATGGTCCAGAGCTACCAGCTCCAGTGGCTGCCTGGTGATGATGGGC
This sequence comes from Phyllobates terribilis, assembly GCF_046119375.1. NCBI lineage: Eukaryota > Metazoa > Chordata > Amphibia > Anura > Dendrobatidae > Phyllobates > Phyllobates terribilis. The sequence goes on along the minus strand of NW_027362761.1, from coordinate 900,899,591 downwards.
TGCAGAGGAGTCTTCTGGCTGGCACGGTCCTTCCTTCTTAGGTTGCACGGGCCACAGTCTCTGCACTATCTCTCGATGGCACCTCTCATGCCTACCCAGAAGAACCGTCCACGCAACAGGAACTCCAGCTTCTTCCATCGGAAGTGCCCTGCTCTGTCGTGGTATGCCTCCAGAACCATAGCCGCGTCTTGTCTCAGGACCACTACCTGCCAGGTCAGTTCATGTGTCCGGGAGTTGACAGTTCTCCGGCACAGCTTCCCCTTGTAGAGAAACAGTTTACTCTTCTCCTTCCACAGCTGTTTGGTCTCCTCCGGGGCGTCTGGGTCAAGGCGGGCATCAGCCTGCGTCAGCATCTCTTTTACCAGGCGGACTGCTGGGTCACTGTCTTGCGTCTCCGCCCAGCTGTAGTGGGGTAAGGGATTAAACGTAGCAGAGTGCCTGTCCCTTACACGGTGGGAATACTGGGTAATCCCATGACGGTGAAACGCAGGGAGTTCGATCTCTTCCAGTTCCTCTGGATCTTCCCCTCCGTCCGGTAAGTTCGGCATCCTGAACAGGGCGTCTGCGTTAGCATTTGAGCGTCCTGCCCGGTATTTGATGGTGAAGTCATAGTTGGACAGGCGGGCCATACATCTCTGCTCCAGGGCACCAAGTTTTGCAGTATTCAGATGTGTCAACGGGTTGTTGTCCGTGTACACGGTGAACTTGGAAGAGGCAAGGTAATGCTTGAATCGTTCCGTCACTGCCCACACCACAGCCAGGAACTCTAGCTTGAAGGAGCTATAATTCTCAGGGTTTCTCTCTGTGGGCCGTAGTTTTCGGCTGGCATAAGCAATTACCCGCTCTCTGCCCTGCTGGATCTGGGACAGCACCGCTCCTAGTCCGATGTTGCTTGCGTCCGTGTGGAGAATAAAGCGCTGGCCGTAATCAGGGTACGCCAGGATTTCATCCCCCGTGAGGGCCATCTTCAGCTGGCGGAAGGACTCCTCTTCCAGCTTGTCCCACCTGAAGGGTGGCTTCTGGTTTTTGGCCTTTCTGGACTGGCCTATTAGGAGGTCCTGCATAGGGGCTGCCATTTTGGTGAACCCGGAGATGAATCTTCGGTAGTAGCCTACCAACCGGAGGAACTGCCGCACTTCCTTTATGCTGGAGGGTCTTGGCCAGTCCTTAATCACTGTGATCTTATCAGGGTCAGGAGCTACTCCGTCAGCACTCACCACGTGTCCCAGGTACTGTACCTTTGGTTTCAGTAGATGACACTTGGAGGGTTTCACCTTTAGGCCGAAGCCTGCCAGGGCATCGAACACTTCTGCCAGGTGCTTTAGGTGGTCCTCATAGGTCTTGGAATACACGATGACATCGTCCAGGTATAGCATGACCGTCTCGAAATTTTTGTGCCCCAGACAGCACTCCATCAGCCTCTGGAAAGTCCCTGGTGCGTTGCAGAGTCCGAACGGCATACAGTTGAATTCACTGAGACCCATCGGGGTGGTAAACGCGGTCTTCTCCTTGTCTGCCTCTGCTACAGGAACCTGCCAGTACCCGCTAGTAAGATCCAAAGTGGAGAAGAAGTTAGCAGATTTTAATGCAGCTAAAGATTCTTCTATCCTAGGTAACGGGTACGCATCTTTGTGTGTGATACGGTTGATCTTTCTGTAATCTACACACATTCTCATAGTGCATCTTTCTTTTTCACAAGAACTAGTGGAGCTGCCCAGGGGCTACAGCTATCCCTGATTACCCCAGCCTCCTTCATTTCTTGCAACATTCCCTTGGTGTTCTGATAGTGTGCAGGGGGTACAGGCCGGTATCTCTCTTTTATGGGTGGATGGTCTCCAGTGGGGAAGTGATGTTCTACCCCCTTTACTCGCCCGAAGTCTAGCGGGTGTTTACAAAAGACTCTTTCGTACTCCTGAACCACCCGGTAGACTCCCTATTTTTGGTGTGAGGGAGTGAAGTCAGTCCCCAAATGCAGCTGCTGACACCAGTCCTCCATTTGTTTCTTAGAGCAGTTACCTTCCTCTGGTTGAGATGGAGGCAAGGGTTATACGGCCTTTACAGAATTTTGGTTTATGGTGAACAATTTGGCTAGCGTGGCATACCGGGGCAAGTATACTTCTCTTTCCCCAATGTTTAGGATGCGGACGGGTACCCTCCCATGGCGTACATCGACCACCCCCCGTGCTGTCAAAATGGTAGGCCTACTGTCTGAGCAGACGGGTTCTACCATAGCTTGGTAGTCTCTACCCCTCAGACCAATAGCTGCCCGACACCAGATCATCATCTCACTCTTTGGGGGCATGGCGATAGGGAACGGGTCACTCATCCTAACGCTACCAATCTCGCCACCCGACAGTTCTACCTGTTGCCGTTTCATCAGTGCCCGGATCTCCTTTTGTAGGACACGCTGCTGGCCGGAGCTGGCGTTCAACGCAACCTGCTGTAAAATGGCAATTACTTCTGAAAGGCAATTCTCAATAACGTTAGTACCCAAGGTTATTTTAGGGTGACTTTCACGACGGTCAATGTCCACAATAATCAGTCCCTGCGCCGGCAGTTCAACTTTACCAATTTTGATGGTCACCTCCTTGAACCCGATCTGCGGCACGGGCTGACCATTACTGGCGATGATGCTCAAGTCATTATCTGGGTAACGGGTAATATCCGTGTCATCCCAGTATTGCTTGAAAAGTACATAGGGGATGGTGGTTACCTGCGACCCGGTGTCCAACAGTGCACTCATAGGAATGCCATCCAGTACCACAGGCAAGACCAGCCGTCCCCCCACATACTTGTCATGCCAGTTTGATGGGCCTGATGATCTTACGCCTGGGGGTTGGCCCTTTGCCCCAGGTTGGACTTGTTTAAATTACAGTACCTTGCCATATGTCCTGGTTGGTTGCAGTGGCGGCAGATGGGCTGTCTGTTCTCATTGTAGCGGTCGCTGGGTCTTCCTCTGGACGATGGGATCATCCTCTGTTGTCGCCATGGGACGTCTTCCGGACTGGTGGCCAGCTTGATCCTTCCTGGAGAGGATACCTGTAACGACTGCATAGTCCTGGTTAATGCGGCAACGCTTTTGGTCAGTTCTTGGACCTGATGGTCTGCAGCCGGGTCTTCATCCAAAGCCTGCGCACCAGCTCCCACAGGCTCTGCAGACAAGGGCGCCGCCTCCTGGTGATAGGTAATAGCAGGGCACCGGTGGGTTACAGCGTTACCCGGTGCCGGTTCTCGGAGCACCCGGATGGCCCTGTCTTTGAACTTTGCAAAGTCTAACCCAGGGTTCTGCAAGGCCATTGCAAGTAACTGGGTTCGGTGGGCGTTGCACAGCAGACCCTCAATGAATTGCTCAGTCAACAGTTCATCTGCATTCCGCACACTGTCAGGGTCTGCCTGTTTAATGGTTCCCAGGGCCTCCTGCAAATTCAAAGCATAGTCTCTTATACTGTCTTGGGCCCGCTGCTTGCACCCATAAAATCTCATTTTAATCTCGGCTGAGGTACGGGTATCAAAAGTGTCCTTCAAACGGGCTAAGATCTCCTTCACGGTCTCCTTGTCCCTGACTGACCAGGACTTTACTTCACGTTGGGCTGCGCCGGTTAGCTGGCCTATCAATATGCTCACTTTTTGTCCCTCCGTCAGGGGGTACACTTTAAATAGGCTGTACAGTTTCTCTTTAAAGTCGCTTAGGGTATGCGACTCCCCTGAGTATTGAGGCAGCCAGGCCGCTCCGGGGATGTAAGGCATTGTAAATGGCATTAATGCTGCAGCGGCCGTGCTGGCGGTGGGAGCTCCCTCCATTCCTGGTATCTTCCCCCCCCCTAGTTAACTGTGGCCTACCTTTTGTTGCTCTTCCTTCGTAGGCCGCGGCTCCACTGGTGCTGCTCCGGGCGAGGACCTTGCGTCGCGTCCCGGTGATGTCAGCGTCGCTCTCTCTCCTTCCAGGACCTTGCTCAGCGTCGGTGCGTAGGGCGGGGCTTCAGATCTCGCGCGGTTTGGACGTCCACGCCCCTCTTCTTCCCGCGCTGCGTCCCGAAGATGGCGTCCGATGGCGGGAAAACGGCTGAAGACGGCGGGAAATGACTGAAGATGGCGGGAAATGACTGAAGATGGCGTGAAACGAATTTTGAGGTACGTGTACAGTCTTTTCAGGTGCGCAATACCCGTTTGTGGCGGGTTGGTCAAAATCCTGCCGACTACGCCAGAAGTTGACGCGCCCCCTGGGCCGTGTGTGTGCGCGTGTGGGTTACCCGGAGCTGGGTCTCTTGTGGGATGCTGGGGGTTGTAGTCCCCGCGTGGCGGCGACCCGGTCCCGTGGCTCAGGGTGGTCAAACCAGTGGCAGTCTTTTATAGGGTTTTTTATGATTTAATGTTCGACTACGCCACCCGTGGATTGCGGTCAGGGTGTACCGCCACTGCGAGGCAGACCGCTGAGGCTGGTGTTGTGTGCACAGCAGAGGATGGGACAACTCCCCACGGGAGGAGTATAGCCTCAGGGCAGTGAGTGTGGATGATGGGAGTGATGGTGCACGGGTGAAGCAGGAACGACTCAGAGTCTTTGCAGTGCAGTTCAGGGTCTTTACTGATGATGGTAAGGCAGACCCTCCCGGGAGTACTGGCTAGCATAAGGGGCCTGGTCAGTCTGTGAACAAACAGGAGTTCTCCTGGCCAGGTGGAGTTGTAGGCCTCCCCGTCTGTCTGCACTCTTCCTGGCTACCTTGCTGTAAGCGAGTGGAAGTAGCCCACGTCCCTGAGTATACCGTGTGGTGCTCACCCGTATGGCTGGTGACTTGTGGCCTTCTGATAGCCTCTGCTCCTCGATGGCGGTGCTGGTCCCTTGCTCGTGACTGAGCCTCCGGGCTTCTATGGCCAGAGGACCTGGAATCCCCTGCCGGCTGGTTTCTGCTGCTGGACTTAGAGATCCCCACAGCCTCGGACTCCATTGTCCGGTTGTAGTGCCTTCAGCCAGGACGAGCAATATCTGCTTCCAGTCCCTGGCACTCAGCTCCTGCTCCTACAGAGCTCCTAGCTGTTGCTTTCCCTGTGTCTGGAACTTACTCCAGGCTCTAACTTTCTCTTCTCTGTCCTAACCCTGCCCCAGACCCAGTTTATATAGGGCAGGTTCCTCCCCTATCTGGTCTGCGACAGGAGGTGTTGCATGTTTAAGGGCTCCTGACCAGGAAACCTCCCACTTGCTCTCAGACGTAATATTTCTATTACTGTGGTAACCAGACCCCTGGGGTGCCACATAACTAATCTGTTCTATGGAGGAATACTTTGAGAACCAAGCAATGAGTCTAAAAAATAGTTTTTTGGACAGAGGGTATAGTAAAAGAAATATCAATAAAGCATATCATCATGCAAAAAATTTGGATCGTCAGCAACTGCTCTATTCATCTGCAAAACAACCAAGGAAGGACAAGGTGAGACTAATCACTCAATACCACTCGCATTGGGATCTAATGAGAAGTATTGATAAATTATGGCCTATTCTACTTACGGATCCAATAATCAAGGCGTATGTGGCATCAAATGCAAGTATAACAGCACGCAGAGGCCGTAACCTTAGAGATCTATTGGTCTCTAGCCACTATCAACCCACCAAGAATCTGTTGGCACCAGTGAAAAAGGGAACCAACTGAGGATGCACCCCGTGCGGCAAATGCATTCCATGTCCCAATATTGAGAGAGCCACACATTTCACAAATGCAGAGGGCACAAAAACGTATAGGATCACACATACCATTTCATGTTCCACGCGTGCAGTTATAAACTATACACAGTACCCTTGCCCCAAAATTTATGTAGGCCTGACGTCCAGAGAGCTTAAGACAAGAGTACGGGAACATGTAAGGGACACCATAGCAGCCAAAACAGAGACGAACGAGGAATCCTTGAAGACTCTTGCCAGACATTTCAAAAAATATCAAGACTGTGACAACACTTTGCTAGTGCTTCGCGTAAGAGGAATTGATCATATTTTATCAGGATCATGTGATGGCAATGTGAACAAGAGTCTCTCACAATGTGAATGTAAATGGATTTGGACCCTCAACACAGTCCAACCAATAGGCCTTAATGAAACCATAAGCTTTGCACTATTTTTATAATTTTTATAATAGTTCTTAGGATTTTGATATCCCTTTTCCCTGTCCACCTGCTCCTAACATATTTGACCAGTGTTATTTTTATTATACATATGCTAATACTTCTTAGTGTAACATATGTATTTTTAGCTAGTTTTTATTATTGTGTTTAGTCATTGTATTTTTTGACTTATGTCTATTTATAGGGGTAGGGTGATTGCTTGCTGCTCTCGAAGGGATTAAGGTTAAGGATATCTGTTGTCTTTCCTTTTTAGTATTCTATTATATTAAAGCATCTATTTATTCGTGTGGCTCGTATTTGGTATTTCACTATGAAGAAAGAGATGATTTTGGATCCTAGGATATATTTAGGAAAGCCACCTGGATATGCGTGTACTATTATGGATTCATTTTGATATTACTATCAATATTACAGATTTATTTTGATACCTCTTTCACTTTTATTGTATTTATATGTTTTTATTTAAATACTGTACTTATATATTTGTATAAGATATTTAAAATGTAAAAAAATATATATATATTTTCTTTAATAATACTATTTGCTATGATTAAGGAGCATGTATACAGATACTTAAAGTCATTATGCACATCTTATGCATCCATATGTGTAGACATATGTCTATTTGTCATTACAGAATACATCTATAATATAACCGGCCAAGCGTCCCTCTGTCTGAAGCCTCTATAGACTGCGCATGCGCGACGCGCAGTCTGGCTCCTGACAGAAGAACGTGTGGCGCCCTGCTGCACATTGGTGCCACAGAACCCAGAAGGGTGCATGGATGGACTTCTCCACAAGAGGCCCTCACACATTCACACACCTACACCCTACCACCTCCGACCAGCAGAGGGAGCCCGTTAGAGATATATAAAGGGAGGGTGGAGTTAGGCAGCTCAGTTAGTGAGAAGTTAGTGAGTGAGTTTGAGTCTAGAGTTAAGTCTCAGTCAGTGTTCAGAGAGGAACACAGCTCAGAGTGAGCAGAGAACGTGCCGACGCTCAGAGAGCGGTGAAGACGCAGTATGCCAGCTGCCAAGTAGTGAGGGCCCTGATGCTGGTTGACGGCGAGAAGAAAAGGAGAGCGGAGCTAAGGGGGCAGAGGAGCATAGTAAGCTCACCCCAATTTATATACCGGACACCGGGTCCGCGCCTGCAGGGACTCCTGATACCCAGTAGGAACCACCGGAACCCCTGGAGAACTACAGGTCCCAGGCTCACCAAACACTGACTAAAGTACCAGGGCTAGGAGTCACGGAGGTCCCAGCATCCAGGGAGAGTGATCTCCAAAGAGAAGGCCCTACCACCAGGTCAGCAGGTGCAAAGAGAGAGAGAGAGTAACCAAGCTAGGCCCAGCTCCAGGCAGGCCAGAAGCTTAGAGAAATAAGCAACGGATAAGGAGGCCCTATACCGCTCACTGGGGAGAGTCCAGAAGTGCGCCCTTCACCTGGTGTACCCTGGACCGTGCCAGCAGCATCACCAGTAAAGGTACTGAAGCTTACCCCCGTGTGAGTGTCCGTCCTTCCTCCGTGACCGTCCTGCCGTCTCTCCCCTGCACTGCCATCCAATACTTTCCCCACGCTGCCCTGAGGCCCGCTCCACCTGTGAGGAGCCATTCCATCTCAAGCGGCCCTAACACCTGCCTCAGAGGACTGTCACAGCACAGGTGATCCTCACCAGACACCACAGGTGGCGTCACGACAAATCCCCTATAAATATATTCCCTTTTTTGACTGACCGCCCTGGGTCACGGAGCGGGCCAGCCACCGTGATGATCTCCCCCTAAAGCAGCCATAAGGCCCGGCTGCCGAGTACCCCATGGCCCAGGGGGCGAGTCAGCTTCCTGGCGTCACGAACAGGATTGCATGCCCATTGCCACCCGGTACTGTGTTACTCACTGTGGTGAAGTTTTCCCGCCATTCCTGAGGTTTTCCCGCCATATCCGCCATTTTTCCTGTTGCCGCGCGGGAAGAAGAGGGGCATAACCGCTGGAAACGCGCGAAGCCCAGGACACGCCCCGCCCCTGACGTCGAATTAGGAAGCGTCAGGTCCTGGAAGGAGCCAGAGGACGCTCTGACGTCAGACGCAAGTGACGCAAGGTCCTGGAAGAAGACCGTCGCCCGCGGAGCTGCGGCCTACCCGTTGAAGAAGGTAGGCTCCGGTTCACTAGGGGGGGCGCAACCATGGCCGACGACCAGCAAGCCGCCAGAGCACCGGTTAACGCTCCTGATGCCCAACCTGCGCCTGGCGCTGCACAGGCCGGAACGGTCGCTCCACCAGCAGGGGTCATAACTGCGTTGATACGTATGGCCCTGCAGTATATCCCTGGAGTGAAGTGGTTCCCCGAGTATAACCAGTACACCAGACACACTGTCCGGATTCAAGAGGAAAATATGCGGCATACTGGATATGTATTCTATGACTGGTAAGCAGAGAGCTGTAGCTGTAGTGTTAGGACAATTGACTGGTGCCACTGAGCGAGAAGTTGAAACCTGGCCAGCCGCAGACCAAGAATCAGTGTCCATCATCTTTAAAAGATTGCAAACGGCGTTTGAAAGCCGCACTGAGACAGATCTCTGGATGAGGTTCTACCAGTGTGTCCAGAAACCCGAGGACAGTATCCGGGACTATGCCTGGCGCTTACAGGAGGCCCTGTGGGTCCTGAAACAGGTTAGCCCAGCCAGCATCCATGAGGAAAATAAAATGCAGACAGAACAATTCATCCAGGGGTTGAAGTCCCAAGAAGAGAGCAGAACTGTACGGTGGTGGGCCTTAGACCATCCAGATGCCACCTTTGACACCCTTAAGGACATGGCTATAAAGGGCCTGCAGCCCAGATGAGGTTCTACCAGTGTGTCCAGCGTTACCAGGGTGGGGCCACCCCAGTGCCCGCAGCACCCACTGCTCCTCCCTTGACGGCTGAAACAAGGATGCAAACAGTGCCCCCTAACGAGCTGGACAGCTTACGCTCTGAAGTGCGCCAGTTAAGTAAAACCCTGGCCACTGTCATAAGCACCCTGCAGCTACAGACGGACCCTGAGCCAGAAGGAAGGATCCTGCTAGCCGTCAGCCCTGAGGATGTCCCCTGGATGAGAAGAAGAAGGAGGACAACGCCACCCCGTAGGAGGACAACGCCGCCCCGGAGGAGGACAACGCCACCCCCTGGGAGGACCAGCGACCAACGTCACCCTCCAGGAGAATTCATCTGCTACCGCTGCCAGAAGGCAGGCCACACAGTGGGGAACTGTCCTTTAAACGAGCAAACCCTGGGGCCGAGGGCCGACACCCAGGAGTAGACCAACCAGGCCCATCAAACTGGTACCGCCGGTTCGTGGGAGGAAGACCTTTCCTGTCCATTGTGCTGGACGGCATCGCGACACCTGCCCTGCTGGACACAGGATCTCAGGTAACCATCATGCCTGATGTCCTCTACAAAAGGTTCTGGTCCATATACGAACTTCACCCGCCAGATCCAAACCTTTCCGTGTATGCCTCTAATGGCCTCCCCCTTAACCTAGTCGGGGTTAAGGATGTGGCAGTAAAGGTGGGAAGAGTGGAACTGAAGGACCAGGGACTAATTGTAGTAGAGACTAATCCTGATGATACAGACTTGTATATGGTACTTGGCACAAATATTGTTAGTAACTGTTTGGGAGAAGTGTTGTTCTTGCTCCAACAGATGGCTGACACAGCCAGACCAGGGCAGAGGAGGGTGCTCCAGAAAGATATCCGAGCCCTTATGTACCAGCAACAGGTAAAGCTAACAGGTGGTGAAATTGGTAATGTACGGGTGACAGACCCAATACCCATTGTGATCCCCCCGATGAGTGAGATGCTGATTTGGTGTAGAGCAGCAATAGGTCTCAAAGGACGGAGCTACCAGGCTGTAGTAGAGCCTCTTAGCTCGGAGCATAGACCTACACTCTTGACTGCCAGATGGGTGGTGGATGTACGCAATGGGAGGGTGCCCGTACGCCTCCTAAACTATGGGGAGGATGAGGTTAGATTACCACGCTACGCCACTGTTGCCAAACTGTACACAGTAGATAACAATTCCATACACACGGCGGAGTCCTTAACCTCACCAGATGAAGTGGAGGATAATGACCCGGAGACTCAGGTGGAGGATTGGTGTCATGTTGGGACAGACACCACTCCTGGCAATCAGAAGCAGGGTGTACACCGGGTGGTTCAGGAATACGAGCAGGTATTCAGTAAACACCCACTTGACTTTGGGAGGATTAAAGGGGTACAACACCATATACCCACAGGTGACCATCCACCCATCAAAGAACGTTACAGGCCCATACCACCAGCACACTACCAGAAGGCGAAGGAGATGTTGCACGACATGAAGAAGGCAGGGGTAGTAAGGGACAGCTGTAGTCCCGGGGCAGCTCCCCTGGTCCTAGTCAGGAAAAAGGATGGAATAATGAGAATGTGTGTAGATTACAGACAGGTAAATCACATAACACACAAAGATGCATACCCTTTGCCCTGTATAGAGGAATCCCTGGCTGCATTAAAGTCTGCAAATTGCTTCTCCACCCTTGACCTCACTAGTGGGTACTGGCAAGTAGCTGTTGCTGAGGAGGATCGGGAGAAGACGGCCTTCACTACCCCGATGGGACTCTGCGAGTTCAATAGTATGCCGTTTGGACTCTGCAACGCCCCTGGAACGTTCCAGAGATTGATGGAGTGCTGTTTGGGACACTGCAACTTCGAGACCGTATTGCTATACCTGGATGACGTGATAGTGTACTCCAAAACGTACGTATGAGGACCATTTGAAGCACCTGGCAGAGGTATTTGAGTCGCTGTCCCGGTATGGGATGAAGCTGAAACCCTCCAAGTGCCACCTGCTCAAGCGAAAGGTACAGTACCTGGGGCACATCGTCAGTCCAGAAGGAGTAGCACCGGACCCGGAGAAGGACACTGCCATCCGGAAATGGCCGGAGCCGAAGGGCCTCAAGGAGGTACGTCAGTTCCTGGGACTAGTCGGGTATTACCGGAGGTTTGTGAAGGACTACACCAAGAAAGAGGTGCCTTTGCAAGATCTCCTGGTAGGACAGTCCGGGAGAGGCAGAAACCCCCCGTTCCAGTGGGGTAAGGAGCAAGCTGAATCCTTTGAGGTGATGAAGGAGATTCTGACCGGCGAAGAGATCCTAGCCTACCCTGACTACAACCAACCGTTCCTGCTGTACACTGATGCCAGCAACAAAGGATTAGGAGCTGTGTTAAGTCAGAAGCAGACGAGAGAAGGTGATCGCCTATGCAAGCAGGAAGCTCCGCCCGACCGAGAGGAACCCAGAGAACTATAGCATCTTCAAGTTAGAGTTCCTGGCCCTGGTCTGGGCCATCACCGAGCGGTTCAAGCACTACCTAGCCTCCAGTAAGGTCACTGCCCACACTGATAATAACCCCTTGACTCATCTAGAAACAGCCAAGTTAGGGGCCATGGAATAATGATGGATGGCTTGGCTGTCAAACTACCAGTTCACAATTAAGTACCGGGCAGGCCGCAAGAATGCCAACGCCGATGCCCTGTCCAGGATGCCTCTCCAGTCGGACACTGAAGAAGAAGTGGATGACCTGGAGGAGATTGAGCTACCTACCTTCCACCATAATGGAGTGGTCCACGAGCAACGAGCCTCCAGGAGGGATCGCGGTAAGACGTTAAACCCTTTGCCTCACCACAGCTGGAAGGAGACCCAGGACAGCGACCCGGTTGTCAGACGTATTAAAGAACTGATAAGCCAGCAAGGTTCCTCCCTGGAGAAGGACGCGTCTCCCCAAGCCAGGCAACTGTGGAATGAGAGAAGCCGGCTGTTCATCTATAGAGAGAAGCTGTGCCGAAGGTACGTCAACCCGAGGACCCATGAGATGGTATGGCAGATCGTAGTGCCCAGGACGGACATTCAGATGGTGTTGGAGGCCTACCATGATCAAGCAGGGCACTTTGGCTGGAAGAAGCTAGAAACCCTGCTGAAAGGTCGGTTTTATTGGGTTGCAATGCGGAGTTCCATAGAGAGATGGTGCCGGGATTGTGGACCCTGTAGCCTCAGAAGAAAAGACTACAGCAGCCAGAAGGCACCCCTGCAACCCATCAAGACAACTTGACCCTTGGAGATCGTGGCCCTGGATCATGTCAAGCTGTCACCCAGCAGGTCAGGATATTCCTATGCCCTGACCATGGTGGATCACTACTCCCGGTTCCTAGTGGACTCCCCCGTCAAGGATCTGACGGCAGAAACTGCAGCGAAGACGTTTCAGGCGTACTTCTGCAGGCCCCATGGATACCTGGAGCAGGTGCTGACAGATCAAGGCATTGCCTTCGAAGCCGAATTGTTCAAGGAGTTCTGCCATTTGTACGGGTGTAAGAAGATCCGGACTACACCGTACCATCCCCAAACCAATGGGTTATGTGAAAAGATGAATAACATCATCGACCTGCTGAAGACCTTACCGCTAGAAGAAAGAAATCAGTGGCCAGACAAGCTACCTGACCTGGTCGATCTGTACAACCACATACCTGTGAGTTCCACCAATTGTACTCCAGCATATCTCATGCGAGCAAGACCCGGAAAGTTGCCCATGGACCTGGAGCTTGGTGTAGTAGAACCCAAAGCAGATATGTCCACTGAGGACTGGGACACGACTCGACAGGAGCAGTACAGGAGAGTACAGGCCTGTGTCGAAGACAGTCTGAATAGGGTAAGAGACAAGCAAGAAGCACAGTACAACAAGAGTGCACCAGCCGAACCATTTTCACCTGGAGAAGTCGTGCTAAAAGGAAAGAGAAGAAACCACAAACTTGATGACCAGTGGGAGAGGGAACTCTACACTGTGTTAAATTCAAGATTTGATAACAGGAAGACCTGTTTAATTACCAAGGACGGAGGAAGAACAGCTGCAACTGTATCTAGAGACCATCTGAAGTTGTGTCCAGGTCTGCTAAAGCCCCAGGAAGAAGTGCCTCTCACTGTACCGGAGGAGCCTAAAGAAGCAGTAATACATACTGAATTAGCAGAATTCCCCGCAGATTGGCCCCAACTAGGAGGAGCAGTAATAATACCTGTGATGCATTTCTACCAACAGCTAGAAGACCCTCCACAGCAAGTAGAACCTGTAAGTGCCCCAGAAGAGCCTGCTCAAGAAGAATCCCCGGAAGAAGGATCCCCGGTTGGAGCAGAGCAAGAAGGCCCAGCCAATGGTACACTTGCCAGTTCCATAGAGAGGTTAAGGCAGTTTTACAATCTACCCACACATAGAACTGACAGGGTAGCGGACGGTGCAGACACTGATACCATCCACACTCCCGTACTACGCAGATTAACATGTAGCACCAAAGGCCAAGCCCCTGTCAGGTTCAGTGAATAAGTAGAAATACCTATAGTATAAATAGTTTCCCCTGGGGTATGTTATTCTGGTGTGATTTTCATGTATTTATTTATTGATTTCAGCTTATGGTGGACAATTTATATGAACATTAGTTACCCGTAAGGGTATATATATAAAGGACTCAGTGGCTGAGGACTGTGTGCAGCCCAAAAACTGTCCTGTACATAGTTGCACTCCCTGGAGTGCCCTTTTAAGTGACCACTGAACAAAAACCCGTTTGGCATGGCGGAAGACGTGGTCCAGCACCTGGATCACCTATGCCCTGTAGCCACGCCCAGGGCCTACGTTGAGGGTTTTCAGGCGGGTCCCTCATGTGCCTCCTGTTCTTTCACCGGTGAGATGGACACCATTAACTTGTAAGACTCTGAGGACGCTCTATATTTGTATATATTTATTATGTTTTTTACACCTGTACCGTTCAAGAGATGTACCTCCCATAAAGGGAAGAGTTATTGTTAACCTGTTTTGAAAATGCTTCAGTCCAGGAGTACTGAGTTTTACTAGGGGGGAATGTGGTGCCCTGCTGCGCATTGGTGCCACAGAACCCAGAAGGGTGCATGGATGGACTTCTCCACAAGAGGCCCTCACACATTCACACACCTCCACCCTACCACCTCAGACCAGTAGAGGGAGCCCGTTAGGGATATACAAAGGGAGGGTGTAGTTAGGCAGCTCAGTTAGTGAGAAGTTAGTGAGTGAGTTTGAGTCTAGAGTTAAGTCTCAGTCAGTGTTCAGAGAGGAACACAGCTCAGAGTGAGCAGAGAACGTGCCGACGCTCAGAGAGCGGTGAAGATGCAGCACGCCAGCTGCCAAGTAGTGAGGGCCCCGAGGGTGGTCGACGGCGAGAGGAAAAGGAGAGCGGAGCTAAGGGGGCAGAGGAGCATAGTAAGCTCACCCCGATTTATATACCGGACACCGGGTCCGCGCCTACAGGGACTCCTTATACCCAGTAGGAACCACCGGAACCCCTGGAGAACTACAGGTCCCAGGTTCACCAAACACTGACTAAAGTACCAGGGCTAGGAATCACGGCGGTCCCAGCGTCCAGGGAGAGTGATCTCCAAAGAGAAGGCCCTACCACCAGGTCAGCAGGTGCAAAGAGAGAGAGAGAGTAACCAAGTTAGACCCAGCTCCAGGCAGGCCAGAAGCTTAGAGAAATAAGCAACGGATCAGGAGGCCCTGTACCCGCTCACTGGGGAGAGTCCAGAAGTGCGCCCTTCACCTGCAGTACCCTGGACCGTGCCAGCAGCATCACCAGAAAAGGTACAGAAGCTTACCCCCGTGTGAGTGTCCGTCCTTCCTCCGTGACCGTCCTGCCGTCTCTCCCCTGCACCGCCATCCAATACTTCCCCCACGCTGCCCTGAGGCCCGCTCCACCTGTGGGGAGCCATTCCATCTCAAGTTGCCCTAACACCTGCCTCAGAGGACTGTCGCAGTGCTGGTGATCCTCACCAGACACCACAGGTGGCGTCACGACAAATCCCCTATAAATATATTCCCCTTTTTGACTGACCGCCCTGGGTCACGGACCGGGCCAGCCACCGTGGTGATCTCCCCCTAAAGCCGCCATAAGGCCCGGCTGCCGAGTACCCCACGGCCCAGGGGGCGAGTCAAATGCATGGAGCCGTTACAGGTAAGAGGAGTGTATGGCGCCGGAGATCGCGGTATGCGTGGACACTGAACGCATACCGCGATCTCCGGTGCCATACTTACATACTTACCTGACCGGGAGGAGCGTTGCCGCGGCGCCTCTCTTCTGGACGGAGACCGGGAGCGGAGTGAAGGCGTCAGAATCGGCGCATGCACATAGCGCTATCCGGCGCCATTTTACTGAAGACACATTTGCAGTGCGTCATTAGCAAAATGGCGCCAGACAGCGCGGTGCTCCAGCACCGCTCTCCTCCCCCGGCCTCCGGCAGAACAGGACACAGCAGCGCTGGCGCACAGGGAAGAAAGGTGAATATAAGTGTTTAGTTTTTTTGTATGTGTGTACAGCATGGCATGAAAGCCACAAATACCAGGATTGGGGGGTGAGGGGGGCCACACATTCCAGGTTTGTGGGATGAGGGAGCCACACATACCAGGATTGGGGGATGAGGGGGTTACACATACCAGGATGGGGGATGAGGGGTACCATGCATACCAGGATTGGGGGTGAGGGGGCCACACATGCCAGGATTGGGGGATGAGGGGGCCACACATACCAGGATTGGGGGATGAGGGGTAGCATAGATAACAGGATTGAGGGATGAGGGGGCCACAAATACCAGGATTGGGGGGATGAGGGGACCATGCTTACCAGGATTGGGGGTGAGGGGACTATGTATACCAGGATTTAGGGATGAGGGGGCGACACATACCAGGATTGGGGGGTGAGGGGGCCACACATAGCAGGATTTGGGGGTGAGGGGGCCACACATACCAGAATTGGGGGGTGAGGGGGCCACGCATACCAGGATTTGGGAATGAGGGGACCATGCATACCAGGATTGGGGGGTGAGGGGGCCACACATACCAGGATTGGGGGATGAGGGGGCCACGCATACCAGAATTGGGGAGTGAGGGGGCCACGCATACCAGGATTTGGGAATGAGGGGACCATGCATACCAGGATTGGGGGGTGAGGGGGCCACACATACCAGGATTGAGGGATGAGGGGGCCACACATACCAGGATTGGGGGGTGAGGGGGCCACACATACCAGGATTGAGGGATGAGGGGGCCACACATACCAGGATTGGGGTATGAGGGGGCCACACATACCAGGATTGGGGATGAGGGGTACCACACATACCAGGACTGTGGGAATGAGGGGACCATGCATACCAGGATTGGGGGGATGAGGGGACCATGCACACCAGGATTGGAGGTGAGGGGACCATGCATACCAGGATTGAGGGATGAGGGGTACTATACATACCAGGATTGGGGGATGAGGGGTACCATGCATACCAGGATAGGGATCTGGGGGGGCCATGCATACCAGGATTCGGATGAAGGGCCATGCATACCAGGATAGGGATGAGGGGTACCATGTATACCAGGGTAGGGATGAGGGGTACCATGCATAGCAGGATAGGGATGAGGGAGCCATGCATACCAGGATGATGGGCGCCATGCATGCCAAGATTGGGGATGAGGGGTGCCATGCATGCCAGGATTGGGGATGAGGGATGCCATGCATACAGCATTGGGGGTGAGGGGTGCCATGCATACCAGGATTGGAGGTGAGGGGTGCCATGCATACCAGGATAAGGATGAGGCAGGCCATGCATACCAGGATAGGGATGAGGGGTGCCATGCATACCAGGATTGGGAGTGAGGGGTCCCATGCATACCAGGATTGAGGGTGAGGGGTGCCATGCATACCAGGATTGAGGGTGAGGGGTGGCATGCGTACCAGGATTGAGGGTGAAGGGTCCCATGCGTACCAGGATTGAGGGTGAGGGGTGCCCAGCGTACCAGGATTGAGGGTGAGGGGTGCCATGCGTACCAGGATTGAGAGTGAGGGGTGCCATGCGTACCAGGATTGGGGGTGAGGGGTGTCATGCATACCAGGATTGAGGGTGAGGGGTGCCATGCGTACCAGGATTGAGGGTGAGGGGTGCCATGCGTACCAGGATTGAGGGTGAGGGGTGCCATGCATACCAGGATTGAGGGTGAGGGGTGCCATGCGTACCAGGACTGAGGGTGAGGGGTGCCATGCGTACCAAGATTGAGGGTGAGAGGTGCCATGCGCACCATGATTGAGGGTGAGGGGTGCCATGCATACCAGGATTGAGGGTGAGGGGTGCCATGCGTACCAGGACTGAGGGTGAGGGGTGCCATGCGTACCAAGATTGAGGGTGAGGGGTGCCATGCGTACCAGGATTGGGGGTGAGGGGTGCCATGCATACCAGGATAGGGATGAGGCGTGCCATGCATACCAGGATTGAGGGTGAGGGGTGCCATGCGTACTAGGATTGAGGATGAGAGGTCCCATGCATACCAGGATTAAGGGTGAGGGGTCCCATGCGTACCAGGATTGAGGGTGAAGGGTGCCATGCAAACTAGGATTGAGGGTGAGGAGTGCCATGCGTACCAGGACTGAAGGTGAGGGGTGCCATGCATACCAAGATTGAGGGTGAGGGGTGGCATGCGTACCAGGATTGGGGGTGAGGGGTGCCATGCATACCAGGATAGAGATGAGGGGTGCCATGCATATCAGGATTGAGGGTGAGGGGTGCCATGCATACCAGGATTGGGGGTGAGGGGTGCCATGCATACCAAGATTGAGGGTGAGGGGTCCCATGCGTACCAGGATTGAGGGTGAGTGGTCCCATGCGTACCAGGATTGAGGGTAAGGGGTCCCATGCATACCAGGATTGAGTGTGAGGGGTGCCATGCATACCAGGATTGAGGGTGAGGGGTGCCATGCATACCAGGATTGAGGGTGAGGGGTGCCATGCGTACCAGGACTGAGGGTGAGGGATGCCATGCATACCAAGATTGAGGGTGGGGGGTGCCATGCGTACCAGGATTGGGGGTGAGGGGTGCCATGCATACCAGGATTGAGGGTGAGGGGTGCCATGCATACCCGAATTGAGGGTGAGGGGTGCCATGCGTACCAGGACTGAGGGTGAGGGGTGCCATGCATACCAAGATTGAGGGTGAGGGGTGCCATGCGTACCAGGATTGGGGGTGAGGGGAGCCATGCATACCAGGATAGGGATGAAGGCAGCACATAACAGGATGGGGAAACAGGATTGGGGAGCACAAATACCAGGATGGGGGCAGCACAAATACCAGGATGGGGGCAGCACAAATACCAGGATGGGGGCAGCACAAATACCAGGATGGGGCAGCACAAATACCAGCATGGGGCAGCACATACCAGCATGAGAGACCATATACCAATAAAAATGCTCACCACCCGGGCGTAGAACAGCTCAATAGCTAGTAATATACAGTACAGACCAAAGTTTGGACACACCTTCTGATTTAAAGATTTTTCTGTATTTTCATGACTATGAAAATTGTACATTCACACTGAAGGCATCAAAACTATGAATTAACACATGTGGAATTATATACTTAACAACCAAGTGTGAAACAACTGAAAATATGTCTTATATTCTAGGTTCTTCAAAGTAGCCACCTTTTGCTTTGATGACTGCTTTGCACACTCTTGGCATTCTCTTGATGAGCTTCAAGAGGTAGTCACCGGAAATGGTCTTCCAACAATCTTGAAGGAGTTCCCAGAAATGCTTAGCACTTGTTGGCCCTTTTGCCTTCACTCTGCGGTCCAGCTCACCCCAAACCATCTTGTTTGGGTTCAGGTCTGGTGACTGTGGAGGCCAGGTCATCTGGCGTAGCACCCCATCACTCTCCTTCTTGGTCAAATAGCCCTTACACAGCCTGGAGGTGTGTTTGGGGTCATTGTCCTGTTGAAAAATAAATGATGGTCCAACTAAACGCAAACCGGATGGAATAGCATGCCTCTGCAAGATGCTGTGGTAGCCATGGTGATTCAGAATGCCTTCAATTTTGAACAAATCCCCAACAATGTCACCAGCAAAACACCCCCACACCATCACACCTCCTCCTCCATGCTTCACGGTGGGAACCAGGCATGTAGAGTCCATCCGTTCACCTTTTCTGCATCTCACAAAGACACGGTGGTTGGAACCAAAGATCTCAAATTTGGACCCATCAGACCAAAGCACAGATTTCCACTGGTCTAATGTCCATTCCTTGTGTTCTTTAGCCCAAACAAGTCTCTTCTGCTTGTTGCCTGTCCTTAGCAGTGGTTTCCTAGCAGCTATTTTACCATGAAGGCCTGCTGCACAAAGTCTCCTCTTAACAGTTGTTGTAGAGATGTGTCTGCTGCTAGAACTCTGTGTGGCATTGACCTGGTCTCTAATCTGAGCTGCTGTTAACCTGCGATTTCTGAGGCTGGTGACTCGGATAAACTTATCCTCAGAAGCAGAGGTGACTCTTGGTCTTCCTTTCCTGGGGCGCTCCTCATGTGAGCCAGTTTCTTTGTAGTGCTTGATGGTTTTTGCAACTGCACTTGAGGACACTTTCAAAGTTTGCCAAATTTTTCGCACTGACTGACCTTCATTTCTTAAAGTAATGATGGCCACTCGCTTTTCTTTACTTAGCTGCTTTTTTCTTGCCATAATGCAAATTCTAACAGTCTATTCAGTAGGACTATCAGCTGTGTATCCACCAGACTTCTGCACAACACAACTGATGGTCCCAACCATCAGTTGTGAAGACCATTTCCGGTGACTACCTCTTGAAGCTCATCAAGAGAATGCCAAGAGTGTGCAAAGCAGTCATCAAAGCAAAAGGTGGCTACTTTGAAGAACCTAGAATATAAGACATATTTTCAGTTGCTTCACACTTTTTTGTTAAGTATATAATTCCACATGTGTTAATTCATAGTTTTGATGCCTTCAGTGTGATTGGACAATTTTCATAGTCATGAAAATACAGAAAAATCTTTAAATGAGAAGGTGTGTCCAAACTTTTGGTCTGTACTATATAAAGAAACATTCTATATAGTTTATTATATTTTATTTATGGGATATACCGGTATGTGAATTTTTCTTTATATATACATATTTTTTCGGACAAACACCTATTTTGTTTATGCATATATATACTGTATATATATATATATATATATATGTATATATATATATATATTATTTTTTTTTTATTGATCTAATATTTATTATCTATTGTTGATAAATTGATTGCACATAGTTATTGCACATTTGCACTTTAGTTATTCACACACTGTCAATTAATTAATTTAATTTTAGTTTTAAAATATATATATATTATTTATTAATATATCTGTTTTATTGATTCAATAATCAATCACTTATATTGTATATTTATTTACATTATCACCTATTGTTCTTCACATATTTACATAGTAGTAAATGAATTTTATACACCAATATTACTTTCAGTCACCTGTCTATCACTTTTTAGTCATCTGACTTTATTGATAAAATAATTAATCTCTTTCATTGTATACTTGTAAGATTTATATTTATTTACACTATCACCTATTGATTTTTACACACACACATTGTAGGTAGTGAATTATACACATTAATATTTATTTTAGTCACTTGTTTCACATTTTAGTAATTTTTATTTATATACAGTTATATGAAAAAGTTTGGGCACCCCTATTAATCTTAAGCTTAATGTTTTCTAAAAATTGGTGTTTTTGCAACAGCTATTTCAGTTTGATATATGTAATAACTGTTGGACACAGTAATATTTCTGCCTTGAAATGAGGTTTATTGTACTAACAGAAAATGTGCAATCTGTATTCAAACAAAATTTGACAGGTGCATAAGTATGGGCACCCTTATCATTTTCTTGTTTTAAATACTCCTACCTACTTTTTACTGACTTACTAAAGCACTTTTTTTGGTTTTGTAACCTCATTGAGCTTTGAACTTCATAGCCACGTGTATGCAATCATGAGAAAAGCTACTTAAAGTGGCCACTTGCAAGTTGTTCTCCTGTTTGAATCTCCTCTGAAGAGTGGCATCATGGGCTCCTCAAAACAACTGTCAAATGATCTGAAAACAAAGATTATTCAACATAGTTGTTCAGGGGAAGGATACAAAAAGCTGTCTCAGAGATTTAACCTGTCAGTTTCCACTGTGAGGAACATAGTAAGGAAATGGAAGAACACAGGGACAGTTCTTGTTAAGGCCAGAAGTGGCAGGCCAAGAAAAACATCAGAAAGGCAGAGAAGAAGAATGGTGAGATCAGTCAAGGACAATCCTCAGACCACCTCCAGAGAGCTGCAGCATCAACTTGCTGCAGATGGTGTCACTGTGCATCGGTCAACTATACAACGCACTTTGCACAAGGAGAAGCTGTATGGGAGAGTGATGCGAAAGAAGCCGTTTCTGCAAGCACGCCACAAACCGAGTCGGCTGAGGTATGCAAAAGCACATTTGGAGAAGCCAATTTCTTTTTGGAAGAAGGTCCTGTGGACTGATGAAACCAAGATTGAGTTGTTTGGTCATACAAAAAGGCGTTATGCATGGCGGCAAAAAAACCACAGCATTCCAAGAAAAACACTTGCTACCCACAGTAAAATTTGGTGGAGGTTCCATCATGCTTTGGGGCTGTGTGGCCAATGCCGGCACCAGGAATCTTGTTAAAGTTGAAGGACGCATGGATTCCACTTAGTATCAGCAGATTCTTGACAATAATGTTAAAGAATCAGTGATAAAGTTGAAGTTACGCAGGGGATGGATCTTTCAGCAAGACAATGATCCAAAAGACCGCTCCAAATCTACTCAGGCATTCATGCAGAGGAACAATTACAATGTTCTGGAATGGCCATCCCAGTCCCCAGACCTGAATATCATTGAACATCTGTGGGATCATTTGAAGAGGGCTGTCCATGTTCGGCGACCATCAAACTTAACTGAACTGGAATTGTTTTGTAAAGAGGAATGGTCAAAAATACCTTCATCCAGGATCCAGGAACTCATTAAAAGATACAGGAAGCGACTAGAGGCTGTTATTTTTGCAAAAGGAGGATCTACTAAATATTAATGTCACTTTTCTGTTGAGGTGCCCATACTTATGCACCTGTCAAATTTGGTTGAATGCAGATTGCACATTTTCTGTTAGTACAATAAACCTCATTTCAAGGCAGAAACATCACTGTGTCCAACAGTTATTACATATATCAAACTGAAATAGCTGTTGAAAAAACACCAATTTTTATAAAACATTAAGCTTAAGATTAATAGGGGTGCCCAAACTTTTTCATATAACTGTATGTATAAATGAATGTTAATACAATGAATGTCTCTGTATATACAGTGGGAACGGAAAGTATTCAGACCCCTTTAAATTTTTCCCTCTTAGTTTCATTGCAGCCATTTGGTCAATTCTAAAAAGTTCATTTTTTTCTAATTTTTTTTGTCGCCCTAGAATTAATTCCTAATTGCACCACAATACGATACAATCTAAGGCATATATTGCAAACACAGCGAAAAAACTATGAGAGTAATGTAAATAGATGACTTATCTTGCCCATAAGGAGATGGTCCAGGATGCATAACGAAGGTTTCAGCCTTTTTTCAGTGTCCCAGTGTCTCCAATGGAGGACTTGTCATGACCAGAAACAAAAAGTGGTCCCAGATAGACGATAGATGCCTAAAGCCTCAAAATCATGTCCTCATGTCTCCGGGCTCTGATTAGTGTCCCAGTGCCTCAACGCATTTCCCCAAATGTACGGTTCCTCAGGAGCCTGATACAGAACGAATGTCCAGGGTATAGATATATAATATATAGATGTATACGGATGATCAGTCCATTTTGATAGTCAGAACTAGGGTAGGTAACTCACACCTTCCACTAGTCCTGTTTAAATACATCCCCCCCCCTGATTTCATTGGTCCCAAAAAGTTCCAATAATAGATACCAGGTGTGAAACTTGTAAGCAAATAGGCCCCATACTCCATGTGTTTGCGCTCCATAGTCTCCATTGCTAGTCTAATCCAGCACTCTTAGACCTGGCAGGTCGGCGTGCGCTCCACATCGTGGAACGCATATCTTCCGGTATCCGCCGACGTCACTTCCGGTGCTCGGCAATATGGTGTTTGTGCGTTCCAGCCCTTGGAGCGCAAGGCTAAAGGTTTAATGCGTCACATCTGGCACTCCCCGGAAAAACACTTGCGCTCCACTTCTTGGCACGCATAGTGCTAACAACTACGCAGCAGCGCAAAGGATCAACCATGGTCGATGCGCCCCACAGTCGAAAGGGGGCGTAACCCCACCACAAGGCCGCAAAATATGTGCGCATAGATGCGCAATCAGAAGGCAGGACAGCAGATATAGACACTTTACCTGTCACTTATAAAGGATATAAAAATGTCATTCTATAGACTACAATACTAAAGGGAGGGGCCCACAAAGAGTACCGATTTGATTAAAAAAAATTTTTTATTATAATTTATAAACCCCTAAACAATATGGCTTGATAGCCCTGCAGAAGGAGTTCAGCTTAGAGTGGGGGTTTATTTTATCCATATACAAATATGATGTACATGAAGGTAAACCTAATGGACCGGGAAGGAGAATATACACGATGTAAAGATAAATCAAGTTGCGGGTGTCCCAAGCATAGGACAACCCATAGATAATGGCAGGTCAACAATCAATTTTAAGTCCAAAACTGGGCCTGAGTGATGTACCAGAAGTTCCCGCAGAAAAAAACAACAAACCATAAAAAAGAACCTATAAGAAAGGGGCATATGACAGCTGTTCATTAATGCCTTTCGGTGTGATACTATTTAGTCTAAATATCCATTCACACGCCTTCTGGAGTACTCATTTATCATGATCTTCCTTTCTAGCATTACGTTTGTATTGCCATGATGAACCCCATTAATGTGTCTCGCCAGTGGTGTATCTCTCTTATGGCGCGTGTCCCCTAGGTGTTGGGTCTTCCCAACATAATCAAGCGGACAAGAGCAGGAGGCTTTGCAGATGACACTATCCGTTTTAAAATTACAGAAGTCCCTTATCAAAAACCTCCTACCAGTTGAAGCACTAACAAACGACTTTCCTGGACTTATCTGTTCACACATCTTGCAATCATTGCATAAAAAAAAAAAACAGATCTTTCTGTTAAGCCAAGTCCCCATCCCAGGTGTTTTTTGGTAAAAACTATGGACCAGTCGATCCTTCAAGGATTGTCTCTTTCTAAATGTCACACTCGGCGATGTAGAAATAGCACCCTTTAAGTCCGGGTCCGATATCAGAATATCCCAATGTCTCCTGAGAATCGCAAAGACCTGTTCATTCTTATTATCAAAGGTTCCTATTAATCTAGATATATCACTCCCCGCTCTCGGATGACCCTCAAGAAGGGAATCTCTCTTACATTTAATTTAGTGATCACACGCTTGATTCAAGATGTGTGTTGGATAGCCCATCTCCTTAAATCTATATTTCAAGACAGAGGATTGCCTACGATAGTCACCTACATCAGAACAATTTCTCCTAACCCGAAGGAATTGGCCCTTTGGTATCCCTCTTCTCAGTGCCAAAGGGTGGTGGCTGTCCCACCGTAGAAGACTGTTAGTTGCTGTTGGCTTACGGTGTGTGATCGTTTGTAGATGTCCCCGTTCGTCTTTAATAATCATCAGATCCAGAAAAGATAATCGTGTGTGATTAGATTCCAAAGTAAATTTTAATCCCACTTCATTAATATTAATTAATCTTACAAATTCTGTGAAGTCAGCTGATGACCCTGTCCACAAGATAAAAATATCATCTATGTATCTGACCCACAACGTGATCTTATGTTGCCACCACCCCTCTTCCCCAAATATATGGGTTTCCTCCCACCAACCCTGGAAGATGTTAGCATACGAGGGGGCACAGGGGCTCCCCATCGCAGTACCCCTGAGCTGGTTGAAGTATTCACCATTAAAGAGGAAGTTGTGGTGGGTCAGTACATATTCAAGGAGGTTCAACAGAAAATTATTGTGTTTCTCACACTCCACTGCTCTAGATCTGAGATAATATTTAACAGCTTGTGGACCCGCCCCATGTGGTATATTGCTATACAGTGCTTCCACATCTATTGACGCCAAGATGGTATTTGCATCAACATGGATCCCCTCAAGTTTCTTAAGAAGATCAGTTGTATCTCTAATATACTGTATGATGGTAGCATTGTTACATAGGGGCGTAAAGTATGATCAAGATAAATCTCACTGTTTTGTGTCAAGCTGTCAACACCAGAGACTATAGGGCGTCCTTTGAGTGGACTGAGGCCTTTATGTATCTTGGGTAAGGTGTAAAAAGTGGGAGTAACCGGGAAAGTTGGATATAAAAAATCATACTCATTCTTGAACACCAGATGTTCATTCAGAGCCTGGTCCAGAATTGCCAACAATGATTTCTTATATTCAGTTAAGGGATCCCCAGAGAGAGTCTCATATGTGTCTTTGTCCATGAGTATTCTATCACACATCATAAGAAATTGTTGATG
Source organism: Phyllobates terribilis (assembly GCF_046119375.1). NCBI lineage: Eukaryota > Metazoa > Chordata > Amphibia > Anura > Dendrobatidae > Phyllobates > Phyllobates terribilis. The sequence goes on along the minus strand of NW_027362761.1, from coordinate 900,874,042 downwards.
GTCTATTATGACAATATTCCCGCCCTTATCTGAGGTCTTGAATATCAGATGTTTATTTTCCTCTAGGGACACAATTTTCCAAAAATGCAATAAAATCGCCACTTTTTTACTTTTTTTTAAATTGAAGCAAAAAAACACATTGAGAATGCCCCACGTTAACATGAAAGCAAACACCACACCAAGAATACAAAGAAGTAACTCCCTACCTGGTAAGCAATTGTTCTGTCTCCATGATTCAGACTCTCTACTACTACAGTGATACAAACACTAGTATGTGATGATACAATTAGTATCCAATAAATTGGATGCTACTATTTGCACGAATGGTTCATTTTACATATGCTCTAGAGTACTCACCATTACTGGATTTTTTACCAATTCAATTTACTTGGAGATGTACAGCAGACCACCCCTTGTGTATAGATTAAAACAATCCAAATTAAGCAGTGTGAACAAATCTGATAATCTCGTTCTTCATTTCTGTCCAACTTTCAGATTTGACTCCAGCGTAGGTACAGCTAATTCCTTTGAGTCATTTGTTCAGTGCATTCTGAGTCAAATTGAAGAATTATCATCTGCTGCTAATCATATTCTGAATATGCACACACATTCTAAAAATCACAGGCAACAGCAGGCAAAAAGCAAGAAAGTAAATGCTTGGTCCTGCAGTATTTTAGGTTTGGAGCCTCATATTGAATCTTGAAGAGTATCCCTCCTAAACAAACGTTATCAGATCCAGCCCATCCATGCATTATACATAGACAATAGGGTTGAGCGAACGTACTTGGTGATATTCAGATATCACTCGAGTATCTGGGTGCTCGGATATGCTCAGTACTCGACGAGCATTGGCTGGTGCTCGGATTTGAAGCACGTATCCCCACTCCGCATGTTTGGCGCCTGTTACATGGCCAATAAACATGCAACGATTGCCTGCCAGTCACTGTAATGCTGAAGCCATCTTGGTAGTGGCATTACTGTGATTGGCTGGCCGCATTATCTCATCAGAGGTTATAAAAGGACAGGCGCCACCATGCTCGTCACCCTGAATCCATTGCACAGCTCAGGGACAGTTGTGATTGGAGCGAGAGAGCAGTTATCCAGGCCTGTGTGTGCACAGTTTAGCTAATCAGAGTCCTCTACTGTTGATACTTGTGCTGATACTAAACCATCATACTAACAGTCTTTCTAAGGGCTAATCTTGTGCTTTTTCTTTGCTGTTTGTATCAGATACATTCTGCATTTAGCCTAGGGACATTTGCAGGAGCATGGAGATTGGCAGAATACCTCCTCTAGGCAGGGCTTAGGGCTTTGCAGTCCATTGCTAAATATATAGCTGCTGCACGTGACCACATTATTTTTTTGTTGGGGTGAAAATATTGACTATATTGTCATCCATAGAGTATTATGTGCTTTGTGTTACATTACAGTGGTATATAACACTCCAAAAAAATGTTCAAAAACTCTTCTGGATTGAATTTGTTATCCATAGAGTATTACGTCCTTGCTGTTACATTTTGATGGTATATAACACTCCAAAAAAGCGGTAACATTTTTTTCTGGATTCAAATAGTCATCCATAGAGTATTACATGCTTGGTGTTACATTTTGATAGTTTATAACACTCTAAAAAAGGGTTAAAAAAAATTCTGGACTGATTTTGTTATTCATAGAGTATTACGTACTTTATGTTACATTTGGGTGGTATATAACACTCCAAAATAGCGTTCTAAAATTTTTCTGGATTCATTAAGTCATCCATAGAGTATTATGTACTTTGTGTTACATATCGGTGGTATATAATACTCCAAAAAGCGTTCAAAAAATTTTCTGGATTGAATTTGTTATCCATAGAGTATTACTTGCTTTGTGTTACATTTCGGTGATATATAACACTCCAAAAAAGCGTTCACATTTTTTTTCTGGATTAAATTACTATTCCATACTGTGTATTGTGCTTAGTGAGTGACAAGGCGACAAAGATAGCAGAATCCCACGAGACTCCCGAGGGAGCGACCGGAGGAATATCGGAGCCAGACCAAGCTAGCACAACAGTGGAGGTGGCAGGAACCTGTGGTCCGGAACCAGCCACTTTCCCGGAACCACCAGGGCCCGAACCCAAGCCGCAGCCTTCACTGCTGGGGTTCTTACAGACTGCAGACGGGAGAGCCAGGATCCAGCAACTGGTGAGCGTACTACAGGGTCTAGGCTGATCGGAAGAGAGAAGGAGGCGTGCCAGAACCAGGGCTGGAGACATGCTAGCGGGCCCACTAGCCGCAAGGTACTAACAGTTGGCACACCTGGGGGAGGTTGTTACGTATGACCAGCAGCGGAGATGGGGGTCCATAGAAGAGTTTGGGACCAGTCATCACATCTTGTTCAACCAGTGGGCAGTAGAGATGGAACACTTGCCTCGAAGGCTGCCAGAGCTGACGACTGGAGCCAAAGTCACATTCCTCAAAATGGAGGGGCGACATTGCTGGTACGCGATGGGTGTGATCTGAGAAGGAAGGGAGCAGGATGAACCCTTCTTGCAAAATGAACGGGCCTGGGATAGGACTCCTCGAGGCGGCTTGAGACGAGGCTACCACCCCCGAGAGATCGGACTGTCCTCTTCTATGCTGGAATAGGCGATGGTGCAGGTGACTGTCGGCCATTTTTACATATTGGTTGCTCCAGCACTACCCAAAGCCGGGTCACTTACAGCCCAGCACCTGGGAATCAGGCTCAAAGAAGAAGGTGGAGGCAGTCCCCCCAGCCTCCCAAGGAAAGAGAAGGAGGATTACTGTATTACCCTCTTTATTATTATTATTATTTATTATTACAGCACCATTCATTCCATGGCGCTTTACATATGAAAGGGATATACATAGCACAAACAATTACAATAAATTTGAACAATACAAGTCGGCGACTGGTACAGGAGGAGCGAGGACTCTGTCCGCGGGGACTCACAATCTACAGGGGATGGGGAGGATACAGTAGGTGAGGGTAGAGCTGGTTGTGTAGCGAATGGTGAAGTGAGGGTTACCGCAGGTTGTAGGCTTGTTGGAAGAGGTGGGTCTTCAGGTTCCTTTTGAAGGTTTCTACGGTAGGCGAGAGTCTGATGTGTTGGGGTAGAGAGTTCCAGAGTAGGGGGGATGCACGGGAGAAATCTTGTATCCGATTGTGGGAAGAGGAGAGTAGAGAAGGAGATCTTGTGAGGATCGGAGGTTGCGTGCAGGTGAGTACCAGGAGACTAGGTCACAGATATATGGGGGAGACAGGTTGTGGATGGCTTTGTATGCCAAGGTTAGGGTTTTGGACTGGAGTCATTTTTTCCTGGATTTGCACATTGTGCAAAGCCTTTATGAGTGTAGAAATACATCAACTACATTTTCAAAATATTTGAATGAGGCCCGCAAGTTATTACCTTCAACGATCTATGGATAACTGGCTGACTCTCCTTATAATTTTTTTCTGGCTTTGCACTGTGCAAAGCTTTTATGAGTGTAGAAGTACCACAATTAAACTTTCTTAATTTTTTTATGAGGCACTCCATTTGGTGCTTTCAAGGGTGTGTGGATGACCCTGCTTGTCATTTTTGGCAGGCTTTGCATTGTGTGCAGAGCTTTTATCAGTGTAGGAGTACCACAGCTACACTTTGTTCACAATATTTGAATTATGCACTACAGTTGGTGCCTTCAAGGGTGCATAGATGACCCTGCTTGTAATTTTGTCAGGCTGTGCACTGTGTGCACAGCTTTTATGAGTGTAGGAGTACCACAACTACACTTTGTTCACAATATTTGTGTCAGGCAAGGTGTAGGAAAGACTAAGTGCAACACGAAGGGAAGGAGGAAAAGGGGGCCCAGACTCTAGGGAAAGGGGGTAGTGGAGACCTCCTAGGCTAACGTTCCTATATTAGTTCTGCACCAATCGCCGCACAGGAACCTCGCCCTGTCTTTCCTTGGCGTCTGGCCCTGGCTAGGGAAGGGAGGGGATGAGTGCTAGTTGATCCCCACTGACAACTAAAGACAACAAGGGGCAACAAACAAGGGAAGATAGCTTAGCTTTAGTCGACTTCAGAGAGATGAACACATGTACTCTTAGCTTCAGAGAGGAAGAAGTACTGCTCTTGCTCAAGTCTTCACAAGGGGTCATGTGAATATCTCCGGCACCTCCTTCTAGCAAACAGCAGGTATTTATACACCCAGGCTAGGGTATTATTTAGCAAGAGGAAGGTAACCACAGGTTTCTAGAGAGACAGCTTCTAAGAAGGTGTCTGTAATGCCAAACGGAGAGATCTCCTGCAACCAACTGCAGGGTGACTGATGTCACTTCTGACACATCCGTGACAATTTGAATGAGGCACTACAGTTGGTGCCTTCAAGGGTGTATGGATGACCCTGCTTGTAATTTTTGGCAAGCTTTGCACTTAGTGTATAGCCTTTATGAGTCTTGGAATACCACTACATGACATTTTGAACATAATTTGTATGAGGCCCTCCTAATTTTTGGCAGTTCTTGCTTCCTTTATAAATTACACTGAAATTTCCAATTTTTTAATAAAAAATTAATAAAAATTTAATACAAATTAATAAAAAATGTGATTTTGGTTTACTTACATTATTTTATTTTAAATGTTGCCTTATATACAAGTTATTATACAGTAAAGAATGTTTATTAACATTTTTTTTCCTGTAAACTCCAATTTCCCGTCGACTTTGAATAATTAATTGTCAGTCCTTAAAGTGGAGTAAAAGTGTGACACCATTGTTCTCAGCAGCAATCTGGGAGTCAGAGAAGTTTCAGGGGTTATCCCCATGCTGTTCTCCTTCCATTCAGCATCCCAGACCTTGTGGTAGGGTCTGCCGGAAAAATGCTCGGATTTCCCATTGACTCCCATTATACTCGTTACTTCGAAACGAGCATCCGAGCATTAGGAATTGCTCGGTTCGAGTAACTTTATTGAAGTACCCTTTAAATATATGACAACGTTCAGTCTTTTTGGGCGGGATTCTATCAGCATGGCACATCTAGAATTGGCAATCTTTGCCCATTTTTCCTTGCAGTAGTGCTCCAAATCTGTCAGATTGCAAGGACGCTTTCTTTAGGTCACCCACAGATTTTCAACTGGATTCAGGTCTATAAGAATATGGGAAAATGTTGTCACATACAGTACACAACCAGTAGTTGCCAGAAATCCCTGCAGCTTCTTTAATGTTGCTATCGATCTCCTGGACTAATTTTCTTCTTGTTCCTTTTGATTTTCTTACATAACAAAAACCTTGCATTTTACCAGGGGTAGACTTTATATATTCACTGTGGATAAATAAACTTAAAGGGGTTGTTCAATCTAAAATTACAAGTCTGCAGTCTCTCTATGTGATTGCAGACTTGGAAATCCTCACATTGTATGCACTGCGTGCTGTGAGGATTCTCCAGCGTCAGCGCTGGGATCGGCGGTCTTGTGAACACAAATATGCGATATGCATTCTACCGGCCATCATCCAACTACATTATGTCCAGCGAGCTCAATACAAGATGTAGATAGATAGAGATAGATAGATAGATAGATAGATAGATAGATAGATAGATAGATAGATAGATAGATATAGATAGATAGATAGATAGATATAGATAGATAGATAGATAGATAGATAGATATGAGATAGATAGATATGAGATAGATATGAGATAGATAGAGATAGATAGATTAGGTATCTGCTTTTTAAGAATTTAAAATTAAAAGTGTTAGTTCACAAACAGTGGTAGTGTTCACGCATGACCACCGCCCTATTCACTTCCATGGGTCTCTGGGAATCGTAAGGCCCATGTGTGATCATTGCTTCAATGGAAAGTGAATGGTCACACCTGCACACTACTATTCTATTCGCACAGTGAACATTGAACCTTGCCTCTCATGATCATAGAGTTTCCAGCAATCAGACCGTCAAGGGTCAGACATTTATTACCTATCCTCTTGATAGGTGATGAATGTTGTTGGAAGGCTAACGCCTCTAAATTACACATAAATACTTATTCAATGCAATACTTAATACACAGGACACATGTATGGTAAACGAATGCATATTAGTAGTATACCGTAGCCATGTCACCGAACCGAATGCAATGTTATTATGTAATATTATTTTAGAAATGATGTCCTACAACATGCTATTTGGGCATGTGCGTTATTTACGTAACATAAATGCCACTAAAAATATTTCCTCATGTCTCCACACGCAAGGATCTGACTATTTAAAGGCAAAGATCCTGAACACTGTATTGTGTTATTATAGGGCAATTTAAATGTTCGTGTGTTTTTCTTTCTTCTTAAGGAAAAGGGGCGCGTTAATCTGTGCATTTCAAAAGCAGCTTTGTTAGAAAGCATCTGGCAAAAAGCTTGGAAACTTACTCCTTCTTCCCAGCTTTTCCCTCTTAATGTCACACAATGGTGGAAGGCTTTAATGATGTTTACCGACATCAGACGGCATGTGTGACATGGATCTTAGAATCATTTTTGAATTCCATCAGAATACTCCCAGTTTTCCTAACTTTAATCAAACAAAGGTCCCTCCTGTAAGGTACAGCTAAAGAGGTGCACATGATAACATGTAGATTTATGAATATATACTGCCACCTAGTGGTAGAAATGTATGACCACAGTGCAAATAACAAAAAAATATTAAAAATATCACAGCACTATTAATATTTATCTTGCTTAAATAGCACCATCATATTCTGCAGTGCTTTACATACATTATCATCACTGTCCCCATTGGAGCTCACAATCTATATTCCCTATAAGTATGTTTTTGGGAGGAAAGTGAAGAAAACTGATGTAAATACAAGGAGAACATACAAACTCCTTGTTGATATTGTCCTTGGTGGGATTTGAACTCAGCACCCCAGCTCTGCAAAGCTATAGTGCTAACCACTGAGCCGCTATGCTGCTCATAGCACCAATCCTATTTACTTACAATATCAATGGTATATACTATTACATGCTATAGATTGGTATCTCTAAATGAAAACATGGTAACAAGTAATAGTTTTAGAGATCGAATTATATTTAGATAAATTATTTATTCAATTTCACAGAACATCAGAATATATCATATCTATATGACTCTATGCAAAGCGTATATTATTTTGATCCAATGTGATAGAAGTTAAAAAAGGTTCATACCCAAACTATTACTAAAAGGTGCAAATTTCAAAGGAAAAGCAAGGCGTATAAGGGCAGAGTCAGGCGGCTGTATGAATCAGAGCGAGATCAAAACACCGTGCACGAACTGGCCGGCAGCTCTCCTGTGCCGAGCGTGACAGCTACATGTATTTCTATGCAGCTGTCACACTTGAGCCAGGAGAGCCGCCGGCCAGTCCGTGACCACGTTCCAATCTCACTCCGATTTATATGGCCCCCCGTGCATTTAATTTTAGAAGAGGTCCAGAATTGGAAAAATTAAAAATTAATACATCAAAACATCTTTAGCATTTGCATTTCCACCTGCAGATATTTCTTTCTATGCTGATTTTCTACATGGACCTCATGAAGGCCTTATTACAAAACATTTATTCTAACACAGTATATATATCAATAAAGGCTAGAACTGTTTTGCACAAAGTAAAAAAAGTTCAATGTATGTTTAATTTCACATGTGACGATGATTTATGTCTAAATCATTCCGCCTTACAATCATTCTTTCATTTAGTTTTGGCTACACAATTTTAATCTGACATTTATTCTAACATTTCTTACATTCGGATTACCTATTTTGAGTTACAACTGTTAAAAATAGACTCATGTTGGTGTGCAAAAAAAAAATAAAAAGAACGTAAGTGCGGACTACTTTTGAGGCGAGTAAGTATAGCCTTTCATCTTCCAACATAGCACAAAAAAGAGACTGCCATTAAAAGCATTAATGTAAAACTCATTACCTATATTCTCTCCTGTGACCATGGGCTGTATTCTCAACAATTCTCTCAGGAGCTTTATATTGAGTGTTAAGATGTGAAATAAAGCAATGCCTCTTCTAGTGTCAAGAAGCCATAAACCTATGTAACCCCATATATAATCTTATGGAAGAAATAGCCCAGAAAACATGTTTCTCTTATTACGGCGTGAAGGTACATTGAGCAAAATAATGGAACCTTGAGTGAGATATTATTATTACCATTATTAATTTATAAAGTGTAACTAATAGGACAGAAAAAATTAGATACAAGTAAGTTTAAGTGAGTTTATCACCCCTAAATGCTGACTAAACCACTTATACAGGTATGTACGAGATTTGGGCCCTATAAAAATCTTATCAGTACTATAGATTTTAGTGTTATAGATGCCAAAAAAAAAACTATTAATTTTGTATGCAAATGGGGGGGCTTCGGTGCACCCTTGGCATAACCAAAGGCTCTGTGCACCATTACACCCACTCAATTTGCATACTGGCCACTTTGTCACATTTTGATTGACAGCAGTCAAGTGAGCACTGATTGAACTCTATCATGGCTCTTCATGGAAACTACAGCCACTCTCACATAGTGTCATTGCCGGCTCTCATCGTTGCTTCCTGTCTTAGTACAGTACCGATATGAGGCAGCAGGATCGAAAAATGTAAACACCAGAATTGCTATTTTTTGGTTCCCCAAAAATGCATTAAAAAGCAATCAATGAATAGTGTAATTCAAAACTTTAACTCATCCCACTAAAAATGTCTTCATGTGGCTAGATAGAAATAGAAAAATAAAAAAAATGGATCCAAGAAAAAAAAAAGTAAAACAAAAATGTGTAAAAATGGAAAATCGCCAAGCTATGAAGGAAATAAAGTAACCAACAATGAACCATAAAGCTGTTAGGTACTAAATAGCTTCATTTGTATATGTGTGGTAGAATAGAAGATTTTTACTCTATGTAACAGACCCACAGTGTATCGGATAAGGCTTATCCAAGCACGATCGGGTGCTAATAGAATACCTTCGGCATGCTCGAAAAATAGGTTTGAGTCGCCGCGGCTGCATGTCTCATAGCTGTTCGACAGCCGCAACACATGCATGCATCCTGTGTGTTAGGCAATCCCTGCATGTGTTGCGGCTGTCTAACCGCGGCGAGACATGCAGTGATTTGAACCTATTTTTTGAATGCGTCGAAGATAATCGGTTAGCACCCGAGCGTGCTTGGATAACCCTTATCCGAGCAAGTTCGCGCAATAATACTGTACAGTAAAAACAATGTATACTGTGTAGAGATGAGTGGATCATTCACGGGGCAGGTCAGTGCTCCCCGGTCATAGACAGGAGCTGTGCACATTTCTTTACCCTCTGGGCTCTCAGGCTCGGCGTATGATTAGCTGGGCTGGCGAGACATCACCTGTGCGCTAGATGCAGCACAGATGACATCACAACAGGCCGACTGATCTAATGCTGCGCAGAAGAACCCGTAAACTCAGGAAATTCGCGCAGCTCCTGTCTATGGCCAGAGAGCACGGACCTGCATCATGGACTGGGGTTGTACGAAGCGATCCGCTCATCTCTAATACTGTGTTATATATGTTTATATGACACAGTAACATACATCACAGCCTTGCTCTAGTTATATATTTCGGAGATTTTGATGACAATTTCCTTTATTGTAGGTTCAAAAAGTGATATGAACAGAGCCTAATAATTTATAGTGCATGGACTGTTGTGTAATGAAATTTCTCTTATGTAGAATGATTCTTTTTCATTGTTCAGGTTCCTATCCAATATTATTTCTAATTCCCAGGCACATAATATTTTTGCCTTCGTGATGCTACATACTGTTCTCCTGATCACATACCATATTTTTCGGATTATAAGATGCACTTTTTTTCCCCAAAATTTGGGGGGAAATTGGGGGTGCGTCTTATAATCCGAACTGTAGTGGCGCTTACCGACATTGGTGGAGCGGGGTCCCAGGGTCGCTGCTGCCGGAAGCTTCTGTCTTCCAACAGAGGCAGGAGTCAGGAGATGGCTGCGGGCCCCATGCTGCGGGCCCCATGCTTGTAGTAGGAGGTGGTCAGTGGTGCGGGGGCTCCACCGACATTTGTAAAAGCTGGAGACCCCCACCTTCCATACTCTTCAATGCTCAATGCGGTGGACGGCTCCCGAGATCTCAATTGCGCCATTTTCCTGGAGCCCACCGCATTAGAAAGTATGGAAGCACTGCTATGTATATACAGCACTGCTATGTATAGCACAAGCGAACTCCTATGAACGCTAGCCACAGGCTAACATTCTCAGGATGATGGTAGTGACAGGCATGGGGATGTTCCGCAGACCCTCAGCTGTCACGACAACCCATCGGCGACCCACAATCATGTCACTGGCGCGCCAATGTGGGATTTAACAGGTTAACAGCTTTGGGCAGAGCTCTGATCTGCCCGCAGTGGTTAGATGTACATGATGGCTGATTAGATCAGCTGACATGAGCAGGAAAAGATGCAGGTTTGGCTTGCGAGCCTGCATCAAAGTCAGGGAGCAAACATATGATCTACCAGTACGTTATATGTCAGTAAGGGGTTAAATACCCAGGGATCATAGATAGAGATGAGACTAGCACAGCGCTGCCCCTGGCCAGCTTCTCCCCATACTGCTTCAGGTGATTGATAGGTCTCTCTCATGTGACTATATAGGGAAAGACCTGTCAATCATTTGTGCTATTGCAGGGAGAAGTTGGTCAGAGGTGTCACGGGATTAGTTTAATCTCTCCCTATGATCTTCGGCTGGATCTTCCAACTATGTTTTCTCTGACATGACGGAGCATTTCAGAGTAAAACATACCTGGCTGCAATCGTCCAGGTTCTGATTCATAATGCCATGGCTTGGGCAGCATGAATTGACTGACAGTTTCCATTTAATATATGGTAGACATGATAATGGTGTCTTACATTGTAGATATCAGCACTCTCTCCATATGAGTCTTGCTAGATCTAACACTACCTGACGTCAAGAACACATAAAAAATTATTGACATTAGAAATTGTGATAATAAAAATATCATATTCTGATATATTACATGTATTTGTAATCAAATTAATATAGATATTATATTTTAATTTCATACCATATTGGTGTGCACTTGTTAATACAAGTAATAACATCTAATGTAACTTGCAGCACAGGAAGACTTTAGAATTTGGTCAGTATCTTACATCAGTATTTGTAAGCCAAAATCAGGAGTGGAACAATCAGAGAAAACTATAATAGAAACACGTCACCACTTCTGTATTTATCACCCACTCCTGGTTTTGGCTTAGAAATACTGATGTAAAATACTGACCAAATACTGATCACGTGAACGTGGCCTTAGAGGAAATATTGGAGAATATGAATTGTAATTCATATTAATAGATGCTTTGTAATTTGTTTTTCATCCAGTACTCAAACAATGATGGACCTCCGATGGATAACCTAGGAATTATCTGATATGACTTTATTGTCATCCTGGTGTATTCCAACATCACCGTACTGAACCTGAATAGAGACATTTTCTTAATTGTGAAGACAATAGAAGAAGTAAACAGATTTTAGGATATATCAATGCTGCCAGTAAGGTCTGTTCACATTTGTGTTTGGAGTCTGCATTTCAAATTCTTTCAAAAGTAACAAGCCTAGTGCTTTTACATCAAAAGTGACGGATACTAGAATGGAACTCAGCAGAATATGTCAATAAGAATTGTTGGGCACCACTGGTAGCCATAGTACAACATGTTTGGCCCAGCATTGTAGATACAGATATCAATGGAAATCACGATTTACTGTACATGTGAACAGAGACAGCAGAACTGAGAGTACCAAGAACTCATTAAAAGAATCCATATATCTCCATCTGGAAAAGAATTGAATATTGCCAGATTCCCAGCACGCTCCTGTGATGTTCTTCTCTACCACTACTCATGTATCCTTGGTGGTGATTACAAAGAAACTGGGTGGTACTTGCTGCCTAATCTTTGTGACAATTTCTTAAAATTACCTATTACCTTACTATTCTTCTGGATTAACATTTGGACGTCTTCTGTGGTCTTGATGTCAGCCTAGTTGACCCCTCTTTTGCCTGTATTCTCTGCCTTCATCTCCTGGATCCTGCCCGATTTTTCCCTATACTTGTGCCATGTTTTCTGTTGTTTGCTAGCCTAGTGATTCTGTGCCTTTAACCATGGCCTTTTAGGCTGTGTTCACACGTTGTGTTTTTGCTCCGTTTTTTTGCTGGGTTTTTAATGTTTTTTTAAGCTGCGTTTTACAGTAGCAGCAAAGTCTATGAGATTTCTGAAATTTCATGCATGCACATTGTTTTTATTCCTGACTGATTTGGAAAAATGCTGCATTTTTGCAAACTGAAGCATGTCACTTCTTTCAGCGTTTTTTCCACCCAAAAAAAACAATGGTTAAGTGCAAAAAATGCAGCAAAAGTGCAGCAAAAAGTGTAGGTATAAGGTTTTGCTATATCTTAGTGAAAAAAAGCAAGTACAGCAATATGTGAAACCCATTTATTTTTTTGATTTTCCTAAATTTAAACCATAATGTTTTGTTGTTCATGGCAGTTGAGAATAGAAGTTGGGATTAGTACAGTTTAATTAAATTAGTGATGGGTAAAAGTAACCATTGGCTGGCCAATGTGTGGAATTGAACAATGCCTGTGGCCAATCAAAGTGTGAAAGTAAACATTGTCCTACAAACTCAATGCTTTGCCAATGTCTTAGGTAAACTATTCCCATCCAATTCACCTCCCCCCACTGTTACATTTGTAATTCTGTATTTTCATTAACTCATACGAACTTTTTTGTTCAGAGTTTTTGCAATGTTTTTCAAAATTCAGCATGAACACAGGCCACCAAATCAAGACATATAGGAAACCATAAAAACATTTTTGAAAAAAGGGCAATTTGATCAAATTATTTAGTGGAAAAAAAAACGATGTCTGAAAAAATAGTAACTATTCTTTCAGACATAAAAAAAATTCTGCTAAATAATTTGATCAAATTGCACTTTTGCCAAAAATGGTTTTATGGTTTTAGAAAAGTCTTGTATTGGTGACCTGTGTTGCAGCAAAAACTCAAATGCAAAAACACAGCAAAAAACAAAGCAAAACATAATTTTTGTAAGTAGATTCTTTACTGCCACGAGACCAGGTTTTGCTGCAGAAAAAAAAAATGCAGCAAAAGTGCAATGTGTGAACACAGCCTTACCGCTTTCAACTCGCTCCACCGTCCAGCGGCTACTCTTCAGATCAATTCAATTTTCTTCTGCAACTTGGAAGTTAAGCAAAAAAATTAGCGCCTATTGTATTTTTCACACCACTCCCTACCAGCTACGCCAATATGGGCAGAGCATGGCGGGACAGGGCATGACTAAGCCTGGACATCAAATTCATGAAGTTATGTCACTTTAGTGGCGTAACTAACGTCAGAAATCCAGAAATGAATTCCAGACCCTGACAGTAGTAACATTTCTGCTGGAGGCACACGGCAACTTGTAAGGTGCGGGTAATTCATTATCTGGCATGCGCCTCTCAATAAATTAGGTACATCTTACTCCAGTGGTCCCATTCATTAAGAATGGTGTGCACAACACTAGTCTTAATGAATAGGGGTCAAAGGGTTTTATTCTTCATTCTAATTATTAGGACCTTTATGTTGTCTCACTAATCTCTGACCTTTTTTCTTATTAATTTGGATGAGCTACAGGCAAACGAGCGTCTATACCAAAGCAACTAATGACTTTTATAGGTTTATGCTTCTATCTTTCCTAATGGCTTTTTACATTTCTCCAGTGTGAACCGTTTTGATCTAGCCAGTCGCATTAGGATTTCCTCTTTATTGGTGGTAACAGTTTTATGGCAGTTATATTATATCAGTGTATTATCTGTACACGCCCCATAAAATGTTCTGAGTGGTTATATGCTACCGGAGCAGTGAAGTGACAGAAAACAGCCACAGCAACAGGCTGATTAGAAACACAGATTATTTCTATACCTGCTTGAGAAGGAGGTTTGAATAGTGGCCGCTACAGAGTAACTTCTACCCCCTCCTCTGCTCCCCGCCGAGATGAAAAGATAGTCCTGTCTCTCTGGAAACACTGCCATCTGCACCTCTCACTTTGAGAGACCAGAGTTGAGCACTTCATATTTGGCTATTAAAATACAATTAAGTGTGTGCCGCTGCTTGGCTACAGAATATGGAGGCTATTCATGAACTGAATAGATCGAAATGTGTTTCTCCCTCTTCTTCAATGATATCAGGATCTACTCCAATGTCACAATGTCAACAACTGAGATGTACATCTTGGGTTCTCTGCTCCGGAGGGAACAATGCGCGCTGGTCTTCTCCTGCCCTCTTACATGCAATTAGCTGTGGAAGGAAAAGAAAATTGGCTTTCACATGGATCTGTATATTGAATTTATAAAAAAAAATCATATTGAGACTGCACTAATTTATTTCTGTCCCATTATCTCTATTCATCTCATTGAATGTCCTTTCTGATGTTTTCTTCTCTCTGGTGAAAGAACCAATAAAATGCATATTACATAAAGTCTAAGGTAACATTACCCATTATCTAGTATGCAAATATATTAAACAAGATGGAAAGGAAGTAGGTAGGTATACAGATTAGAAAAATCTCATCTACAATTGCACCATATTGTCTGTTAACACTGAAGAAAGGAAACAGGCAAGAAAACTGGTCGCGGTCAAGCTATAAACTCACTTCTTGCCCTTATTTATCAAAAGAAAAGTGTTACACACCTGTCTCCACTCTGTTCACTTATGGACATCGTCCTTTGTTGTTCTAGTCGGGCCTTACAAGTGACCTGACCTTCCTTAGTGGACAGTCCTCCTGATGATTGATCCATCTTCATTTGTATGCTGATTGACCCATTGTGTGTTACCAACATCGGAGGTGTATTTAGGTTTTCTGGCATCCGAGGCAAGAATTCAGTTTGGCACCCCCCCGCCCCACCTTCTCCAAGCACTTATGCGATTTGCACACTTAGTCACGTGCCAACGAGCTGCTCTCCATAATTCTCTCAATGTTCAGTGAAAAACTGAGAGAAGCAGGAAGAGAAGCTCGTTGTTACGTGACCGTAAGTATGAAAATCGCATATGAGTGAAGTGGCCATGTGATGACTGCTGGAACCAGCAAGCAGAGCTGAATCTTGACAGTGAGTATATTACCCCCTGTTAGGATTGGCTACAGGGCTTTATTTTATAATTAAAGGGCTCGTCCAGGCTTGGGATGAAAGTCAGCAGTCACTCTGTGACCGCAAGCTTCTGAATTCTCACAGCGCATGCACTGCACAGTTTTAGAATTCTCCCTTGCACAAGTATTCTATTTGTATACTTCTGGTCACATTCCAACTAGAAGTGTCCAGCTTCGCTCAATTCATTTTCACTGAGTGAGGCCACGCATGTCTAGTCGGCATGTGACCGCATGTATGCAAATTGACAGAATGAGAAAATCCTGATAGCGTGCAGTGCGCACTGTGAGAATTCAGAAGCCTGCTGTCACATACAATAACTGCAGAGTCATCACAATCTTGGACAACCCCTTTAATGCTCCTAATATAAATAAAGATATGAAAATTAGTCAGTATCACAAAAAACATTTACATCCAGGTACCTGATAGATGACGTTGTCTCTGGGGTTATTCTCTTTCTTTTCTTCTTCATCTTGTCCAGACGCCATGATGAGCTTTCACATCCACAGCTCATCTCTGCAGACTTCCATCTTCTCCGGTCTTCTGCAGCACATCCCACACACGATGCCCTTAAAGATAGCAGTGTCATTATAATGCTCCTGAATAAAAATATCTGCCCTACACTGAGCCCCTAAATAAATAATTGTGCCTCACTATGTTCCCTGCACTAAATATGTCCCCCACACTGTGCCTCTTATGGTACATGCCCTTCACACTGCCCCCTCCTTTCCATACTGGGCCCCCTCTTCACACTGTCCTCTCACACTGTGCCTCCACCTATAGGGCCCAGTCTCTTTACTGTGCCCCTTTACCACACTCCCCCTCCTTGGCTTACTATCCCTTCCTGACTGTCTCCTTATGTAGCGCCCCCAGGGTTCGGTCGCTGCAGAGATATTGCATCTCAACCAGATGTGCGATATCTCACTTCCAGGTAAGGATGGAGTGTGGATCAGGACCCCGATACCTGCATGCATTACACCACATTTCCGGGGGGCAGGGCGACCGATATGCTTCAAGTAGAGCACGACAGTCCCTGTCCCTGGCTGGAGTGGGGGGAGGGAACACCGAGGAAGGGGGAACCCTGTAGTGCATAGGAGGGAGAGTGCAGTTCCTGGGTGCACTGATGAGAGAGGTATAAAAGGTGGGAGCCATCTTAGGAACAGTGTTCAGTCAGAGGGAAGAAGTGACAGAGCAGGGCCTCTGTGGAGCTCTGCTCCGGAGCCGGGCCTAGCCTGTGAGGCCCAGCCAGCACTGAAAGAGAAGAGAAGTCAGTCAGCTCAGAGTGAGAGGAGAAGACAGGGAGCAGAGCCTCTGCATGGGCTCTGCTCTGCAGGCAGGCCGGAGAGAGCGGCCGGAGCCTGGAGGAAGGAGAAGGAAGGAAGAGGAGCGGAGGAGGCTCCAGGAACAAGGAACGAAGGGACCCCAGGGGTGTGGACCGGCGAGTCGCCACCGCACGCCCGAATCTACCTGCGTAGACGGGTCAGGCCAAAGGGGGAGACCGGTCCCCGAAACTAGTGGAGGCGGGGAACTACCCTCAGCTAGAAACCGGAGGCTGTGACATATCACATGGCGCAGCCCCTCGCTACACCGGCTAGGAAGGCACCATATAGAGTCAGGGAAACTGGCGCCAAGTTTACCAAGAGAAGGCCCGAGGCAGCCGGACAGAAGCGAGGTCACTGGCGGGGTATGACAGGCCAGAGAAAGGACACACAAAGGGGGTCCTGTGAAACGCTCCAAAGTTATCTGGGAGTTGGCCGAGCCCCTCAACTGGTGAACACGGTGCGACGCGGGAAGTTACAGCTGGCCGGAGTAACGTGGAGTAACGAACTGTGAGTAAAGACCCTGGACTGCATTACAGAGACTCTGAGTCATTATTCCCGCGCACCATCACCCCCATCATCTGCACTCACTGCCCTGAGGCTATACTCCTCCCGTGGGGAGTTATACTACACTCTGCTGCACCCACAACACCAGCCTCAGTGGTCTGCCCTGCAGCGGCGGTTCACTCTGACCGCAATCCACGAGTGGCGTAGTCGGACATTCAGTATATAGACTGCCATTTAGTTTGACCACCCTAAGCCACGGGACCGGGTCACCACCACGGTAACTACAACCCCCAGCATCCCACAAAAGGCCCGGTTCCGGGTTCCCCACACGGCCCAGGGGGCGTGTCACTTACACTGTCCCCCCCATGCTACCCCCCCACACATACACACACTGCTCAGTTTCTATTCTGTGCCCACTCACACTTTCTCCCCCCATTCGGTATCCTCGCATTATTCCCCTCAATAGTCTTCCGACAGTTTCCCCTAACACTTTCCGTACTGCCTTCTCACACATCCCCCTGACTCCCCATACTGTGTCCGCACCCATCCCCCCACTCACCATACTGTGTCTGCACCGATCCCCCCATACATGCCACCCATCTGCTCCTCATATTGTGTCTTCAAATTTCTCCTGCTTCCCATATTGTGTGTGCACTGGTACCTTTCTTGCACCCCAAACTTGTGCTCAAATCATCCCCACCCCTGTTACACTAAATATCCCACACACACAATAAATCTCACACACACACACACACACAGTAAATCTCACACACACACACAGTAAATCTCACCCATACCGTAAATCTCCCCCAGCCCCACTACATTAAATCTCCCCCACATACAGTAAATCTCCCCCACACACACAGTAAATCTCCCCCAGCCCAGTTACACTAAATCTCCCCCCCACACAGTAAATCTCCCCCCGCTCCATTGTACTAAATCATTCCCAAAGAGTAAATACCCCGCCTTACACAGAAATACCCCCCACAGTAAATACCCCCCAGCCCTATTACACTAAATCTCCCCCACACAGTAAATACCCCCTCACACAGTAAATATCCCCCACACACTAAATACCCCCTCCCACACAGTAAATCTCCTCCACCCCCATTGTACTAAATCATCCTTAAACATTAAGTACCCTCCCAAACACAGTAAATACCCCCCACTGTTTATTTACCGGTTCATGCATGTAGTAGTCAAATTATTGGAATTTTTGCCAATACTGAGTCATTTCTTATAAAGTTGGCAAATAATGTGAGTTATCCTTTGCAGTCTCAAAAAAGGCCCAGGCGAACTGCAGACCCGCGACCGCTGCTGGCCACAGCAAGAGATGTGGCTGAGGATGCAGTGCTTGTTGTTGTTGCAACACTCCGTGTCTGTGCGGGAAGCCGCAATGTAACCGCCTCATCTTCCTCTTCCTCCAAATCCTCTGCTGAGCTACTCAGCTGCGTGCCTCTGGGTTCACACCAAGTGGGATCTACAACCTCATCATTATCCTCTCTGTTCTCCCACTCCTCGCCCTGAGAGTCACCCTCCTCCTCTTTCTGCCCTAACAGCACAGTACAGTCCACGTGCGCCTCAGATATCTGAGTCTCATCAGGATCACCTCTACTCCCAGGGGTTAACATCTGGTGACGAGTGTCTGTATTCTGCTCAGAAATTTTGGACATCAGTACAGTTGCTTTCCTCCGCTTGAGTCTTTGAATCTTTGGAGCAGACCTCTGATGCCCATGGAATAGAATGTATGAACAGCTCTGCAGACTCACCCATTTGTGGTTCCCCACAGTCAGTTGAGTGGTTATAGAGTTGTGACATGGGGGGAAACAAGGGTGATTGGGGTGTCTCCTCTGAGGACTGCACTATGTGTGATGTTAAGGTGGAGGAAGAGGAGGAGATTCCACTTGATGCAGTGCTTGCCATCCACTGGAGCACATGCTCTTTCTGGCCCTCATCTACAAGGTGTAACGCTGTGCAGCTGCCAAAGAAAAGGAGTCGAGTAGCCCATCCAGTAACAGAAGTTGTCAGTTGTCTTTGGATAGGACAAGCCAGTGTTTGTTCAGTAGAGCTTTCAGTAACATTACTACCTACCCCACATACACCTTGAACACCAAGCCTATTCCCTCTTCCACCACACAATTAGCACAAAGGATTTAGATGCTGAAATGTGGACTGCTGGCTGGAGCACACAATTAGCACAAAGGATTTAGATACTGAAATGTGGACTGCTGGCTGGGCCACACAATTAGCACAAAGGATTTAGATGCTGAAATGTGGACTGCTGGCTGGACCACACAATTAGCACAAAGGATTTAGATACTGAAATGTGGACTGCTGACTGGATCACACAATTAGCACAAAGGATTTAGATGCTGAAGTGTGGACAGGTGACTGGACGAAACAATTAGCACAAAGCATTTAGATGCTGAAATGTGGACTGGTGGCTGGACCACACAATAAGCACAAACGATTTGGATGCTAAAATGTGGACTGCTGGCTGGACCACACAATTAGCACAAAGGATTTAGATGCTGAAATGTGGCCTGCTGGCTGGACCGCACAATTAGCACAAAGGATTTAGATGCTGAAATGTGGACTGGTGTCTGGACCACACGATTAGCACAAAGGATTTAGATGCTGAAACATGGACTGCTGGCTGGACTGCACAATTAGCACAAAGGATTTAGATGCTGAAATGTGTACTGGTGTCTGGACCACACAATTAGCGCAAAAGATTTAGATGCTGAAATGTGGACTGGTGGTGGGACCACGCCATACAGCACCACTATCCAAGCCAAAGTCCTAACAAAAGCATTAGTGGAAACTTGATCATTTACCGAACTTTAGTCGAATTTTGGTGATTTTGAGGAAAATGCTTGGGAATCTGAACACGAATCCAAAAGTGCAATGTTCGTGCCAACTTTGAGATTGGCGATCATTTTCCAAACAAGTTCACTCATCTCTAATTATGAACTGCTATCTATGGACTGTTCCCATTATATTTCAGTAATCTCCTGTTTTCTACAACCTGCAATTACTCGGGTAGACATACCATTGGTGCAACCTGTGCAACAACACAGAGGCACAAGAGGTAATGGGTGCCCACTTCCACCTCCAAAAAAGCAAGCAGCTTCTGTCACGACACATTATTTGACAGCAAAGAGCCCATATTCTGTTCTTACACAGGGGCCTGCTTCTGTCTATGTCCACCCCTTTATCTACTGCTCCTTAGACCTGTTGATTGACCCAATTCTGCTGTAAGCATTACTAACTGCTATCTAGAAACTTCAGTCATCTCCTGTTTTCTACAATCTGCATCTATACTCCATGCTCAGTGTCTTCAAGTGTGCCCTGCTCAGTTTGTCTTCCAGACTTTTCTGTGCCAGTAGTCATCCAGCAAAGCCAGCCCGATGTTCTATTGCCCTCGGTAAATGTAAGGCCCTGACCTGCATCTTCATCTAACCAGATGAGTCCTTACAGGAACAATGCAGAAGACTTATACTAGTAGACAAAATGCAGATTTCTTTAAAAAATTAGGGGCAATGCTTGCCAATTATCTTCTCCAATTTAATTGGTACAAAATATGCCATTATTAAAGAAGTTGTGCACTACTTTAGGTTAATGTCCCAATATATCCCCCCCGGCGTCCCTAAGCCTTTTTGTAAATACCTTCCCTTGCAGATAATGCCTGTGAGCGGCGCTATCAGTGGCCGCTCACAGGCATCACGTGACCCCGCGCTGACGCCGCGACAAGTGAGGCGTGAATGAGCCCTGGGGTCCCTGCGGTGGCTGCTGGGTTGTGGGCAGGGTTACCCCCCACGTCACACTCAGCATCCACTGCTTGCTTTCCCAATGAATGGGGAGAGGCAGAGCGCGCGGTGGATGCTGGGTGTGACGCGGGGGAAAACCCCGCCCACAGCCGGGCATCCAGGAAGAAAAAGACCCCCGGCTGCTTCCAGCACTTGTCGTGAAATCAGCGGATGTCAGAGCCGGCTGCAGCCGGGGGTCACGTGATGGCTGTGAGCGGCCAATGATAGCACCGCTCACAGGCATTATCTGCAATGGAAGGTATTTACAAAAAGGCTTAGAGGCCCCGGGGGGATACATTGGGGGGTAATCTAAAGTAGTGGACAACCCCATTAACTCCTTCACCACCTTGGGTTTTGCCGTTTTTGTGTTTTCGTTTTTTGCTCCTCTTCTTCCCAGAGCCATAACATTTTTATTTTTCCGTTAATATGGCCATGTGAGGGCTTGGTTTTTGCGGGACGAGTTGTACTTTTGAGCAACTCCATTGATTTTACCATATAGTGTACTGGAAAACGGGGAAAAAATTCCAAGTGTGCTGACATTGCAAAAAAAGTGCAATTCCACACTATCTTTTTTTTCCATGTTCACTAAATTCTAAAACTGACCTGCCATTATGATTCTCCAGGTCATTACGAGTTTGTACATACTAAACATATATAGGTTCTTTTTTATTTGTGTGGTGACAAAAAATCCAAAGTTTGTCCAAAAAAAAAGGCGCCATTTTCTGAGACCCGTAGCGTCTCCATTTTTCAGGATCTGAGGCCGTGTGAGGGCTTATTTTTTGCATGCCAATATGAATATTTATTGATACCATTTTGGGATACATACGATGTTTTGATCTCTCGTTATTGCATTTTATTGCCATTTTGCGGCAACCAAAAAAACATAATTCTGGCGATTTTATTTTTTTTCTCGTTACGCCTTTTACCGATCCGATTCTATTTATATATTGAGAGATCGAGCGACTCTGGAGGCGGCGATACCAAATAAGTGTATTTTCAATTTTTTTTGTTTTATTTTGAATGGGGAGAAAGGAGGATGATTTAAACTTTTATAATTTTTACATTTTTTATATTTTTAAAAACTTTTTCTTTTACTTTTCACATGCTTTAATAGTCTCCATAGGAGACTTGAAGCTGAGATCATCCGATCGCTTGTGTTAAATATAGCAATATAGATACAGCAGATAATGGCAGAATATAAAATGTAACTTTTAATCTTTATGTTAAAAAACTATAAAACAGCTGAATACACATAAACAAGCATATATTAGAATAGTCCTCGCCCAATGGGGTAAGATTGTTCCATCAATCATGCAAAACATGGACAATATACATTTCTCAATATACCTTTTAGTTGTCTGTTCCAGTTTGGAGAAAAGTACCATACGTAAACAACAAGAATTTGAGGAAAAAAAAAGGAACAGTCTCACCAGTCCTGCAGCACGGATCTCCTCATCCTGGAACACAGGACTTGTCCAAATGGTCATCAAAATCTGACCCTGTTATGCCATGATCTCACAAGCTGCCCCTAGGACCCCAAGACTCCCGCCCTTACAAGGGCAGTCCACAGCTGACCCTCAATCTCTGGTCAGCCCTACAGTAACCCTAGATATGCCTCCCGACGCGTTTCCTCATCATCGGGTGATTCATCAGGGGAGTAGCAAATATAATTTCAATGGTATAGGGTATGGTGTCCCTCCATCAGGGTGTAAGTAAAGGCAATGGAAACATACCATGGATTAGTTGCCTTAAATGTGTTCAAGTGCAATCAATCCAAATGTCTGTCATGTGTGCAATCACAGACACCTGTAGTCTCATTGGATAGAGCTACAGGTAAAGGTGAACCTCAGCCAATTGCGGCATATATGCAAATCCCCAATGTCAAAGCAGAGGCCACCTGTAAAGATGCCCCATTAAAGCTAGTTTAGGTGTATGTTATACAGTGGATCCTCCCCCTCCTATATACCCCCAGCAATCAAATTGCTCCCCCCCCCCTTCAGCCCTGCTATGTGTAACAAAAATGCTCATCTGTTATGAGCGCCAACCACTGGGCGGCGCTCAAGCAGTTCGGCAATGAAAACCACAGGGGTCTCCTGCAGACTCCAGATTGCCATGCCAAACCATTAGCGGCCTGCGATCATGTGAAAGGCGCGCCGATGGGAGGAGTTAATGCCGCGCTTCCGGTGCGATCATGTTAAATGCCGCTGTCAGAGATTGAAATCAGCTGTCATGTGCCTGAAAAGATGCGAGCTCATCGTCAGAGCCTGCACCAAAAAGGGGGAGGTGACCTATGACATACTTGTGCGTCATAGGTCATAAAAGGGAAAACCAGATAACGACTAAACAGCGTAAATTTGCAGTGCTTTGTCCTGGACTTTAAATTTACTGTGTGGGTAAAGGGTCCTGCAATCAAGCATGAGAAGGTCTGGTCTCTGGCTGGCAGACACAGCTTGAGACCCTTGGTTGAAGACCAAAGCAGTTTATTACAGCTTCTGTTTTCAGTTTTTCTGGCTACAAAGAGCTCAGTGAGCATTTTGCACCAAATGCAAGCATTGGCACTGTCAATGCTTCTGTTGGGCCAAGCAAACAAATAATCACCAGGCATCTCCTGGATACTAGCAGCCCCAAAATCAGCTCTGCCAGGGAAACCTGGCACAGGAGGGGTGGTCGAAAACCGTAGGTGAATTTCACACTAAATGTCTTTTAAATTTAATCTAATTTCTTTCCTAATGTGCTTCAATTAACAATTCCCTACTGTTCCCTCTCTACTCAAACTTCCTTTCTGCTTTTTGTTATGTTTTTTACTTTTGCTGAAGTCTTGTTTGAGAATCCCCAGTGCATGCTGGGATACTCTAATGGGATGTCATCAGGGGGTTGGGACTGCGGTCACTATCGCAGCTGCTGTCCCACCCTGAAAAAAAGCTGTTAGTGCACTATGAAAAGGAGAAAAGGCAGCAAACAGGGAGAGCAGCCCAGATCCCGAAATAGATGTCACTGACAATGTACCATTTCAGGGGTGTGACATCTGTTTAGGGAGCTGGTCTGGATCCTGTTCTGCCTGCTTGCTGTTTTCTCTCCCTCTCAATGAGCACTGACAGTGCGCTCTCTTCCCGGCTCGTTACTTCTCTTTAGAGCCAAAGAGGGTGCGCACTGTCAATGAGCATTCAATGGAATATAGTGCAAAGAGCAAGGAGTGCACACTGAGCAATTGACAACTGGCAAATGCCAGCAGAGCAAGGACTAGCCCAACCCCTGAAATAGACCCCCTTCATTTGAGGGTGGAGACAGCAGCTGTGGCAATATCCACAGCCCCGGCCCATTGATGATGTCTCGATTGAGTATCCCAGCAAGCATTGGGAATTCACAAACAAAACGTCATTGGATGTAAAAAAAAAAAAATGGTAGACAGGAAGTTAGAGTAGAGAGGGAATTTTTAATTGAAGTATATTGGAAAAAGGGTTACATTATTCAATTACATAGATAGACATTTAATATGGAATTCACCTTTTGTTTTGGACAACCCCTTTCAATACAAATAACTATAATGCAGGAAATAAAAGTAAATTATGGATTGGAGTTTGTTATTAGCCACCAAAGCTGACTAGTCTGGGAATTAAATGCTGCAAGAACTACAAAAGGCAGCAAAAATTACAGGCCCCTTCTTATGGGAGATGTTAACTTTTTGGAAGCATAAGGGGTTATCCACAATAGATGGGTTTTTTTGTAAAGGCAGGGAATGTTTTAACCCCTCAAAGACCTTGATGTTTTTCATTTTTGTGCTTTCCTCTCC
This sequence comes from Phyllobates terribilis, assembly GCF_046119375.1. Classification (NCBI taxonomy): domain Eukaryota; kingdom Metazoa; phylum Chordata; class Amphibia; order Anura; family Dendrobatidae; genus Phyllobates; species Phyllobates terribilis. The sequence continues at coordinate 900,849,418 of NW_027362761.1, read as the reverse complement.
TTTTTCCAAGAGCCATACATTTTTTATTTTTCAGTAGACTTAGCCATGTGAGGGCTTGTTTTTTGCAGGAAAAGTTGTAGTTTTGAATGGCAACTGTTGATTTTACCATTTAATGTACTGAAAACTGGGAAAAAAAATCCAAGTGCAGTGAAATGGTGAATAAAAAACGCTATTCAGTTATTGTTTTTTGTGATTTTCTCTTTATCAGCGTCCATTATCTGGTAAAAAATGACCTGGTAATATGATTCTCTAGGTCAGTACAATTACGGCAATATCAAATTTAGGCTATGTGCCCACGACGCAGAAATGCTCCAGATTTTTTCCTGAGCGTTTCTGCATCTCCCTGGCAGAAAAAACAAATGCGGATTGTACATGCGTTTTCCTGCCAGGGACAAGCGGATGTGAAGCGTTCTTCACATGCATTTCCGCATGCGGGTTGTCAAGCGCTTTCCAAGCGATTTTAGCATCACTTGGAAAGTGCTTGTGACGCGCCCCCATGGCCGTGGGGTACTCGGCAGCTGGGTCTCTGTGTATGCCGGTAGGGGAGGATCACGGTGGCTGGCCCGGTCCATGACCCAGGGCGGTCAGTGCAAAAGGGGGATGGTTATAGGGGATTTAAGTGTTCGTGACGCCCCCTGTGGATTACGGCTAAAGGGTGCCGCCGCTGCGGAGCAGTCCTCTGGAGCTGGTGTTTCGGCAGCAGGGGTGGTGTGGCTCTCCACAGGTAGAGCTAGCTCCAGGGCAGTGTAGAATTTGTAAGGTGCGCTGGGCGTTGTAGTGCAGGGAGGGAACGATGGTGCAGATTAAAGAATGGACGGAGGCAGTGCGGTGCAGTCATCCGAGTTTTTACTCACAGTTCTTATGACGGTTCCACTGGTGCACTTGTACAGGTGCTAGCCTCCCACGTCGCGCTGCGTTCACCAGGCAGGGGTTCAGCACTTCCTCAGGTAGATCAGGAGTACTTGGCAGAACCCCACATTCACGTGTTCCTATCTAGACCGTCTTCACGCTGGGTCTTATCTCCCTCCTGCCCTGCGCTTCCTACTCTCAATCCCGCTCGGGTGCTCTGAAGTCCCTCCTGTCTGTCGGAGTTCACAGACCTGCTTGACCCTCACGGGGATTAGAATGAGGCTTCGGCAACTGACTATATAAGCCAGGAGCCTCCGGTTTTTCCAGCCGGGACTTGAAGTACACGACTGGGCCAGGGGCCATCTTCTGACAGATGCGGAGCGTACGCGTGCCTTCCTGCACTCGCCGTGCCTCCTAGGATCCCTTCAACAGAACGGAGCCTACTCCCTGCTCCCCTCCTGGGCCTCTGACACTGGGCCCTACTTGTGGAGCCTGTTCCACTTGCCGGCTCAGCTCCAGGACTTCACTTTGGAGGAACTCCGCGTCCTCCTGGGACAATTTTCCAATTTCTCCCTCCTGGGTGAGGGGATTTGCTTGACACTGCAGCAGGCCAGAGGCAGAGGCTTCATCTTCGCATCCGTCCATGCTGGCTGCCGGGTGCGGTCTGTCTAGACTGGTTAAGACCACACCCTGTCTCCATTCCTTTTCTCCTCCTCCTCTCTTCTTTCGGGGGCGGTCCCATGGCAATCTGCTGTCGGTCACTCCCTGTGACGGCCTCCCTGCCTTGACGGACACATCTATGCGGACAGTCACTGTTGCAAGGGGCAGGGCTGGATTTTGGAGCCATTCCGGGACCCGGCCCACGATGGGAGGTTCCATTTTGCTGTCTTTGAGCACGCACATAATGGCGCCAGTTCTTCTGGGGCGCCACATTCAGTAACATAACACAGCTCTTTAGGCACACTTCACCCGCCGATAACGGGCTGGTCGCGTATCCTGTTCATGACGCCAAACTTGGCCCGGTCCGTGACCCAGGGCGGTCAATGAAAAAGGAGGATGGTTATAGGAGATTTAAGTGTTCGTGACGCCCCCTGTGGATTGCGGCTAAAGGGTGCCGCCGCTGCGGAGCAGTCCTCTGGAGCTGGTGTTACGGCAGCAGGGATGGTGTGGCTCTCCACAGGTAGAGCTAGCCCCACGGCAGTGTAGAATTTGTAAGGTGCGCTGGGCGTTGTAGTGCCTTCGTGCACTCGCCGAACCCCCTAGGAGCCCTTCAACAGAACGGAGCCTACTCCCTGCTCCCCTCCTGGGCCTGTGACACTGGGCCCTACTTGTGGAGCAGAGCTCCTACTGAGACTCTGCTCCCGGACTGTTCTCCAACTACTAGTCTGCCACCCTAAGATGGCTTCCCTGTTTTATACTCCAACCAAAGTGCTCCCCCTAACTACTTCCTCCACCCACACCCACTACTGGTTCCCCCTACCTTTGGGTTCCCCCACACTCCAGCCAGGGTCAGGGCTCAGCAGGAACATACATTGCGTCTTGCCCTTCCAGCCGGCCTGGAGCAGTGTAGTGTTGGATGCAGGTATTTGGGGTTCCGGGCAACACTCCCTCCTTATCTGAGAGAAGGAGACACCACACCTCTGGGTGAGGTGCAGTACCTCTGTGGCGACTGAACCCTCAGGGGCGCCACACTTGTCAACTTGGCCACACTATATAAATTCATGCAAAAGGCATGGATTTATATAGTGTGACCGAAAGAATGGTAAAAAATAAAAAATAAATATTATACTTACCTTCTGATGGCCCACGGTATCCTTGTCTTGGCTTGCCGGCAGCTCGCGGTAGACTAAAGGACCTGCCGACATCAGTGGTCGCGTGACCCGTCACATGACTAAATGACATCACCGCAGGTCCTTGAGTCCACCGCGAGCTGCCGCCAAGCTGAGACAAGGACACCGGGGGCCGTCAAAAGGTAAGTATAATATTTATTTTTTATTTTATTCTTTTTTTACAGGTACAATGGTACCTGGGTCGGGAGGAGAGTCTCCTCTTCTCCAAACCCGGGTACCATCCGCACATTGAGACGCATGGAATCCGCATGTACAGATGCAGTGATGCAGATTCCATGCAGTACAATGCAAGTCAATGGCGGCGAAAACTCCGCGCTTCTGCAAAATAATTGGTAGTGCTGCTGATTTTTCCGCAATGATAATCCGCATCGGAGATTTCCGCAGCACGTGCACAGCACATGCGGATTATCATTGGGGAACATGGCAGACCTTCTACCAAGCGTTTTTAAAGCGTTTCTGCATCGGAATTGCCACTGCGGAAACGCTTAAAAAACGCATAGTGGGCACACAGCCTTAGAATTTTTTTTATATTTTAGTTTTGCCATATTCTGAAACTCTTACCTTTTTATTTCCTGTTGATGGAACTGTGTGAGGGTTTCTTTTTAACTTGTGGAGCTGATGTTTTTATTGATACCATTTTGGGCTGCATATGACATTTTGATTGCTACTTATTGCATTTTTTGGGGTGCGGGAGTACTGAGACAGTAAAAATAGCAATTCTGGAGTTCCGATTTTTTTTCTTTTCAGCATTTAGTCTCTTTTTGGTCACGATGATACCATATATGTTTAATTTTTTTACATTTTTAATTTCTATATTTTTTTTTCAATAGGAAAAGGAGAGTTATTTACATTTTTATATATAATTTTTTTTAACTTTTATTTTTAATTTATACTTTATACTTTATTCCTCTTAAAGAACTGCAACTTACAATTGTAAACTTGCTTATACTAAATAATGCAATACTAGAATATTGCCATATATATTGAAAGTGAGGCAGGGGCGGACACAGACTGTAGTGGGCCCCTGTGCAAGAAATTTTTGGGCCCCCCCCCCCCTGGCCTTCATAGGGCAACAAAGTTATGTAAACATAACCCCCCCATGTGCATCTCTCACCCACCCATGTGCAGCTCTCATCCCCCCCATGTGCAGCTCTCATCCCCCAGTGCATCTCTCACCCCCCCATGTGCATCTCATCCCCCCGTGTATCTCTCATCCCCCCCATGTGCAGCTCTCATCCCCCCATGTGCAGCTCTCATCCCCCCCATGTGCAGCTCTCACCCCCCCGTGCATCTCATCCCCCCCGTGCATCTCAACCCCCCGTGCATCTCATTCCCCCTGTGCATCTCATCCCCCCCGTGCATCTCATCCTCCCTGTGCATCTCTCATCTCCCCCATGTTCATCTCATCCCCCCCGTGCATCTCTCATTCCCCCGTGCATCTCTGATCCCCCCCACTCCTAGTTAATTAATTGTATTTAAAAAAAATAAAACTTGTTATACTTACCCCCATGCGATCCCTGCAGAATCCTGACGCTCGTCCACGTCGCTGCCACCAGGTTCTCCTGACTTGACGGCACCGTCACATGACCGGAAGTCAGGGGAATCATGAAGGCGCTGCCGCAGCAGCGCTGCACTGCTACACAGAGGAAAGCAGCGCTGAGAAGTCCCGGCGCTTAGCGCTCAGCATGGGGCCGGGGGCTCAGGGCCGGCTCCAGGTTTTTGTGGGCCCCGGGCGAAAGAGTCTCAGTGGGCCCCTTTAACACATACCACGATTCATGATGCACAGATACCAAAGAGAAATATATATATCATACAATGCAAAGATTTCACTTCTTACATTACATGAGTGATATCTATTGTAAATTCCACAATAACTCAGAAACCAGCGAATCGCTCCACACAGTATACTGGCCCCCATAAAATGCTCCATACAAGAGACTGGCCCCCATAAAATGCTCCATACAGAATACTGGCCCCCATAAAATGCTCCATACAGGATACTGGTCCCCATATAACGCTCCATACAGGATACTGGCCCCCATATAACGCTCCATACAGGATACTGGCCCCCATATAATGCTTCATACAGAATACTGGCCCCCATATAACACTCCATACGGAATACTGGCCCCCATATAACACTCCATACAGGATACTGGCCCCCATATAACGCTCCATACAGGATACTGGTCCCCATATAACGCTCCATACAGGATACTGGCCCCCATATAACGCTCCATATAGGATACTGGCCCCCATAAAATGCTCCATATAGAATACTGGCCCCCATATAACGCTCCATACGGAATACTGGCCCCCATATAACACTCCATACAGGATACTGGCCCCCATATAACGCTCCATACAGAATACTGGCCCCCATATAACGCTCCATACAGGATACTGGCCCCCATATAACGCTCCATACAGAATACTGACCCCCATATAACACTCCACGCAGGATACTGGCCCCCATATAACGCTCTATGCAGGATACTGGCCCCCCATATAACGCTCCATACAGAATACTGGCCCCCATATAACGCTCCATGCAGGTTGTTCCCCTCACATATTGCCCCACGCAGGCTGTTCCCCCCACATAATGCCCCATGCAGGCTGTTCCCCCCACATAATGCCCCAGGCAGGCTGTTCCCCCCACATAATTCCCCATGCAGGCTGTTCCCCCCCATATAGGATGTCACCCCCCCTTATAATGCCCCATGCAGGATGACACCCCCCCCCGTCCTTATAATGCCCCATGCAGGATGTCACACACCCCCCCTCCCTCCCTTATAATGCCCCATGCAGGATGTCACACGCCCCCCATCCCTTATAATGTCCCTGCAGGATGTCACACACCCCCCTCCCTTATAATGCCCCATGCAGGATGTCACACACATCCCCTCCCTTATAATGCCCCATGCAGGATGTCACCCCCCCTCCCTTATAATGCCCCATGCAGGATGTCACACACCCCCCTCCCTTATAATGCCCCATGCCGGATGTCACACACAGCCTCTCCCTTATAATGCCCCATGCAGGATGTCACACACACACCCTCCCTTATAATGCCCCATGCAGGATGTCACACCCCACCCCTTATAATGCCCCATGCAGGATGTCACACACCCCCACCTCACCCCCCTCCCTTATACTGCTACAGGCCTCCATACAATAAAAAAAAAAATCAAATACTCACCTCACGTCTCACCTGCTGCCGCTGCTCCGGACTCCAGCATCGCCGGCCTCATCCCGCTCTGCGCTGTGACTGCTCAGGAGAGAGCGCGGTGTAAAGACGTCACCACGCCCTCTGACATGAGACGTCACAGTGCAGCAGCCGCGGAGGATGCAGGAGCTGCTGCGGAGGCATGGGGAGGGGTAAGTATTGTGCCGGGTGCCGGGGCCCTGAGCAAGTGGGGGGGAGCGGGCGCTGACACCACTCTCCTCCGCTCACGGGTCCCATAGCGCGCGGGGTGCCCAACGGTGAGGGCCCCCCCGCCTGCTCAGGGCCCCGGCATTTGCCCGGGTGCGCCGGGTGCTGACACCGGCCCTGCGGGGGGCCCCATGAGGAGACGCACAAGAGGGGGGCCCCAACGGGGCTCCGAGGGGGCCCCGACCGGCCGGGCCCCATACTGGAGTCAGGACAGTCATGCCCTGCTGGAGGCTGGAGGGGCCCCCTCTCCCTCGGGGCCCCCATTCAATGAACGGCTGCACGGGCGGTAGGTCCGCCCCTGAAGTGAGGGTCTCCTACAAAGGCCAGTGTGACATGTAGAAGTAGAACTGTTGCTTTAAAAGCATCCAGCAACTATTAGAAGCAACATAAGCAAAGGAGACAGGAAGTGTTGTGCTCCAGAAGCATCCAGCAACTAGAGGGGTTAACACAGTCACAGGAGACAAGGGGGTTTTAGCAGAGCCCCAGGGATATTGTGGGGAAGTTGTTATTGTAGTCAGGCTGGAGCCGAAGAGAAAGGTGGTGTGTGTGTTCTGTATCTCACATAAGCGCCCCTGCAAGTGAAAAGGATTCAAGTCAGGAGTGAAGCTAAACACAGGTCAGGTAGAGTTCCTGAACTAGCAGTGCAGAGTATGTTATGATCTGCTACAGAGACTAAGGAAAGAGAGGAGATCTGTCCCTACAATAGAACTAAACTAGATCCCTACGATGTAACGGGGAACCTGATCCTGCGATCAGACCCGCTAAAGTCCTCGGCTAGTCTGAACGCAGACCTATAGATGTGAGGGAGGGATCCCTACAAGATCTAGGGACTGGGAAAAGTTGGACACCTCCTAGCAGAAATAGTAGCAGTCAAAGACAAACACACGACAAAAAGGCATAGGGGTCAGAAGACCTAGCAAAACTAACAGAGAACGGCAACAGAGCAACAAGCTAGCTCAACAGGAGTAAATACAAATGAAGTCCAGCAAAGCCAGGAGGGCGGAGCCGGATTAAATAGGCAAAATGGTCATGTGACCAGCAAACTAAAAAAAAACTAACAGGAGAGTTATAACAGTACCCCCTCTTCTAAGAGGATCCTCCGGATCCCCTAGGCCCAGGCTTACCAGGAAACCTCCTGTGAAACGCTCGGACAAGTCTGGGAGCAGAAACATCATCCGCCCTCACCCATGAGTTATCCTCAGGTCTGAAACCCTTCCAAGCGACGAGATACTGCAAACTCCCTCTATACCGTCTAGAATTTAGGATGCGGGAAATTTCATATTCCCCGTCCTCCACCACCGGAGGAACAGTGGCAGAGGCGTCACCATCCGACACATCAGCTTTTTTCAACAGAGAAACACGAAACACCGGATTAATCCTCCAGGACGTAGGAACCTCCAGCCTAACAGCAGATTGGTTAACTATCTGAAGTACCTTAAAGGGCCCTACGAACTTGGGACCCAATTTTTTAGAAGGAATCCTCAATCGCAGATTCTTAGAGGACAACCAAACCATGTCACCAACAGCAAACAAAACCTCTTGCCGTTTCCTATCAAAGTACCTCTTAGATTTCTTGTTAGCCTCCTGAAGATTACCACGCACATCCGTCCAAACTCTCTCCAAATCACCGGAAAAATTCTCCTCCTCAGGCACAGCCGAAACCAATTTGGAAAATGACCCAAAAGATGGATGTCTCCCAGAACAACAAAAAAAAGGCGAACACCCAGCAGAAGAGGATGTATGGTTGTTAAGAGCAAATTCAGCAAGTGGCAGAAACTCAGACCACCCCTCTTGATTGTCTGCCACAAAACAACGCAAGAACTGCTCAACATCCTGGTTCTTCCTTTCTGTCTGGCCATTAGACTCAGGATGATATCCGGATGAAAACGACAAATGAACTCCCAACCTGTCACAAAAGGCACGCCAAAAACGAGCCACGAACTGAGGTCCCCTATCAGAAACAATGTCAGTAGGAACACCATGTAGTCTGACAATTTCCTTGACAAAGGCCTTGGCGAGTGTCTTAGCGCAAGGCAGTTTGATGAAGGGAACCAAGTGACACATCTTGCTAAAACGGTCCACGACCACCCAGATGACCGTGAAACCTTCAGAGGGAGGAAGGTCAGTAATAAAGTCCATAGCCAGATGTGTCCAAGGTGCACTAGGAACCTCCAGAGGGCAAAGCAACCCCGCAGCAGGAGCATGCGAAGACTTGGATCTTGCACACACAGTACATTGGCGCACCCACTTAATGACTTCCTTCTGCCATCCAGGCTACCAAAAACTGCGACCCACAAGTCTCTTGGTCTCAAAAATTCCTGGATGACCTGCCAACCGAGACTCATGACACTCAACAAACAAATCTCTCCTAAAGGTCCTAGGCACAAACAACCTCCCATGGGGAGTGTTAGATGGGGCATTCTCCTGTGCTTTAAGAATCTCATCCTCCAAAACGGAGTCCAAAGCAGCAATCACAACACCTTCTTGTAAAATGGTCTCCTCTTCCTCCTCAACACCGACCATGGGAGAAAAGCTGCGAGACAAAGCATCCGCTTTAACATTCTTGGTACCCGGGATGTAAGTAACGGAAAAATTAAACTGCGAGAAAAAAAGTGCCCACCTAGCCTGACGGGCATTCAAGCGCTTGGCAGCATCAAGATAGATCAGATTTTTATGATCAGTGAAAACCTGAATGGGAAATTCAGCACCTTCCAAGAGATGACGCCAGTGTTCAAATGCGAGTTTAATCGCCAGCAATTCCCGATTACCAATATCGTAATTAAGTTCAGTCTCGGAAAATTTTTTTGAAAAAAAGGCACAGGGATGTACTCCATCCTTGTTTTCCTGAGACAACACCGCACCAACCCCCACCGAAGAAGCATCAACCTCAACCAAAAACGGCTTAGTCACATCAGGCTGCATAAGGATGGGAGCAGAGGTGAACCTCTCCTTTAGAAACACAAAAGCTTCAATGGCCTCAGAAGTCCACTGAACCGCATTAGCACCTTTCCTGGTGAGATCGGTCAGCGGTTTGACAATAATAGAAAATTTTTTTATGAATTTTCTGTAATAATTGGCGAAACCCAAAAACCTCTGTATCGATTTCAAACCAATAGGCCTAGGCCATTCCTGCACAGCTTGAACTTTAACCGGGTCCATCTCAAAACCTTCACTGGAGATAATGTAGTCCAAAAAACTAATTTTCTGTACAGCGAACTCACATTTCTCCAGCTTAGCAAAAAGCGAATTGTCCATTAATAACTGTAATACCTCACGTACGCTCCGCCAATGAGACTCCAGATCCGGCGAATAAATCAAAATGTCATCCAAATACACAACCACATTTTTGCCGATTAAAGGTCTAAGGATATCATTAATAAGATTCTGAAAAAATGCTGGAGCATTGGTGAGACCAAAAGGCATAACCAGATTCTCAAAATGACCCACAGGAGTGTTAAAAGCAGTCTTCCATTCATCACCCTCCTTCATGCGCAACAAATTGTATGCCCCCCGGAGATCAATTTTAGAGAACCACTTGGCCCCCACTAACTGGTTAAATAAATCAGGAATCAATGGCAGTGGGTAAGGATTGCGTACAGTAATTTTATTAATCTCACGAAAGTCCAGACAAGGACGTAAACCGCCATCTTTTTTTTTTACAAAAAAAAATCCAACAGCCACAGGAGACTTGGAAGGCCTAATGTGACCGGCGGCCAAGCTTGTCTGTATGTATTCTTCCAAAGCCTTTCTTTCAGGAATAGTAAGATTAAATAAACGACTCTTAGGAAGAGTCGCGCCAGGGACAAATTCAATGGTACAATCATAGTCTCTATGGGGAGGCAAAACCTGCGACTCCTCCTCAGAAAAAACACTCCAAAAATCCTGAATAGGTACAGGCAATTCCCCTCTATCCACAGCAGCAATGCGCCCGTTACAACACTTGTCATAACACTTAGGGCTCCAGGACTTAATTTCATTGGTAGACCAATCCAGTACAGGATTGTGCAATTTTAACCAGGGTAACCCCAATATTACTGGAGAAGGCAAATTATCCAATACCACCAAATCCAAATTCTCTTGATGAATACCATTAATAGTGAGGGGAAATTCACAGACCTTGTGAGTAACACTCTTCAAGGGAGAGCCATCGACAGAAACCACAGCAATAGGGGATGACAAAGTTTTAGGTTCTAATCTAAGTTTTTCCAAGAATCCCCCATCAATCACATTCAGAGTAGATCCACAATCCACAAATACCCGAAATTCAATTAATTCATCCTGAGCAGCGGTAGTAGCAGATAGGAATACTCCCTTAGAATTTAAACAGGCAATACGAGCATGACTGACCATTTTTTTTTCTTTCTTCTTACGAAGCACACAGCTCTTAATAAAATGACCAGAATTTCCGCAATAGAAACACAAGCCTTCAGAAAGTCGGCGGTCTTTTTCCTGAGAGCGGGGTGCCATCACCCCAATTTCCATCGGCTCTCCATTGTCAGCACAGAACCTCTCAGGACTCGAAGCTGACATAGCAGAGGATTTGCTCTCATTAACCCTTTCACGCAGTCTCCTGTCCACCCGTATAGCTAATTGCATTGCCTCCTGCAAGTTTCCAGGTGTGGGATAAGCAATCAGTAAATCCTTTACCCTTTCACATAGCCCTGCAAGAAACAAGCTTTTCAAAGCAGAATCGTTCCACCCCACCTGGGCAGACCACCGACGGAAGTGAGAACAATATTTTTCCACATTACCTGATCCCTGCCTCAAACGTCTTAATTCAGACTCAGCAGATGAGACACGATCAGGATCATCGTACAATAAACCCAAAGCAGAAAAAAAACTATCCACTGATCTAAAGCACGGATCACTAGGTTGGAGAGAGAAGGCCCATCCCTGAGGATCTTTGCGCAAAAGTGACATTATGATCCCTATGCGCTGTGATTCATCACCAGAGGATCCGGGTCTCAAACGAAAATATAATAGACAAGCATTTTTAAAAGAAAAAAAATCTTGTTGTTCGCCAAAAAATAGATCAGGCAGACGTACCTTAGGTTCCACAAAATGCGCTCCAGAACAGCTACTCACGTGTTGTTGGAGCTTGGTCACCTCCAGAGAGAGTCCCTGCAAGTGTTGAGCCAAATCTTGCATCGAGACCATGATGGAAAACTGGAGGTCTTTCCTTAGAGAAAAAATTTTTTTTATGGCTGGACTTACTGTTATGATCTGCTACAGAGACTAAGGAAAGAGAGGAGATCTGTCCCTACAATAGAACTAAACTAGATCCCTACGATGTAACGGGGAACCTGATCCTGCGATCAGACCCGCTAAAGTCCTCGGCTAGTCTGAACGCAGACCTATAGATGTGAGGGAGGGATCCCTACAAGATCTAGGGACTGGGAAAAGTTGGACACCTCCTAGCAGAAATAGTAGCAGTCAAAGACAAACACACAACAAAAAGGCATAGGGGTCAGAAGACCTAGCAAAACTAACAGAGAACGGCAACAGAGCAACAAGCTAGCTCAACAGGAGTAAATACAAATGAAGTCCAGCAAAGCCAGGAGGGCGGAGCCGGATTAAATAGGCAAAATGGTCATGTGACCAGAAAACAAAAAAAAACCTAACAGGAGAGTTGTAACAGAGTATTGTCAGGCAGAAAGATAAGGACTGGAAGAAATGGTGTCACAGGGATCATCGCCCTCAGCAAACCCCCCCCCTCCTCCATCTCACTGTGCTATAAAGAATGCTGAGTTTATTAATGTGCCTTTGCATTAGAACTGTGCTGTCCTTTACTACTGGGAAGACTGTGAACTGCTGTGCTGCTACGGAAACTGTACTGTTTGTCACTGGAGCCTGTTTCTCATAAGACTTAACTTGCACTGGCTGTGCGGCTTCTTATTAAACGCTACTGTTCTACCGTTTATGAGGACTCTTGTCAAGTGTGTCTGGTCAGCAAGTGAAACAACCTACGTGTCTGTGCCTGAGGATCAATACCCCTGTGTGCCTGAGAGAAGCTGCAGCACAGGATCTATGGTCACCCTGAGTAACGGTTCCCCAGGATTCCAAAGAATTCATGAAACCTGTCTCGTCCCTATCTAAACCTAGCAGCATGCGTGTAACACCAGCCTGTAGCTGATCTTCACAGAAGGACTAAGATTGCAGTTTTACTCCAATTCAAGACAGTTACTTTGTTCATTTGGTCAATGAACTAATCAGATATAATTTGGTGGATTTGGTCTTGTCAAATAGACCAGATACAATATCAGATGTGCAGATCATAGGAAACTCATGCAGCAGCGACCATGCTAAGTTTTGAAACAATATTCAACAGTATGGTGCATCCCTTCGAGCAGGTTTGGCTCCAGCCATATTCGTAGCTAAGCAACGAGACCTCACCTCCTCTGCTCCTATCTTCAGCCACTACCCTCCAAATCTTCTGCATAGTCAACTGCGTTGGTTGCCAAGGTAATAGACACTTCTGGATGATATCATGACCTGGCTGACTAGTTAAAGAGGACTGCTGCATCTTACCTGCAGGTTAGGGCAACTGATCCTTAGATAGAAACCTATAGATAAATTTGAGAAGAGATACAGAAAAATGAGGCCACTTTTATGAAAAATAAACAAATTTGAGAGTCCTCAGTGGTTGATGCCTTTTGATGGCTAACGGAAAAGATGGTAACAAATAGCAAACTTTCCAGACTACTCAAGTCTCTTCATCAGACAAAGTATAACAAAAAATTTGAAGAGTCACATATTTATATACAACAGCACAAAGGAATAATGTAGTAAATAAGACAAGTGATGTGAAGCAGAACTATCAATGTGGGACTGGGAGTAAACAGTTGTGGCAGTATATATTGGAGGAGTACATAAATAAGAAGTGTGAATGTTTTATTGTCCTCTGTGTGATGCTAGCTACTACTCACAGACAAGAAGTGAAGCTAGATAGTCAAGAGGTCCAGGAGTCAGATACCAAGAGGGCTTGTAATAAACAAAAGGGGTAAAGCAAAGGCGTAGTCAGGTCACAGTCCGAGATAAGAATTCCAGTAAGGTAGCTGATCAAGACAAAGGGGCTAGTCAAACAGATGGTCAGAGGCAAGGTCCAAGGTCAGGCAGCAATAGATCAGAGACAGAACACTGAAGAACCAGGCCAAGATGTACCACTGAGCTAAGGCTACAACTGTCCGTAATCAGAGGCAGACAGCAAGCTAAATAGCCATGGAATCACTCAGAACAGAGGACTCCAGTAGGAAACCCAACACGCCCCAGCCCTGATTGGGTGACTGGACTTTCACTCACAACACTGACAGCTCAACAGACCCCTGCCCCAGACTGGATGGCTGAGCTGCAACTCACCACACTAAGTGGAGGAATCATGACATTCTGATTGAGGTCTGGTCCAGGGTTGTGGTGCCCCCTTGAAGTCTGAGGAGCACATTCCTTAATTGTTGTAAAAATACATAAATCCATGCCACACATTCATTCCTGTTATGAATGTGCCAAAGGCCATCATAAGTTTGTACTCCCAGGTTCTTCTGTCTCTCTGGGATGTTAAGTTACGTTTCAATACCAGCAATTTCATGTCCATGATAATGTGATCAGGGCTACAAAAATGTTTGGCCACAGGTAGATCTATTCTTTTTTCTTTTATTGTGTGGCAATGAGAATTCATCCTTGTTCTAAGCTTTTGTCTTGTCTCATTACAGACCCCCAGGTGGACATTTGGTACATATAATTAAGTGTACTACATTAGTTGTGGTGCAGCTGAAAGTACATGAGATCTGGTAGTCCTGATGTGGGCTGGGAACAGGACTGGCATCAGCACCCAGCGCACTCAGGCAAGTGCTGGGGCCCTGAGCCATCAGGTAGGCCCACTCGCCGTCAGGACCCGGGCCCCCTCTGATGGTCCAGGGCCATGTTTGTGACTGTGATGGCCATCAAACACACCCTGGAGGCCCTGCACAGCCACATGCCAGAGGAGCTGGATGGGAGACAGGCCGGGGGCAGTTGAGCGAGGCTTGTTGCCAGCTTCCCCAATCCCCATATTAAAAATATTTCTATTGTGTGCATGCATGATGTGAATACCTGTGTATGTCAGTGTGTATGACTGTGTATATATATTTATGTCTGTTTTATATGTGTATTTAAGAATTTGTGTTCAAATATGTATGTATGCCTGTATGTGTACGTATCTGTGTATATGATTGTGTATGTATCTGCCTGCATATTGTATGCGTGCATATCTGTGTACCATGTGCATGTTTGTGTATGTCTGCATGCGTGCGCATGTTTGCATACTGTATGTGTGTGTGCATGCATACTGTCTGTGTGCATGTCTACTTACCGTGTGGGTGTGCATGTCTGTGTACCGTGTGTGTCTGCATGTCTGCGTACTGTATGTGTGTGCATGTCTGCATACTGTGCATGTCTGCATGTCTGAGTACTGTGTGTGTGCATGTCTGCATACTGTGTGTGTGCATGTCTGCGTACTGTGCATGTGCATGTCTGCATACTGTCTGTGTGCTTGTCTGCATACCGTGTGTGTGTGTGCATATCTGCTAACCGTGTGGGTGTGCATGTCTGTGTACCGTGTGTGTGCATGTCAGCGTACTGTGTGTGTGTGCATGTCTGTGTACTGGGTGTGTTCATGTCTGCGTACTGTGTGTGCGCATGTCTGTGTACTGTGTGTGCATGTCTGCATACTGTGTGTGTTCATGTCTGCATACTATGTGTGTGCGCATGTCTGCATACTGTGTGTTTGTATGTCTGCGTACTGTGTGTGTGTGCATGTCTGCATACTGTGCATGTGTTCATGTCTGCGTACTGTGTGTGTGCATGTCTGCATACTGTCTGTGTTCATGTCTGCATACCGTGTGTGTGTGCATATCTGCTTACTGTGTGGGTGTGCATGTCTGTGTACCCTGTGTGCGTGCATGTCAGCGTACTGTGTGTGTGTGCATGTCTGCGTACTGGGTGTGTGTGCATGTCTGCGTACTGTGTGTGCGCATGTCTGTGTACTGTGTGTGTGCATGTCTGCATACTGTGTGTGTGCATGTCAGCATACTATGTGTGTGCGCATGTCTGCGTACTGTGTGTTTATGTCTGCATACTGTGTGTATGCAGGTCTGCGTATTCTGTGTGTGTGTGTGCATGTTTACACATTCTGTTTGTGTATGCATGTCTGCGTACTGTATGTGTGCATGTCTGCGTACCATGTGTGTATGCATGTCTGCGTACTGTATATGTGTGCATGTCTGCATATGTGAAGGATGAGGGGGCTGGCTGGGCCCTGTGTTGTATATTTATATTTCTCCGCCGTATCTGTGCATCATGAATTATGATATGTGTTAAAGTGACCCACTGAGAGTCTTTCACCCAGGGCCCACAAAAACCTGGAACCGGCCCTGGCTGGGAACCTTTATCTTGTCCATTGTCATTACAAATATACGTATTTTAATTTTTTTCTGTGTGTGCATGTCTGCATACTGTCTGTGTGCATGTCTGCGTAAAGGGTGTGTGCGCATGTCTGCTTACCGTGTAGGTGTGCATGTCTGCGTACCGTGTGTGCATGTCTGCGTACTGTATGTGTGTGCATGTCTGCATACTGTGCAAGTGTGCATGTCTGCGTACTGTGCAAGTGTGCATGTCTGCATACTGTATGTGTGTGCATGTCCGCATACTGTCTGTGTGCATGTCTGTGTACTGTGTGTGTGCATGTCTGCATACTGTCTGTGTGCATGTCTGCGTACCGTGTGTGTGTGCATGTCTGCTTACCGTGTGGGTGTGCATGTCTGCGTACTGTGTGTGTGCAAGTCTGCGTACTGTGTGTGTGTGCATGTCTGCGTACTGTGTGTGTGCATGACAGCATACTGTTTGTGTGTGCATGTCTGCGTACTGTGTGTGCGCATGTCTGTGTACTGTGTATGCATGTCTGCATACTGTGTGTGCATGTCTGCGTACTGTGTGTATGTCTGCGTACTGTGTGTATGCAGGTCTGCGTATGCTGTGTGTGTGCGCATGTTTGTGTACTCTGTGTGTGTATGCGCATGTCTATGTACTGTGTGTGTGCATGTCTGCATACCGTGTGTGCATGTCTGCGTACTGTATATGTGTGCATGTCTGCGTACTGTGTGTATGCAGGTCTGCGTATGCTGTGTGTGTGCGCATGTTTGCGTATTCTGTTTGTGTATGCATGTCAGCGTGCGGTATGTGTGCGCACATGTCTGCGCACTGTGTGTGTGCATGTCTGCGTACCATGTGTGTTTGCATGTCTGCGTACTGTATGTGTGTGCATGTCTGCATACTGTGCATGTGTGCATGTCTGCGTACTGTGTGTGTGCGTGTCTGCTTACCGTGTGGGTGTGCATGTCTGCATGTCTGCGTACTGTGTGTGTGTGCATGTCTGCGTACTGTATATGTGTGCATGTCTGCATACTGTGTGTATGCAGGTCTGCGTATGCTGTGTGTGTGCGCATGTTTGCGTATTCTGTTTGTGTATGCATGTTAGCGTGCGGTATGTGTGCGCACATGTCTGCGCACTGTGTGTGTGCATGTCTGTGTACCATGTGTGTTTGCATGTCTGCGTACTGTATATGTGTGCATGTCTGCATATGTGAAGAATGATGGGGAAGGCTGGGCCCTGTGTTGTATATTTATATTTCTCTGCCATATCTGTGCATCATGAATTATGGTATGTGTTAAAGTGACCCACTGAGACTCTTTTACCCAGGGCCCACAAAAACCTGGAACCGGCCCTGGCTAGGAACCTTTATTTTGTCCATTGTCATTACAAATATACGCATTTTAACTTTTTTCTGTGTGTGCATGTCTGCATACTGTCTGTGTGCATGTCTGCTTACCGTGTGGGTGTGCATGTCTGCATACCATGTGTGCATGTCTGCGTACTGTATGTGTGTGCATGTCTGCATACTGTGCATGTGTGCATGTCTGCGTACTGTGTGTGTGCATGTCTGCTTACCGTGTGGGTGTGCATGTCTGCGTACTGTGTGTGCGTGCATGTCTGCGTACTGTGTGTGTGTGCATGTCTGCGTACTGTATATGTGTGCATGTCTGCATACTGTGTGTATGCAGGTTTGCGTATGCTGTGTGTGTGCGCATGTTTGTGTACTCTGTGTGTGTATGCATGTCTGCGTACTGAATGTGTATGCGCATGTCTGCGCACTGTATGTGTGCATGTCTGCATTCCGTGTGTGTGCATGTCTGCGTACTGTATATGTGTGCATGTCTGCATATGTGAAGGATGAGGGGGCAGGCTGGGCCCTGTGTTGTATATCTATATTTCTCCGCCGTATCTGTGCATCATGAATTATGGTATGTGTTGAGACTCTTTCGCCCTTGGCCCACGAAAACCTGGAGCCGGCCCTGGCTGGGAATCTATAACTTGTCCATTGTCATTACAAATATACATATTTTACATTTTTCTGCTTGCAGGGAAAGGTTCTTTTTGTTGTTGGAGAGGACAGGGAGCTTCTGACAATGATGCTCATTAAATTTTGGGGCTCCCTAAAACACAGAAGTGGGGGGTCTGGAAATATAGATTTTAATTGGGCATCTTTTTGTAATTAAGGATGTAATTTCCATGCAGCTCCCCTTTACACCTCCTGATTTGAATTGTGTTCATCCAAAACACATAAAAAACTCCATTGTCTATAGTCAAGTCATCAGATATAATTGGATATGTTCTAACTCTACAGAGAGAAACAAACACCTTGGTGGCCTCAGAAGGACCTTTTTGCATCAGGGCTACCATCTCAGAACAATTGAAAACCAGATTACAAAAGCCACCTGTCACGCAAGGTGAGGGAAGGAACAAGTGTAAAACGACGGGAAGAGGGTGAAGGGAAGCCAACAACTAGGGAAAGGGGGAGTGGAGACCCCAAGGCAGATCTAATATCACCCTGACTACCCTATTGTCACTATATAGGTTCCGCACCCATCACCGAGCAGGAAACCTAATCCCTGAATGTCCATAGAGCTAGGCCCTGGATAGGGGTGAACACTAGTCAGGCCCCATTGTAACTAAAGACAACAAGGTACACAAACAAAGGAGATACACTTAGCTTGAGAAGACACCAGAGAGAAAAAGCCAACTGTCCTCCAAGGGAAGTCCAAGAAGAAACTAGCCGACTACTAGTACTCCAGGCATGGACAGAGAAACATAGAACTATCACTGGTGACTCTCTGGAGACACTGAGAGTATTTAACTACCAAGCAAGGGTGTGTCAACTAGCAGCAGAAGGTGGAGGTCGCTGCTTGGTCCTAAAGGGAGAAGCATATCACTATACTACAGAGATGAGAGAATCAAGAAGGCGTCTGCAATGCCAAGCGCAGTGACTTTCTACAACTGGATCCAGAGTGACTGTCTGTCACACTTGATACACCACCAGAATATCAGTGATGCTGATGTCTGTAAAGCACTATAGAACTAATGGCTCTTTATAAGTGAGTAAAATAAATAAAAAATAAATAAATACTACTAAAGTTGAAGACACATGTATTAACCTCTTCCTCCGCCATGACCAATCTATCATGCAGTGGGAGGTGTATGGAGTGGGCTCAGGAGCTAAGGCTATATACAGTAGATACGGAAAGTATTCAGACCCCTTTAAATTTTTCACTCTTTGTTTCATTGCAGCCATTTGGTGAATTCTATTTTTTTTCTCATTAAAGTACACTCTGCATCCCATCTTGACTGACAAAAAACAGAAATGTAGAACTTTTTGCAAATTAAAAAAGAAAAACTGAAATATCACATGGTCATAAGTATTCAGACCCTTTGCTCAGTATTGAGTAGAAGCACCCTTTTGAGCTAGTGCAGCCATGAGTCTTTTGGGAATGATGCAACAAGTTTCACACCTGGATTTGGGGATCCTCTGACATTCTTCCCTGCAGATCCTCTCCAGTTCAATCAGGTTGGATGGTGAACGTTGGTGAACAGCCATTTTCAGGTCTCTCCAGAGATGCTTATTTGGGTTTAGGTCAGGGCTCTGGCTGGGCCAGTCAAGAATGGTCACAGAGTTTCTCTGAAGTCACTCTTTTGTTATTTTAGCTGTGTGCTTAGGGTCATTGTCTTGTTGGAAGGTGAATCTTTGGCCAAGTCTGAGGTCCAGAGCACTCTGGAAGAGGTTTTCATCCAGGATATCTCTGTACTTGGCCGTATTTATGCTTCCTTCAATTGAAACCAGTCATCCTGTCCCTGCAGCTGAAAAACACCCCCATAGCATGATGCTGCCACCACCATGTTTCACTGTTGGGATTGTATTGGGCAGGTGATGAACATTGCCTGGTTTTCTCCACACATACTACTTAGAATTATCACCAAAAAGTTCTACCTTCATCTCATCAGACCAGAGAATCTTATTTCTCATAGTCTGGAAGACCTTCATGTGTTTTTGAGCAAACTCTATGCAGGCTTTAATATGTCTTGCACTGAGGAGAGGCTTCTGTCTGGCCACTCTGCCATAAAGACCCGACTGGTGGAGGGCTGCAGTGATAGTTGACTTTGTGGAACTTTCTTCCATCTCCCTACTGCATCCCTGGAGCTCATTCACAGTGATCTGGGGGTTCTTCTTTACCTATCTCACCAAGGCTCTTCTCCCACGATTGCTCAGTTTGGCTGGAAGGCCAGGTCTAGGAAGACTTCTGGTGGTCCCAAACTTCTTCCATTTAAGGATTATGGAAGCCACTGTGCTCTTAGGAACCTCGAGCAATGCAGAAATGCAGAAATTGTAACCTTGGACAGATCTGTGCCTTGCCACAATTCTGTCTTTGAGCTCCTTGGGCAGTTCCTTTGAGCTCATGATTCTCATTTGGTCTGACATGCACTGTGAGCTGTGAGGTCTTATATAGACAGGTGTGTGCCTTTCCAAATGAAGTCCTATCAGTTTAATTAAACACAGCTGGACTCCAATGAAGGAGTAGAACCATCTCAATGAGGATCACAAGGAAATGGTCAGCATGTGACTTAAATATTAGTGTCTGATCAAAGGGTCTGAATACACAAAAATTTCTACATTTCTGTTTTTTTTCAGTCAAGATGGGGTGCAGAGTGTACTTTAATGAGAAAAAATGAAGAGTGAAAAATTTAAAGGGGTCAGAATACTTTCCGTACCCACTGTATATAGCATACAAGGCATATACCGGCATCTGCTTCTAAGAGTAGCAATCATAGCTAGCTGTTATACCCCTTAAATGCTGTTATCATTCTCTAACAGAGGTATTCACGTAAGCGATCCTGCACAGGCATCCATTTGGGTGCCTATTGCCTCACCACAACTTGATAAAAATAAATTATGGCTCTTGGAAGAAGAGAAGGAAAAAAATTAAAATGCAAAAAAAAATAAATTGGATAAGATCTTAAGGGAGTAAAGGGATTGAAGTATGTGATATATTTTATCTTCTCTTATAACAGGCTCAGTGCAGCAGGAGTTCAGGATATCTTATGTCGTACCAATATTTAAGAAGGGTAAAATATTTAAGAAGGGTAAAATGGTAGAGCCAGGTAACCACCAGCTTAAATCTGAGGAATGTGAAACATTTGTAGATATTCTAAGAGATAAAATTGCAAAATTAAATAACAGAAAATAATATAATAACTGATACTTAGCATGGATTCATGGAAATCAGGCTATGTCTAAGGAACAAGATTAGTTTCTGTAAGAACATAGGTGCCAATCTGGATGGTGGTAACGTAGCTGATGTGATATACAGGTATCTGGATTTTGCAAGAACACTTGAAATATTAGCCTATTAAAGAAGATAAATCTATGTACATTGATAATACATTGGTTATGGGAGAGACAATAGGTGTACAAAGATCACACTTAGCATTAGTATAAGTAATCATTGGCACAGCTCTGGACTAGGTCCAATTTCTTAAAATCTTTTTATTATTGACTTTGAAGACGGGATAAACAGTGCTTGGGGCCCTGGCATCACCATATTTTATATGTTAATGTAAAGTAATTCTCAGAAATTTCAAGGTACAGTATATGTAGAGATAAAATCTTACAATCCAAATGTAATATTGCCCTACTATAAATCAGTTCTAAGACCACGTCTCAGATATGAGAGTTTTTAGATGAACATTGCAAGAAAAAGACACAGAAGAGATAGAGAAGGTTCAAGGGTGGGTGGGTAGCTGACTTACAAAACTAAATTGGATGGAGATCAGAGTGAGATGCTAGAAAAAATGGTTTTGTTGAGCCTGGTTGATTCAAGGAAGTAACACATGATTAATTCTGAAAACTGTGCAGAGAACCGGGGGATGTGCATTGCCTGTGGAAGAAAAGCGAATCAGATATTAAAGAGTAATTCTCAAGTTTTGTTTTGAGAACATACATCTGTCCAGTCTCTTCACTTCCTTGTTGTTGGGGAGGCATGCACTCCTTCTTGAGTGACAGTTCTGGTTCAGTAGCTTGGTCCTACTGCTGAGCTTATGTTACTTATAAATTCTCTCAGCGCTTGTTTTAAAGTCTACACTGTTATCACTTACTTTGCATATAGAGATAACAGTACCATTGAACAAGGCATGGCTCAAGTGAGCAGTGAAAAGGAGAAAAGCTCTGGAAACTGTTGAAGGTGGGGGCCAGGGGATTGTGATTTTGCAGGGCTTACAACAGCAGTTTTGGATCAGGTGCTGACAATGAGGGGAAGGTAAGCAGCTGTCTAATTGCGATATAGAAATCATTGGGCTAGGGAGAGCCGACTAGTATCTCAGGAGTTAACTCCTCAGTCTTGAATGTAGCATACTGGCCAGGCTCTGGTTGTCATTCTCCAGAGCAACAAACTATAAACTATGTAAGATAAAACCACTCATACCAGGAGAATGACAGCAGAAAGAAAAAGCAAGTTAGTTGCTAACGTGCTTATTTTAATGTTGTGTAACTAACTATACCAATTTTATAACATGATACTACCCCTTTAATATATGAAAGGGTTCTTTACAGTTATTATTATTATTTATTATTATAGCGCCATTCATTCCATGGCGCTTTACATATGAAAAATTGGTATACATACAAAAACAATTACAATGATCTTTAACAAAACGTGATGGCGACTGGTACAGGAGGAGCGAGGACAATGCCTGCAAGGGCTCACAGTCTACAAGGGATGGGTGAGGATACAGTAGGTGGGGGTAGAGATAGTCATGCAGCGGTATGGTGGAGCGATGGTTACTGCAGGTTGTAGGCTTATCAGAAGAGGTGGCTCTTCAGGTTCCTTTTGAAGGTTTCCACGGTAGGCGAGAGTCTGATATGTTGGGGTAGAGAGTTCCAGAGTAGGGGGGATGCACGGGAGAAATCTTGTATGTGATTGTGGGAAGAGGAGATAAGAGGGGAGTAGAGAAGGAGATCTTGTGAGGATCGGAGGTTGCGTGCAGGTATATACCGGGAGACTAGGTCACAGATACTGTATATGGAGGAGACAGGTTGTGGGTGGCTTTGTATGTCATGGTTAGGGTTTTGAACTGGAGTCTCTGGGCAATGGGGAGCCAGTGGAGGGATTGACAGAGAGGAGAGGCCAGGGAATAGCTGGGGGACAGTTGGATCAGTCGGGCAGCAAAGTTTAGGATAGATTGGAGGGTGCAAGAGTGTTGGAAGGGAGGCCACAGAGCAGGAGGTTGCAGTAGTCGAGGCAGGAGATGATGAGGACGTGCACTAGTGTTTTTGCAGATTCGTGGTTGAGGAATGTGCAGAATCGGGAAATATTTTTGAGTTGGAGTTGGCAGGAAGTGGAAAGGGCTTGGATATGTGGTTTGAAGGAGAGATCAGAGTCCAGGGTTACCCCAAGGCAGCAAGTTTGTGGGACTGGGGAGAGTGAACAGTCATTGACGTTGATAGGTCAGATGGGGGGGATGAATGAGATGGTGGAAAGATGATGCATTCTGTTTTATCCATGTAAAGTTTTATAAATATGGCAGAGAAGAAGGATGAGATAGCGGACAGACATTGTAGGATTTTGGTTAGTAGGGAGGAGATATCGGGTCCAGAGAGGTAGATCTGCGTGTCATCAGCATAGAGGTGATACTGAAAGCCACGAGACTCTATGAGCTGTCCCAGGCCTAAGGTGTAGATGGAGAAGAGCAGGGGTCCTAGAACTGAACCTTGGGGAACACCGACATATAGGGGGTGAGATGAGGAGGTGGTGTGTGAGTGGGAGACACTGAATATCCTGTCTGTTAGATATGAAGAGATCCAAGATAGGGCCAAGTCTGTGATTCTGAGAGATGAGAGACTCTGTAGATAAACTATGGAATGCCTTATCCAAAGAGGAAGTTGTTGCAGATACTGTTGTGGCTTCTAAAATGGCTGGATGCTCAATTAGTAATAAATTGTATAGAGGGTTATAAGTCTAGTATGATGATAAATGATGTATACTTGAACTAAGAATAGTTGCACTTGAATTACTATGTAACTACTACGTATGTTTGTGTCTATACCTGTCAGATTTTTCTTCTGTGACTTATTCTGATCTTTTTAAAACCAAGTACTCAATAAAATTATGCTAAATATAATTCCCAATTACTTAATATATGTTAGAGGATTTTTCCGCCGTCTCATTATTAAATATTCTATTTCTCATTATATTTTGTGTTACACAATCATCAGTTTATTTAGTATATACAGTGCCTACAAGTAGTATTCAACCCCCTGCAGATTTAGCTGGTTTGATAAGATGCAAATAAGTTAGAGCCTTCAAACTGCAAACGAGAGTAGGTTTTATGAACAGAAGCATAAATCTTACAAACCAAAAAGTTATGTTGCTCAGTTGAATTTTAATAAATTTTAAACATAAAAGTGTGGGTCAATTATTATACAACCCCTATGTTTAATATTTTGTGGAATAACCCTTGTTTGCAATTACAGCTTATAATCGTCTTTTATAAGACCTGATCAGGCCGGCACAGGTCTGTGGAGTTATCTTGGCCCACTCCTCCATGCAGATCTTCTCCAAGTTATCTAGGTTCTTTGGGTGTCTCATGTGGACTTTATTCTTGAGCTCCTTCCACAAGTTTTCAATTGGGTTAAGGTCAGGAGACTGACTAGGCCACTCCAACACCTTGACTTTTTCCCTCTTGAACCAGGCCTTGGTTTTCTTGGCTGTGTGCTTTGGGTCGTTGTCTTGTTGGAAGATGAAATTACGACCCATCTTAAGATCCTTGATGGAGGAGCGGAGGTTCTTGGCCAAAATCTCCAGGTAGGCCGTGCTATCCATCTTCCCATGGATGCGGACCAGATGGCCAGGCCCCTTGGCTGAGAAACAGCCCCACAGCATGATGCTGCCACCACCATGCTTGACTGTAGGGATGGTATTCTTGGGGTCGTATGCAGTGCCATCCAGTCTCCAAACGTCACGTGTGTGGTTGGCACCAAAGATCTCGATCTTGGTCTCATCAGACCATAGAACCTTGAACCAGTCTGTCTCAGAGTCCTCCAAGTGATCATGAGCAAACTGTAGACGAGCCTTGACATGACGCTTTGAAAGTAAAGGTACCTTACGGGCTCGTCTGGAACGGAGACCATTGCGGTGGAGTACGTTACTTATGGTATTGACTGAAACCAATGTCCCCACTGCCATGAGATCTTCCCGGAGCTCCTTCCTTGTTGTCCTTGGGTTAGCCTTGACTCTTCGGACAAGCCTGGCCTCGGCACGGGAGGACACTTTCAAAGGCTGTCCAGGCCGTGGAAGGCTAACAGTAGTTCCATAAGCCTTCCACTTACGGATGATGCTCCCAACAGTGGAGACAGGTAGGCCCAACTCCTTGGAAAGGGTTTTGTACCCCTTGCCAGCCTTGTGACCCTTCACGATCTTGTCTCTGATGGCCTTGGAATGCTCCTTTGTCTTTCCCATGTTGACCATGTCTGAGTGCTGTTCACAAGTTTGGGGAGGGTCTTAAATAGTCAGAAAAGGCTGGCAAAAGAGATCTTTAATCTACACATGTGAAGCTCATTATTCTTGGTGCCTGAACTACTTCTTAATACTTTAGGGGGACCAAACAGAATTCTTGTGGTTTGAGGGGTTGAATAATAAATGACACTCTGAATTAACTTTTAACGTTTTAAAAAAAAAAAAAAAAAAAAAAAAAAAACAATATTTGCTGCAGTGCATTTCCCACTTCCAGGCTGATCTACAGTACAAATGTCACAATGCCAAGTTAATTCCGCATGTGTCAACCAGCTAAATCTGCAGGGGGTTGAATACTACTTGTAGGCACTGTATGTCATATTGCTGTTTTGTATGCATGATATTACTGAGGTTCATACTTTCATTAATTCTAAATGTTCTCACCATTCATGCATTTTCCTGTATTCTTCTATTCTTTCAAATAATTTTCCCTGGGAGAAAAAAAAATTATAGACCACGAAAGGTACCAAGCAATTTGTTGTACAAGAGATGTAATTTGTACAATAAGGGATGGTACAATTTCAGCATGCAAATACTTCAGACCGGAGATGAAAGAGTGACGTTCAAAGAAAATAAAATTAGCTAACTGGGATCAAAAACAGTGAGATAAAGATGACTTTTCCAGTATGCACCACTGCCCTCTTGTGGTTGTAGTTAGGACTACAGCCTATCTTATGCATCATGTGACATTTTAATTTTATAAATGGTTGCACCCTTTGTATTTATATAAGAGTAATATTACAATGAGTTTGCACTTCATTAGTAGAGTTTAATGCAACTTTGGCACCAAAGCACAGTATATATCCTTAGACGTGAGATAGATTACTGGTTTGACTTTCAAAAGTTTTTATGCTGACCTTACAAATTATAATAATATTGGGTGAACCAGCTGATGTAAAGCGTATAGGGGCTGTCCACCATTTGCAGACATTAGATGACTGAATGGTTGGCTATCCTGAATTTCCATTGGTGGAGTTGTCTGGCTACTCTCCCTACTGATATAAACATGCACTCTTGGTTGAGTCGACATGCATGCTTATGAGTGATGGAGCACCAACCAACAGCTTTAGAATCAGTAAAGGTACTGATAATATGAAATACTTCCTCAATTCGTAGAAAAAATGTTAACTGTTATTTACTATAAATATAATCAATGCTCACATACGCATACAACCTGCACACTGTATCAAATCCAATGTTAGAAACTAGATCATCAAGATAATTTCAAATGCAGTGAGTGTTATACCAGGATGAGAAGCCTTAGGCAAATGGTTGGCGTTTGATGTCCTTACCTTGGCCCTTCTAGCCTTCTAGCACTGTATGAGATTTTCAACTACTGAGGCTCCCTTTGGCACTGATCTAATTTAACAGTGTTTAAATATAAGCAAATGTGTACACCTTGAATAATCTGGCAAAGTATAGAAACGTATTCTGTTCACTTCTTGGGGCAAGAGAGTATTAAAAGCTGTTTTAAAGAAGCACTCCTCCCATCAAGTTTTTATCCTCATAATATATTGCAATCATCACATAATATAGCATTGTGTGCTACAATTGCTCATTTTGCCTTCCTACCAAGTTAATTATTCTCTTTTCCACTAGGTCTATGACTTCACTTGATTACAAAACTGACTAGATGAATATAAGCTCTATGTAGAAACAGGATGTCACTTTTCCCTGCCTGAGTCAGCACCAGAACTACAATTCTACAACACTATAAAGTTCCTGGCCCCAGTATTTATGCTGTTTCAGGCTCTTTGGTGCTGATTAGATCATTGGTGGTGCAATGCGCATGCGCAGCCCTGTCCCCTCTGCTGGTGCTCCTTGGGGTGTCTGTGTCTGCTGCGTGCGTGCGTGGGTGCCTTGGTGACGCGTCCTGGCTCCCGCGCAAGGGTAGTGAGTGACACAACCGACAGGTTACTAAGGCGCGGGGTTTATGGCGCGCATGCGCCGTTGTGCACTATTTGTTAGGGATGTGATTAAAAGGGACATGTGACCTAGGAGTTCCAGGTCCTGGCCTTCTATATAACATGTATTGAGGCGCGCATGCTCCATTTGACCTGTTATCATTGGCCGCCCTCGCACCATGTGATACACCCTCATAGGTATATTAAAGGTCCTGGAAGTTAAACATATCCCCCATGATGAAGCAGTGAATATATACAGCGAAACGCGCGTAGGGGTCATTGAGGGGGATTCTCTTTCTGCTGGCCGGTCGTCTTTTGAGGTCTGTCTGCTACTTTGGGACATTCTGGGATGTTTTTTATGAGAGGACATGGTTTTTCTGGCTAATGGGTTTGAGCACAGTGATGCCTGTGATATATTATATGTAGTGACTTGACATATTCACAAATGCTCAACCATACAATGGCGTAAAATTCCATCCTCCTCCTCTCTCTGTTTCCCCCATGTATCACCATGTAATTCAGGTTTACATTTATTGTAATATAATTATTGTGACCTCTTGCTATATGCATTAATGATACTGTCTTGGCCATGCATTGTGTCATTGTATATGTCTCCTGTCTTCAGGACCAGCTCCAGGTTTTTGTGGACCCTGGGCGAAAGAGTCTCAGTGGGCCCCTTTAACACATACAACGTTTCATGATGCACAGATACCGCAGAGAAATATATATATATATATATATATATATATATATATATATATATATATATTACAATGCCAAAGATTTCCCTTCTTACATTACATGACCGATATCTATTGTAAATTCCACAATAGCTCAAAAACCGGCAAATTGCTCCACACAGTATACAGGGCCCCCATAAAATGCTCCATACAGAATACTGGCCCCCATATAACGCTCCATACAGAATACTGTCCCCCATAAAATGCTCCGTACAGGATACTGGTCCCCTTATAACGCTCCATACAGGATACTGGCCCCCATATAATGCTCCATGCAGGCTGTTCCCCCCACATAATGCCCTATGCAGGCTGTTCCCCCCTTATAATGCCCCATTGAGGCTGTTCCCCCCTTATAATGCCCCATGCAGGATGTCACCCCCCATATAATGCCCCATGCAGGATGTCACCCCCCATATAATGCCCCATGCAGGATGTCACTTCCCCCCCATATAATGCCCCATGCAGTATGTCACCTCTCCCCCCATATAATGTCCCATGCAGGATGTCATCCCTTCATATAATGCCCCATGCCTCCATACATTGAAAAAAAAAAATTAAATACTCACCTCACTCCTCCTCACCTGCTGCCACTGCTCAGGTCCGGACTCCAGCGTTGCCGGCATCTTCCCGCTCTGCGCTGCCTGTGATGGCTCAGGAGAGGGCGCGGTGGAAAGACGTCACAGGGAGCGCACAGCAGGAAGACATCGGATCTGCGGAGGCACAGGGAGAGGTAAGTATCCGGCTGCCGGGGTCCTGAGCAAGCGGGGGGAGAAGGGCGGGCGCTGGCACAGCTCTCCTCCGCCCATAGCCCGGCGGGGTGCCGACCGTGAGAGGGCCCCCCCGCCTGCTCAGGGCCTCGATACTTGCCCAGGTGCGCCGGGTGCTGACGCCGGCCCTGCCTATCATTTTGTATTGTTTTTTATGTGATACCTTTTTAATGGTTCTAATAAAAATTATTTTTTTATATACTTGAATCTATAATACTCCAGTTCTTCTCCTGATTCCTCATATTGATATATGGAGCTCGACTAATGGTATTCTGGGGGCAATTCCTCCCCTTTGAATACCTTAATATATGTGTTGCGCCAGATCTGGGGCTATATTTAACAAAGTTCCTGGCCAGCCCAGCTCCACCTCATCTTTTCCTCCTGACCCAGCTACTCAGCCCTGCCCATCAGTTAGCCCCAGAATAATTTCCTTGTCAGTTTCTTTCACTGTGCACTGTCTCTCAAAGAATGATGTATTGAAAACATAAATATATTATGAATATACAAATATAACTTTATGAGTATAAATTGCATTAAGAAACTCCACTTCCGGATTGGGGTGGATACAGGAGAGTTTCCCGAGTGGGCACTTGTCTAAGAATGTCTGAAAAGCGTAGCCAGCCCCCTTTCTGTCATAGCCAATGCAAGTAAGCATAATAATAGTAATAATAATAGACAAGGGATGGCTTACGCCACAAAGCCAACCTCCTTCACACAAATCACTGGTCACATGCGAAAAAAAAGTTCTCTGCACTGTGGAAGTAAAGCCAGAAGTGCTGTGACCCAGGAATGGCATATGTGACGGGTAGATACCACACATGGTGTTGTTAAGCATCCAGCAGCTAGAGAGGTTAACAGGGTGCAGCTAGGGGGAGTGGCCAGGCCTGCCTCAGAGAGACTGAGGAGAGGCAGTTCTGAGTTGGTGAGCCAGATTAAAAGATGCAGACCTCTTCACCAGGCTGATGAGGGCCCTGGGACTCTCTCGCTGCAACTGCCGTCTAGTTGCTAGTGGTAGCTACAGGAGAAAGTAGTGAAGAAAGGAGTCAACTGTTGTCTAGCAGAAGCAAGGATTGAACACCACGTCTGAGGACTGGACTCATCCTCCTGTTCTAACCCCCCTCCCTCGTACCTCACTGCACTAGAAGGTAAAGCCTGTGACACTGTGGACCGGGGACTGCTGGTGGGAGCACTGCTGCTGTGTATGAATAGAGGTGTGCTGCTAAGAGATTTGATCTGTGCTGAATTATGCTACTGAAGAGACTGTCGTTACTGTGCCTGCTTTAATAGACTGTACTGTGGTGAAGCCTGTTGCTCAAAAGAGTTAAATGATACTGGCCGTACTTGATTAAACTCCACTGTTCAAACGTTTATGAGGACTCTTGTCAGATGTGTCTGGTCAGCAAGTGAATCCACCTACATGTTTGTGCCTGAGAGAAGCTGCAGTACATGATCGCCCTGAGTAACGGTTCCCCCAAGATTCCAAGGAATTCATGAAACCTGTCTCGCCCCAATCTAAACTTAGGCGGCGTGCACGTAACATTGGTGGCCCGTACGGGGAATTCTGAGCGGGAATTAGCACATAGAGGAAGAAAAGGCAAAGTGTCTGGAAAAACACAGCAGCACAGCACCTCAATTCAACCCTGCTATACCAGTGAAAAGGGAAGACAGCCAGCGTTGGCTGGGAAGAAATAGAAGATAAGAGACAGAAGATCAGGCACCTGCAAAATACAATGCATGGCACATGTTGCACAGTTAAAATGGCAACTGTCTTTGTTAAAATGGTGCCCGACAGCACAGTGGGGAAGAAGAAGGACATCCCATCTTGTAGGAGTGTCGGATAAAAGCGCGCCAAACAGGGCCAAGCCCCCTGCAGTGGAACAAGCTGGAGAAAGCTGCCTTCAGAGAAAAGTTACCCCACCCACCGAAGCACAGGACCAATGGCCAGTGAGGTACTGTCCCAGAGGGGGAGGAGTAAAGGGGAGCTAGGTCTCTTCTGTTAAGAAGAACGCCATTCCTGTCAGGAGAGTTGGAGGAAGAGGCTGCATCTCCTATTACTGTTGTATCATGGTGGAGTACCCGGCATCTACCACGCAGGCAGGAATCCCTATGGACACCACGATCTTGGAGGACACAGGTTCGTGGTCGCCCAGCAAAATAGAGGTACCCCACGTACTGCCAGTTTCTCTGGAGGTCAACCCCCACTGCCGCATTGCCGGGACCACATCACCAGGAGCTGCGCCCATATCAGTGCTGCTGCCTTTTGCCAAATCCCTGGAGGAGCTGTCCGCACCGACCAGAGGCAGACTCAGGCAGGTACCGCCCACTGTCGCCTCCCCCGGCCAGCGACGGAAGTTACTCACCGGAGTGGAGGCCTGGACAGACCAGCAGCCTGACGTCGTCACTGCGTCCATATGGTGGACACCTGCTCTCGAAGAGGGGTGGGGCTTCGGGACCAGACTGAGATGTCACACGGTGAGAAAATGGCAGCGCCCAGCAGCACCCAGGCCAGGGAACTGGGAGTTCAGTACCCCCGTACACGACAGTTGACCACAGCGCAGCCACAAGTTACGCCAGAGAAGCTGTCTGCGCATCGACCGGAGGACTCGAGGGCACTAGGGCAGCTAAGGGGGCTCTTTCCGACCCCTACCGAACATCAGTTTGGGACTCAACCTACCTGAGAAAGGGAACCGGCCCCACAGGCGACAGCTCGAGAGGCAGCTGCCTCAGCGGCATCGGGAAGGGCGGAACCTATGTCAGGAACGGTACAGCTACCTACTATTCACGTGACTAACAGTCAGGTCTATGTATCAGGAACCGTACAACTACCTACTATCCACGCGACTAACAGTCAGGTCTATGTATCAGGAACCGTACAACTACCTACTATCCACGCGACTAACTGTCAGGTCTATGTATCCTGTGGGGTACCGTCTGGTCCTGCGGGGGGCCAAAAGAAGGAAAAACTTGATTAAGACTGTAACGCTACGCCAAAGAAGTCACAGTGATGTGCTTGCTGCATTGAAAATTTAGGGACAGTTCCCCATCTCTCAAGTGACTGCTCTGGCTGGGCCAAACGGGTCCTAGTTACTTAATTGTGTCTACTTTGAAGGCTGGAAGAGCCAAACTGGACTGAAATTATTGTGTGACTCATGTGTCCCATGTTAAGGCTGGATAGGACTTATTTGAAAACCACTTGAACAGTTGGACAAGCTGCTTTTTTTTTCTTTTACCCCTTACTTTTATTTGCACCTGTTCTGCCCTTTTCTGCTGGATATGTGAGCACCTCAAGCAAGTTGAGGAGTTTTCACTCTCAACTTATGGACTGTGCCGTATCCTGTCCAGGAACTGTTTCCCAAATTGCACTTTATGGACTGTGCCTTAAATGTTTACAAGAAAGGACATTGTTTCTGCCCCTGTTTTAAAGGACTGTCCCCTTTTGTGTTCCAGGGACCTTACCCAGAAGGACCGAGGACCCCGTGCCTTAAGAGAAAAACTACTGTGTTCTTAAATGGCACAAACCTTGCTCAGGAACATTGAAAGTATTAATGGTATGTGTTGTATTGATTGCCAAATATTTTACCAAAGGCTGTTGCAGTATTTAAATATGTTTGCACTTGAATTTGATAAAATTGTTTAGCGGAAGTTAGGGAGAGCGGGTTGAAGAGGTGTGAAAAGCTCAGACTGAAGAAGTGACTGTTGATTTAAAATGTGGTTATAAATGTATTTTCCTTGCATGAGCACGACCAACAAAATAGTCAGATAGGGTAAATGTGTTGCTTTTGTAATGTACTTAAAGAGTGTCCACAGTGTCCAACCACGACCTCACCTTTAAGTAAAGGGGAAGTATTGGGGGAACACTATCCTAGGATAGTTAGGGGAGAACTACCACAACTCCAAGGGGCTGGTTAAGGTAACCAGGTAGAAGGCAAATGTCGAGGACGACATTCAAAAAGGAAGGAAGAGTGTGATGGGTAGATACCACACATGGTGTTGTTAAGCATCCAGCAGCTTGAGGGATTAACAGGGTGCAGCTAGTGGGAGTGGCCAGGCCTGCCTCAGAGAGACTGAGGAGAGGCAGTTCTGAGTTGGTGAGTGAGCTTAAAAGATGCAGACCTCTTCACTAGGCTGATGAGGGTCCTGGGACTCTCTCACTGCAACTGCCGTCTAGTTGCTAGTGGTAGCTACAGGAGGAAGTAGTGAAGAAAGGAGTCAACTGTTGTCTAGCAGAAGCAAGGATTGAACACCACGTCTGAGGACTGGAATCATCCTCCTGTTCTAACCCCCCTCCCTCGTACCTCACTGCACTAAAAGGTAAAGCCTGTGACACTGTGGACCAGGGACTGCTGGTGGGAGCACTGCTGCTGTGTATTGATAGAGGTGTGCTGCTAAGAGATTTGATCTGTGCTGAATTATGCTACTGAAGAGACTGACGTTACTGTGCCTGCTTTAATAGACTGTACTGTGGTGAAGCCTGTTGCTCAAAAGAGTTAATGGTACTGTCCGTACTTGATTAAACTCCAGTGTTCAACCGTTTATGAGGACTGACTCTTGTCAGATGTGTCTGGTTGGCAAGTGAATCCACCTACATGTTTGTGCCTGAGAGAAGCTGCAGTACATGGTCTATGTACGCCCTGAGTAACGGTTCCCCCGGGATTCCAAAGAATTCATGAAACCTGTCTCGCCCCTATCTGAACTTAACTGAACGTAACACATAGACATCATAAGATCAGGGAAACCTGTCTTAAAAAAGCACCCCCATCAAAGTTTTATCCTCTTAATATATTGCAGTCATCATATTACACAGCACATATTATAGAGCACTTACAATTGCTCATTTTGCCTTTCTGCCCAGATAATTCTTCCCTTTTCACTGCTCTATGTAGAAACAGAGAAACAGGAGGTCTATTGTCCCTGAATTTATCATTCCCCTCGACAACTCCTGACCCAGCTGCTCCCTCCTCCCCCTGTCAGGGACTTCTGCAGTGACTTATGACTCATACAGGGAAAACTAAGCTCCTGTTTATACATTGAGCTTAGAATGATTCAACTAGCCTGTTTGTAATCATGTTTTTAATCATGTGTCATAGACCTAATGGAAAAGAGAAGACTAAGCTGTGTAGAAAGGCAAAATTAGCAATTGTAAGTACACAGTGCTATATAATATGATGATTGAAATATATTCAGAGGATAAACATAGAATGGACTAAGGGCTTCGGCCAGAAACGCGTCAGAATGGATTTACTTTTTTAAAGTGTATGGATATCCCTACTTTTTTAATGTGATGGAATAAAGAAAAGAAATTTTTAGCATATTGGACTACACAGATCCTTTCTTTCTTTCTCTTTCTTTTTCTGCAATTCAAGGGCCATTGCCAGCTAAGCAAATCAAAAAGATAATACTCCAGTGGGGAAACCTGTGGAAAAATTGAGTCACTCAATGATGAAAAAACATTTCTTGGGTCACATATGTCCAGTTTTCTGTTGCCCCATCATGATGGAAGGTTCAGAATTTGGTATAAGTGTCGTCGTAAAGAGGAAAGGTGAAGGAGCTTGATCACGCTAATTCCAATGCAAGTGGTGTCAATATAGGTATCTTTCCTGTCAGGAGTCAACAGTTCAGGCTGGTATAAGCATAGTGATGGAGAGAGGATTTTGTTGTATGTTTTCCTGGGTGATCTGATAACTGTGGATGGACATTTGTCAGTCAGGCTAATATAGGCAATCGTGCTCAACCAAGTTCATACAGCTATTTACCCTATGCAGAAGGACATTTTCAGCAGGACAATGCATCGTACTACAACGATCGTACAGTTGTAGATTAGTTCCAGGAATATGACAGCTATTTTTGCTTGCTTCCCTGGCCTCCACAGTCCCTACACCTTTATCCAATAGCTCTTCTATAGGACAAAGTTGTGTGAATATTTCTGCAGAGTGATTTGAACGCATAGTGGAATTTATGTCCTAATGTATTACTGCAGTTTTCAATGTCAAAAGAGAGCAAGGTGAAGAATGTCTTGAATTAAGTGACAGAGTGGCCATTCAGTATATATCCATTATATAATGCCAAGCATATTCATTATAGTGTAAATATATTCAACATATTCCCTTTATTCTGGTCAGGTGTGAGCCAATCACCTGCGTAAGAGAATGCACCAAGATGTACGATGGGAAGAAGTCAAGATGATAGAGGCAGTGTAATGTTCTGGGCAATTCTCTGCTGAGAAATATTAGGTCCTCGAATTCATATAGATGTTACTTTAATATGTGCCATCTACCTAAACATTATTACGTACCAAGTACACACATGCATAGCAATTGTATTCTTTAATGGCAATGGCCTCTTTCATCAGGATAATGGGCTTTGCCTGCCACACTGCAAAAATTGTTCAGGGATGGTTTGAGGAACATGACAAAGAGTTCAAGGTGTTGACTTATCCTTTAAGTTTGCCAGATCTCAATTTCAGAATATGTGAGATATCCTGGAAAAACAATTCGGATTCATGGAAGCCATACCTCACAGCTTAGAGAACTTAAAATACACTGCTCAAAAAAATAAAGGGAACACTTAAACAACAGAATATAACTTCAAAGAAAATCAAACTTCTGTGAAATCAAACTGTCCACTTAGGAAGCAACACTGATTGACAATCAATTTCACATGCTGTTATGCAAATGGAATAGACAATAGATGGAAATTATTGGCAATTATCAAGACACACTCAATAAAGGAGTGGTTCTGCAGGTGGGGAACACAGACCACATCTCAGTACCAATGCTTTCTGGCTGATGTTTTGGTCACTTTTGAATGTTGGTTGTGCTTTCACACTCGTGGTAGTTGCTCAGGTAGTGCAGCTCGTCCAGGATGGTACATCAATGCGAGCTGTGGCAAGAAGGTTTGCTGTGTCTGTCAGCGTAGTGTCCAGAGGCTGGAAGCACTGCCACGAGACAGGCCAGTACACCAGGAGACGTGGAGGGCAACAACCCAGCAGCAGGACCGCTACCTCCGCCTTTGTGCAAGGAGGAACAGGAGGAGCACTGCCAGAGCCCTGCAAAATGACCTCCAGAAGGCCACAAATGTGCATGTGTCTGCCCAAACGGTTAGAAACCGACTCCATGAGGGTGGTATGAGGGCCTGACGTCCACAGATGGGGGTTGTGCTCACAGCCCAACACCGTACAAGACGCTTGGCATTTGCCACAGAACACCAGCATTGGCAAAGTGACCACTGGCGCCCTGTGCTCTTCACAGATGAAAGCAGGTTCACACTGAGCACATGTGACAGATGTGACAGAGTCTGGAGACGCCGTGGAGAGTGATCTGCTGCCTGCAACATCCTTCAGCATGAACATTTTGGAAGTGGGTCAGTAATGGTGTGGGGTGGCATTTCTTTGAAGGGCCTCACAGCCCTACATGTGCTCGCCAGAGGTAGCCTGACTGCCATTAGGTTCAGAGATGAGATCTACAGACCCCTTGTGAGACCATATGCTGGTGTGGTTGGCCCTGGGTTCCTCCTAATGCAGGACAATGCCAGACCTCATGTAGCTGGAGTGTCAGCAGTTCCTGCAAGATGAAGGCATTGAAGCTATGGACTGGCCTGCCCCTTCCCCAAACCTGAATCCGATTGAGCATATCTGGGACATCATGTCTCGCTCCATCCACCAACAGAACGTTCCACCACAGACTGTCCAGGAGTTGGCGGATGCTTTAGTCCAGGTCTGGGAGGAGATCCCACAGGAGACCATCCGCAACTTCATCAGGAGCATGCCCAGGCGTTGTAGGGAGGTCATACAGACACGTGGAGGCCACACACAATACTGAGCCTCATTTTGACTTATTTTAAGGACATTACATCAAAGTTGGATCAGCCTGTAGTGTGTTTTTACACTTTAATTTTGGGGGTGACTCCAAATCCAGGTCTCCATTGGTTAAGAAATTTGATTTCCATTGATGATTTTTGTGTGATTTTGTTGTCAGCACATTCAACTTTGTACAGAACAAAGTATTCAATGAGAATATTTCGTTCATACAGATCTAGGATGTGTTATTTGATTGTTCCTTTTATTTTTTTTGAGCAGTGTATATTCTGCAGTTTTGCAGTGATTGTCATAAATCCAATTACAAATCTATGGGTGACCTGAAGAGGGTGCAATACACAAGTGATACCCTCATAATCTGGCAGATTTGGAACGCTACTTCGAGGAAGAGTGGGCAAAGATTGCCTGTTCTTGATGTGACATGCTAATAGACTCCTAACCAAAAAGACTGAATGCTGTCATAAATTCAAAGGGTAGTTTAACAATGTATTAGTTTAAGGGTGTGCATACTTATGAAACCACAATATTTTAGTTTTGTTTTTTTTTCACCCAAAAAGATTTGTTTGTTTTTCAATTGAATTGTACAGATTATGAGCTACATTGATTTTTGATAAAATTATTGACTATGATTTTTTTTACATGACAAAAACCTGGCATTTTAATAGACGTGTGTAGACTTTTTATATCCATTTTACATATATTTCTTTTAATTGTTTGTGGACATCTACAGTTAGGGTCAAAAGAAGTTGGGTGCATTCAAAGAGACAATAATATCTCAGAAAACCTTTTCTCCCTCCTCAGTGTTTAACTATTGCCTAGGTATTGAATACCACTACATCACATGTATTATTCATGTATTCAGCTCACTGAGTATCATGACATCATGGTTTACTAATTTGCACAAATGATTATTTGAATCTATAAATGTTACCTTCTAAATTTCTCCATTGATTCCCATATTATCCAGTTCTTATTCCATGTTCTCCTCTCCTATTATCTCTTCTCCACCATATATTCTTAAAGGGGTTGTCTACTACTAGGACAACCCCTTCTCAATCTGAATGTTTGCCCCTTTAAAATAAAAACACCTATACTCACCTCCCATATCGGTGCTATTCCAGTGGTGTCAGCACTCGCGTTCCCGGGGCTCATGTGAGGTTGTTATGTCACGTGAGCCCTGCGCCCAATCAGCGCTGGCGTCACTGTCCCCGCCTTAAGAAGTATCGAATATCAACAGGAAGCCCGGGCTGCGGCTGCTCTCTGACACTTTTATGATGTTTGATTTGTCTGAAGGCGGTGACGGTGAAGCCAGTGCTAATAGGGTGCAAAGCTGATGTGACGTAACAACCTCATGTGAGCCCTGGGAAAGTGAGTGTCGACGATGCTGGAACGGCGTTGGCACGAGAGGTGAGTGTGGGTGATTTCATTTTAAAGGGCTCAAACATTCTGATTGAGAAGGGCTGTCCTAGTAGTGGACAACCTCTTTAAATAAAGGTATAAATAACCAGACACTATTTGCAGCAAAGCATATTTTACTCTGAACTGCTGCTGTGTTTCTGATAAAACAGGAGCCAGGGCTACGTGCTTTGGTTGACTATTTTGAGGCAGGCCCCCAACCAGCTTCTCTACTCCTCGCTCCAGTTGACTCTCAGGTCTCTCTCTATTTAGCTACAAGGAGAGACCTGTCAGTCAAAGGGATCAGGTAAGGGAAAAAGCCTTTGGTTGCCTGCCTCGGACTAGTCAGGTCTCTTCCTATGATCACTGGCCGGCTTTTCAAAAAGTATGTTTTCTCTAAAACGCAGCAGCATTTCAGAGTGAAACATTAAAGGGGTTTTCCCATGAACAAAGTACATTTTAATTAATAGATCTTGGAATAAGAAAAAGTTCCACAATTGGATGTGTTAAATAAAATGTCCCTGTGCTGAGATGATCTTATACACGTGCCCCTGCTGTGTACTGTGTAATGGCTGTGTCTGACCGTGCAGGAACATGGTCTGATCATACCACAGCTCCTGGGCAGGGGAGGAAGTAAAAGAGTATACAGACATTACAGCAGGGGATCACAGCTGATTCTTTTTGTAAAGTAAAACATTTCACAGCCTGTTTAAAAGCAGCCTTTTACCTAAAAAAAAATAATTATTCGAGTTCCTGTGCTGTAATGTCTGTATACTCTCTTTTGCTTCCTCCCCTGTCCAGGAGCTGTGGTACGATCAGACCATGTTCCTGTATAGTCAGACACAGCCATTACACAGTACACAGCAGGGGCACATTTATAAGATTATCTCAGTACAGGAACACTTTAAACACATCCAATTATGGAACTTATTATTTAAAGATCTGCTGATTAAAATGTTGATTAAAATTAACTTTGTTTGTGGGAAAATCCCTTTAATGGCTGCAGCCAGTGTCTGATTCACACTGTTCGAGGTTGGCATAAAATCTTAAAACCAATCATATATATCCTATGACTGATGTCAGGATTGTATTTGTCAGAGCTGATTGTTCTAATATTATATACATATTTTTATGTCTGTGTGAGTGTCCTCATCTCCAGTTGCATTATGGCTACATGGAAAGAGACCTTAATAGATAGATAGATAGATAGATAGATAGATAGATAGATAGATAGATAGATAGATAGATAGGTAGACAGTTTTTTTCATCACAAATCCAAAATTGGAATTCAGTAATTTAGAGGTAATATAGTAATCTCAATTCAATTACTTTTATTTAAAATTAGGCAAAATATAAGCCATCCTTTTGTTAAGAGAAGAATGTCCTAATAATTCTCTATAGTAAATATTTTTCCCCATACATTTAATTGGATAATGCATATCATTCCCCTTCCAGTCACCCTCCAACAATGACACATTTTAACTTCATATCATTAGGCCGGCTAACGCCAGGCTGCTATAAGACAGTTAGTCCATTCCCACCCTCTTTGGATAAAATGGCTAAAAGCATTAGGGATGTGATGCCGTAATCAGCACCTGTGGCTTTTTATCTCCCCGTATTTTGGCATGAATATCAGGCAGCAGCTGGCAGAACCATGTACACGGAGCATTTCTGCATCTGTTCTAATCTGCAACTTTAAGCAAACCCAGAACTCTCATTAGAAAAGATAAAATAAACAGCCGAGCACTGTGATTCATTTACACTTCAAATAGATTTTCAGTTGGTTATTCCTCAAATAATCAAATAGCTGGTGTGTCCCTAAAGTAGTGTAAAGTGACACGCTGTGTGAAATCAATTTTCCCTTCCAAAATCATTAAATTCAGATGCTGGAGCCTCCATCCCTGCTAATTCTGGGAGTCAGGCTTTTCATCCACCATTAACTTACTGAGCCTAACGGGCTGTCAGATATAATTTCCCAGGACGTAAATAATTCAGAAATTAAAAATTAATAAATAATAACAGTGTGCTCCTGGGAGAGAGACTGGGTCAATTAGGCGGCTCTGCATTCTGTTTCTTCACTGCGGGGGGGCAACTATATTCGTTACTAGACTCTCTCCCTCCATTCCAAGCGTTGATCTGCGACTCTTCATTACTGGGTTCAGTCAGGCACAATTACCTCCATCACATTCTCCATTGCTAACTTCAAAGAAACACACATTTTCCTAGTCTTCTCCCTCTCTCTCCTGCAGAAGCCACAGCTTGATGTCCCAGAAAATTTCTTCCATGCGGACTAATTAATAAGACTTTGAGTTATCATATTCGTCTCCACTCTTTGATGTGCTACCTTTGTCAATCATCCTCTTAATTAGAATTCCAACGATAACTTTACTTATCTCGTAATAAAATGGAAATTAAAATTTCCTGACACGGATGATGCAGTTTGGTGGCGGTTCACATTGATAGGATTAAGAAATAAGGAAACGGATTAATTTGTTTTCATTGTGAAAGAACATAAATAATCTGATATAATCAAAATAAGGGACTAAGTAATGGTATGTGCTGAAATTGAAGGGGATGTTGTAGACACATTCCTAATTACCCCAGTAGCCGGTAATTGAGATACACAAATCCGCCCTCTCCACTTTATACATACATTAGAATTGGCATAATTGTAGTGATAATTGTATGCGTTAAACTAATTGGATGCTGCTTACTTTTCACAGTGGGATTCCTAAACCCTAAGTATATAGTAAAAACCCAGCGGAATTCATCTTTAAAAGATTCTCAGTTTTTCATTGTTGATGATTCATGTGTTTCTCTGCATACCGTAGTATTATATGCAATTAATCGCCATATTTTTTTACATTGTTGGGTATAAAATGAAAAAATTGCTTATATATAATTTCATATATTGTGTTATAATATGAAATACTATTTGAGATAAAATATCATTAAATTCAATGACGGTAGATTATTTTACAGTATAATAAGATAATAATGTAAATCATTATGAAGCTATATTTTGCATTATAATTATCTAAAAGAATGTAGATAATAATATTTTCAAGATAATTTCTATAGTCAAATAGTAGTTTAAAAGGAAGGAGATTCCTGCACCTGGGATTAAAATCTTCCAAAACTTTATTCACATTTTCTTAAAATGGTACACATATATGAGAAAAATCCCAACGCGTTTCGGGCTGAACAAAGCTCTTAATCACTGCATAAATAAAATGAAAACAGAACAGCTATGCATAAAAACATAAGAGCCAATTACTAACTAAAAACAGTTGATACCTCTCTCTTAAATGGAGAACACTGTTAGCTTACTAGAAGATGTGCCTTAAAGCCAATGCCATGAGTGTATATATGACAAAATGTAATATATTCCAGGAAATTATATCAATTGTACTATTTATATTATAAGTATACAAGGAAACAAGGATATAAAGAAAAATAACACATAACACCGATATATTGCAATGATAACCAAATGGCAAAACCCAGCAGAATTCATCTTTTAAACATTCTAAGTTTTTCACTGTTGATGTTTCATGTATTTCTCTCTGAACCGTAGTATTACATGTAATTAAACTCAGTATTATTTTTTTACATTGTTGAGAATAAAGTGCAAAAATTGGCTATGTAATTTATTATATATTTAATATATATAATCAATAAAATTATTTTATAGCTTCATACAATAATAAAATATTATAAATAATAATAAAGCCACATTTTACATCTAAAATAATGTAGATAATTATATAGTCATGATAAATTCTATAGTTACTTAGTTTTTTCAGAGAGGCTTTACACGCTTGATAGTAGGATACATAGGATGTACCAATTCGATTTCTTGACGGGCGTATGACAGGCATTTACAACTGATAAATTTGATATTATGATATTCGATATTACAATAAAGTCAAAATCGCAATCACAATTGTACATGTAATTAGATCGGTTGCATGACAACCCCTTTTTTATTTTTGTAAGACTATTAATCATTAGCATTCACAAGCAGTAATTTGCTGATCTTGCAATCCAAATTGCAAGACATCTTAACATTTGAAGTTTTAAAAAGAAGTTGTCTGCAAGTCTGAACACATTAATTAACACTTAATCAGATCAACATGTTGCATTTCAGAGT
Organism: Phyllobates terribilis; assembly: GCF_046119375.1. Classification (NCBI taxonomy): domain Eukaryota; kingdom Metazoa; phylum Chordata; class Amphibia; order Anura; family Dendrobatidae; genus Phyllobates; species Phyllobates terribilis. Next base: position 900,807,587 of record NW_027362761.1, on the reverse strand, counting down.
TTTTTTAGTGTTGCAATGTACTGTAATTTACAAAAGAGCCCCCCCTCAGATCTGCTATGGCCTCATGGTCATTGGTGACACACTAGAATTAGTGGCACTTCAAACCTCTAAAACCATTTGTTTCATGATACGTGAATGTGGTTTCACTTCTGGACATTTTTTGTATCTGAGCTGATCATAGCATGAAACACCCATTTATTATTTCTACTTTCTATGTTTTTATTTTTACATTGAGTGAGAAGAAAATACATTTTCCTGGTGAAAATATGCAGGGAAGAACATATCCATAATTAAAGGGGCTTTCCAGGTGTGGCATGAAAGTCTGAAGCCATTCTATGTGACTGCAGACTTGAGAAACCTCATGGCTTTTGCTATCAGGATACTCTGGTGTCGGGAGCGGTCAGCCATATGACTGCAAATATGTGATATGCATACACCCGGCCACATTCTGACTAGACGTGCGCGGCGCTGCTCATTACAAGTAAATTGAGTGAGGTAGCGCAACGTCTTGTTGGAATGTGGCCAGAGTATGCACATCACACACGTGGCCATTGTCACCCCTGGCACAGTAGAATTCTGACAGCACGCTCTGGAGGATTCACAAGTCTGCAGACACATAGAATGGCTGCAGACTTTTGGAAAAGACCTGAACAACCCCTTTAAATATTCAAAGCATATCTACCAGCAGACTATGCTACCCTGTACAAAAGCAGCACAGTATAGGCAAAATGACACAAAAAATATTAAGCTGTCTAATAGAAGCTATTAAAGAATATCTCAAACACACGAAGGAAAGGCTTCACCGTAATATTGTCTAGGTCCTCTTCAAAGTGATTAAGAAGCGACTGTATATGCAGATAGCCATTGGACATCAATGAGAGGTGGGTACTTTTCTCATTAATATACGGAACTCATAATTCTGATGGCTCATTTCAATCAAATTATTTTATTTGCCTTTTTGGGTACAGCGGGCCTGTCCCCATAATTTGCTGTTCTTATATCATCTGATAACAGATCCACTTTATCTTTATTTGATATTTCTGTGGCACCCAAAACTGAAGCTACACCCCAATGTTTAATGAAACATCCAATGTCTTTAAATTACAGTTCCAAAACTTCAGACATAATTATGAATTGATCACATTCATGTAATAATAGGTAATTGAAGCTTACATGAAAGGCAACAATGTACATATCCTTGGCGCTGCGTCACTATGATTACTATGTAATTGTCATATGGGTTTATTCCTTTATTAATCTGGTCTTATTTTATTTTCTTACACTATATGATCCTTAAATTTTTCATCTTTGAACACAGATTAACCATTTGTGAATATGTTTTTGTCTAAAAAGATACTCCAAGATGGCGGTCCAAAACAGTGAAAGGATACATCAGGAAGCAAAACAGTTAAAGTACAGAAAGAGCTGTCATTGATTAATGCGGGCTTCTGACTAGTGACCCCCGCTGTGAGTGCACCTAATAAAACAGATGAAAGGAAAAATCTTGACAGGTAAGTGTGTGAAATCATCTCACTGCTCCTGGAAAAGAATTAATTAAGAGGAAAACTGGGACACGAAAACAAGATGTAGCAAAAACAGGTTCTCCGAGCAATGAATATGACACTTATACTCATAGTATTATTCCATAGCTATTGATTAGGAAAGTTAATTAGTCCGAGTTCAAACTATAGCTTCATAGGGGTTGTCAAACAGTGTAAAAACTTTGTAAATTAACACATACATTGTTTTCTTGACAGTCATTACTATCTCAGTGTAACTAATATGTTCTTTTGCCTATATTGATAGCCACTAGGATGTCAACATTGGCATGATAACCCTCAGGCTGATGCTCATGTATGCATATATGAGGCTGTTGAGTTCAGGTCAGGAAACCTGCGGCCATACATCACAGTCAGACCTCGGATCATAGCATATAAATGTATCAATCCAACTTTATAATGTCATTGTGTCCTTGTATTGTTGGCACGCTTGGTTACTATAGGAACTAATAGGATTGCACTGGTGCTAAGTGAACACTTATGATGTCATTGTTGTGACAACCATTAGAATGGTAACTTCAATGTGTACTTATCATTTTAATGTAAATTTGGGACATTTATGTATTGTCCCCAGGAACACCTGGGAACTTCACTGCTAAACTTTATTTTTTTTAAGAGTCACTATAAAGTAACAACATAGTATAATAAGCGTACTATATAAAAAAGTGTCTTATATGTAAATAGTGACATTACACTATACACAATTAGGCTATTTCTACTTTTGATGATTCATTTTTTCTATTGAATAACTACAGTGCTGTCAGTCAATCCAAAAAGTTAATAAACCTGAATATTTAGGAAAGTAAAAGTGAGGTTTTGTCTTCCTTAGGAGAATATATATGAGTGCAATGCCAGCAATGGCCCCATCTACAGTTCCCAGAATTACCCTATTTACTTTTTCCAAATTAACCTTTTTTAAGTTAGATTTTTATTGCTGTTTTTTAAATTAAAGATGTATTTCTAGAAACAATACTTATCATCCATCCATTTCATACTATCGCCACATATTGTTTATGCTTTTAAAAGCATTAGTTTACATAACAACTGAAACTATTTTGGTATCATCACTGTCATGATGATCATTTATGTTATATTAAACCATATGATGTTGATCTTGTCCTGTCAACCATTGAGATATCATGCTTATCAAGGTTAATTATTATGAGCTCATCCTTGTCTTGTCAATCACTATGAAGTTACCACTGGCATGGTGTAAGCCTTATGATGTAGATGTATCCAAGACAATCATGAGTTTATGGTTACCATGAAAACTTACGCTCCAAAAGAAACAACCAAGATCTATGCAAATAATAGCTGTGCATGCTAGTCAAATATCATGAAGAAAACAACTTTATTAAAGCTTTAATGTAAAACACAAAGAAACAGCATAAATAGTTACAAGCGCTTAAAAGGGAATTTGACAGCAAAGCTCCCCAAAACCACCCCATGTCTTTATTTCACTCTTTATATTGATCTAAACAAGCTCCTTTTGATTGCTACATGCTTATTTTATGTCTTAAAATAGTTTTTATAATTTGGGCTCATGACTGTAGTCGACGGCGATTCCGCTCTTGTAAATCATGTTGCTCACCCCCAGAGCATGTTACCAATAAAAACTTCAGCTATTTACACATAAAAAAGCCCTTATACAGTTCTGTAAATAAAAAAAAAAACAGAAAAGGTTAGGGCTCTTAGAATATGACAACACAAAAACAGCAATTTTTTTTTTTAAGTGATTTTTCTTTGAAAGATTCAAACACAAAAATTTATAAACTCATCGGAAAATAAACTTAACATTTCAATCATTCTACACAGTGAACCCTGTAAAAAATAAAAATTACACAACTTATCATACTGCTCCATCTACGGACAAATAAGAATGTTATGGATATCAGAATATGATCATTTCATGTGCAAACATAGCAAAACATAAAAGAATAGATATAAATTTGGTAACAGTGTGATTGTATCGACCGTGCACCTTAAAAATAACATGACTGTTATACCCAACGGTGAATGGTGTTTAGAAACAATAAAATATAAATTGTGCATAAAAAACATAATTTTCTGTCATATACTGTATATTACAAAATGACTGCAAATCTACAGCTTGTCTGGCACAAAATAAGTCCCCATATAGCTCTGCCGATGGAAAATTGTAAAACTTATGGCTCTCAGAATATGGAGACACAAAAACAAATTATTTTTTTTCTAACAGTGTATTAACCTCTTCCCGACAAGGCTATTTTTCGTTTTTGCATTTTTGTTTCTCCTTCTTCTACTTCCAAGAGTCATAACTTTTTTATTTTTCAGTTGACATAGCAGTATGAGAACTTGTTTTTTTGCTGGATGAGTTGTACTTTTGAGTAACACCATCTATTTTATCATGTGATGTAAAGGAAAGCGAGGAAAAACATCCAAATGCAGTTAAATTGCAAAAAAGTGCACTTCCACAATTGTTTTTGTTTTTTTTATTTACCATGTTCACTGTACGGTAAAAATTACCTGGCAATATGATTCTCCAGGCCAGTACGATTACAGCAAATTACAGCAATACTAAACATTCATAGTTTTTTGTTTTTTTTAAGCAGTGCTGGAGTGGTGCTTTCAATGTAAGCCCCATGCCCCCGGTTATATACTCACCTTCTGGCGTCTTCACCGTTTTTCGGCACAGCTCTGGTCCCATGATGCCATCTTGTGAGCGCAGCTACTGACTGGCTGGAAGTCAGAAGCTAAGTCACAAGCTTTCAGTGCAAGTCTATAAGAGCCAGGATGAGGCCAGAACGAGGCTCTCATAGACTTGCATTGAAAAATGACCTTGTGCCGCTCCATGAAACACTGGAGATGCAGGCAGGTCACTTTTCACCAGAGACCGACGGGAGAGGCGGCGAAAACAGATGAAAACGCTGGAAGGTGAGTATCCAGCAGGGGGAAGGGGACTTATATTTAAAACCATTTTTCCCAAAACAATGTTATTCAGCCCCCAATTTTGCATTTTCATAAGGGTAATAGGAGAAATTGCACCATGTAGTTTGTTGTGCAATTTCTCCTGAGTAAGCAGATACCCCATATGTGGGGGAAAACCACTGTTTGGGCACACGGCAGGGTTCAGAAGGGAAGGAGCGCCATTTGACTTTTTGAATGTAAAATTTGCTTGAATAATTAGCGGATGGCATGTCGCATTTGGGGAGCCCCTGATGCTCCTAAACAGTGGAAACCCCCTACAAGTGACCCCATTTTGGAAACTAGACTCCTCAAGGATTTTATCAAGGGGTATAGTGAACATTTTGAACCCAGAGGTTCGACACAGAATTTGATAACATTAGGTCATCATATTGAATAAGTTGTCATTAGTCTTGAGCACAAGTGCTCGCTACTTGAGTTTGCATCGGGTACTCGGGTATGCACCATGTATTGCGGGTGCTCGAGTGACATGCTCGAGTCCCCGCTCTGCATGTTTCGCGGTTGTTAGACACCGAAAAAAAAAATACAGGGATCGTTCGTGCATGACAGGCAATCCTCATGAGGTTTTTAGGGCTGGTGCGTACCCGAGTACCTGATGCAAACTCAAGTAGGGAGCATTTTCGCTCAACACTAGTTGCCATATTGTCATAATTTTTTTTCTTTACTTTTGAAAAAATCCCAACCCCAACACAACCCTAACCCCAACCCTAATACAAACCCAACCCTAATACAACCCCAACCCTAGCACAACTCCAACCCTAGCACATCCCCAAACCTAGCACAAACCCAACCATAACACAACCCCAACCGTAACACAACCCTAACCTTAGCATAACCACAACCCTAACACAACCCTAACCCTAGCTCAACCTTAACCCTAACCCTAGCACAACCATAAACCTAGCACAACCCTAACACAACCCTAACCCTAACCCAACCCTAAACCTAGCACAACTCGAACCCTAGCACAACCCTAACCCTAGCACAACCCTAACAAAAACCAACAATTCAGGAACTGTTTCTTTGGGGGATTTTTATGCCGTTCCACGTGTGGTAAAATTGATTAGACAGATTCATTCTTCGGGTCAGTACGTTTACAGCGGTACCACATTTATATAGTTTTTTTTATGTTCTGGCGCTTTTACACAATAAAAACTATTTTATAGAAAAAAGAATTTTTCTGCATCGTTTTATTCTGAGAGCTATAACTTTTTTATTTTCCAGCTGAGGGAGCTGTATGGCAGCTTGTTTTTTGCGGGACAAGATGACGTTTTCAGCGGTACCATTTTTATTTACATTCGTCGTTTTGATCGTGTTTTATTCCATTTTTTGTTTGATGGTATGATGATAAAGCATAGTTTTTTGCTTCATGTTTTATTCATTTTTTTTACCATGTCCACTAAAAGGGTTAACTAGTGGAACACTTTTATAGGTCAGGTCATTACGGACGCGGTGATACAAAATATGTGTACTTTTATTGTCTTTTTTTTTTCTGTTATAATATTTATTTATGGGTACAGTATATTTTTATTTTTTTGGATTATTTTTTCATTTTTTTTAATATTTTTACAATTTTTATTTTTCCACTTTCTAAGACTTTTTTTTTCAACTTTTACACTTTGTCTCAATATGGGACTTTAATTTTTTGCAGGCTGATCGCTTGCGCAGCATAGGGATGAAGCATCATCCCTCATCCCCTATGCTGTGCAGGCTGTCAACCCCTACACACACAAGTTAGGTAGATTATGCACTGAGCACAAACTAGCTAACATGCTGATGCCTGGTTACCCGGATGTTGTCATGACGACATCATGTCACCATGGAAACTATCTGGACCCGGCATAAACAGCGCGGGACGCCGGATAGAAAGTAAGAGGGGGCGCTCTTACTGATGTTTGCCCCGGAAATGCTGCGATCAACTTCGATCACAGCATTTCGGGGATTAATGTGCCGGGAGCAGTGCGGGTGCGATCGCCGGGGCGTAATATTACGTATCTGGTCCAATAGGCCCAGGGTCCAGTTACGTATTATTACTGTCAAGGGTGTGTCAGAAGTGACAGACAGTCGACCTGCAGTTGATTGCAGGAGATCTCTACATTTGGCATTGCAGACACCTTCTTAGAGGCTGTCACTCTAGGATCCAGCGGCCACCTTCCTCTGGCCAATTAACACCCTGGCCTGGGTGCATAAATACCTGCTGTCTGTCAGAGGGAGGTGCCAGCGATACTCACATTACCCTTTGTGAAGGCTCAGAGCTAGTGCATTACTTCATCTGCTCTGGAGCTATGAGGACAGGTGTTCATCTCTCTGAAGTCGACTAAAAGCTAAGCTATCTTCCCTTGTTTGTTCCCCCTTGTTCTCTTTAGTGATCAGTGGGGATCGACTAGCGCTCATCCCCCTTCCTTCCCTAACCAGGGCCCAATGACAGGGAAAGACAGGGCGAGGTTCACATGCAGCGATTGGTGAGTGGAGACAGGGTGATATTAGATCGGCCTAGGAGGTCTCCATTCCCCCTTTGCCTAAAGTCTGTGCTACCTTTCCCTTTTCCCTTTGTGTTGCACTAAGTCTTTCCCACACCTTGAGTGACAATTACGCCCCACGTCAATTACGCCGCAGCCACGTTGATGACCCGCCGCGACCGCGCTGGATATCGCGCGATACTGGATGGTATGTAGAATGAGGTGCGCGGGCATCAGGAGGCCACTATGGGAACCGGGCAGGCATTGGGAGGCCACTATGGGCAACTGGCGGGCATCGGGAGGCCACTATGGGCACCGGGCGAGCATCGGAAGGCCACTATAGGCAGCTATGTCTATCCCAACTGAAGTGCACCCGGCGTATAAGACGACCTCCCCACTTGGAGGCATGTTTTTCAGGGCAAAAAAGTAATCTGATACACCGGCAAATATGGTATTACGCCACTTTTATGGACTCACAATAAATCACAAAAACGAAGCCAAAATGGATTTTCTTGGGAAATATGTTAAGGAACATCCTTTCCGGGGTAATTACTTGTATATAAGGCAAAATAAATAACCAAAACCAAAAATACTCCTCCACACCTTGGGCTATGTTCACACATAGCGTTTTTGATGCGTTTTTGCACTTTTGCATTGCTTTCAACCGTGACAAATGCATTCACCGGGAGATGTCATTTTAACATTTTACAACCTTATCTGGCCATGTGGTGTGTGAGACATGATCAGACACATCCCGTTTCATTTATGAAGGAGGGACTCCAAAAGTCACAAAGCCTATTTTTGTAGGGCCATCAGGCGGCCGTTACTATTCTTAAAGGGCCAACAGTCGGCCCTCACTATTGTAAGAGAGCCATCATGAAAGTCATAAAGCCTATTTTTATAGGGCCTTCAGGCGGCCGTTACTATTCTTAAAGGGCCAGCAATCGGCCCTCACTATTGTTAGAGAGCCATCAGGCGGCTATGCTTTGTTGTTCCCATTACTATACTGTTATTGCATATGCAGTGAGTGGCAGGGCTGCCCAAAATTTGGAGGCACCTCAATACCCCTTTGAAAATTTGGACACACCGCAATACCCCTTTGAAGAGACTTAGAGGAGGGCCTCCTGAAAGCAATGTTCTCATTATTAGGAAGTGGGTCTCTCATACTGTTTGCCTATGCAGTGAATGCAAGGGCTGCCAAAAATTTGGACCTACTCCAATACCCCTTGGAAGAGATGTAGAGGAGGGCCTCCTGAAAAAAAATGTTCCCATTATTAGGAGGAGGGTCTCCCATTGTGTTTGCCTATGCAGTGAATGCAAGGTCTGAAAAAAAAATTGGGAGGCACTCTAATGCCCCTTGGAAAAGACGTGGAGGAGGACCTCATAAAAAAATGTTCCCATTAGAAAGGAGTGGGTCTCCTATACTTATAATGCACCATGCACTAAGTGTATGGGCTGACAAACATTTGCCCCTGGGGGGTATACATGAACATACTGTATACATTTTTTTTTTACGGGCATCATAAACACCCTTTAAAAAAATGATGTGGGTGTTGCATCACGGACCACGGTCACCCTGGTGATATGGTGGTGGAGGATGAGGATGAAGAGAAGGAGGAGGACAAGAGCAAATAGCCAAAATCAGGAAGCGTATACCCATGTGTGGGTGTGAAAAGGTGCATGGGAATACACCTCCCAAATAAAGACACTGGTTTTGAGTTTATTTTACGCTGCTATCATTCGGTGGTGTTGAGAAGTCTGGCCCAATCCAGCCTTTGTTCATTTTTTATAAGAGTCAGCCTGTCATCATTTTCAGTTGACAGGCGGATGCACTTATCAGTTATAATTCCACCAGCGGCACTAAAACCCCACTCTGATAAAAACGCTAGCGGCAGGGCAGGCCAGGACCTCCAAGGTGTAGAGAGCCAGTTCATTCCTCGTGTCCAGCTTGGATACCCAATATTTATGAGGCACAGAGGAATCAAGGAGGACGTTGGTACGGTTGGCAAGGTACTCCCTCAGCATCTTCCCAAACTTTGCACTCCTTTTGAGAGTAACCCACGCCTCAGGGCCTGTGCGATGGGAGGGGCTGAGAAAACTGTCCCAGAACTTTGACAGTGTTCCCCTGCCTCTGCTGGATTGGAGCTGTGCCTCTGTCGGCTGTACTCCGGGGTTGTCCAACGAATTGTGACCTCTGCCACCAGCGTTTTCAGATGGGAATTTTTTTTAATAGTTCTGCAACAAGGGCCTTCTGATACTGCCCCATTTTTGTAGACCTCTCCGCCTCAGGAATAAGAGATATAAAGTTCTCCTTGTAGCGTGGGTCTAGAAGTGTCACCAACCAGTAATGACTGTCACCCAAATTTTGAGAACGCGAGGGTCACGGGAAAGGCAGCGTAACATAAACTCAGCCATGCGTGCCAGACTGCTAACAGGCAAGACTTCCATGTCCTCACCAAGAGGACGACTGACCATGCTCTCCTTGTACTCCTCCTCCCTGTCCTCAGGCCATCCACGCTGAACAGACGGTATGACAGTTGTGCAGGTAGTACCATCTATAGTGCACGAAACTAGCTCCTGTTCCTCCTCCTCCTCCTCCTCTTCCTCATTGTCACCCAATCCACTTTGGGATGAGATGAGGCAGTGCTGTTGCTCCATCTCATCGAGCTCCGCCTGCAATGCATCCTCTTTGATTGTGAGCAGAGAGCATTTCAGAAGACAGAGAAGCAGGATGGTGATGCTAATTATGGCTTCATCGCCGCTCACCATCTTGGTGGAGTCCTCAAAGTTTTGAAGGATGGTTCAGATGTCTGACATCCATGTCCACTCTTGAGGTCTTATGTGTGGAGTCTGAACTGAATACCGACGGCCTTGTTGATGCTGGTAGTCAACAACTGCCCTCTTTTGCTCACAAATCCTTCCCAACATCTGCAGTGTAGAGTTCCAATGTGTGGGGACATCACACACCAGTCGGTGAGCCGGAAGCTGCAAACGCTGCTGAAGTATGGCAAGGGCGGCAGAAGTTGTAGCTGACTTTCTAAAATGGGCACACAGGCGGCGTACTTTGAAAAGCAGATCTGGCAGCTCCCGGTAGCTTTTGAGAAACCGCTGAACCACGAGGTTAAGCACATGGGCCAGTCATGGTATATGTGTGAGCTCGCCTTGCCTCAGAGCCGCCACCAGGTTCCGGCCATTGTCATATACGATCATGCCTGGTTGTAAGTTCAGCAGTGTCAGCCACAGATCTGCCTGCTCTTTCAGAGCTGTCCACAACTATTCAGCATTGTGCGGTTTGTCACCTAAGCATCTTAGCTTCAGCGCAGCCTGTTGCCGCTTGACAGAGGCAGTGCTGCAGTGCTTCCAGCTTGTGAATGATGTGGTCATTTCAGAGATGAAGGCTGAAGAGGAGGAGGAGGCTGAGGAGGATGAAGTGCAGGAGCTGTAGACTGTGGGGGTAACCCTGATTGACCTAGGGCCCACAATCCTTGGCGTTGGGAGGATGTGTTCCATCCCAAGGTCCGACTGGGTCCCGGCTTCCACTATGTTAACCCAGTGTGCTGTCAGCGAGATGTACCATACCTGCCCACAAGCACTTGTCCATGTGTCCGTGCTTAGGTGGACTTTCCCTGTAACTGCATTGTTGAGGGCACGGCTAATGTTGTGGGACACGTGTTTGTGTAATGCGGGGACGGCACACCAGGAGAAATAGTGACGGCTGGGGACCGACCACCGAGGGACGGCCGCCACCATCAGGTTGCGGAAAGCTTCTGTCTCCACGAGCCTAAAAGGCAACATTTCGGGTGCAAGCAGTTGCGAAATGTGGGAATTTAGTAGTGTGGCCTGTGGGGCGTTGGCTGCGTAGTTGCGCTTGTGTTCCAAGGACTGGGGTATGGACAACTGAAGGCTGCACTGGGACAAGGACATGTTTGCTGATGGTGCTTGTTGAGAGTGTGCAATGACAGGTGCAGGGCAGGAGGCATCTTCGCATGCACTATGGACAGGGGATTGGTAGTTTTGCTACCTCTGCTGATGCTGTCCTGGCAGGCGGTGAAAATGGCCTTTTGGGGGTTATCAGCAGAGTCTTTAAAAAACAACCAGACTTGGGAGTACCTAACAGTTGTACTGGCAACTTCCGGCATGTTGGTGTTACGGGGAGCAGTTGCCCTCCTCAAATGGCTGAATTTGGAGCGAACTTATATGTGATCTGTGTGATGGACAAACCACAGTTTTAAATAGCTGGCCTGTAGGTAACTATTTTTAACAGTGCCAACTTCATTTCAATAAGTTCACTGACATACTGCAACAAAATTTCAATGAAGGCCAGAAACGGCAATATTTTCAGCGCAATTATATGTGATCTGTGTGACTGACAAACCACAGTTTTAAATAGCTGGATTTTTAGCGCTTTAATATGGAAAGGACCTGACTGTATTCTGCAGTGCCAACAAGCAAATGGTGCAGAAAAACGGTGTTCTCTGGATTGCTTTTTAAGCAAATAATCAGGATTAAGATAAAAAAAAATATTCCTGGCCCCTGATACCCGGGTCTATTTCTGTAAAAGCACCAGCAGACAGAACTGGAATGGAGCCTCTTGCTATGTGCACTGCAGTCTGCTATATACCCTGCCTGCGTGCCTAGCACTGATATCTCTGCAGCTGGATTAGTTCTCAGAAGGACTGTTAGTTGAGATGGATATGTGTCTCTAATATAGTCTGGTATACGTACACTAACTAGAAACAAGCAAATCTCTCCCTAGCTCAGCAGCACCTCTCCCTACACTGTCTGATTCCGGAGTGAGTGTGACGAGCATGGCGGTGCCAGGTCTGATATAGACCTGATGACACAATCACTGTAATGCCACAACCAACATGGCTACGGCATTACAGTGTGTGACAGACAATCCCTGCATGTTGATTGGTGCTCTAAAGAGTGCCAAACATGCAGGGAGGGGACCCGAGCTCCCTCCGAGCAATCCCGGAAATACTCGGCGAGCACCGACCATCTCAAGCAGTCAGATGCTTGGGCAAGCACCGAGCAGTAGCAAGCATGCTCGCTCATCACTAGTATGTTTTTGACCTAATGTCTGATCTGTTAGTTATAGGGTCAGTATAGGATAGGGTGTTATATTAGGAATGGGATAGTGCAGAGTTGGGCACTATAGCATAGGAAGTATTTAGTCATTAGTCAGGAAACAGTTAAGGGGTTCAGGAGCTGCTCCAGTATGGGAGGAGCAGAACAGTGACTGGAGACTTCCTGCTTACAGTTAGTAAGAGTTGGAGTGAGAGAGAGAGAGAGAGAGATGTGACAGAGCAGTAGTTGGAGGTCCAGGGGGCACCAGGAACACGGTCTGTCCAGCCGCAGAAGAACGTCAATCAGAAACTCTAAAGCGGACATTCCCTTAACGTTTGGGGCCTACGGTCCACAGGAGCCACAGAGAAGTGTGTTTCAGAAATCTTCCCAAAAGGGGAAGACGGACGGGGAGTAGCACAGAGAAAATGGTATGAGACTCATAAGACTGACGAGCGTTTCATAGGCCAAAAAGGTCAGCTATAGAAGGGACAGCTCAGGACAAACGGGCAGTGAACATCAATAAGTGCTGTGCAATGGACTTTGAAGAAGGAAAAGTGAGTACCCAATACTGCGTGTTCTACTATGGTGAATTTGGACGTTTAAGTAAAGTTATTTTTATAAAATGAAGTGGAAGTCCCCTAATGTGTGTGTACGGCGGTTCCTGAAGTGATTGAACAGCAGAGATCTGCAACTAAAATGTGAGTGTTACACACCACACGCACAGCACAGGAGAATTGGGACATTTGTATTTGTCAGGGAGCCAGGGTGTGAGTACAAAGCAGCAGTCCCTCGCTACCACTACCACCCTGAGCCCCTCACAAAACTGGAGTAGTCTGCAGGACAAATCATGCATCTTGAAAATGTGAAAGATTCGGGGAGGATTTCAGTGAAAGCTAAGATGGCAGACAATGGTGCGGAGGCTTGCAATAGCTCAGCCCATCATGGGCGTCCTGAGCGCAAAACAGCAGGCAAAACTGCCCGGTGTGGGCACTGGCTTGAGCCCAGGTCCCGTCTCCCTGTGAGTTGTGCCCGCCCACGGTGGGCACGGCAGAAGAGAAAGAAACCTCATCCCCTGCAGCAGATTTCCAAAGAAAGGGAGGAGCCCAAAGCTGACTGGGCAGAAGAACAGGAAGTAACCCCACCCAGGGACCGGTGGAGCCCTGGAAGGGTACTCCCTGAGGTGAGCGGGCCGACGCCATTGTTGGTGAGCAAGGAGAACAGTGAGCAAGTTGAGATGGCGTAACGGACAGTGAGTACCTCACAGCTCCCCTAAGAGTTGACCGTTCAGGATGCAGCTATGATACTATGGCCGCAGGTGTATGTGGAGGAACCCCATGACCCTGCCAAGGCTAAGAGGGTGGTGGAAGTCATCCAAGAAAAGAAAAGGAGGGAAAAGCAGATGCGGTTCCAGTTAGATCTCCCCCGGGGTGGGGCATCGATGACCGGATGATCCGCAGCCTAACACAGTATTTTAACCCCCGCTGGGGGTTTGGCTTTATCCGGGAGGCCGGGACCGGTGAGAAGATATATGTAAATGTTGGGCTCATTACCTTTGAGGGCCCTCTGCAGGAGTGGGACCGGGTGGACTTAAAGAAAGCTGGGCCCAGGGGTCCATATGCAATGGTAGTCAATATGCTCTCCTCAGAAGCAGAACGGCAGGAACAAGAGGCCCAGAGGATCGTGTGGCCACTGGCGACGGCCACAGCATAGGTGGCGGCCACTAGACAGGAAGATCCCATAACGCTAAGATCGGTGTCTCCTAGGTCAGAATCACTAGGTACTACGGCGGGATCTCAGGAAAGTGTGAGGTCCGAATCCCCGAGCCTGTTGTCCTTTGGTGCAAGGAGCAGGAGAAGCAGTGGAAAATCTGGCTCCAGTGGATTGTCCTCAGGAACCACCATCATCTATATCCAGGGCCAGGGAGTGGCCAATTATGCCGGCCGCAGGGAAGATCCCTGAAGATCCACTGGAAAAATGAGACTGTTCTGCATCTCTTAGGGCAATGAGCCCTGATTGCATCAACAAGCTTCGGTGCTGGCCAGTCCAGCCTCAGTTGAAAGAGAAGAATATTTCTAGCTTGTTTTCTCCACCTCCAAGTTCTTGCATCTGTTGCGCATTCCCTTGCTGGATTACGGGACTGAACCCTTTTAGGGTTAAATCTCCCGCACTAATGGACTGTGTGCAACTGCTCTATGCACTGTGCCCTTGTTTTACCTTGCTATAGGAGTTGTTGAGCAGAACACTGGTCTTAAAGGGACCATACCCAGCAAAAAGGAGGGAGGAGAAAAACTGTTAGGAGGACCCGAGGAGCCGGGTCACTACTCCTGGACTGTCGGAGCTGATGCAAGTTGGCCAGTGGGCCATTGTGTCTGAAACCAAAAGGACTTCCTGTGTTTGGAAAACTGGAGCAGGAATTGCTGGCCAACGGGCCTGTTGTTTTAAAACAGACACTTTACTTTTGTGGGCCCCAGGGGCAAGGGGACCAGGGTCAGTCAAACCCATGTTTAAAGGAACTTGAACATTTGTAGTAGTCCCTTACAGTGGAGGGACTAGGGTCAGTCGGACCCGTTTGGTTCTTCGGACGACCCGATGTGCGTGCCGGGTTGAAGGACTTTTGCCCCTGTGTGTATCGTCAACTAATAAAGTGGGCTAGAATGGCTGGTCTTAATAAAAAGACTTGAACTCTGTGTTCTGGGTTCCAAACCGAGTGGGACTGAGGTCAAGGTTGACCAACAAGAGGAACTGATTGAAGAGTGTATTAAACTGTTGTGCATTTTGATATAAACATATGTTAAATGTTTTAAACATGCATTGGTGTTTTTTCACAGGTGTTGTCATGGTCGGGACGACCATGTTTTAGAAGAGAGGAATGTAAGAGGGTGACCGGGACGGTCATGCGCCTCTTCCCTCTTTGTGCACATAATGTTGTACTCTGTGTTTATAGATGAGTATGAATGTGACCTAATGTCTGATCTGTTAGTTACAGGGTCAGTATAGGATAGGTATAGATAGGGTGTTATATTAGGAATGAGATAGTGCAGAGGTGGGCACTATAGCATAGGAAATATTTAGTTATTAGTCAGGAAACAGTTAAGGGGTTCAGGAGCTGCTCCAGTGTGGGAGGAGCAGGACAATGAAGAACTGGAGACTTGCTGCTTACAGTTAGTTAGAATTGGAGTGAGAGAGAGAGAGATGTGACAGAGTTGAAGGTACAGGGGGCACCGGGAGCATGGTCTGTCCAACAGCAGAAGAATGTCCATCAGAAACTCTAAAGTGGACATTCCCTTAACGTTCGGGGCCTATGGTCCACAGGAACCACATAGAAGTGTGTTTCAAAAATCTTCCCAAAAGGGGAAGTCGGACAGGGAATAGAACAGAGAAAACGGTTCAGAACTCTTAAGACTGCCGAGCGTCTCATAGGCCAAAAACGTCAGCTATGGAAGGGACAGCTCGGGACAAACGGACAGTGAACATCAATACGTGCTGTGCAATGGACTTAGGAGAAGGAAAAGTATGTACCCAATACTTCGTGTTCTGCTATGTTGAATTTGGACGTTTAAGTAAAGTTCTTCTTTATAAAATGGAGTCGAAGTCCCCTATTGTGTGTGCGGCAGTTCCTGAAGTGGAAGAACTGAAGACAGCAGAGATCTGCGACCAAAACGTGAGTGTTACGCACCACACGCAGAGTACAGGAGAATTGGGACATTTGTCTTTGTCAGGGAGCCAGGGTGTGGGTACACAGCAGCAGTCCCTAGCCACCACTACCACCCTGAGCCCCTCACAGGAGTACCATCATGACAGCCTCAGGTGTCTTCAACAGACCCCTGGCTGTCATGACAACTTATCGGCGCCCCGCGAGCATGGAATGACGCACCACCCCTGCCAGCGTGCTGCAAATGCTGCTGTCAGAGAAAGACAGCGGCATTTAACAGGTTAACAGCCTCAGATGGAGTTCCACACTCGGCTGTTAAGAGGCAGGTGATGGCTGAATATCACAGTCATGATCTGCCTGCATTAAAGTCAGGGAGGCGACATATGACGTAGCTGTACATCATATGTCAGTAATGGGTTAATTGTACAAAAGTGATGAGAAATTAAAGCCATAGAAATTTGGTATTGCCTTAATTATGCTGACACAGAAAGTTAAAGAGTAAAGGCTCATTCAGAAGTCCATGCCCATCAGTCCGAGCACAGACTGCTAATGCTCGGACTGGCCGCGGCTCACCTGACCCGTGTGTGAATTGACACATGTTAAGGTTTTAATACTAGAGGTTAGGACCATCCCGATCGTGATACACCTTGATGCTGTGGGATGGCTTTTTTTTTATTATTCAAAAACAGTGTTTACTAAGTACCCTGTGTTATTTATATGCTCTAGGGCGGCACGGTAGCTCAGTGGTTAGCAGCCTTGCAGCGCTGGGGTCCTGGGTTCAAATCCCACCAAGGACAACATCTGCAAGGAGTTTGTATGTTCTCCTGCATTTGCTGGGTTTCCTCCCACACTCCAAAGACATACTGATAGGGAATCTAGATTGTGAGCCCCGATGGGGACAGCGACGATAATGTATGTAAAGCGCTGCGGCATATGTTAGCACTATATAAAAATAAAAGATTATTATTATTGTTATTATTGTTTTTACTTATTTACTTACAGCAGGGTATATGTTCATTTTTGTTTTTGTCTTGGGTTTTGTCTGTTTAATAGCCAGTGTGAACATGCTCCTATTTTGCATGCATACCAACATATACTCCATTGAATTTTTTTGGTTAGGTTTCAGGTTTCTGCATTTAGTGCAGATAAGGGTGTGGCATCCCTTTCTTTGAGCTGGACATTGCGTTTATATAGCTTTCCATTTGCTGCGTAACCATTGGGGACCTGGTCCTGCTCTGTCCTTATTCACACTGACGTCACTTTGACACATGCTAAAGTTTTAATACTAGAGGTTAGGACCGTCCTGATTGTGGTACACCTTGACGTTGGTAGGATGGCTTTAACGCTTTTTTAAAAAAATCAGAAACGTTGTTTACTAAGTACCCTATGTTATTTATATGCACTATTGCTTTTACTTATTTACTTACAGCAGGGTATATGTTAATTTTGTTTCTGTCTTGGGTTTTGTCTGTGTAATGGCCAGTGCGACCATGCTCCTACAGTAATGTTCAAAATAATAGCAGTCCAATATGAATAACCAGATTAATCACTACTTTTGGTATAAATTATATTACAAAAGGTCAAACAATTTACCAGTTGGTGCAGCAGATTCTAAGAAAACCAGCAGACTCAGCATTCATGATCTGCATGTTTTTGAGTCTGTGTATCTTGAAAGCGTGTGTGTTCAAAATAATAGCAGTGGGGAGTTCAATTAGTGAGGTCAATCATTGTGTGAAGAAACAGGTGTGTATCAGATGGCCCTTATTTAAGGGTGAAGCCAGCACATGTTCTACATGCATTTCTCCTTGAAAGCCAGAGAGATATGGGTCGTTCAAGACATTGTTCAGAAGAACAGCGTACTTTGATTCTAAAGAAATGCAGACAATGATAGGCTGTTCAGCTAAAATGATCTCCAATGCTTTAAAATTGAAAGCAAAACCAGAGAGACGTGAAAGAAAACGGATGACTACTATTCGAATGGATCGAAGAATAGCCAGAATGGCAAAGACTCAGCTCCAGGATGATCAAAGACAGTCTCAAGTTACCTGTGAGTACAGTAAAATCTTGGTTCTAGTCCAACAAAATTGAGGTTATGGAGTGGCCAGCCCAATCCCCGGACCTTAATCCGATAGAACACTTGTGGGGTGACATCAAAAATGCCGTTTCTGAGGCAAAGTCAACAAATGCCAACAAATTGTGGGATGTAGTCAAAGCATCCTGGGGTGGAATAAGAGTTGACAGGTGCCAGTTCATTTTTTGGGGGTTAGGTTTCAGGTTTCTACATTTACTGCTGGCAAGGGTATGGCCTCTCTTTCTTTGAGCTAGACATTACATTTCGGGTATGTGCCCACGATAAGGCGCCGCTGCAGCCCCGACACTGCAGAACAGCCGCATCACTTCTGCCCTCATTATGCAAATGAGCGGTCTTGATTTTTTTTTCTTCACATGCAGACTTTCCTCATTGATGTTAAGTCTATGGGGAAAGTCCACATGCGGACCCGCAAGAGAAATTGACATGCTGCAGGTTTCAAAGACACGGCGCATGTTATTGTCCGTGGATGATCCGCAGGTGCCCAGAGACGCATAGTGGACATGGGATTTCTAGAAATACCATCCACTGTGGTGTAACATCTGGACGCTACGGGTTTGATGCTTCAAACCCGCAGCGGCTCCTGATCGTGGGCTCATACCCTTAGGGTATGTGCGCATGTTGAGTATTTGGTTGCAGAAATTTCCTGAATCTCTTGGCAGAACAAACACTGTGGTAAAAATGTGCGTTTTGCAGAGATTTTCATGCGTTTTTTGCATGTGTTTTTGTACAGCAATGAATGCTTTCTGGAGCTACATAAAGATATTTGAAAAAAGAAACGTGGGACATTGCTTTAACCCTTGGATTACCGTCGGACCTGGGGTGAGTATATTGGTTGATTTAAATGATTAAAGAATGTGTCTGTTGTATTTCAAATAAAGTATTTTATTCTCGGTGTGTGTTTATTTAACTCTTTACTTACAGGTTTAGTAATTAGGGTATTCAACAGACGCAAAAGATCATATAAAAATGTATATTTTATTGACAAGTCATATAATTAAAAAACAAAAAAGGCACAAACATAGACAAATTAACCCCTTAATAACATCTGACGTACTAATACGCGTCTGTGCCCTGGGACTTAAGAGCCAGACCCGTATTAGTACGTCATGGCGATCGCGCGCGCACACAGGCTGTGCGGGCGCGATCGCCGCCGGGTGTCAGCTGATTGTCATAGCTGACACCCGGTACTATGTGCAGGGAGCGGTCACGCACCGCTCCCAGCACATTAACCCCCGCGATGCCGCGATCGAAGTCGATCGAAGTCGATCGCGGCATTGCGGGGGCAAGGGGAGGTGATCGCCGATACTCACCTCCTCTTCCGGCTTCCAGCGCAGTCTGCAAAGGCTTCCCGGGTGTTGCCATGACGACCCGATGTCGTCATGACAACATCCGGGTCACCAGAGAGCAGGAAGATTGCTTGGACATGCGCAGTGCATCTCCAAGCAATCTTCACACTGTGCACTTCTGACAGCCTTCATGGCATAGGGATGGTGCTCCATTCCTGTGCCATGCAGGCGATCAGAAAAAAAAAAGTGAAAGTCCCAGAGTGGGACAAAGTAATAAAGTGTATAAACTGTGTGAAAGTGGAAAAAAAAAAAAAAAAAAAATGTGCAAAAATATTATAAAAAAATAAAAAAAATAATACACCAAAAATAAAAATATAATGTACCCATCAATAAATATTATTATAAAAAAAATAAAAAAAAAACAATAAAAGTACACATATTTGGTATCGCCGCGTCCGGAACAACCTGACCTATAAAACTGTCCCACTAGTTAACCCCTTCAGTGAACACGATAAAAAAAAAAAAAAAAAAACAAGCAAAAAACAATGCTTTATCACCATACTGCCAAACAAAAAGTGGAATAACACGCGATCAAAAAGACGCATATAAATAAAAATGATACCGCTGAAAACGTCATCTCGTCCCGCAAAAAACAAGCCGCCATATAGCTCCATCAGCCGAAAAATAAAAAAGTTATAGCTCTCAGAATAAAGCGATACTAAAAAATATTTTTTTCTATAAAATAGCTTTTATTGTGTATAAGCGCCAAAACATAGAAAAATTATACAAATGTGGTACCGCTGTAAACGTACTGACCCGAAGAGTAAAGCTGCCTCATCAATTTTACCACACGCGGAACAGAATAAAAAAAAAAAAAAAAAAAACAATTCCTGAATTGTTGGTTTTTGTTTATTCTGCCTCCCAAAAATCGGAATAGAAAGCGATCAAAAAATGTCACGTGCCTGAAAATGGCACCAATAACAACGTCAAGTCATCCCGCAAAAAACGAGCCGTCACATGACTGTCTGCCAAAATTTGGAAAAATTATAGCTCTCAAAATATGGCGATGCAAAAACTAGATTTTACAAAAAATGCGTCTTTTAGTGTGTGACAGCTGTCAGTCATAAAAACCCCATATGATTCTGGCATTGCTGTAATCACACCGACCCGAAGAATAAAGTCGTCTAATCACTTATACCGCACAAGGAACGGCGTCAAAAATAAACTCTTGAGTTAGGATTGGGCTAGGGTTAGGGCTGGGTTTGGGGCTAGGGTTGTGCTGGGGCTAGGGTTGTGCTGGGGCTAGGGTTGTGCTGGGGCTAGGGTTGTGCTGGGGCTAGGGTTGTGCTAGGGTTAGGGCTGGGGTTGGGATTTTTTTCAAAAGTAAGAAAAAAAGATGACGATATGGCGACTAGTGTTGAGAGCAAGTGCTCGCTACTTGAGTTTGCATCGGGTGCTCTGGTATGCATTTAGTATCGTGGGTATTTGAGTGACATGCTCGAGTCTCTGCCCCATATGCTTCGCGGCCAAAAAACTTTACGGGGATTGCCTGCCATGCACGAGCGATCCCCGCATGTTTTTTTTTGGGTGTCTAATAACCGTGAAACATGCGGAGCAGGGACTCGAGCATGTCACTCGAGCACACGCTGTACATGGTGCATACCTGAGTACCCGATGCAAACTCAAGTAGCGAGCACTTGCGCTCAAGAATAATGAAAACTTATTCAATATGATGACCTAATGTAAACAAATAATGTGCCGTACCTCTGGGTTCAAAATGTTCACTATACACCTTAATAAAATCTTTGAGGGGTATAGTTTCCAAAATGGGGACACTTGTGGGGGAGCTCCACTGTTTAGGCACATCACGGGCTCTCCAAACGCGACATGGTGTCCGCTAACAAATTGAATGGAAAATCGGCTCAAATTGTTAGCGGACACCACATTGCGTTTGGAGAGCCCCTCTGTGCCCAAACTTTGGAGCTCCCCCACAAGTGACCCCATTTTGGAAACTAGACCCCCCAAGGCACCTTTCTAGATGCATAGTGAGCACTTGGAACCCCCAGGTGCTTCACAAATTGATTCGTAAAAATGAAAAAGTGAAAAAAAAAACACTTTTTCATTTTTATGAATCAATTTGTGAAGCACCTGGGGTTCCAAGTGCTCACTATGAATCTAGATAGGTGCCTTGGGGGGTCTAGTTTCCAAAATGGGGTCACTTGTGGGGGAGCTCCAATGTTTGGGCACACAGGGACTCTCTAAATGCAACATGGTATCCGCTAACAAATTAAATGGAAAATCGGCTCAAATTGTTAGCGGACACCACATTGCGTTTGGAGAGCCCCTCTGTGCCCAAACTTTGGAGCTCCCCCACAAGTGACCCCATTTTGGAAACTAGACCCCCCAAGGCACCTTTCTAGATGCATAGTGAGCACTTGGAACCCCCAGGTGCTTCACAAATTGATTCGTAAAAATGAAAAAGTGAAAAAAAAAACACTTTTTCATTTTTATGAATCAATTTGTGAAGCACCTGGGGTTCCAAGTGCTCACTATGAATCTAGATAGGTGCCTTGGGGGGTCTAGTTTCCAAAATGGGGTCACTTGTGGGGGAGCTCCAATGTTTGGGCACACAGGGACTCTCCAAATGCAACATGATATCCGCTAACAAATTGTCGGCTCAAATTGTTAGCGGATATCATGTTGCATTTGGAGAGTCCCTGTGTGCCCAAACATTGGAGCTCCTCCACAAGTGACCCCATTTTGGAAACTAGACCCCCCAAGGCACCTATCTAGATGCATAGTGAGCACTTGGAACCCCTAGGTGCTTCACAAATTAATTCGTAAAAATGAAAAAGTGTTTTTTTTTTCACTTTTTCATTATTACGAATCAATTTGTGAAGCACCTGGGGGTTCCAAGTGCTCACTATGCATCTAGAAAGGTGCCTTGGGGGGTCTAGTTTCCAAAATGGGGTCACTTGTGGGGGAGCTCCAAAGTTTGGGCACAGAGGGGCTCTCCAAACGCAATGTGGCGTCCGCTAACAATTTGAGCCGATTTTCCATTCAATTTGTTAGCGGATACCATGTTGCATTTAGAGAGTCCCTGTGTGGCCAAACATTGGAGCTCCCCCACAAGTGACCCCATTTTGGAAACTAGACCCCCCAAGGCACCTATCTAGATGCATAGTGAGCACTTGGAACCCCTAGGTGCTTCACAAATTAATTCGTAAAAATGAAAAAGTGTTTTTTTTTTCACTTTTTCATTATTACGAATCAATTTGTGAAGCACCTGGGGGTTCCAAGTGCTCACTATGCATCTAGAAAGGTGCCTTGGGGGGTCTAGTTTCCAAAATGGGGTCACTTGTGGGGGAGCTCCAAAGTTTGGGCACAGAGGGGCTCTCCAAATGCAATGTGGCGTCCGCTAACAATTTGAGCCGATTTTCCATTCAATTTGTTAGCGGATACCATGTTGCATTTAGAGAGTCCCTGTGTGCCCAAACATTGGAGCTCCCCCACAAGTGACCCCATTTTGGAAACTAGACCCCCCAAGGCACCTATCTAGATGCATAGTGAGCACTTGGAACCCCTAGGTGCTTCACAAATTGATTCGTAAAAATGAAAAAGTGTTTTTTTTTTCACTTTTTCATTATTACGAATCAATTTGTGAAGCACCTGGGGGTTCCAAGTGCTCACTATGCATCTAGAAAGGTGCCTTGGGGGGTCTAGTTTCCAAAATGGGGTCACTTGTGGGGGAGCTCCAAAGTTTGGGCACAGAGAAGCTCTCCAAACGCAATGTGGTGTCCGCTAACAATTTGAGCCGATTTTCCATTCAATTTGTTAGCGGATACCATGTTGCATTTAGAGAGTCCCTGTGTGCCCAAACATTGGAGCTCTCCCACAAGTGACCCCATTTTGGAAACTAGACCCCCCAAGGCACCTATCTAGATGCATAGTGAGCAGTTGGAACCCCCAGGTGCTTCACAAATTGATTCATAAAAATGAAAAAGTGTTTTTTTTTTCACTTTTTCATTGTTACGAATCAATTTGTGAAGCACCTGGGGGTTCCAAGTGCTCACTATGCATCTAGATAGGTGCCTTGGGGGGTCTAGTTTCCAAAATGGGGTCACTTGTGGGGGAGCTCCAATGTTTGGGCACACAGCAGCTCTCCAAACGCAACATGGTGTCGCTAAGAATTTGAGCCAATTTTGCGTTAAATTTGTTAGCGGACACCATGTTGCATTTAGAGAGCCGCTGTGTGCCCAAATATTGGAGCTCCGCCACAAGTGACCCCATTTTGGAAACTAGACCACCCAAGGCACCTATCTAGATGCATAGTGAGCACTTGGAACCCTCAGGTGCTTCACAAATTGATTCATACAAATGAAAAAGTGTTTTTTTTTTCACTTTTTCATTGTTACGAATCAATTTGTGAAGCACCTGGGGGTTCCAAGTGCTCACTATGCATCTAGATAGGTGCCTTGGGGGGTCTAGTTTCCAAAATGGGGTCACTTGTGGGGGAGCTCCAATGTTTGGGCACACAGGGACTCTCTAAATGCAACATGGTGTCCTCTAACAAATTTAACGGAAAATCGGCTCAAATTGTTAGCGACACCATGTTGCGTTTGGAGAGCCGCTGTGTGCCCAAACATTGGAGCTCCCCCACAAGTGACCCCATTTTGGAAACTAGACCCCCCAAGGCACCTATCTAGATGCATTGTGAGCACTTGGAACACTCAGGTGCTTCACAAATTGATTCATAAAAATGAAAAAGTGTTTTTTTTTTCACTTTTTCATTGTTACGAATCAATTTGTGAAGCACCTGGGGGTTCCAAGTGCTCACTATGAATCTAGATAGGTGCCTTGGGGGGTCTAGTTTCCAAAATGGGGTCACTTGTGGGGGAGCTCCAATGTTTGGGCACACAGGGACTCTCCAAATGCAACATGATATCCGCTAACAAATTGTCGGCTCAAATTGTTAGCGGATATCATGTTGCATTTGGAGAGTCCCTGTGTGCCCAAACATTGGAGCTCCTCCACAAGTGACCCCATTTTGGAAACTAGACCCCCCAAGGCACCTATCTAGATGCATAGTGAGCACTTGGAACCCCTAGGTGCTTCACAAATTAATTCGTAAAAATGAAAAAGTGTTTTTTTTTTCACTTTTTCATTATTACGAATCAATTTGTGAAGCACCTGGGGGTTCCAAGTGCTCACTATGCATCTAGAAAGGTGCCTTGGGGGGTCTAGTTTCCAAAATGGGGTCACTTGTGGGGGAGCTCCAAAGTTTGGGCACAGAGGGGCTCTCCAAACGCAATGTGGCGTCCGCTAACAATTTGAGCCGATTTTCCATTCAATTTGTTAGCGGATACCATGTTGCATTTAGAGAGTCCCTGTGTGGCCAAACATTGGAGCTCCCCCACAAGTGACCCCATTTTGGAAACTAGACCCCCCAAGGCACCTATCTAGATGCATAGTGAGCACTTGGAACCCCTAGGTGCTTCACAAATTAATTCGTAAAAATGAAAAAGTGTTTTTTTTTTCACTTTTTCATTATTACGAATCAATTTGTGAAGCACCTGGGGGTTCCAAGTGCTCACTATGCATCTAGAAAGGTGCCTTGGGGGGTCTAGTTTCCAAAATGGGGTCACTTGTGGGGGAGCTCCAAAGTTTGGGCACAGAGGGGCTCTCCAAATGCAATGTGGCGTCCGCTAACAATTTGAGCCGATTTTCCATTCAATTTGTTAGCGGATACCATGTTGCATTTAGAGAGTCCCTGTGTGCCCAAACATTGGAGCTCCCCCACAAGTGACCCCATTTTGGAAACTAGACCCCCCAAGGCACCTATCTAGATGCATAGTGAGCACTTGGAACCCCTAGGTGCTTCACAAATTGATTCGTAAAAATGAAAAAGTGTTTTTTTTTTCACTTTTTCATTATTACGAATCAATTTGTGAAGCACCTGGGGGTTCCAAGTGCTCACTATGCATCTAGAAAGGTGCCTTGGGGGGTCTAGTTTCCAAAATGGGGTCACTTGTGGGGGAGCTCCAAAGTTTGGGCACAGAGAAGCTCTCCAAACGCAATGTGGTGTCCGCTAACAATTTGAGCCGATTTTCCATTCAATTTGTTAGCGGATACCATGTTGCATTTAGAGAGTCCCTGTGTGCCCAAACATTGGAGCTCTCCCACAAGTGACCCCATTTTGGAAACTAGACCCCCCAAGGCACCTATCTAGATGCATAGTGAGCAGTTGGAACCCCCAGGTGCTTCACAAATTGATTCATAAAAATGAAAAAGTGTTTTTTTTTTCACTTTTTCATTGTTACGAATCAATTTGTGAAGCACCTGGGGGTTCCAAGTGCTCACTATGCATCTAGATAGGTGCCTTGGGGGGTCTAGTTTCCAAAATGGGGTCACTTGTGGGGGAGCTCCAATGTTTGGGCACACAGCAGCTCTCCAAACGCAACATGGTGTCGCTAAGAATTTGAGCCAATTTTGCGTTAAATTTGTTAGCGGACACCATGTTGCATTTAGAGAGCCGCTGTGTGCCCAAATATTGGAGCTCCGCCACAAGTGACCCCATTTTGGAAACTAGACCACCCAAGGCACCTATCTAGATGCATAGTGAGCACTTGGAACCCTCAGGTGCTTCACAAATTGATTCATACAAATGAAAAAGTGTTTTTTTTTTCACTTTTTCATTGTTACGAATCAATTTGTGAAGCACCTGGGGGTTCCAAGTGCTCACTATGCATCTAGATAGGTGCCTTGGGGGGTCTAGTTTCCAAAATGGGGTCACTTGTGGGGGAGCTCCAATGTTTGGGCACACAGGGACTCTCTAAATGCAACATGGTGTCCTCTAACAAATTTAACGGAAAATCGGCTCAAATTGTTAGCGACACCATGTTGCGTTTGGAGAGCCGCTGTGTGCCCAAACATTGGAGCTCCCCCACAAGTGACCCCATTTTGGAAACTAGACCCCCCAAGGCACCTATCTAGATGCATTGTGAGCACTTGGAACACTCAGGTGCTTCACAAATTGATTCATAAAAATGAAAAAGTGTTTTTTTTTTCACTTTTTCATTGTTACGAATCAATTTGTGAAGCACCTGGGGGTTCCAAGTGCTCACTATGCATCTAGAAAGGTGCCTTGGGGGGTCTAGTTTCCAAAATGGGGTCACTTGTGGGGGAGCTCCAAAGTTTGGGCACACATGGGCTCTCCAAACACAACATGGCGTCCACTAATTATTCAAGCAAATTTTACAATCAAAAAGTCAAATAGCGCTCCTTCCCTTCCGAGCCCTGCCGTGCGCCCAAACAGTATTTTTTCCCCAAATATTGGGTATCTGCGTGCCCAGGGGAAATTGCACAACAAATTTTGGGGTCCATTTTTTCTTGTTACCCCTGTGAAAATAAAAAAAATTGGGTCTAAATTAACATTTTTGTGAAAAAAGTTAAATGTTCATTTTTTTCTTCCACATTCAAAAAATTCCTGTGAAGCACCTGAAGGGTTAATAAAGTTCTTGAATGTGGTTTTGAGCACCTTGAGGGGTGCAGTTTTTAGAATGGTGTCACTTTTGGGTATTTTCTGTCATAAAGACCTCTCAAAGTGACTTCAAATGTGATGTGGTCCCTAAAAAAATGGTTTTGTAAATTTTGTTGGAAAAATGAGAAATCGCTGGTCAACTTTTAACCCTTATAGCTCCCTAACAAAAAAAAATTTTGGTTCCAAAATTGTGCTGATGTAAAGTAGACATGTGGGAAATGTTATTTATTAACTCTTTTGTGTGACATATCGCTCTGATTTCAGGGCTTAAAAATTCAAATTTTGAAAATTGCAAAATTTTCAAAATTTTCACCAAATTTCTGTTTTTTTCACAAATAAACGCAAGTGATATCGAAGAAATTTTTCCACAATCATGAAGTACAATATGTCACGAAAAAACAATCTCAGAATCAGGGGGATCCGTTGAAGCGTTCGAGAGTAATTACCTCATAAAGTGACAGTGGTCAGAATTGTAAAAATTGGCCCGGTCATTAACGTGCAAACCACCCGCGGGGCTTAAGGGGTTAAAAAACATACAACAATACAAACAGTGATAAAAGTGTAGCTCAAATGAGGGGAGCAGAAGATATGTCAGATGTAAATATGTGTATATACAGTGGGTACGGAAAGTATTCAGGCCCCTTTAAATTTTTCACTCTTTGTTTCATTGCAGCCATTTGGAAAATTCTAAAAAGTTCCTTTTTTTTTCATTTAAGTACACTCTGCACCCCATCTTGACTGGGAAAAAAACCTAGTAATGTAGAAATTTTTGCAAATTTATTAAAAAAGAAAAACTGAAATATCACATGGTCATAAGTATTCAGACCCTTTGCTCACACACTCATTTAAGTCACATGCTGTCCATTTCCTTGTGATCCTCTTTGAGATGGTTCTACTCCTTCATTGGAGTCCAGCTGTGTTTAATTAAACTGATAGGACTTGATTTGGAAAGGCACACACCTGTCTATATAAGACCTCACAGCTCACAGTGCATGTCAGACCAGATGAGAATTATGAGCTCAAAGGAACTGCCCAAGGAGCTCAGAGACAGAATTGTGGCAAGGCACAGATCTGGCCAAGGTTACAAAAGAATTTCTGCATTATTCAAGGTTTCTAAGAGCACAATGGCCTCCATAATCCTTAAATGGAAGAAGTTTGGGACAAACAGAAGTCTTCCTAGACCTGGCTGTTCAGCCAAACTGAGCAATCGTGGGAGAAGAGCCTTGGTGAGAGAGGTAAAGAAGAAACCCAAGATCACTGTGGCTGAGCTACAGAGATGTAGTAGGGAGATGGGAGAAAGTTCCACAAAGTCAACTATCACTGCAGCCCTCCACCAGTCGGGCCTTTATGGCAGAGTGGCCCGACGGAAGCCTCTCCTCAGTGCAAGACATATGAAAGCCCGCATAGAGTTTGCTCAAAAACACATGAAGGACTCCCAGACTATGAGAAATAAGATTTTCTGGTCTAATGAGATGAAGATAGAACTTTTTGGTGATAATTCTAAGCGGTATGTGTGGAGAAAACCAGGCACTGCTCATCACCTGCCCAATACAATCCCAACAGTGAAACATGGTGGTGGCAGCATCATGCAATGGGGGTGTTTTTCAGGTGCAGAGACAGGACAACTGGTTGCAATTGAAGGAAACATGAATGCAGCCAAGTACAGAGATATCCTGGATGAAAACCTCTTCCAGAGTGCTCTGGACCTCAGACTCGGCCGAAGGTTCATCTTCCAAGACAATGACCCTAAGCACAGAGCTGAAATAACAAAAGGAGTGGCTTCAGAACAACTCTGTGACCATTCTTGACTGGCCCAGCTAGAGCCCTGACCTAAACCCAAATGAGCATCGACCAACATTCACCATCCAACCATTCAGAACTGGAGAGGATCTGCAAGGAAGAATGGCAGGTGTGAAATCCAGGTGTGAAAAACCTGTTGCATCATTCCCAAGAAGACTCATGGCTGTGCTAGCTCAAAAGGGTGCTTCTACTCAATACTGAGCAAAGGGTCTGAATACTTATGACTAGTGTTGAGCGATACCTTCCGATATCGGGAAATATCGGATCGGATTGGATCGGACCGATACCGAAAAAGTATCGGATATCGCCGATTCCGATACCGGAAACCAATGCAAGTCAATGGGACATAAATATCGGAATTAAAATAAACCCTTTCTTTCCTTGTAGGTTATTTCTACATGAAGGAAAACAACTAAGAATAATGTAGAATGTATTGGGGGAGGTGGGGGAGACAATAAAGGCATAGAGGTTTAGCCCAGTCAAATGGAATAGCAGGAATTACTATTTTTTTATTATGTTCTGAGTTACGGAAATATTAACTATGTTAAGTATTTTTATATTTTGTCAGATATTTATGTTTCACTACTTCCATGCTCTTCACCTTCTTTTTTACTTCTCCCACACTTTCTCCTTCATCATCCTCAGCATCTTTTTCATCCACTTCTTCTTCACCTTCTTCTTCTTCACCTTCTTCGTATTATTCTTTTTTTTACATTCTTCATATTCTACTTCTTCATCTTCTTCATATTCTTCTTCTTCATCATATTCTTATTTGTGACAGGCATTCCTGTAGTTGTTATCTATAAAAGGTTGGACATTACACCTTTCGTTCTGCCCGTCACAAAAGATTTACAACAGGATTTGTCCGCGTTCAGTTTGGCCTGCAGCAGCAGGTCTTTTCCAGGGGCACCACGAGGAGGAACGGACTCACCCCCATACACTGCTTAGTCATCTTCTGCTTATAATTTAGATATTATCTTTTGCTCTGATTTTTAGTCTTATGCTTAATGTTCTTCCGCTTTTTGTTCTGCAGCTTCTTGTATTTCTGCTTCTTGGTTTTCTGTCTCTTGTTCTTCTGTATCTTGGTGCTTGTCTTCTCTTCTTTGTCTTCTTGGTCAACTTCTTCAGGGTCATCTTCTTGGTCTTCTTCGGGGTGGTCTTCAGGGTCGTCGTCTTCGGGGGTCCTCGTCTTCGGGGTCCTCGTCTTCTTCGGGTTGGTCTTCTGGGTCCTCGTCTTCGGGGTCCTCGTCTTCTTCGGGGTGGTCTTCAGGGTCCTCGTCTTCTTCGGGGTGGTCTTCAGGGTCCTCGTCTTCTTCGGGGTGGTCTTCAGGGTCCTCGTCTTCAGGGTCATTGTCTTCGGGGTCCTCGTCTTCTTAGGGTTGGTCTTCAGGGTCCTCGTCTTCAGGGTCCTCGTCAGGGAGATCCAGAGTGATTACCAAGAACCATTTCAAAAAGCTTGAACTTGGAAATGTAGCAGAAGGTACAAGAAAGCTGAGGAACTACCGAGGACCAGCTGATGGTACTGGAACCCGGATGGGTAGCAGAAGGTACAAGAGCCAATGGAACTACCGAGGACCAGCTGATGTTACTGGAACTCGGTTACTAAGCAGGAGGTACCTGTGCCAGAAAGCACTACCAAGGACCAGCAGACGTTGGTGGAACTTGGATACCGAGAAGGAGGCACATAAGCCAAAGGCACTGCCGAGAACCAGCTGACGGTACTGGAACCCGGATGGGTAGCAGAAGGTACCCATGTAAAAAAAAGTTCAAGGCCGCGAGCCGGCCGCAGTTACCAAAACCCACAGTCCTACAGGGGGTGCTTGTCCTATTGGCACTATGGAACCAGCCTTCATTGCCAGATCCCGCAGCCCACATAGGAGTCACCTAAACTGCAGGCACCATAGAGTCGGCTAACCCGACCGCAACACGACAGGACAACGCATTGGAGGCAAAGTGACGTTGACACTACCCGGAAACAGCTGGCGTGCTGGAACCAGGCTGGGCAGGAGGGAGTACCCGTGCCAAAGACACTGCCGAGAACCAGCTGACGGTACTGGAACCCGGATGGGTAGCAGAAGATACAAGAGCAAATGGAACTACCGAGGACCAGCTGACGGTACTGGAACCCGGATGGGTAGCAGAAGGTACAAGAGCCAATGGAACTACCGAGGACCAGCTGATGTTACTGGAACTCGGTTACTAAGCAGGAGGTACCTGTGCCAGAAAGCACTACCATGGACCAGCAGACGTTGGTGGAACTTGGATACCGAGAAGGAGGCACCTAATCCAAAGGCACTGCCGAGAACCAGCTGATGGTACTGGAACCCGGATGGGTAGCAGAAGGTACCCATGTAAAAAAAAGTTCAAGGCCGCGAGCCGGCCGCAGTTACCAAAACCCACAGTCCTACAGGGGGTGCTTGTCCTATTGGCACTATGGAACCAGCCTTCATTGCCAGATCCCGCAGCCCACATAGGA
This sequence comes from Phyllobates terribilis, assembly GCF_046119375.1. NCBI lineage: Eukaryota > Metazoa > Chordata > Amphibia > Anura > Dendrobatidae > Phyllobates > Phyllobates terribilis. Next base: position 900,776,689 of record NW_027362761.1, on the reverse strand, counting down.
GTCACCTAAACTGCAGGCACCATAGAGTCGGCTAACCCGACCGCAACACGACAGGACAACGCATTGGAGGCAAAGTGACGTTGACACTACCCGGAAACAGCTGGCGTGCTGGAACCAGGCTGGGCAGGAGGGAGTACCCGTGCCAAAGACACTGCCGAGAACCAGCTGACGGTACTGGAACCCGGATGGGTAGCAGAAGATACAAGAGCAAATGGAACTACCGAGGACCAGCTGACGGTACTGGATCCCGGATGGGTAGCAGAAGGTACAAGAGCCAATGGAACTGCCGAGAACCAGCTGGCGGTGCTGGAGCCCAGGGTAAATACTAAAAACAGAGGAGCCAGAGGTGTATTTGGAGGAGGTTTTAAATCCGTAGTACAGTGGATGTGGACAAAGCAGGAGAATTTGCCGGACACACAGCTGGGGATCAGCTGACGTTACTGAACCCCAATAACACTGGAGCAAGCATTGACTGTGCAGACGGCACTTCTGAGCAGCAACTAGCGGTATTGGAGCCCAGGGTAAATACTAAAAACGGAGGAGCCAGAGGTGTAATTGGAGCAAGTTTTAAATAAGTAGCACAGTGAATATGGACAGAGCAGGAGAAATTGCCGTGAACACAGCAGGGGAACAGCTGACGTTACCGAACCCCAATAACACGGCAGCAAGTGTTGACTGTGCAGACGGCACTTCCGAGCGCCAACTGGCGGTGCTGGAGCCCAGGGATAAGAATGAAAACAGAGTAGCCAGAAGTGTAATTGGAGCAACTTTAAAATGTGCAGTACAGTGGATGTGGACAAAGCAGAAGAAATTGCCGTCCGTACAGCAGGGGAACAGCTGACGTTACCGAACCCCAATAACACGGCAGCAAGTGTTGACTGTGCAGACAGCACTTCCGAGCGCCAACTGGCGGTGCTGGAGCCCAGGGATAAGAATAAAAATAGAGAGGAGCCAGAGGTGTAATTGGAGCAAGTTTTAAATAAGTAGCACAGTGAATATGGACAGAGCAGGAGAAATTGCCGTGAACACAGCAGGGGAACAGCTGACGTTACCGAACCCCAATAACACGGCAGCAAGTGTTGACTGTGTAGACAGCACTTCCGAGCGCCAACTGGCGGTGCTGGAGCCCAGGGATAAGAATAAAAATAGAGAGGAGCCAGAGGTGTAATTGGAGCAAGTTTTAAATAAGTAGCACAGTGAATATGGACAGAGCAGGAGAAATTGCCGTGAACACAGCAGGGGAACAGCTGACGTTACCGAACCCCAATAACACCGCAGCAAGTGTTGACTGTGCAGACGGCACTTCCGAGCGCCAACTGGCGGTGTTGGAGCCCAGGGATAAGAATGAAAACAGAGGAGCCAGAGGTGTAATTGGAGCAACTTTAAAATGTGTAGTACAGTGGATGTGGACAAAGCAGGAGAAATTGCCGTCCGCACAGCAGGGGAACAGCTGACGTTACTGAACCCCAATAACACGGCAGCAAGTGTTGACTGTGCAGATGGCACTTCCGTGCGCCAACTGGCGGTGTTGGAGCTCAGGGATAATACTGAAAACAGAGGAGCCAGAGGTGTAATTGGAGCAACTTTAAAATCTGTAGTAGTGAGAATGTGGACAGAGCAGGAGAAATTGCCGTCCGCACAGCAGGGGAACAGCTGACGTTACTGAACCCCAATAACATGGTAGCAAGTGTTGACTGTGCAGACGGCACTTCCGAGCGCCAACTGGCGGTGTTGGAGCTCAGGGATAATACTGAAAACAGAGGAGCCAGAGGTGTATTTGGAGGAGGTTTTAAATCAGTAGTACAGTGGATGTGGACAGAGCAGGAGAAATTGCCGTCCGCACAGCAGGGGAACAGCTGATGTTACTGAACCCCAATAACACGGCAGCAAGTGTTGACTGTGCAGATGGCACTTCCGTGCGCCAACTGGCGGTGTTGGAGCTCAGGGATAGTACTGAAAACAGAGGAGCCAGAGGTGTAATTGGAGCAACTTTAAAATCTGTAGTAGTGAGAATGTGGACAGAGCAGGAGAAATTGCCGTCCGCACAGCAGGGGAACAGCTGACGTTACTGAACCCCAATAACATGGAAGCAAGTGTTGACTGTGCAGACGGCACTTCCGAGCGCCAACTGGCGGTGTTGGAGCTCAGGGATAATACTGAAAACAGAGGAGCCAGAGGTGTATTTGGAGGAGGTTTTAAATCAGTAGTACAGTGGATGTGGACAGAGCAGAAGAAATTGCCGTCCGCACAGCAGGGGAACAGCTGACGTTACTGAACCCCAATAACATGGTAGCAAGTGTTGACTGTGCAGACGGCACTTCCGAGCGCCAACTGGCGGTGCTGGAGCCCAGGGATAAGAATGAAAACAGAGGAGCCAGAGGTGTAATTGGAGCAACTTTAAAATGTGTAGTACAGTGGATGTGGACAAAGCAGGAGAAATTGCCGTCCGTACAGCAGGGGAACAGCTGACGTTACCGAACCCCAATAACACGGCAGCAAGTGTTGACTGTGCAGACAGCACTTCCGAGCGCCAACTGGCGGTGCTGGAGCCCAGGGATAAGAATAAAAATAGAGAGGAGCCAGAGGTGTAATTGGAGCAAGTTTTAAATAAGTAGCACAGTGAATATGGACAGAGCAGGAGAAATTGCCGTGAACACAGCAGGGGAACAGCTGACGTTACCGAACCCCAATAACACGGCAGCAAGTGTTGACTGTGCAGACAGCACTTCCGAGCGCCAACTGGCGGTGCTGGAGCCCAGGGATAAGAATAAAAATAGAGAGGAGCCAGAGGTGTAATTGGAGCAAGTTTTAAATAAGTAGCACAGTGAATATGGACAGAGCAGGAGAAATTGCCGTGAACACAGCAGGGGAACAGCTGACGTTACCGAACCCCAATAACACGGCAGCAAGTGTTGACTGTGCAGACAGCACTTCCGAGCACCAACTGGCGGTGCTGGAGCCCAGGGATAAGAAGAAAAATAGAGAGGAGCCAGAGGTGTAATTGGAGCAAGTTTTAAATAAGTAGCACAGTGAATATGGACAGAGCAGGAGAAACTGCCGTGAACACAGCAGGGGAACAGCTGACGTTACCGAACCCCAATAACACCGCAGCAAGTGTTGACTGTGCAGACGGCACTTCCGAGCGCCAACTGGCGGTGTTGGAGCCCAGGGATAAGAATGAAAACAGAGGAGCCAGAGGTGTAATTGGAGCAACTTTAAAATGTGTAGTACAGTGGATGTGGACAAAGCAGGAGAAATTGCCGTCCGCACAGCAGGGGAACAGCTGACGTTACTGAACCCCAATAACACGGCAGCAAGTGTTGACTGTGCAGATGGCACTTCCGTGCGCCAACTGGCGGTGTTGGAGCTCAGGGATAATACTGAAAACAGAGGAGCCAGAGGTGTAATTGGAGCAACTTTAAAATCTGTAGTAGTGAGAATGTGGACAGAGCAGGAGAAATTGCCGTCCGCACAGCAGGGGAACAGCTGACGTTACTGAACCCCAATAACATGGTAGCAAGTGTTGACTGTGCAGACAACACTTCCGAGCGCCAACTGGCGGTGTTGGAGCTCAGGGATAATACTGAAAACAGAGGAGCCAGAGGTGTATTTGGAGGAGGTTTTAAATCAGTAGTACAGTGGATGTGGACAGAGCAGGAGAAATTGCCGTCCGCACAGCAGGGGAACAGCTGACGTTACTGAACCCCAATAACACGGCAGCAAGTGTTGACTGTGCAGACGGCACTTCCGAGCGCCAACTGGTGGTGTTGGAGCTCAGGGATTACAGTTCAGGTGGTAGAAACATGAACAGAACAGGAGACCTGGATACTGTTGCCAACCAATTATTTATTCTGGAAGAGGACTGGCAAATTCATGAGAGATCCAGGCCTTGTTCATTTTGAGAAAAGTAAGCCGGTCAACGTTATCGGAGGATAGTCGCATGCGACGGTCTGTTAGTACACCACCTGCGGCACTAAAGACGCGTTCCGATAATACACTAGCAGCAGGGCAAGCTAGCACCTCCAGTGCATACTGACTAAGCTCTGGCCATGTATCCAGCTTACAGACCCAAAACTTGAAGGGAGAAGAGCCGTCTGGGAGTACACTAAGAGGGCAAGACATGTAGTCTGTCACCATCTGACGGAAACGTTGCCTCCTGCTGACTGGAGCCGTCTGTGATGGTGTAGACATTTGTGGCGGCGGGGACACAAAACTTTGCCACATTTCGGCCATACTGGTCTTGCCTTGTGCTGAGGCGCTGCTTCTGCTCCCTCTTTGTGCAGAGCTTCCTCCACTGCCTCGACGCACTGAGCTGCTTTGTAAAGCACTAGCAGCACTGCTCTCGGTTGGAATGGAGAACATGATGGAATGCACCAGTGCGTCTTGGTACTCCCGCATTTTACGCTCCCGGTTCAACGGTGTTATGAGGCTTTGTAAGTTGTCCCGGTAGCGAGGATCTAGGAGGGTGGACACCCAATAATCAGCCGTGTTGAGAATGTGGGCGATGCGGCGGTCGTTTCTCAGGCACTGCAGCATGAAATCAACCATGTGCTGCAGACTGCCAACTGGCCAAGAAACGCTGTCCCCTGCTTGAGGCGTGATCTCTGCCTGCTCTGCATCACCCCACCCTCGCTCTAGATACTGACTACTAGAGCATTGTGTACCTCCCTCCTCTGGACAGATGTCTTCCTCATCCATTGACTCCTCCTCATCCTCCTCACAAAGTGTCCCCTGCCTAGGCCTTTGTGAGGAACCACGTTGCGCAGACTGTAGAGAAGCAGATGGCATTTGTGACTCCTCATCCTCCACCTCTTCCAAAACCTCGTCCCTTGGGTGCTTGCAGTGTTTTTTCAAGCAGGCAGATAAGGGGGATAGTCATGCTGACTAGTGCATCATCTGCACTCGCCATCCGCGTGGAATAATTGAAGGCACGCAAAACGTGGCAAATGTCCTTCATAGAGGCCCACTCAGTGGTGGTGAAGTGTGAACGGCGCGCACTGCGACTTGTTTGCGCCTGCTGCAGCTGGTACTCCATTACTGCTGCCTGCTGCTCACACAACCTCTCCAACATATGTAACGTTGAATTCCACCTGGTGGGTAGGTCACATATGATGCGATGTTCCGGAAGACATAATCGGCGCTGCAGAGCTGCAATGCGTGATCTTGCATTGCTGGAACGCCGCAAGTGAGCGCACTCTATGCGGACCTTGTGAAGCAGTGCATCAAGATCCGGATAGTCCCTCAAAAAACTCTGCACGACCAAGTTGAGCACATGTGCCAGACATGGGATGTGAGTGAGGTTGCCTAGGCCCAGAGCTGCCACCAGATTTCGGCCATTGTCACACACTACCATGCCTGGCTGGAGATTCGCTGGCACAAACCACACGTCACTCTGCTGCTTGATGGCATTCCAGAGCTCCTGCGCTGTGTGGCTTCGATTCCCCAAAGAAATTAATTTTAATACGGCCTGTTGACGTTTGGCCACGGCTGTGCTCATATCGGTCATCATAACAGGTAACCGTTCACGGGTCGATGTGGAGGTAGGCCGTGACGGCTCCTGCAGCGCTGATTCAGAGGAACTGGAGTATGAGGAGGAGTCAATGTGTACAGACTGGATTCCTGCAATCCTTGGAGTTGGCAGAACACGTACAGCGCCACTCTCAAGATCTGTACCCGGCTCCACAACATTTACCCAATGGGCAGTGAGGGAAAGGTATCGTCCCTGTCCATGCTTACTGGTCCACGCATCAGTGGTCAGGTGGACCTTGCTACTGACGGCGTTTTGTAGCGCATGTTTAATTTTTCCCTCCACATGATGTTGCAGGGCAGGGACGGCTTGCCTGCTGAATTAAAAGCGGCTGGGCACGTTGTATTGTGGGACTGCCAATGCCATAAAGTTACGGAATGTGTCAGTCTCCACCAGCCTGAATGATAGCATTTCAAGGGCCAGTAGTTTAGCAATGCCAGCATTCAGAGCCTGTGCTCGGGGGTGGTTTGCCGAGTATGGGCGCCTTTTCTCCCATGCCTGTGCTAACGATGGCTGTAGACTGGCCTGGGAGTGTGAGGATGACTGGGAAAGTGGTGCTGTGGGTGGAATTACACTGTGTCTCTGTACAACAGTGCCAGAGATTCTTCCATGGCGATCCTGTGAGGAAGCCGAACCAGCTGTGTGTGAGCTGGAGGAAAAGGCTACAACACGAGCTGAAGAGGTGGTAGGTGGCGCTGTAGGTTGGCCTAGGTCTTCAGTGTGTTTGTGTAACTCCACCACGTGCTTGGTCCGCACATGTTTCCACATATTTGTGGTATTGAGGTTGCTGACACTTTTCCCTCTTTTCACCTTCTGATTACACAGCTTGCATTTGACAAAGCAAATGTCATCTGCAACTGTGTCAAAAAAGGACCAGGCACTGCAAGTCTTGGGAGCGCCCGCTTTGGATTTTGGAAGAGCCATGCTCCTAATGGGTGCCGAAGTGGAGGCTACAGGCAACCAAGTCTGCCCCCTCCCTCTCCCTCCTTTTTGGGCCGTTCGGGGAATCTCTTCCTCAGAGCTGCTCCCACCACCTTCCTGTCCCTCACGCCATGATGGGTCAAGGACCTCATCATCTACACCACCCTCTTCAAACAACTGCTTCTCCTGGGTAGTCTTTACAGCACAGTACGCACCAGAAAGTGGCACCTGAGTCTCATCATCAGATGCGTACTGAGGTGTGCTGCTGACCATAGGCACTGGCCCACCTGCCTCTTCAGATTCAGAGAGACAAAACGGTTGCGCATCACTGCATACTACCTCTTCTTCAAATTCTCGAATTCTGCTTGGCTGGCCCCCTCTTTCCAAGCCAAGAGATTCAGAGAACAGAAGTAGAGATGGCTCCTGTCCAGGGCTCTCTGACTGCCTGGGCAATTTGGCAGGTGGTGAAGAGACAGATGGGTGCTCTTCAGTGCTCAGGACCTGAGAGGATCTGGAACTAATTGAAGTCGATGCGTTAGCTGCCATCCATCCGACAACGGCTTCAATTTGGTCCTCGCGCAGCAGTGGGGTACGGCTAGCTCCTACAAAGCTGCGCATAAAGGACTGTTCCCTGGTAAAACTGGGGGATGCTGAGTCACTGGTGCCCGCAGCAGGCACAGAATCCCCACGTCCTCTCCCTGCAGGCACAGAATCCTCACGTCCTCTCCCTGCAGAAACTCCACGCCCACGCCCACGCCCACGCCCACGACCACATGCCTTACTCCCTGCCTTCTTCATCTTGGTAGACTGATAAAGATAGGCAGAAAAGTACTAAGGGCTTAGTGTGCTTATTCCTGAACAGCTGCTAACAGGTATAAGAAACACTAATTTTATAAAGTGTGGACTAGACTTTAATATGAGCTAATGTGGCCTACACAACTGTAAAGTGGAGTGTTTGGTGAACTTTATTTAGGTTTTTTTTTGTCACAAAAAGACACTGGATGTGCCTAAAGATGTAATAACGATAGTATCACAAACTTTTTGTAGCTATTACAATGTAGGAAGGTAACCTACAATGCAATAGATGAGGCTGCAAAAAATAGGCTAATACTAATCTGGCTGGGGCTGCAGGGCCCAAGGCTGCAGAAAGGCTCCTCTATCTACTCCTATATAGTGTGTTTGGAATCAATTTAGCTGAATACGGATGGAACCACCACACTAATAGGAGATATCAGGAAAAATTATGAATTGGCAATAAAGGACAATGTATGAGGCAGTGACACACACTGAGTGCACTACAACCAGACGGGGTTGAAGCACACACTACAGGGTGAGCTGCACTCACACACCAGACCTTGCAGACAGCGGTGAACAGTACAGATGCAGAGCACTGTGCACTAGCGCTGCAAGACCAAAAAAATTTCTCTATCTACTCCTATATAGTGTGTTTGGAACCAATTTAGCTGAATACGGATGGAACCACCACACTAATAGGAGATATCAGGAAAAATTATGAATTGGCAAAAAAGGACAATGTATGAGGCAGTGACACACACTGAGTGCACTACAACCAGACGGGGTTGAAGCACACACTACAGGGTGAGCTGCACTCACACACCAGACCTTGCAGACAGCGGTGAACAGTACAGATGCAGAGCACTGTGCACTAGCGCTGCAAGACGGAAAAAAATGTCTCTATCTACTCCTATATAGTGTTTGGAACCAATTTAGCTGAATACAGATGGAACCACCACACTAATAGGAGATATCAGGAAAAATTATGAATTGGCAAAAAAGGACAATGTATGAGGCAGTGACACACACTGAGTGCACTACAACCAGACTTGGCTGAAGCACACACTACAGGGTGAGCTGCACTCACACACACAGACCTTGCAGACAGCGGTGAACAGCACAGGGAACTGTGCACTAGCACTGCAAGGCACAGTGATTTAGAAAGTAGCTTGGGTAAAGCAGTATAGAGCAAATAGGTAGCTAAAACTGTCCCTCAGAACAACAGCGTCCTATCCCTAACTGAATTCACAGCAGAGTGAGCTCAAAATGGCGGCGGTGGCTTTTATAGTGCATCATGACATCATTTCAGCAGCCAATCACAGCCATGCCATTAGTTAAGATGCCTACATGCCTAACAGGATGTGCCCACACTTCTTAGGATCCTCATTGGCTGAATAAAATGAAAATGTCTCATTGCATTATGGGAACTTCCGATTCCGGTATACGATATTGCAAAAGTATCGGAATTAAGTATCGGAATTCCGATACCGCGAATATCGGCCGATACCCGATATTTCAGTATCGGAATGCTCAACACTACTTATGACCATGTGATATTTCAGTTTTTCTTTTTTAATAAATTTGCAAAAATTTCTACATTTCTGTTTTTTTTCAGTCAAGATGGGGTGCAGAGTGTACTTTAATGAGAAAAAGAAATGAACTTTTTAGAATTTACCAAATGGCTGAAATGAAACAAAGAGTGAACAATTTAAAGGGGTCTGAATACTTTCCGTACCCACTGTATATATATATATACTGTATATATATATATATATATATATATATATATACATGTATATACAGTGCATTGTGAAACTGTTTGACCCCCTTGAACTTTTCTGTCTTTTGCCACAATTCTGGCTTCAAACATAATTTTTTGGGAAGAATCAACAATAAGTCGGACACAATCGTGAAGTGGAACGAAATTTATTGGATATTTTAAACTTTTTAAACAAATTAAAAACTGAAAAGTGGGGCGTGCAATATTATTCGGCCCCTTTACTTTCAGTGCAGCAAACTCACTCCAGAAGTTCAGTGAGGATCTTTGAATGATCCAATGTTGTCCTAAATGACTGGTAATGATAAATAGAATCCACCTGTGTGTAATCAAGTCTCCGTATAAATGCACCTGCTCTGTAATAGTCTCAAGGTTCTCTTTCAAGTGCAGAGAGCATCATGAAGACCAAGGAACACACCAGGCAGGTCCAAGATACTGTTGTGGCGAAGTTTAAAGCCGGATTTGGATACAAAAAGATTTCCCAAGTCTTAAACATCTCAAGGAGCACTGTGCAAGTGATCATATTGAAATGGAAGGAGTATCAGACCACTGCAAATCTACCAAGACCAGGCCGTACCTCTAAACTTGCATCTCGAACAAGGAGAAGACTGATCAGAGATGCAGCCAAAAGGCCCATGACCACTTTGGATGAACTGCAGAGATCTACAGCTGAGGTGGGAGAGTCTGTCATACAACAATCAGTCATACACTGCACAAATCTGGCCTTTATGGAGTGGCAAGATGAAAGCCATTTCTCAATGATATCCATAAAAAGTCTTGTTTGAAGTTTGCCACAAGCCACCTGGGAGACACACCAAACATGTGGAATAAGGTGCTCTGGTCAGATGAAACCAAAATCGAACTTTTTGGCCACAATGCAAAACTATATGTTTGGTGTAAAAGCAACACAGCTCATCACCCTCAAAACACCATCCCCACTGTCAAACATGGTGGTGGCAGCATCATGGTTTGGGCCTGCATTTCTCCAGCAGGGACAGGGAAGATGGTTAAAATTGATGGGAAGATGGTCGGAGCCAAATACAGGACCATTCTGGAAGAAAACCTGTTGTAGTCTACAAAAGAACTGAGACTGGGACGGAGATTTATCTTCCAACAAGACAATGATCCCAAACATAAAGCAAAATCTACAACGGAATGGTTCAAAAATAAACGTATCCAGGTGTTAGAATGAACAAGTCAAAGTCCATACCTGAATACAATCCAGAATCTGTGGAAAGAGCTGAAAACTGATGTTCACAAACACCCTCCATCCAACCTCAATGAGCTCAAGCTGTTTTGCAAGGAAGAATGGGCAAGAATGGCCTCTCGATGTGCAAAACTGATAGAGACATACCCCAAGCAACTTGCAGCTGTAATCGCAGCAAAAGGTGGCGCTACAAAGTATTAATTCAAGGGGGCCGAATAATATTGCACGCCCCACTTTTCAGTTTTTTATTTGTTAAAAAAGTTTAAAGCATCCAATAAATTTCGTTACACTTCACGATTATGTCCCACTTGTTGATTCTTCCCCCAAAAAATGTATTTGATATCTTCATGTTTGAAGCAAGAAATGTGGCAAAAGGTAGAAAAGTTCAAGGGGGCCAAATACTTTCACAATGCACTGTATATATATATGTGTATGCATATATATATATATATATATATATATATATATATATATATATACACTGCTCAAAAAAATAAAGGGAACACTTAAACAACAGAATATAACTCCAAGTAAATCAAACTTCTGTGAAATCAAACTGTCCACTTAGGAAGCAACACTGATTGACAATCAATTCCCATGCTGTTGTGCGAATGGAATAGATAATAGATGGAAATTATTGGCAATTATCAAGACACCCTCAATAAAGGAGTGGTTCTGCAGGTGGGGACAACAGACCACATCTCAGTGCCAATGCTTTCTGGCTGATGTTTTGGTCACTTTTCAATGTTGGTTGTGCTTTCACACTCGTGGTAGCATGAGACGGACTCTACAACCCACAGAAGTTGCTCAAGTAGTGCAGCTCATCCAGGATGGCACATCAATGTGAGGTGTGGCAAGAAGGTTTGCTGTGTCTGTCAGCGTAGTGTCCAGAGGCTGGAGGTGCTACCAGGAGACAGGCCAGTACACCAGGAGATGTGGAGGGGGCCGTAGGAGGGCAAAAACCCAGCAGCAGGACCGCTACCTCCGCCTTTGTGCAAGGAGGAACAGGAGGAGCACTGCCAGAGCCTTGCAAAATGACCTCCAGCAGGCCACAAATGTGCATGTGTCTGCACAAATGGTTCGAAACCGACTCCATGAGGGTGGTATGAGGGCCCGACATCCACAGATGGGGGTTGTGCTCACAGCCCAACACCATGCAGGATGCTTGGCATTTTCCACAGAACACCAGGATTGGCAAAGTTGCCACTGGCGCCTTGTGCTCTTCACAGATGAAAGCAGGTTCACACTGAGCACATGTGACAGACGTGACAGGGTCTGGAGACGCTGTGGAGAGCGATCTGCTGCCTGCAACATCCTTCAGCATGAACATTTTGGAAGTGGGTCAGTAATGGTGTGGGGTGGCATTTCTTTGGAGGGCCGCACAGCCCTCCATGTGCTAGCCAGAGGTAGCCTGACTGCCATTAGGTACCGAGATGAGATCCTCAGACCCCTTGTGAGACCATATGCTGGTGCGGTTGGCCCTGGGTTCCTCCTAATGCAGGACAATGCCAGACCTCATGTGGCTGGAGTGTGTCAGCAGTTCCTGCAAGATGAAGGCGTTGAAGCTATGGACTGGCCCGCCCGTTCCCCAGACCTGAATCCGATTGAGCACATATGGGACATCATGTCTTGCTCCATCCACCAACGTTACGTTGCACCACAGACTGTCCAGGAGTTGGTGGATGCTTTAGTCCAGGTCTGGGAAGAGATCCCACAGGAGACCATCCGCAACCTAATCAGGAGCATGCCCAGGCATTGTAGGGAGGTCATACAGGCACGTGGAGGCCACACACAATACTGAGCCTCATTTTGACTTGTTTTAAGGACATTACATCGAAGTTAGATCAGCCTGTAGTGTGTTTTTCCACTTTAATTTTGGGGGTGACTCCAAATCCAGGCCTCCATTGGTTAATAAATTTGATTTCCATTGATGATTTTTGTGTGATTTTGTTGTCAGCACATTCAACTTTGTACGTCACAAAGTATTCAATGAGAATATTTCATTCATTCAGATCTAGGATGTGTTATTTGAGTGTTCCCTTTATTTTTTTGAGCAGTGTATATCAAGTGTATAATACAATATTATAATAATTGGATAATATATGTCCATAGAAGTAACATATTCAAAAAAGTGTAAGTGCATCCACACAATATTTTAATAATTTCACGGACAATTAGACCAATGATTACATATGAATATAATGGTATCCCCTTCCTTTTAAACCTGATTAAACATTTTCAATCAACAGCCACACTTGCATGGATCAAAAATATGGCATAAACATGAGTGTGAAATTTTTTTTATGAAACTGACATACCACTGCCCCTTCTCACCACTACAACGCCGTTTCGCTACTGCTTCCTCAGGCAGTGTGGGGGAGAGGAGGGCAGGTAAGATTTTATAGAGAGGACACAGCTGTATACACTTACAAATGAGATGTGCCATGTTACCGGATGCCAACAATCACGCAGACGTTCTGAGAAGGGTTTCCTGAGTGGATGGTATGGAGCGCGTAAATGAAGGGCGTGTTGCCATTCATGACGTGCTACCGCGTCAGTCCAGTCTGGGCCAGAGCTTGGGCGCATTAGCATTGGAGCGCACAGCGCATCCCGCAGCCATGTCCAAATCTGGAAAAGACGGTCGTGGCAGTTTTGTTGGTAATGAACAAAAAGGAAGGGGCATATTGCCCCGCAATGATAGATCTCAGTTCAATCAGCTGCATCAATATAAGAGACCACTAATAAATATAGCGATAAGTCATGTTTATGAGTAAAGTGCATCAAACAACAAGGGGAAAATTACTAAAAAAAAAATAAATTATTAATAAAAAAAAATGTGAAAATTAAGTGTGATGTGTTATTGAGTGCATAATAAATGGATGGGTGAATGATGAATGTGAAGAAAAGGTGTATAAAAATTAAATGATATATAAAAATAAATTAAAAAATATATGAAAAAAATATATGAAAGTGAAATTAGTGAATGCCAACCAATATGTGTAATGGTTGAGTGTAAACATAAAAATATTAGAGTGAGGGATGAATTAAAGGAAAGTTAGCAAGTGTATGTGAAAAAAGAACAACAATTAATTATACCACTACCATCATCAGTCATGGAATCTGAAGGAGCTGGAACACCTAAAACTAAATCTGAAGAATGTTAATATGTACAGAGACATACAGTAAAGACCAAGAGTTTGGACACACCTTCTCATTTAAAGATTTTTCTGTATTTTCATGACTATGAAAATTGTACATTCACACTGAAGGCATCAAAACTATGAATTAACACAAGTGGAATTATATACTTAGCAAAAAAGTGTGAATCAACTGAAAATATGTCTTATATTCTAGGTTCTTCAAAGTAGCCACCTTTTGCTTTGATGACTGCTTTGCACACTCTTGGCATTCTCTTGATGAGCTTCAAGAGGTAGTCACCGGAAATGGTTTTCACTTCATAGGTGTGCCCTGTCAGGTTTAATAAGTGGGATTTCTTGCCTTATAAATGGGGTTGGGACCATCAGTTGTGTTGTGCAGAAGTCAGGTGGATACACAACTGATAGTCCTACTGAATAGACTGTTAGAATTTGTATTATGGCAAGAAAAAAGCAGCTAAGTAAAGAAAAACGAGTGGCCATCATTACTTTAAGAAATTAAGGTCAGTTAGTCCAAAAAATTGGGCAAACTTTGAAAGTGTCCCCAAGTGCAGTTGCAAAAACCATCAAGCGCTACAAAGAAACTGGCTCACATGAGGACCGCCCCAGGAAAGGAAGACCAAGAGTCACCTCTGCTTCTGAGGATAAGCTTATCCGAGTCACCAGCCTCAAAAATCGCAGGTTAACAGCAGCTCAGATTAGAGACCAGGTCAATGCCACACAGAGGTCTAGCAGCAGACACATCTCTACAACAACAGTTAAGAGGAGACTTTGTGCAGCAGGCCTTCATGGTAAAATAGCTGCTAGGAAACCACTGCTAAGGACAGGCAACAAGCAGAAGAGACTTGTTTGGGCTAAAGAACACAAGGAATGGACATTAGACCAGTGGAAATCTGTGCTTTGGTCTGATGAGTCCAAATTTGAGATCTTTGGTTCCAACCACCGTGTCTTTGTGCGACACAGAAAAGGTAAACGGATGAACTCTACATGCCTGGTTCCCACCGTGAAGCATGGAGGAGGAGGTGTGATGGTGTGGGGGTGCTTTGCTGGTGACACTGTTGGGGATTTATTCAAAATTGAAGGCATACTGAACCAGCATGGCTACCACAGCATCTTGCAGCGGCATGCTATTCCATCCGGTTTGCGTTTAGTTGGACCATCATTTATTTTTCAACAGGACAATGACCCCAAATACACCTCCAGGCTGTGTAAGGGCTATTTGACCAAGAAGGAGAGTGATGGGGTGCTACGCCAGATGACCTGGCCTCCACAGTCACCAGACCTGAACCCAATCGAGATGGTTTGGGGTGAGCTGGACCGCAGAGTGAAGGCAAAAGGGCCAACAAGTGCTAAGCATCTCTGGGAACTCCTTCAAGATTGTTGGAAGACCATTTCCGGTGACTACCTCTTGAAGCTCATCAAGAGAATGCCAAGAGTGTGCAAAGCAGTCATCAAAACAAAAGGTGGCTGCTTTGAAGAACCTAGAATATAAGACATATTTTCAGTTGTTTCACACTTTTTTGTTAAGTATATAATTCCACATGTGTTAATTCATAGTTTTGATGCCTTCAGTGTGAATGTACAATTTTCATAGTCATGAAAATTCAGAAAAATACAGGTGTGTCCAAACTTTTGGACTGTACTGTATATTCAAACCTCATTACATCCTGCCCAGGAATGAGGGGTCCAACAGGTGAGTATACTAATATGTATAGCACCGTCATAACTAATGCAGAAACCCCCCACACTAATGGAGAATGAGAATATAATTAACAATATTGAAAGGTATACACCTATAAAAGCCCATATCTCCAATGTATATCATAACTATACATATATAATGATATATCCAACTGTGTCCACAGAAACTCATACCCGCCAACCAAGAAGGTATTTGAGCTAAGAAAAACATGAAAAATTAAAATAATATATACATAGGATGGATACGGCATCTAATGAGAGCTATTAAAAAGAGGATGGATCTCATAGAAAGCTTGTGAATCCCCATTGCTTATTCAAGCCCATAGGCTTCATTCTTTGAAGTATCGTGATTAGTGTTGAGCGATACCTTCCGATATCGGGAAATATCGGATCGGATTGGATCGGACCGATACCCAAAAAGTATCGGATATCGCCGATTCCGATACCGGAAACCAATGCAATTCAAAGGGACAGAAATATCGGAATAAAAATGAACCCTTTCTTTCTTTGTAGGTTAATTCTACATGAAGGAAAACAACTAAGAATAATGTAGAATGTATTGGGGGAGGTGGGGGAGACAATAAAGGCATAGAGGTTTAGCCCAATCAAATGGAATAGCAGGAATTAATATTTTTTTTAAGACATTCTGAGTTACGGAAATATTGACTATGTTAAGTTTTTTTATATTTTGTCAGATATTTATGTTTCACTACTTCCATGCTCTTCACCTTCTTTTTTACTTCTCCCACACTTTCTCCTTCATCATCCTCAGCATCAGCATCTTTTTCATCAACTTCTTCTTCACCTTCTTCATCTTCTTCTTCTTCACCTTCTTCGTATTATTCTTTTTTTTTACATTCTTCATATTCTTCTTATTAAACTATTATTCTTCTTCATATTCTACTTCTTCATCTTCTTCATATTCTTCTTCTTCATCATATTCTTATTTGTGACAGGCATTCCTGTAGTTGTTATCTATAAAAGTTTGAACATTACACCTTTCGTTCTGCCCGTCACAAAAGATTTACAACAGGATTTGTCCGCGTTCAGTTTGGCCTGCAGCAGCAGGTCTTTTCCAGGGGCACCACGAGGAGGAACGGACTCACCCCCATACACTGCTTAGTCATCTTCTGCTTATAATTTAGATATTATCTTTTGCTCTGATTTTTAGTCTTATGCTTAATGTTCTTCCGCTTTTTGTTCTGCAGCTTCTTGTACTTCTGCTTCTTGGTTTTCTGTCTCTTGTTCTTCTGTATCTTGGTGGTTGTCTTCTTCTTCTTTGTCCTCTTGGTCAACTTATTCAGGGTCATCTTCTTGGTCTTCTTCGGGGTGGTCTTCAGGGTCGTCGTCTTCAGGGTCGTCGTCTTCGGGGTCCTCGTCTTCGGGGTCCTCGTCTTCAGGGTCCTTGTCTTCGGGGTCCTCGCCTTCTTCGGGGTGGTCTTCAGGGTCCTCGTGTTCAGGGTCGTCGTCTTCGGGGTCCTCGTCTTCTTCGGGGTGGTCTTCAGGGTCCTCGTCTTCAGGGTCGTCGTCTTCGGGGTCCTCGTCTTCTTCGGGTTGGTCTTCAGGGTCCTCGTCTTCAGGGCCCTCGTCTTCGGTGTCCTTGTCTTCTTCGGGGTGGTCTTCAGGGTCCTCGTCTTCAGGGTCCTCGTCAGGGAGATCCAGAGTGATTACCAAGAACCATTTCAAAAAGCTTGACTTGAACTTGGAAATGTAGCAGAAGGTACAAGAGGGCTGAGGAACTGCCGAGAACCAGCTGACGGTACTGGAACCCGGATGGGTAGCAGAAGGTACAAGAGCAAATGGAATTAACGAGGACCAGCTGACGGTACTGGAACCCGGATGGGTAGCAGAAGGTACAAGAGCCAATGGAACTACCGAGGACCAGCTGACGGTACTGGAACTCGGTTACTAAGCAGGAGGTACCTGTGCCAGAAAGCACTACCAAGGACCAGCAGACGTTGGTGGAACTTGGATACCGAGAAGGAGGCACCTAAGCCAAAGGCACTGCCGAGAACCAGCTGACGGTACTGGAACCCGGATGGGTAGCAGAAGGTACAAGAGCAAATGGAATTACCGAGGACCAGCTGACGGTACTGGAACCCGGATGGGTAGCAGAAGGTACAAGACCCAATGGAACTACCAAGGACCATCTGACGGTACTGGAACTCGGTTACTAAGCAGGAGGTACCTGTGCCAGAAAGCACCACCAAGGACCAGCAGACGTTGGTGGAACTTGGATACCGAGAAGGAGGCACCTAAGCCAAAGGCACTGCCGAGGACCAGCTGACGGTACTGGAACCCGGATGGGTAGCAGAAGGTACAAGAGCAAATGGAATTACCGAGGACCAGCTGACGGTACTGGAACCAGGATGGGTAGCAGAAGGTACAAGAGCAAATGGAATTACCGAGGACCAGCTGACGGTACTGGAACCCGGATGGGCAGCAGAAGGTACAAGAGCCAATGGAACTACCGAGGACCAGCTGACGGTACTGGAACTCGGTTACTAAGCAGGAGGTACCTGTGCCAGAAAGCATTACCAAGGACCAGCAGACGTTGGTGGAACTTGGATACCGAGAAGGAGGCACCTAAGCCAAAGGCACTGCCGAGAACCAGCTGATGGTACTGGAACCCAGATGGGTAGCAGAAGGTACCCATGTAAAAAAAAGTTGCAAGGCCGCGAGCCGGCCGCAGTTACCGAAACCCACAGTCCTACAGGGGGTGCTTGTCTTATTCGCACTATGGAACCAGCCTTCATTGCCAGATCCCGCAGCCCACATAGGAGTCACGTAAACTGCAGGCACCATAGAGTCGGCTAACCCGACCGCAACACGACAGGACAACGCATTGGAGGCAAAGTGACGTTGACACTACCCGGAAACAGCTGGTGTGCTGGAACCAGGCTGGGCAGGAGGGAGTACCCGTGCCAAAGACACTGCCGAGAACCAGCTGACGGTACTGGAACCCAGATGGGTAGCAGAAGGTACAAGAGCAAATGGAATTACCGAGGACCAGCTGACGGTACTGGAACCCGGATGGGCAGCAGAAGGTACAAGAGCCAATGGAACTACCGAGGACCAGCTGACGGTACTGGAACTCGGTTACTAAACAGGAGGTACCTGTGCCAGAAAGCACTACCAAGGACCAGCAGACGTTGGTGGAACTTGGATACCGAGAAGGAGGCACCTAAGCCAAAGGCACTGCCGAGAACCAGCTGACGGTACTGGAACCCGGATGGGTAGCATAAGGTACAAGAGCAAATGGAATTACCGAGGACCAGCTGACGGTACTGGAACCCGGATGAGTAGCAGAAGGTACAAGAGCCAATGGAACTACCGAGGACCAGCTGACGGTACTGGAACTCGGTTACTAAGCAGGAGGTACCTGTGCCAGAAAGCACTACCAAGGACCAGCAGACGTTGGTGGAACTTGGATACCGAGAAGGAGGCACATAAGCCAAAGGCACTGCCGAGAACCAGCTGACGGTACTGGAACCCGGATGGGTAGCAGAAGGTACCCATGTAAAAAAAAGTTGCAAGGCCGCGAGCCGGCCGCAGTTACCGAAACCCACAGTCCTACAGGGGGTGCTTGTCTTATTGGCACTATGGAACCAGCCTTCATTGCCAGATTGCGCAGCCCACATAAGAGTCACCTAAACTGCAGGCACCATAGAGTCGGCTAACCCGACCGCAACATGACAGGACAACGCATTGGAGGCAAAGTGACGTTGACACTACCCGGAAACAGCTGACGTGCTGGAACCAGGCTGGGCAGGAGGGAGTGCCCGTGCCAAATACACTGCTGGGAAACAGTTGGCGGTGCTGGAACCCAGGGTAAATACTGAAAACAGAGTGGAGCCAGAGGCGTAATTGGAGCAACTTTAAAATCTGTAGGAGTGTGAATGTGGACAGAGCAGGAGAATTTTCCGGACACACAGCTGGGGATCAGCTGACGTTACTGAACCCCAATAACACTGGAGCAAGCGTTGACTGTGCAGACGGCACTTCTGAGCAGCAACTAGCGGTATTGGAGCCCAGGGTAAATACTAAAAACAGAGGAGCCAGAGGTGTAATTGGAGCAAGTTTTAAATCAGTAGTACAGTGGATGTGGACAAAGCAGGAGAATTTGCCGGACACACAGCTGGGGATCAGCTGACGTTACTGAACCCCAATAACACTGGAGCAAGCGTTGACTGTGCAGACGGCACTTCTGAGCAGCAACTAGCGGTATTGGAGCCCAGGGTAAATACTAAACACAGAGGAGCCATAAGTGTAATTGGAGCGAGTTTTAAATCAGTAGTACAGTGGATGTGGACAAAGCAGGAGAATTTGCCGGACACACAGCTGGGGATCAGCTGACGTTACTGAACCCCAATAACACTGGAGCAAGCGTTGACTGTGCAGATGGCACTTCTGAGCAGCAACTAGCGGTATTGGAGCCCAGGGTAAATACTAAAAACAGAGGAGCCAGAGGTGTAATTGGAGCAAGTTTTAAATCAGTAGTACAGTGGATGTGGACAAAGCAGGAGAATTTGCCGGACACACAGCTGGGGATCAGCTGACGTTACTGAACCCCAATAACACTGGAGCAAGCGTTGGCTGTGCAGACGGCACTTCTGAGCAGCAACTAGCGGTATTGGAGCCCAGGGTAAATACTAAAAACAGAGGAGCCAGAGGTGTAATTGGAGCAAGTTTTAAATCAGTAGTACAGTGGATGCGGACAAAGTAGGAGAATTTGCCGGACACACAGCTGGGGATCAGCTGACGTTACTGAACCCCTATAACACTGGAGCAAGCGTTGACTGTGCAGATGGCACTTCTGAGCAGCAACTAGCGGTATTGGAGCCCAGGGTAAATACTAAAAACAGAGGAGCCAGAGGTGTAATTGGAGCAAGTTTTAAATCAGTAGTACAGTGGATGTGGACAAAGCAGGAGAATTTGCCGGACACACAGCTGGGGATCAGCTGACGTTACTGAATCCCAATAACACTGGAGGAAGCGTTGACTGTGCAGACGGCACTTCTGAGCAGCAACTAGCGGTATTGGAGCCCAGGGTAAATACTAAAAACAGAGGAGCCAGAGGTGTAATTGGAGCAAGTTTTAAATCAGTAGTACAGTGGATGTGGACAAAGCAGGAGAATTTGCCGGACACACAGCTGGGGATCAGCTGACATTACTGAACCCCAATAACACTGGAGCAAGCATTGACTGTGCAGACGGCACTTCTGAGCAGCAACTAGCGGTATTGGAGCCCAGGGTAAATACTAAAATCAGAGGAGCCAGAGGTGTAATTGGAGCAAGTTTTAAATCAGTAGTACAGTGGATGTGGACAAAGCAGGAGAATTTGCCGGACACACAGCTGGGGATCAGCTGACGTTACTGAACCCCGATAACACTGGAGCAAGCTGTTGACTGTGCAGATGGCATTCTGAGCAGCAACTAGCGGTATTGGAGCCCAGGGTAAATACTAAAAACAGAGGAGCCAGAGGTGTAATTGGAGCAAGTTTTAAATCAGTAGTACAGTGGATGTGGACAAAGCAGGAGAATTTGCCGGACACACAGCTGGGGATCAGCTGACGTTACTGAACCCCAATAACACTGGAGCAAGCGTTGACTGTGCACACGGCACTTCTGAGCAGCAACTAGCGGTATTGGAGCCCAGGGTAAATATTAAAACAGAGGAGCCAGAGGTGTAATTGGAGCAACTTTAAAATCTGTAGTAGTGTGAATGTGGACAGAGCAGGAGAAATTGCCGTCCGCACAGCAGGGGAACAGATGACGTTACTGAACCCCAATAACACGGCAGCAAGTGTTGACTGTGCAGACAGCACTTCCGAGCGCCAACTGGCGGTGTTGGAGCTCAGGGATAATACTGAAAACTGAGGAGCCAGAGGTGTAATTGGAGCAACTTTAAAATCTATAGTGGTATGAATGTGGACAGAGCAGGAGAAATTGCCGTCCGCACAGCAGGGGAACAGCTGACATTACTGAACCCCAATAACACGGCAGCAAGTGTTGACTGTGCAGACAGCACTTCCGAGCGCCAACTGGCGGTGTTGGAGCTCAGGGATTACAGTTCAGGTGGTAGAAACATGAACACAACAGGAGACCTGGATACTGTTGCCAACCAATTATTTATTCTGGAAGAGGACTGGCAAATTCATGCGAGATCCAGGCCTTGTTCATTTTGAGAAAAGTAAGCCGGTCAACGTTATCGGAGGATAGTCGCATGCGACGGTCTGATAGTACACCACCTGCGGCATTAAAGACGCATTCCGATAATACACTAGCAGCAGGGCAAGCTAGCACCTACAATGCATACTGGCTAAGCTCTGGCCATGTATCCAGCTTACAGACCCAAAACTTAAAGGGGGAAGAGCCGTCTGGGAGTACACTGAGAGGACAAGACATGTAGTCTGTCACCATCTGATGGAAACATTGCCTCCTGCTGACTGGAGCCGTCTGTGATGGTGTAGACATTTGTGGCGGCGGGGACACAAAACTTTGCCACATTTGGGCCATACTGGTCTTGCCTTGTGCTGAGGCGCTGCTTCTGCTCCCTCTTTGTGCAGAGCTTCCTCCACTGCCTCGACGCACTGAGCTGCTTTGTAAAGCACTAGCAGCACTGCTCTCGGTTGGAATGGAGAACATGATGGAATGCACCAGTGCGTCTTGCTACTCCCGCATTTTACGCTCCCGGTTCAACGGTGTTATGAGGCTTTGTAAGTTGTCCCGGTAGCGAGGATCTAGGAGGGTGGACACCCAATAATCAGCCGTGTTGAGAATGTGGGCGATGCGGCGGTCGTTTCTCAGGCACTGCAGCATGAAATCAACCATGTGCTGCAGACTGCCAACTGGCCAAGAAACGCTGTCCCCTGCTTGAGGCGTGATCTCTGCCTGCTCTGCATCACCCCACCCTCGCTCTAGATACTGACTACTAGAGCATTGTGTACCTCCCTCCTCTGGACAGATGTCTTCCTCCTCCATTGACTCCTCCTCATCCTCCTCACAAAGTGTCCCCTGCCTAGGCCTTTGTGAGGAACCACGTTGCGCACACTGTAGAGAAGCAGATGGCATTTGTGACTCCTCATCCTCCACCTCTTCCAAAACCTCGTCCCTTAGTGCTTGCAGTGTTTTTTCAAACAGGCAGATAAGGGGGATAGTCATGCTGACTAGTGCATCATCTGCACTCGCCATCCACGTGGAATAATCGAAGGCACGCAAAACGTGGCAAATGTCCTTCATAGAGGCCCACTCAGTGGTGGTGAAGTGTGAACGGCGCGCACTGCGACTTGTTTGCGCCTGCTGCAGCTGGTACTCCATTACTGCTGCCTGCTGCTCACACAACCTCTCCAACATATGCAACGTTGAATTCCACCTGGTGGGTAGGTCACATATGATGCGATGTTCCGGAAGGCGTAATCGGCGCTGCAGAGCTGCAATGCGCGATCTTGCGTTGCTGGAACGCCGCAAGTGAGCGCACTCCATGCGGACCTTGTGAAGCAGTGCATCAAGATCCGGATAGTCCCTCAAAAAACTCTGCACGACCAAGTTGAGCACATGTGCCAGACATGAGATGTGAGGGAGGTTGCCTAGGCCCAGAGCTGCCACCAGATTTCGGCCATTATCACACACTACCATGCCTGGCTGGAGATTCGCTGGCACAAACCACACGTCGCTCTGCTGCTTGATGGCATTCCAGAGCTCCTGCACTGTGTGGCTTCGATTCCCCAAAGAAATTAATTTTAATATGGCCTGTTGACGTTTGGCCACGGCTGTGCTCATATCGGTCATCATAACAGGTAACCGTTCACGGTTCGATGTGGAGGTAGGCCGTGACGGCTCCTGCAGCGCTGATTCAGAGGAACTGGAGTATGAGGAGGAGTCAATGTGTACAGACTGGATTCCTGCAATCCTTGGAGTTGGCAGAACACGTACAGCGCCATTTTCAAGATCTGTACCCGGCTCCACAACTTTTACCCAATGGGCAGTGAGGGAAAGGTATCGTCCCTGTCCATGCTTACTGGTCCACGCATCGGTGGTCAGGTGGACCTTGCTACTGACGGCGTTTTGTAGCGCATGTTTAATTTTTCCCTCCACATGCTGTTGCAGGGCTGGGCCTGCTGAAATAAAAGAGGCTGGGCACGTTGTATTGTGAGACTGCCAATGCCATAAAGTTACGGAAGGTGTCAGTTTCCACCAGCCTGAATGATAGCATTTCAAGGGCCAGTAGTTTAGCAATGCCAGCATTCAGAGCCTGTGCTCGGGGGTGGTTTTCCGAGTATGGGCGCCTTTTCTCCCATGCCTGTGCTAACGATGGCTGTAGACTGGCCTGGGAGTGTGAGGATGACAGGGAAAGTGGTGCTGTGGGTGGAATTACACTGTGTCTCTGTACAACAGTGCCAGAGATTCTTCCATGGTGATCCTGTGAGGAAGCCGAACCAGCTGTGTGTGAGCTGGAGGAAGAGGCTACAACACGAGTTGAAGAGGTGGTAGGTGGCGCTGTAGGTTGGTCTATGTCTTCAGTGTGTTTTTGTAACTCCACCACGTGCTTGGTCCGCACATGTTTCCACATATTTGTGGTATTGAGGTTGCTGACACTTTTCCCTCTTTTCACCTTCTGATTACACAGCTTGCATTTGACAAAGCAAATGTCATCTGCAACTGTGTCAAAAAAGGACCAGGCACTGCAAGTCTTGGGAGCGCCCGCTTTGGATTTTGGAAGAGCCATGCTCCTAATGGGTGCTGAAGTGGAGGCTACAGGCAACCAAGTCTGCCCCCTCCCTCTCCCTCCTTTTTGAGCCGTTCGGGGAATCTCTTCCTCAGAGCTGCTCCCACCACCTTCCTGTCCCTCACGCCATGATGGGTCAAGGACCTCATCATCTACACCACCCTCTTCAAACAACTGCTTCTCCTGGGTAGTCTCGACAGCACAGTACGCACCAGAAAGTGGCACCTGAGTCTCATCATCAGATGCGTACTGAGGTGTGCTGCTGACCATAGGCACTGGCCCACTCGCCTCTTCAGATTCAGAGAGACAAAACGGTTGCGCATCACTGCATACTACCTCTTCTTCAAATTCTCGAATTCTGCTTGGCTGGCCCCCTCTTTCCAAGCCAAGAGATTCAGAGAACAGAAGTAGAGATGGCTCCTGTCCAGGGCTCTCTGACTGCCTGGCCAATTTGGCAGGTGGTGAAGAGACAGATGGGTGCTCTTCAGTGCTCAGGACCTGAGAGGATCTGGAACTAATTGAAGTCTATGCGTTAGCTGCCATCCATCCGACAACGGCTTCAATTTGGTCCTCCCGCAGCAGTGGGGTACGGCTAGCTCCTACAAAACTGCACATAAAGGACTGTTCCCTGGTAAAACTGGGGGATGCTGAGTCACTGGTGCCCGCAGCAGGCACAGAATCCCCAGGTCCTCTCCCTGCAGGCACAGAATCCTCACGTCCTCTCCCTGCAGAAACTCCACGCCCACGACCACGACCACATGCCTTACTCCCTGCCTTCTTCATCTTGGTAGACTGATAAAGATAGGCAGAAAAGTACTAAGGGCTTAGTGTGCTTATTCCTGAACAGCTGCTAACAGGTATATGAAACACTAATTTTATAAAGTGTGGACTAGACTTTAATATGAGCTAATGTGGCCTACACAACTGTAAAGTGGAGTGTTTGGTGAACTTTATTTAGGTTTTTTTTGTCACAAAAAGACACTGGATGTGCCCAAAGATGTAATACCGATAGTATCACAAACTTTTTGTAGCTATTACAATGTAGGAAGGTAACCTACAATGCAATAGATGAGGCTACAAAAAATAGGCTAATACTAATCTGGCGGGGGCGGCAGGGCACGATGCTGCAGAAAGGCTCCTCTAACTACTCCTATATAGTGTGTTTGGAACCAATTTAGCTGAATATGGATGGAACCACCACACTAATAGGAGAAATCAGGAAAAATTATGAATTGGCAAAAAAAGACAATGTATGAGGCAGTGACACACACTGAGTGCACTACAACCAGACGTGGCTGAAGCACACACTACAGGGTGAGCTGCACTCACACACCAGACCTTGCAGACAGCGGTGAACAGCACAGAGAACTGTGCACTAGCGCTGCAAGGCAAAATGATTTATAAAGTAGCTTGGGTAAAGCAGAATAGACCAAATAGGTAGCTAAAACTGTCCCTCAGAACAACAGCGTCCTATCCCTAACTGAATTCACAGCAGAGTGAGCTGAAAATGGCGGCGGCGGCTTTTATAGTGCATCATGACATCATTTCAGCAGCCAATCACAGCCATGCCATTAGTTAAGATGCCTACATGCCTAACAGGATGTGCCCACACTTCTTAGGATCCTCATTGGCTGAATAAAATGAAACTGGCTCATTGCATTATGGGAACTTCCGATTCCGGTATACGATATTGTAAAAGTATCGGAATTAAGTATCGGAATTTCGATACTGCGAATATCGGCCGATACCCGATATTTCAGTATCGGAATGCTCAACACTAATCGTGATCCATTTGTTCTCCAACTGAGCTAATTTTTTGGACAGATTTCCCTTTCTATTGTCTGGGTATATCCGATCAATCCCTTTAAAACAATGTAGATTTTCCTGAGATGGATGATATTCCCTGAAATGCCTAGCCAGAGGTTTCAGTTTAGCAATAGCTTCAAGATCTCCACTCGACAGCTTTTCCGCTGCTTTTATATCCTTGATATACTCCAAGGTACATACTCTGAATTTACGTGTTGTCATGCCTATATAACTTAATACGCATGGACAGATTGCTGATATATGACAAAAGAGGTTCTGCAATTAATAAAATGAAGAATCTTGTAACTTTGTGTATTATTTGAATAAAAAAACGTGTCAGTCTTTTGGACATATTTGCACACTTTGCAATTAGTGCAATTCCACCAGCCCCATTTTGGACCTTTTGATCCAAAAATAAAATTTTGAGGGAACAGCTCTATGATGACTGTGTACAAGCATGTCGCGTAAAGTCTTTCAGCGTTTAGCAATAAGACAGGGTTTGTCGGGCAGGAATCCCGATAATGTTGGGTCTTGTTTCAGAATGGGCCAAAATTTTGAAATGATTGATGACATCTCTCCCCATCTTGAATGGTAATTTGTAATGAACCTAGTGACTTCAATGGTGTTATTTTTTCTCCCATCTTTCCCCTTCGGGATTAACAGAGCCTGTCTATCCGATTGTTTGGCACATTTGTAGGCCATATCAACATATCGCTGTTTATACCCACGATGAGAAAACCGATTTTTCAAATCCTGAGCATGGTGTTCAAAATCCTCATCCTGGTCGCAAATGCTTCTCGCTCGAATAAATTGTCCAGTGGGTATAGCCCGAATGATGTGTGCTGGATCAGCCACTTGTTTTCTTGCAATGAATTGTAGTGGGAATTCTTCCATTTAGGTCGACAGTGATAGTGAGGTCCAAGAAATCAATAGCCCTTTGACTGACATGTGATGTTAATTTAATATTCCACTCGTTGTTGTTGAGATGTACAAGGAATAGGTCCAGCAATTCCCTAGATCCCTGCCAAATGAACAAAATGTCATCAATAAAGCGCATCTGGTTCCATGTGAACGCCGTCCAATATCTGCAATACTTTTGTCGAATCCCTGACATAAGAGGGTAACTCGGTCACCATAGCTTTTAAATAGAAACCCAGGAACTTTGATGTTGATTCTGTCAAGCAACCATTACCGGATAAAATGGGACGTCTCAGTGGGTTTTTAAGATCATTATGCACCTTCGGCATCCCTCAGTTCCAACTCTGTACCTTCTGCCGAAGGTGCATAAGGATCTTAAAAACACCACTGAGGTCACCAGGTTCATTACAAATTACCATTCAAGATGGGGAGAGATGTCTTCATACAGTGCATTGTGAAAGTATTTGGCCCCCTTGAACTTTTCTACCTTTTGCCACATTTCTGGCTTCAAACATAAAGATATAAAATTCTAATTTGTTTGGGAAGAATCAACAACAAGTGGGACACAATTGTAAAGTGGAACAAAATTTATTGGATATTTTAAACTTTTTTAACAAATTCAAAACTGAAAAGTGGGGCGTGCAATATTCGGCCCACTTGAGTTAATACTTTGTAGCGCCACCTTTCGCTGCGATTACAGCTTGCAAGTCGCATGTCTCTAACAGTTTTGCACATCGAGAGGCTGAAATTCTTGCCCATTCTTCCTAACAAAACAGCTCAAGCTCATTGAGGTTGGATGGAGGGCTTTTGTGAACAGCAGTTTTCAGCTCTTTCCACAGGTTCTCGATTGGATTCAGGTCTGGACTTTGACTTGGCCATTCTAACACCTGGATACGTTTATTTTTGAACCATTCCATTGTAGATTTTGCTTTATGTTTGGGATCATTGTCTTGTTGGAAGATAAATCTCCGTCCCAGTCTCAGGTCTTTTGTAGACTACAACAGGTTTTCTTCCAGAATGGTCCTGTATTTGGCTCCGACCATCTTCCCATCAATTTTAACCATCTTCCCTGTCCCTGCTGAAGAAAAGCAGGCCCAAACCATGATGCTGCCACCACCATGTTTGACAGTGGGAATGGTGTTTTGAGGGTGATGAGCTGTGTTGCTTTTACGCCAAAAATATTGTTTTGCATTGTGGCCAAAAAGTTCGATTTTGGTTTCATCTGACCAGAGCACCTTATTCCACATGTTTGGTGTGTCTCCCAGGTGGCTTGTGGCAAATTTCAAACGAGACTTTTTATGGATATCTTTGAGAAATGTCTTTCTTCTTGCCACTCTTCCATAAAGGCCAGATTTGTGCAGTGTAGGACTGATTGTTGTCCTATGGACAGACTCTCCCACCTCAGCTGTAGATCTCTGCACTTCATCCAGAGTGATCATGGGCCTTTTGGCTGCATCTCTGATCAGTCTTCTCCTTGTTCGAGATGCAAGTTTAGAGGGACGGCCAGGTCTTGGTAGATTTGCAGTGGTCTGATACTCCTTCCATTTCAATATGATCGCTTGCACAGTGCTCCTTGAGATGTTTAAAACTTGGGAAATCTTTTTGTATCCAAATCCGGCTTTAAACTTCGCCACAACAGTATCTCGGACCTGCCTGGTGTGTTCCTTGGTCTTCATGATGCTCTCTGCACTTGAAACAGAACCCTGAGACTATCACAGAGCAGGTGCATTTATAAGGAGACTTGATTACACACAGGTGGATACTATTTATCATTACCAGTCATTTAGGACAACATTGGATCATTCAGAGATCCTCACTGAACTTCTGGAGTGAGTTTGCTGCACTGAAAATAAAGGGGCCGAATAATATTGCACGCCCCACTTTTCAGTTTTTAATTTGTTAAAAAAGTTTAAAATATCCAGTAAATTTCGTTCCACTTCACGATTGTGTCCCACCTGTTGTTGATTCTTCCCCCAAAAATTAGAATTTTATATCTTTTTGTTTGAAGCCAGAAATGTGGCAAAAGGTAGAAAAGTTCAAGGGGGCCAAATACATTCACAATGCACTGTACTTTGCACTGACGAGGACCAACAGCCCGAAACATCGTGTCTGCAAATTGAGGTTCTGATTTGGCTTTTATCCTAAGTCATATTGCACGACTGGTTAAAGGCTTGATTGTGACTTGTAGGATTGCTGCTTCTAATATGTGGTGCTATAGAGTTCAAATCCTCTTTTTCTCTGAAGAGGCAAATTGCATATTAAATTTCCTAGAGGAGCATTGCACGGCGAATAAGCCTCCTTACCTTGACATGCCAGAGCCGATATGTCACTGACCACAAGGAGAAACATTACCCCTTAGGCCTCAGTCCAGAGCCTCTCATCTAGCCAAATCAGTTCTCATACTTTGCACTGACGAGGGTCAACAGCCCGAAACACCGTGTCTGCAAATTGAGATTCTGATTTTGCTTTTATCCTAAGTCATATTGCACGACTCGTTAAAGGGTTGATTGTGTGTTCAAGTCCTCTTTTTCTCTGAAGAGGCAATTTGCATATTCAATCATATCAAAATTTTGGCCCATTCTGAAACAAGACCCAACATTATCAGGATTCCTGCCCGACAAACCTTGTCTTATTGCTAAACGCGGAAAGACTTTAAGCGACATGCTTGTACACAGTCATCATAGAGCTGTTCCCTCAAAATTTCTTTTTGGATCAAAAGGTCCAAAATGGGGCTGTTGAAATTGCACTAATTGCAAAGTGTATAAACATGTCCAAAAGACTGACACGTTTTTTATTCAAATAATACATGCAGTTACAAGATTCTTCATTTTATTAATTGCAGAACCTCTTTTGTCATATATCAGCAATCTGTCCATGCGTATTAAGTTATATAGGCATGACAACACGTAAATTCAGAGTATGTACCTTGGTGCATATCAAGGATATAAAAGCAGTGGAAAAGCTATCGTGTGGAGATCTTGAAGCTATTGCTAAACTGAAACCTCTGGCTAGGCATTTCAGGGAATATCATCCATCTCAGGAACATCTACTTTGTTTTAAAGGGATTGATCGGATATACCCAGACAATAGAAAGGGAAATCTGTCCAAAAAATGAGCTCAGTTGGAGAGCAAATGGATCACGATACTTCAAAAAATGAAGCCTATGGGCTTGAATAAGCAATGGGGATTCACAAGCTTTTTATGAGATCCATCCTCTTTTTAATAGCTCTCATTAGATGCTGTATCCATCCTATGTATATATTATTTTAATTTTTCATGTTTTTCTTAGCTCAAATACCATTTTGGTTGGCGGGTATGAGTTTCTGTGGACACAGTTGGATATATCATTATATATGTATAGTTATGACATACACTGCTCAAAAAAATAAAGGGAACACTCAAATAACACATCCTAGATCTGAATGAATGAAATATTCTCATAGAATACTTTGTTCTGTACAAAAGTTGAATGTGCTGACAACAAAATCACACAAAAATCATCAATGGAAATCAAATTTATTAACCAATGGAGGCCTGGATTTGGAGTCACCCCCAAAATTAAAGTGGAAAAACACACTACAGGCTGATTCAACTTTGATGTAATGTCCTTAAAACAAGTCAAAATGAGGTTCAGTATTGTGTGTGGCCTCCACGTGCCTGTATGACCTCCCTACAATGCCTGGGCATGCTCCTGATGAGGTTGCGGATGGTCTCCTGTGGGATCTCCTCCCAGACCTGGACTAAAGCATCCACCAACTCCTGGACAGTCTGTGGTGCAACGTGACGTTGGTGGATGGAGCGAGCCATGATGTCCCAGATGTGATGTGCTCAATTGGATTCAGGTCTGGGGAGCGGGCGGGCCAGTCTATAGCTTCAATGCCTTCATCTTGCAGGAACTGCTGACACACTCCTACCACATGAGGTCTGGCATTGTCCTGGATTAGGAGGAACCCAGGGCCAACCGCACCAGCATGTGGTCTCACAAGGGGTCTGAGGATCTCATCATGGTACCTAATGGCAGTCAGGCTACCTCTGGCGAGCACATGGGGGGCTGTGTGGCCCTTCAAAGAAATGCCACCCCACACCATTACTGACCCACTGCCAAACCGGTCATGCTGAAAGATGTTGCAGGCAGCAGATCGTTCTCCATGGCGTCTCCAGACTCTGTCACGTCTGTCACATGTGCTCAGTGTGAACCTGCTTTCATCTGTGAAGCGCACAGGGCGCCAGTGGCGACTTTGCCAATCCTAGTGTTCTGTGGCAAATGCCAAGCGTCCTGCATGGTGTTGGGCTATGAGCACAACCCCTATCTGTGGACGTCGGGCCCTCATACCACCCTCATGGAGTCGGTTTCTAACCATTTGTGCAGACACATGCACATTTGTGGCCTGCTGGAGGTCATTTTGCAAGGCTCTGGCGGTGCTCCTCCTGTTCCTCCTTGCACAAAGGCGGAGGTAGCGGTCCTGCTGCTGGGTTTTTGCCCTCCTACGGCCCCCTCCACATCTCCTGGTGTACTGCCCTGTCTCCTGGTAGCACATCCAGCCTCTGGACACTACGCTGACAGACACAGCAAACCTTCTTGCCACAGCTCGCATTGACGTGCCATCCTGGATGAGCGGCACTACCTGAGAAACTTCTGTGGATTGTAGAGTCCGTCTCATGCTACCACGAGTGTGAAAGCACAACCAACATTGAAAAGTGACCAAAACATCAGCCAGAAAGGATTGGTACTGAGATGTGGTCTGTGGTCCCCATCTGCAGAACCACACCTTTATTGCGGGTGTCTTGATAATTGGCAATCATTTCCATCTATTGTCTATTCCATTCGCACAACAGCATGTGAAATTGATTGTCAATCAGTGTTGCTTCCTAAGTGGACAGTTTTATTTCACAGAAGTTTGATTTACTTAGAGTTATATTCTGTTGTTTAACCCCTTTAAAGCCCATGACGTATTAATACGTATCTGTGCCCTGGGCTTTAAGAGCCTGACCCGTATTAGTACGTCATATATTTAATGCGGCACCGCGACCAAAGTTGCGGTGATCGCATTAAATTTCCAGCACCATCTTACCTCTGGGTAGATGGCGCTGTCATCCTGGGGGGTGTCGTCGCCCCCCCGCACCAGCAATCGCTGTGATTGGCTGTTCAAATCTGAACAGCCAATCACAGCATTTCTCACTGTTTCCGGCAATGTGATTGCCATAAACAGTGATCTGCAGCCTAGGATCGGTGCTCCTAAGAGCACCGATCCTAGGCTGTTGCTAGGACACCCCAGCCCTGGACCCAAATCGCTAAGATTGGTGCGATCGCCGATCACATCAATCGCACCAATTGTAGCGCGACCGCGCGATGACAGGGCGGTCATGGGGTGGTGACCAGCTTGTGACCTGCCTGTCACCGCCCCATGACCCCCTGCAATGTGATCCAAGCCCCCAGACTGCTGTGATTGGAGCGATTGATGATGACATTGATCGCTCCAATCAGAGTACCTGAATACAGGTGACCGGGTGGTCACAGGGAGGTGACACCTCCCTGTGACCGCCCGGTCACCTGTATTCAGGTACTCTGATTGGAGCAATCGATGTCATCAATGATTGCTCCAATCAGATTACCTGACCAGGAGGTGATTGGGTGGTGACACTTGGTGAGGATTTCTACAGAGCGGGCTCATCTGATGTGTCTGTGCTGGGCCTTGCAGTGCCACAGAATATTCTGTGACACCACAAGACCATCTACTCGCCTGCTCCAGTCGCTGCTGCTGCTCCTGGATCTTCTGCTCCAGCGTCCTGGGTATCCTGCTCCTGACCTGCTGTGGTTCCTGCTCCAGATCCTGCTCCAGAGCCTGCTGCTGATCCTGCTGCTGATCCTGCAGAGAAGACTTTGGTAAGTCTGTTGTCCCCTCATCCACTCCAATCCCCCCTCCCCCCTCTTTTTACCACCCCCCCCCCTCACCACCATTTTTTTTTCTGCGTCCTGCAGCGGTCTCCAGCTCCGGTCCCGGTCACCAGCACCGGGATCTCGCTCCGGGCTCCCGGTCACCAGCGCCGGGCTCTCGTTCTGGGCTCCCGGTCTCCTGCTCCGGGCTCCCGGTCACCAGTGCTGGGCTCCCGGTCTCCTGCTCCGGGCTCCCAGTCACCAGCGCTGGTCTTCTGCTCCGTCTCCTGTTCCGGTCCTGCTGCTGATCCTGCTGACCCCCTGGTAAGTCCATCTTTGATCTCCCCTCATCCACCCCAATCCCCCTCTCCCCACTCCATCTTTTTACCCCCCTTCCCACCCCAATCCCCCTCACTTCAGTGTCCCTGCAAATTCTCTCGGTTCTGGTCTCCAGCTCCAGTACCGGTCTCCTGCTCCGGGCTCCCGGTCTCCTGCTCCGGGCTCCCGGTCTCCAGCGCCGCTCCCGGTCTCCAGCGTCGGGCTCCCGGTCTCCTGCTCTGGGCTCCCGGTCTCCTGCTCTGGGTCTTCTGTTCCAGTCCTGCTGACCCTTTGGTAAGTCCATCTCTGATCTCCCCTCATCCACCCCAATCCCTCTCTCCCAACTCCCCTGTCTTTTTATCCCCCTTCCCACCCCAATCTCCCTCACCCCACTGTCCCTGTTAATTCTCTTGGTTCTGATCTCCAGCTCCAGTACCGGTCTCCTGCTCCAGGCTCCTGGTCTCCTGCTCCGGGCTCCTGGTCTCCTGCTTCAGGCTCCCGGTCACCAGCACCGGGCTCCCGGACTCCTGCTCCGGGCTCCCAGTCACCAGCGCCGGTCTCCATCTCCTGTTCCAGTCCTGCTGCTGATCTTGCTGACCCCTTTGGTAAGTCCATCTCTGATCTCCCCTCATCCACCCCAATCCCCCTTTCCCCACGCCCCCATCTTTTTACCCCCCTTCCCACCCCAATCCCCCTCACTTCAGTGTCCCTGTTAATTCTCTCGGTTCTGGTCTCCAGCTCCAGTACCGGTCTCCTGCTCCGGGCTCCCGGTCTCCAGTGCCGCTCCCGGTCTCCAGCGTTGGGCTCCCGGTCTCCTGCTCCGGGCTCCCGGTCTCCTGCTATGGGTCTTCTGTTCCAGTCCTGCTGACCCTTTGGTAAGTCCATCTCTGATCTCCCCTCATCCACCCCAATCCCCCTCTCCCTTGTCTTTTTACCCCCCTTCCCACCCCAATCTCCCTCACCCCAGTGTCCCTGTTAATTCTCTTGGTTCTGATCTCCAGCTCCAGTACCGGTCTCCTGCTCCGGGCTCCTGGACTCCTGCTCCGCGCTCCTGGTCTCCTGCTCCGGGCTCCCGCTCCGGGCTCCCGTTCACCAGCGTCGGGCTCCCGCTCCAGGCTCCCGGTCACCAGCACCGGGCTCCCGGTCACCAGCGCCGGGCTCCTGCTCCGGGCTCCCGGTCACCAGCGCCGGGCTCCCAGTCACCAGCGCCGGGCTCCTGTTGCTGAAAGAAGAACAGAGAGGACTTTGGTAAGTCATCTCTGATCTCCCCTCATCCACCCCAATTCCCCTCTTCCCACTCCCCACACATCCGTGCGCACATCCAGCAGCCGCCGAGTGTTGATAGGAGACATAGTTCACCAATCCACACTCGTGCTCGCTGTTTGCAAAACATACAGTATTTCCTTTTTCCACACACTCTAAATAAAGTACTGACACACACACACTCTAAATAAAGTATTGACATGTGTAGCATCGGCGTGCCTGCCTCCTGCTAGGCAGGGACGCTGTTCCCCTCACCTCTCCACTCCGTGCCCGGCGTCCTCCTCCCGCTCTGCTGGCAGCGCGCGCTGCTTCCCGGCCACTGTGCTTAGGGCGTGCGTGCTCCCCCTCTCTTAAAGGGGCCGCGCGCGCCGTCCTAAAGAGTCCCCGGTCAATGGCCGGAGGACCTCACCATATATAAGGCACCTCCTCCAAAATGGAGGTGACCGAGCAATGTTGTTGCAAAGCCTTCACTCTGCTTCAGCCTCAGGTCCCGTTACCAGTTACCTGCCAGTCACCTGCCAGATTCCTGCTTGATACCTGCCTGATATCCGCTTACCTGCTTGCAAGCCTGCGGTCCGACGGTCTGCCTTCCGACACCTGTCAGTCTGTCTATGGACCAGCCTGCCCGCTCACCTGGGAGCGCTCACCTGCTACCTGCCTGCTAGCCTACCTGGAGGCTCTGCCGTCACTTGCCGTGACCACCTGCCAGTCCAGAGACTCTTGCCCGCTCACCTGGGAGCGCTCACCTGCTACCTGCCTGCTAGCCTACCTGGAGGCTCTGCCGTCACTTGCCGTGACCACCTGCCAGTCCAGAGACTCTTGCCCGCTCACCTGGGAGCGCTCACCTGCTACCTGCCTGCTAGTCTACCTGGAGGCTCTGCCGTCACTTGCCGTGACCACCTGCCAGTCCAGAGACTCTTGCCCGCTCACCTGGGAGCGCTCACCTGCTACCTGCCTGCTAGCCTACCTGGAGGCTCTGCCGTCACTTGCCGTGACCACCTGCCTGTCCAGAGACTCTTGCCCGCTCACCTGGGAGCGCTCACCTGCTACCTGCCTGCTAGCCTACCTGGAGGCTCTGCCGTCACTTGCTGTGACCACCTGCCCATCCAGAGACTCTTGCCCGCTCACCTGGGAGCGTCCACCTGCTACCTGTCTGCTAGTCTACCCAGAGACTGTCCCTGTCACTTGCTGTGACTACCTGCCCTTCTACCCAGAGACTGTCCCTGTCACTTGCTGTGACTACCTGCCCTTCTACCCAGAGACTGTCCCTGTCACTTGCCGTGACTACCTGCCCTTCTACCCAGAGACTGTCCCTGTCACTTGCCGTGACTACCTGCCCGTCTTCCCTGGGAGCCACCCGCTTCCTTACAAGGACCGCCCCCTTGTATAGTTGCTCAGAGGTTCCGCCTTCCAGACCCGTTACAACATGCACCACATACATAACAAAAAATGTCCCGCTCATCCCAAACTCGCTATTCAGCGGAGGAGGCATACGCTTTTCTTGCCTCCGACACTGACAGCAAGGGCGAGGATCCCACATTTCTTTGTTTTTCCGACTCCTCGTCGTCTTCCTCCTCCTCTTCTGCCTCCTCTTCCTCTTCCTCCTCAGGTGCTATTGGACCGCCCCGCAGTCGTTGCAGGAGAGAAGATGATCCAGCGCTCCCCACTACTGATCCCATATGGACCTCTCCCCCCGAAAATTATGAGCCACTGATTCCTGATTTTGTAGCGGAATCAGGAATCAAGTTTGACACCACTGGTCTTACAGAAATAGACATTTTCAAAGTCTTTTTCTCTGAGGATTTTGTAAACCTCATGGTGGGCCAAACTAATTTATACACTCATCAATTTTTGGAACAAAACCCCTCTTCATCATTTTCTAATTGGTCTCCTGTAGACTCAGTAGAAATTATGAAGTTTTGAGGCCTGGTCCTTCTTATGGGGATCCTGAAGAAGCCAGAGCTTCGGCAATACAGGATTGTTGACGTTTTGTATAACACTCCAGTGTTCCGAATGGCCATGATCCGGAGACGCTTTCAGGCCATCCACAAGTTCTTGCATTACCAAGATAATGCAAGGTGTCCTGCACGCGATGACCCGAACTTTGATCGCCTTTTCAAAGTTCGGCTGGTCATCGAACACTTCAACAACAAGTTTGCTGAAGTGTACGTGCCCCAAAGGGACATCTGCGTGGATGAGTCGTTAATTGCTTTTAAGGGGCGGCTTGGATTCCGGCAGTACCTGCCCAGTAAGAGGGCAAGGTACGGAATCAACCTGTATAAACTTTGTGAGAGTACCTTAGGTTTATGAAGGGAAGGACTCCCGCATTGAACCCCCTGAATGCCCCCCTGTTCTGGGAATGAGTGGGAAAATTGTGTGGGACTTGGTGCACCCGCTGCTGGATAAAGGTTATCACCTCTACGTGGATAACTTTTATGCTAGTATCCCGCTCTTCAAGACCCTCACTGCGCGAAGTACCGCAGCTTGCGGTACTGTCTGCAAAAATCAGAGGCCTCACAAAGATGCTAATTAGGCAGCTGCTCAGAAGGGGTGAGAGCAGAGCCCAATGTAGCGACCACCTGCTGATGGTCAAGTACAAGGACAAAAGGGATGTCCTTTTCTTGACCACCATACATGGTGATGGCAGCACCCTCAGCACTGTACGAGGTTCCACTACACAGGTCGCCAAACCAGACTGTTTAGTGGGATACAACAAATACATGGGGGGAGTTGATCTCTCTGATCAAGTCCTCCAGCCATACAGTGCTTTGAGAAAGGTCAAGGTATGGTATAAGAAGCTGGCCGTGCACATTGTACAGATGGCAATGCACAATGCTTTCCTTCTGTCACAATGTGCAGGCCAGACTTCTATGTCGTATCTTCACTTCCAGGAGACAGTTATCAAGGCCCTGATATTTGGCAGCGGTGACGGAGCAGGCCCCAGTACTTCTGGAACTGAAGGACCTCAAATTGTACTAGGCCAGCATTTCCCAGGGGAGATCCCTCACAGCGGAAAAAAAGGAAAGTCACAAAAGAGGTGCCGAGTGTTATAAAAGGGGAATACGCAAGGACACCATTTAACAATGTGACACCTGCCCTGACAAACCTGGCCTGTGTATGAAAGACTGCTTCAAAAGATACCATACTTCCATGGACTATTAAATTAATTTATGACGTATGACAACCTGACGAACACTACACAGCTGCCGTAGTGTTCATCAGGTTATCATACGTCAGTTGTGTAGTGTTGGTCAGGTTGTCCTACACAACTGACATATGACACTACATTATAAGATTAAAAAATCAGCTACCACTTCCAAAAAGGGGGCACTTGTTGGGCATTTCCACTGTTTAGGCACATCAGGGGCTCTGGGAACGTGACATGACGCCCGCAGACCATTCCATCAAAGTCTGCATTCAAAAGCGTCACTCCTTCCCTTCAGAGCCCTGACATGCACTCAAACAGTAGTTTTCTCCAACACATGGGGTATCTGCGTACTCAGGAGAAATTGCACAACAACTTTTGGTGTCCAATTTCTGCTAGTACCCTCATGAAAATAAAAATATTGCGGCTAAAAGATCGTTTTTGTGGAAAAAAAATGTTGTTGTTTTTTTCATGGCTCTACGTCATAAACCTTTGCAAAACACTTGGGGGTTCAAAGTGCTCACGGCACATCTAAATAAGTTCCCTGAGGGGTCTAGTTTCCAAAATGGGATCACTTGTGGGGGGTTTCGACTGTTTAGGCACATCAGGGGCTCTCCAAATGCAACATGGGGTCCGCTGTCAATTGCAGCGAGTTTTGCATTGAAAACGTCAAATGGCGCTCTTTCCCTTTTGAGCCCTGCCGTGCGCCCAAACAATGGCTTTCCCCCACATATGAGGTATCAGCATACTCAGGAGAAATTGGAGAACAACTTTTGGTGTCCAATTTCTCCTAGTGCCCTTGTGAAAATAAAAATATTGCGGCTAGAAGATCGTTTTTGTGGAAAAAAAATGATTTTGGCTCTACATCATAAACTTTAGCAAAACACTTGGGGGTTCAAAGTGCTCACCACACATCTAAATAAGTTCCTTATGGGGTCTACTTTCCAAAATGGGGTCACTTGTGGGGGGGTTCCACTGTTTAGGCACATCAGGGGCTCTCCAAACGTGACATGGGGTCCGCTGTCAATTCCAGCGAGTTTTACATTGAAAACGTGAATTGGCGCTCCTTCCCTTCCGAGCCCTGCCGTGCGCCCAAACAATGGTTTACCCTCACATATGAGGTATCGGCGTACTCAGTAGAAATTGCACAACAACTTTTGGAGTCCAATTTCTCCTAGTACCCTCGTGAAAATAAAAATATTGCGGCTAAAAGATCGTTTTTGTGGGAAAAAAAATGTTTTTTTTTTTTCACGGCTCTACGTCATAAACCTTTGCAAAACACTTGGGGGTTCATAGTGCTCACCACACATCTAAATAAGTTCCCTGAGGGTGTACTTTCCAAAATGGGGTCACTTGTGGTGGGTTTCCACTGTTTAAGCACATCAGGGGCTCTCCAAATGCAACATGGGGTCCGCTGTCAATTCCAGCGAGTTTTACAATGAAAACGTCAATTGGCGCTCCTTCCCTTCTGAGCCCTGCCGTGCGCCCAAACAATGGCTTTCCCTCAGATAT
Organism: Phyllobates terribilis; assembly: GCF_046119375.1. Lineage (NCBI taxonomy): Eukaryota > Metazoa > Chordata > Amphibia > Anura > Dendrobatidae > Phyllobates > Phyllobates terribilis. The sequence goes on along the minus strand of NW_027362761.1, from coordinate 900,738,041 downwards.
GAGGCATCAGTGTACTCAGGAGAAATTGGAGAACAACTTTTGGTGTCCAATTTCTCCTAATGCCCTTGTGAAAATAAAAATATTGTGGCTAAAATATCGTTTTTGTGGGAAAAAAATGCTTGTTTTTTTTCACGGCTCTACGTCATATACCTTTGCAAAACACTTGGGGGTTCATAGTGCTCACCACACATCTAAATAAGTTCCCCGAGGGGTGTAGTTTCCAAAATGGGGTCACTTGTGGGGGGTTTCCACTGTTTAAGCACATTAGGGGCTCTCCAAACGCGACATGGGGTCCGCTGTGAATTCCAGTCAGTTTTACATTGAAAACGTCAATTGGCGCTTCTTCCCTTCCGAGCCCTGCTGTGCGCTCAAACAATGGCTTTCCCCCACATATGAGATATCGGCGTACTCAGTAGAAATTGCACAACAACTTTTGGTGTCCAATTTCTCCTGGTACCCTTGTGAAAATAAAAAAAATTGGGGTCTAAAATAAAATGTTAGTGAAAAAAAGTTAAATGTTCATTTTTTCCTTTCACGTTCAATTAATTGGTGTGAAGCACCTGAAGGGTTAATAAAGTTCCTGAATGTGGTTTTGAGCACATTGAGGGGTGCAGTTTTTAGAATTGTGTCACTTTTGGGTATTTTAAGTCATATAGACCCCTCAAAGTGACTTCAAATGTGATGTGGTCCCTAAAAAAATGGTTTTGTAAATTTTGTTGAAAAAATGAGAAATCACGGATCAACTTTTAACCCTTACAGCGCACTAATAAAAAAAAATTTTGGTTCCAAAATTGTGCTGATGTAAAGTAGACATGTGGGAAATGTTATTCATTAACTATTTTGTGTGACATACAGTACAGACCAAAATTTTGGACACACCTTCTCATTTAAAGATTTTTCTGTATTTTCATGACTATGAAAATTGTACATTCACACTGAAGGCATCAAAACTATGAATTAACACATGTGGAATTATATACTTAACAAAAAAGTGTGAAACAACTGAAAATATGTTTTATATTCTAGGTTCTTCAAAGTAGCCACCTTTTGCTTTGATGACTGCTTTGTACACTCTTGGCATTCTCTTGATGAGCTTCAAGAGGTAGTCACCGGAAATGGTCTTCCAACAATCTTGAAGGAGTTCCCAGAGATGCTTAGCACTTGTTGGCCCTTTTGCCTTCACTCTGCGGTCCAGCTCACCCCAAACCATCTCGATGGGTTCAGGTCTGGTGACTGTGGAGGCCAGGTCATCTGGCGTAGCACCCCATCACTCTCCTTCTTGGTCAAATAACTCTTACACAGCCTGGAGGTGTGTTTGGGGTCATTGTCCTGTTGAAAAATAAATGAAGGTTCAACTAAACGCAAACCGGATAGAATAGCATGCCGCTGCAAGATGCTGTGGTAGCCATGCTGGTTCAGTATGCCTTCAATTTTGAATAAATCCCCAACAGTGTCACCAGCAAAACACTCACACACCTCCTCCTCCATGCTTCACGGTGGCAACCGTGCACGTAGAGTCCATCCGTTCACCTTTTCTGCGTCTCACAAAGACACGGTGGTTGGAACCAAAGATCTCAAATTTGGTCATATCAGACCAAAGCACAGATTTCCACTGGTCTAATGTCCATTCCTTGTGTTCTTTAGCCCAAACAAGTCTCTTCTGCTTGTTGCCTATCCTTAGCAATGGTTTCCTAGCAGCTATTTTACCATGAAGGCCTGCTGCACAAAGTCTCCTCTTAACAGTTGTTGAAGAGATGTGTCTGCTGCTAGAACTCTGTGTGGCATTGACCTGGTCTCTAATCTGAGCTGCTGTTAACCTGCGATTTCTGAGGCTGGTGACTCGGATAAACTTATCCTCAGAAGCAGAGGTGACTCTTGGTCTTCCTTTCATGGGGCGGTCCTCATGTGAGTCAGTTTCTTTGTAGCGCTTGATGGTTTTTGCAACTGCACTTGGGGACACTTTCAAAGATTTCCCAATTTTTCACACTGACTGACCTTCATTTCTTAAAGTAATGATAGCCACTCGTTTTTCTTTACTTAGCTGTTTTTTTCTTGCCATAATACAAATTCTAACAGTCTATTCAGTAGGACTATCAGCTGTGTATCCACCAGACTTCTGCACAACACAACTGATGGTCCCAACCCCATTTATAAGGCAATAAATCCCACTTATTAAACCTGACAGGGCACACCTGTGAAGTGAAAACCATTTCTGGTGACTACCTCTTGAAGCTCATCAAGAGAATGCCAAGAGTGTGCAAAGCAGCCATCAAAGCAAAAGGTGGCTACTTTGAAGAACCTAGAATACAAGATATATTTTCAGTTGTTTCACACTTTTTTGTTAAGTATATAATTCCACATGTGTTAATTCATAGTTTTGATGCCTTCAGTGTGAATGTACAATTTTCATAGTCATGAAAATACAGAAAAATCTTTAAATGAGAAGGTGTGTCCAAACGTTTGGTCTATACTGTATCTCTGATTTAAGGGCATAAAAATTCTAATTTTGAAAATTGTAAAATTTTCAAAATTTTCGCCAAATTTCTGTTTTATTCACAAATAAACGCAAGTGATATTGAAGAAATTTTACCACAACCATGAATTACAATATGTCACAAAAAAACAGTCTCAGAATCTGGGGGATCCGTTGAAGCGTTCCAGAGTAATTACCTCATAAAGTGACTGTGGTCAGAATTGTAAAAATTGGCCTGGTCATTAACGTGCAAACCACCTTGGGTTGTAAAGGGGTTAAGTGTTCCCTTTATTTTTTTGAGCAGTGTACATTGGAGATATGGGATTGTATAGGTGTATACGTTTCAATATTGTTAATTATATTCTCATTCTCTATTAGTGTGGGGGGTTTCTGCATTAGTTGTGACGGTGCTATACATATTACTATACTCACCTGTCGGACCCCTCATTCCTGGGCAAGATGTAATGGGGTATGCATATATGTCTCTCTACATATTAACATTCTTCAGATTTAGTTTTAGGTGTTCCAGCTCCTCCAGATTCCATGACTGATGATGGCAGTGGTATAATTAATTATTATTTTTTTTATTTTCACATACACTTGCTCACTTTCATTTAATTCATCCCTCACTCTAATATTTTTATGTTTACACTCAACCATTACACATATTGGTTGGCATTCAATTATTTCATTTTTATATATATTTTTTTCATTTATTTTATGTATCATTTAATTTTTATACACCTTTTCTTCAAAGTCATCATTCACCCTTCCACTTATTATGCACTCATTAACACATCACTCTTAATTTTCACATTTTTTTATTACTATATATATATGTTTTTATTAATTTTCCCCTTGATGTTTGATGCACTTTATTTATAAACATGACTTACCGTTATATTTATTAGTGGTCTCTTATATTGATGCAGCTTCATTACCAACAAAACTGCCACGACCGTCTCTTTCAGATTGGGATTTGGCTGCAGGATGTGCTGTGCGCCGCAGTGCTCATGCGCCCAAGCTCGGGCCCAGATTGGAATGACGCGGTAGCACGTCATGAATGGCAACATGCCCTTCATTGACGCGCTCCGTACCATCCACTCCGGAAACCTTTCTCAGAGCGTCTGCGTGATTGTTGGCGCCCGGTAACAAGGCGCGTCTCATTTGTAAGTGTGTACAGCTGTGTCCTCTCTATATAATCATACCTGCCCTCCTCTCCCCCACACTCCCTGAGGAAGCAGTAGCGAAAAGGCGTTGGAGTGGTGAGAGGGGCCAGTGGTATGTTAGTTTCATTAATTTCTTTTCACAATCATGTTTATGCCATATTTTTGATCCATGCAAGTGTGGCTGTTGATTGAAAATGTTTAAAAGGGGATACCATTATATTCATATGTAATCATTGGTCTAATTGTCCGTGAAATTATTAAAATATTGTATGGATGCGCTTACACTTTTTTGAAAATGTAACTTCTATGAACATATATTTTCCAATTATTATAATATTGTATTATGCACTTGCTATAGATATATCCCCGTGGCTATGGTTCCATCACTGCCAAAGGTATAATGACATGGCATTAGTATCTTCTTTGTGAGATATATATATATATATTCACATATTTACATCTAACATATCTTCTGCTCCCCTCATTTGAGGTACATTTTGATCCCCGTTTGTACTGTTGTATGTTTTTTAATTTGTCTATGTTTGTGCCTTTTCTGTTTTTTAATTATATGACTTGTCAATAAAATATACAATTTTATATGATCTTTTGCGTCCGTTGAATATCTATTTTGTGGTTTGTTGGTCTGTTGTTTTGATATTGTAGACTTTATTTATTGGTTACACTGAGAAACTCCTTCTGTTTTGTAGGATTTGTTAGTAATGAGGGTGTCTGGTTGACACCTCTTCATCACTAAACCTAGGGCTTTGTGTCAATGACACCTAATCCTGTTACTCCTAATGCTATTCAAATATGAAGTGTCATTTCTGGGACAGTTGAGGGCTGCTATTTTTAGCCTAGGAAGGGGCCATTAGGCCAACATGTTCCCTGGCTATTAATAACAGCTCACAGCTGTTTGGTTAGTCGCTACGTCACCCACGATGAGCAACCAGCAGCGCTTTGGATGTAGTGCATTTTCACTGAGTCCAAAACGCTGCGTTCTAATGCCGCACTTGTTTAGTCTGTAAATGCGGATCCACTTCATGTAATGACATTTCAGTTGGTCAAAATCTGCAGAGGAGACTAGCGTCTTCGCTACAGAAATTGACATGCTGCGGGGAGTGTACGCATCATCAAAAACAAGCAGAGGGATTTCTTATAAATAAAATAAAATATTAAAATGACGTGGGCTCCCGCATCATTTTCATTACCAGCAGAGGGAAAGCTGATGGCTGGGAGGTGATATTACTAGCCAGGGAAGGTGCCATTAGCCAAAGATGTTCCCTGGCTACCAATAACAGCCCACAGCTGTTTGCTTAGAGTTTACTGGCTAGATTACAGGGGGACCCCAGAAAGAAATTGAGGTAGGGTCCCCCTATAAAATCTAACCAGCAAAGGCTAAACAGACAGCTGTGAGCTGATATTAATAGCCAGGGAAGGGGCCATTAATACCAGCCCCCTCTGAGGCTAATAATATCAGCCCTCAGTGGCCCCAGAAATGGCGCATCCATGTGCTAAATATGGCACTTAGCCTCACTTTTCCCACTTGCCCTGGTGCGGTGGCAAGTAGGGTAATAGGGTTGGGGTTCATGTCAGCCTTGTATTGGCAACTGACATGAAGCCCATGTTAGTAATGGAGAGGCGTCTATAAGACGCTCCCATGACTAACCCCATAGTAAAGCAACTATTACAAATGACACAAGCACAGGAGACAGGTAGTGTTGTGCTTCTGAAGCATCCAGCAACTAGAGGGGTTAACACAGTCACAGGGAGTGTTTTAGAAGATCCCCAGGGGGATTGTGGGGAACTTGTTATTGTAGTCTGGCTGAAGCCGAAGAGAAAGGTGGTGTGTTATCTCTATCTGACTGAAGGCAACTGAACAGGATTCAGATCAGGAGAGAAACTAAACACAGGTCAGATAAACTCCCTGAACTAACAGTGTAGAGTATTATCGGGCAGGAAGATATGGACTGGAAGGAATTGTCATAGGGATCATGTCCCTCATCAAACCCTCCCCCCCTCCATCTCCATGCAGGATAAATAATGCTGTGTACTATTGTGTCCTTGTGAAGGAAAAGCCTGTGGCTGTGTATGCATAGAAGTGTGCTGCTAAGAGATCTAATCTTTGCTGAATTATGCTACTGAAGAGACTGTAATACTTTGTCTTGCGAAGAAACTACTGTATTGTTACTGGAGCCAGTTGTTCAAGAAGCTCAGACTGTACTGTAATGAAGATTGTTGCTGTAATATCCCTGAATTGCACTGGCCGTGCTTCAGATTAAATTCCACTGTTAAACTGTTGAAAAACACTCTTGTCAGATGTGTCTGGTCAGCAATTGAATCTATTGTGTGCCTGAGAGAAGCTGCAGCCTATGGTCGCCCTGAGTAACGGTTCCCCCAGGATTCCAAAGAATTCATGAAACCCAACTCGCCCTATCTGAACCTAGCGGCGTACGTGTAACGTCCAGGTACTTTATAGATGACGTCTCTGGAGTTGTTCTTTTTCTTCCTCTTGTCCAGACGCCATGATGACTTTTTTCATCCACAGCCGTCTCTGCAGACTTCCATCTTTTCCCGTCTTCTGCAGCACATCCCCACACGGTGCCCTTAAAGATAGCAGTGTCATTATAATGCCCCTCAATAAAAATGGCCTTCTACACTTCCTTCTCCTTACCATACTGGGTCCCCTCTTCACACTGTGTCCCACCAATAGGGCCAAGTCTCTATACTGTGCCTCCTCATCATACTCCCTGTCCTTAGCATACTGTCCCTTCCTGGCAATGCCCTTACACTGTCCCCCCATGCTATCCCACATATTACTCAGTCTCTATTCTGTGCCCACTCACACTTTTTTCCCCCATACTGTCTCTTCACACTATTCCCCTCAATAGTCTCCTTACACGTTTCCCCCTCCCTCCTCATGCTGTCTTCTCACACCTCCCCATACTGTGTCCGCACACAACTCATCACGTTCGTTACCCATACTGTGTTCGCACACATTCCATCACCCTCGCTCCCCATACTGTCCGCACACATTTCTCCACACTGAATAACTCCCCCACTCCACACTGAATAAATCCCCCCCTCCACACTGAATAAATCTCCCCCCTCCACACTGAATAAATCTCCTCCCCCCTCCACACTGAATAAATCCCCCCCTCCACACTGAATAAATCTCCCCCCCTCCACACTGAATAAATCTCCCCCCCTCCACACTGAATAAATCTTCCCCTCCCTCTCCACACTGCATAAATCTCCCCCTCCCTCTCCACACTGAATAAATCTCCCCCCTCCCTCTCCACACTGAATAAACCCCCCCCACTGAATAAATCCCCCCCCTTCACACTGAATAAATCCCCCCCCCAACTGAATAAATCTTCCCCCCCCCCCCTCTCCTCACTTAGCACGGATGATGCTCTCTCTTCTGAACGCCGGCGAGTGACGACAGCATCAGCAGAGTGATCACATGCTGACATTGCTCTGAGCCGACGGTCAGAGCTTCAATTGTACTCGCGTCTGAAAGAGATGCGAGTACAATTAAACACTGGGAGCAGGCATGCTGCACGTTCAGTGAGACGGCTGACAGTGTGACACCCGGCTCAGAGAACAGCCGAATCCCAGACTGGGGGCGGCAAAATGCAGCTGTCGGGGAAGACACCCTGGACCGCCATGTCAGGTGGCCCGACTCCCCTGCCGGCTGCGCTCGGGGCACATGCCCCACCTGCATCCCCCTCGATACGACTCTGGACTAGGGTATATGTTCATTTTGTTTCTGTTTTAGGTTTTGTCTTTTTAATGGCCGTTGTGAACATGCTCCTATTTTGTATGCATACCAACTTATACTTCATCCCCTTACTATTACCACTATTACTATTATCAAAAAGACAGATGAAAATAAAAAAGGTACCGCTGAAAACGTCATCTTGTCCCGCAAAAATCAAGCCATCACATGACTCTGTCGGCCGAAATATGGAAAAACGATAGCTCTTTAAATATGGAGACGCAAACATTAGTTTTTGCAAAAAAAAAAGCGTCTTTTAGTGAGTGACAGCTGTCAATCATAAAAACCCGATATGAATCTGGCATCGCTGTAATCGCACCGACCCGAAGAATAAAGTCGTCTAATCACTTTTATACTGAACAAGGAACGACATAAAAAATATATTAAACCAATTCTTCACCTGCTGCTAATTTGTTTATTCTGCCTCCCAAAGATTGCAGTAAGGCTCAGCGCACATTTATCCTGCGCTCTGCGCTGAGCGCTTGCATCGGGGTTTCCGTGTAAATCACTGAAATACGTGATTCAGACAGAAACCCCTGATGGAAGATTCCCTGTAATGAGGCAGCTGGAGGCACTGTGGACGGCGTCTGACCTATGATCAAGCGGTGTCCATCTTTTTAGGCGTAAATAAAAGCGCGGTCAGCCAGTTTTGTGCACCTCTGAAAAGAAGGATAACGCTGAACAGAGGCCAGACGGAGTCCAGAGTAACTCTGCTGCCTCATCTCATTATAGTGAATGGATCTCTCCAGGGCTTCATCTGAATCACGTAATTTGGAGATTTAGATGGAAACCCTAAAGTAAGTGCTCAGCGCAGTGCGCCGGATAAATGTGGTCTAAAATGTTATGTAAAATGTTCTCAATAAAAGCTTCACATAAAAGCCCCCACTCAGGTCTGTCATGTGTTAATGGAAAAACATAGGGGACTTCCACGTTTCGGGTAATACAAAGGCTCTGGAAAAGCTAAATGGCTCCTCGCCCCCCAAAAGAAATTCAGCAAATTCTACGCTCCCAAATCCAAATCTCCCCTCCCTTCTGAGCACCGCAGTGGGTCTAAACCACATTTAGTGTCCACATGTTTGGCAAGGGTATAATTTCCAAAATGGGGTCACTTGAGGGGGGATTCTCCTCTTCTAGCATTTAGGGGCTCTGTATATGGGGTACGCAAACTATTCTAGAAAAATCTGTGCTCCAGGAGGCAAATAGAACTCCATCCCTCCTGAGTGTCGCCGTGTGGCCAAGCAGTAGTGAACAGCCACATATGAGGTACTGCCACATTCAGCAGAATTTATGGGACAAATTTTGGTGCCATTTTTATCCATTATCCCAGTGTGAAAATGTCAAATCTGGGGCTAAAACAACATTTTTGCAGTAAAAATGTAATTATTTTTTCCTCACTGCCCAATGGAATAAAATTCTGTGACACACCCGTAGTGTCAGTATGATCACTGCACCCCCAGATGAGTTCATTGAGAGGTGTAGTTTGAAAAATGGGGTCATTTATGGGGGAATCTGCTGTTACGGCACCTCAAGGGTTCTCCCAGTGGGTCATGGCACCCTCAAACCATAACAGTAAAATTCGTACTATAATATGGTGCTCCTTCCTTTCTGACCTTTGCACTGTGCCTCAAAAGTAGTTGCCAATTACATGTAGGGTATTGGCGTGCTCAGGAGAAATTGCACAACAAAATGAGAGGTCATTTTTCTCCTGTTACCCTTGTGAAAATAAAAAATTTGGGGCTAAAAGAAAATTTTTGTGATTTTTTATTTTTATTTTCACGTCTCTATGTTATAAACTTCTGTGAAGCACCTGGGGGTTCAAAGTGCTCACCACACATCTAGATAAGTTTATTGAGGGGTCGTTTCCAAAATGGGGTCACTTGTGGGGGGTTTCTGCTGTTTAGGGACATCAGGGGCTCTCCAAACGCAACATGGCGTCCGCTAATTATTCCAGCAAATTTTGAATTCAAAAAGTCAAATGGCGCTCCTTCCCTTCCAAACCCTGCCGTGCGCCCAAACAGTGGTTTTCTGCAACATATGGAGTATCAGCGTGCTCAGGAGAAACTGCACAACTTTTGGGGTCCATTTTCTCCTGTTACCCTTGTGAAAATAAATAATTGGGGGCTAAAAGAAAATTTTTGTGATTTTTTTTTTCATGTCTTTATGTTATAAACTTCTGTGAAGCACCTGGGGGTTCAAAATGCTCATCATACATCTAGATAAGTTCATTGAGGGGTCTAGTTTCCAAAATGGGGTCACTTGTGGGGGGTTTCCACTGTTTAGGCACATCAGGGGCTCTCCAAACGCAACATGGCGTTTGCTGATTATTCCAGCAAATTTTGAATTCAAAAAGTCAAATGGCGCTCCTTCACTTCCGGACCCTGCCGTGCGCCCAAACAGTAGTTTTCCGCCACTTATTTGGTATCAGCATGTTCAGGAGAAATTGCACAATACATTTTGGGGTTCATTTTTATCTGTTACCCTTGTGAAAATAAAAAAAAATTGGTCTAAATTTAATATTTTGTGAAAAAAGTTAAATGTTAATTTTTTTCTTCCTTATTGCTTCAGTTCCTGTGAAGCACCTGAAGGGTTAATAAAGTTCTTGAATGTGGTTTTGAGCACCTTGAGTGGTGCTGTTTTTAGAATGGTGTCACTTTTGGGTATTTTCTGTCATAAAGACCCCTCAAAGTGACTTCAAATATGATGTGGTCCCTAAAAAAATGGTTTTGTAAATTTTGTTGGAAAAATGAGAAATCGCTGGTCAACTTCTAACCCTTATAGCTCCCTAACAAAAAAAAATGTTGGTTCTAAAATTGTGCTGATGTAAAGTAGACATGTGGGAAATGTTATTTATTAACTATTTTGTGTGACATATCTCTCTGATTTAAGGGCATAAAAATTCAGTTTGAAAATTGCAAAATTTTATACATTTTCCCCAAATCTCTGTTTATTTTACAAATAAACGCCAGTGATATCGAAGAAATTTTACCACAATCATGAAGTACAATATGTCACGAAAAAACAGTCTCAGAATCAGGGGGATCCGTTGAAGCGTTCCAGAGTAATTACCTCATAAAGTGACAGTGGTCAGAATTGTAAAAATTGGCCCGGTCATTAACCTACAAAGTGGCTCGGTCCTTAAGGGGTTAATACATAAAATGAGCCACCTTAGAGGTTCAAGAAGAAGCCAGGCGAAACAGCGTTGGGGGGGTAGTGGGACACGGAGCCTGAGACCTCTAGGGCGGCAGGTAACTCCCCTTCACAGCTACATTGTATATATGGCACATTGAGGTTTTTAGGAACCCGACGTTACCTGAACCTAGCCATGTGGGTGGGGATTAGTACACCCCTCATTACAGCACAGCACTTCAGGGTCTAATACCCTCGGCTGTATGTGGATCTCTATAAAGTATGCGGAGCCTGCAGTCTCCGCCATGTCACTACCGCCAGCACGGAGCGCGGCTGAGAGAAGCAATGTTCCGGTGCGGGGCTGAACACTACCCTGACCGTTCTCTGACGTCACAGACACTGTACAATGCCTCTCACTATACACGTGTTTCCTCCGCGCCTCCGTAGCCTCTTCCGGTCTGAGTATGGTGGCTGCAGCGCAGAGTGGGCGTGGCCGGCAGTGATTCCTGCACTCAGCTCCTTCCTGCCCTCCTTCCTTTCTCTTCCGGTGACGGCGGCACCAGGTATGGCCGCTGTTCAATGGTCGCCGCCGACATGAATCCTTCTTAATCCTGCTGTGGGTTGTAGAAGATATGTCGGCTGAGAGCGCTGAGGTGGAGAGCGGACATGTTGGCACTTGGGCATAGTTATATTAAAGGCGTTTGTGCAGTACAGCTCCGAGAAGGAGCGGTGGGCCGCAGCGGTGAGGGATCTATGGTGGATCTGTGCGCAATAGTCCGTGTGTGACGTGATCCTGGGCCCTGGGTGCTGGCGCCTTGTATCACCTGGATGTGGCGCTGTGTGCGCTGGTTATGCCCCTGTGCTGGGCGCCTTGTGTGCGCTGGTTATGCCCGTGTGCCGGGCGCTGTGTGCGCTGGTTATACCCGCGTGCCGGGCGCCTTGTGTGCGCTGGTTATGCCCGTGTGCCGGGCGCTGTGTGCGCTGGTTATGCCCGTGTGCCGGGCGCTGTGTGCGCTGGTTATGCCCGTGTGCCGGGCGCTGTGTGCGCTGGTTATGCCCGTGTGCCGGGCGCTGTGTGCGCTGGTTATGCCCGCGTGCTGGGCGCCTTGTGTGCGCTGGTTATACCCGCGTGCCGGGCGCCTTGTGTGCGCTGGTTATGCCCGCGTGCCGGGCGCCTTGTGTGCGCTGGTTATGCCCGCGTGCCGGGCGCCTTGTGTGCGCTGGTTATGCCCGCGTGCCGGGCGCCTTGTGTGCGCTGGTTATGCCCGCGTGCCGGGCGCCTTGTGTGCGCTGGTTATGCCCGCGTGCCGGGCGCCTTGTGTGCGCTGGTTATGCCCGCGTGCCGGGCGCCTTGTGTGCGCTGGTTATGCCCGCGTGCCGGGCGCCTTGTGTGCGCTGGTTATGCCCGCGTGCCGGGCGCCTTGTGTGCGCTGGTTATGCCCGCGTGCCGGGCGCCTTGTGTGCGCTGGTTATGCCCGCGTGCCGGGCGCCTTGTGTGCGCTGGTTATGCCCGCGTGCCGGGCGCCTTGTGTGCGCTGGTTATGCCCGCGTGCCGGGCGCCTTGTGTGCGCTGGTTATGCCCGCGTGCCGGGCGCCTTGTGTGCGCTGGTTATGCCCGCGTGCCGGGCGCCTTGTGTGCGCTGGTTACGCCCGCGTGCCGGGCGCCTTGTGTGCGCTGGTTACGCCCGCGTGCCGGGCGCCTTGTGTGCGCTGGTTACGCCCGCGTGCCGGGCGCCTTGTGTGCGCTGGTTACGCCCGCGTGCCGGGCGCCTTGTGTGCGCTGGTTACGCCCGCGTGCCGGGCGCCTTGTGTGCGCTGGTTACGCCCGCGTGCCGGGCGCCTTGTGTGCGCTGGTTACGCCCGCGTGCCGGGCCTTTTCTTCACTGCCATTACTAGCTATTGTTGTACTCTAGGTATGACGATGTTGTATGAATACCTCAGTGGGCAGACATTAGTAATGTCTCTCACATGAATACATTTGTTGCAGTTGATTCTAAAATGTTGTTGGTACATTTTAAATTGATTGCACAGAATTTGGGGGAAGGGTCACAATTATAAGGTCATGTACAAAATGAGATTTGATTTGAGCCCCAAATCCTAGTGCTGAAAACCAACGTTGTTGTGTCACTGTGGGCCACTCATTGTGGAGGACTAAATATAACCCTAAGGTCTTACTTTCCATACTTTTACGGCAGCACAGGCAAATGGACTTGGGTTTGGCAGCATAATTGCGAGGCAGTCCGATGGTCTTGACAACAAAAAAAATCTGTCTCTATTGTGGTAAGAGTGGAATATACATAACAAGATAGTTTCCTGTAAGTGTTTCCCCTGCACTGGTTCAGTCTGCAGTAATGCTCCATTCAGCTGAATGGGGACAGCTGCAGTTCCCTGCACAGCAAGATGAAGTGCCGCTGTGAAGGGTTCAGTGCTGAAGTGCCTTTATTTTCAAGAATTTTGGGGGGTCCAGAACCCCATGAGTTGCACAGAAAGGATATTATTAGCCCATAGGTTCAGAACTGTATAAAATAGCTAAGCTTTTACTCCTCCTTGGGGTCCAGCACGGTCTCTCCACAGCTGTTCCTCATTCTGATAGGCAGTGACATCCTGTGATCCATGCTTTGGCCAATCTCACCGAGCCTGGCTGATGTGGATGGCACAAGCTTCCAAGGCCAGTGATGAGAAGCAGTGGTGACGTCACATCAACAGTGCTGCAGCCAATCAACACTGGCTGGGCTGAGCGGCTCCTGATGTTTACATCAGCTGGACACAACGATTGGCTGCTGTGCTTCAGATGTAACGTCAGCACTGCTGCCAAAGACCAGAGCGGAAATGGAGAGACCTTGCTTTACCCAGGGAGGATGAGTAAAAGCCCAGTTTATCACTGTGGGCATTTAATGTTTGAAAAGGGATTACACCTTTTAAATTAGCAATATATCACCCCAAACCAAAGTATACTGGCAGTGGGAGACATGAATTAGCTGGATAGTAAGCGCAAGTGCTTTTCTAGGCTTTTATCTAGGTGCTTGTGCCCTGAAAACTGAATGACAGATAACACCATGAACTCGAGAGGAATTCAGACAGTGAGATGCTTGTATACTTGTGTGTATGTATTTTATTGCTTAAAGGGGTTTTCTGGACCACAGTGGCTGTATCATGCCAAATCCTAACAGTGTGTAGTATACACATTACTTGGCTTCAGCTCTACTTGTCGGGTCACTAATGTTCCATTGTGTGAAGCTGGATGAGAAGGTAGTCGTAGTGACTGTAAGTATGCTTGCATCGGCACAAAGGTGTGTAAATTACACACTGTTAGGATTCGGCATGATATAGCTCCTGCCAATAATGAACTCTGTTCTGGAAAATCGCTATAACCACTATAAAGTGTTTATCAGATAAAATAATTACTTTGGGTCGGTCGCCAGTAGAGAAAAGGAAAATATTTCAGCAGTACTTGACCTGTCCTTTTTCCCTTGTAGATCTTTAAGAATGGTTCAACGCCTGACATACCGTCGTAGGCTGTCCTACAACACAGCCTCCAACAAAACCCGGCTGTAAGTATTTTACGTAATGCCCTGTAATCTAAGTCATTTCTATATCATGTGCTTGACGACTTAATGGATTGTCTTGTTCCTAGGTCTCGAACACCAGGAAACAGAATTGTTTATCTGTACACCAAGAAAGTTGGCAAAGCCCCCAAATCGGCATGTGGCATCTGCCCTGGAAGACTTCGTGGTGTAAGTGCCCATATATATTTAATAAACAATGGTACTTGCGGTAAAATGCTCTATCCTATACTGGTCATGAAAGTAAGTTAGGTGGTGTGACGCTTGTCACCCATTGATAGAGTACGATACTGAGAGCTGAGTGATGGCCCCTGCATCGGCAGAGCGTGCACATTCTCTGATACCAATTAGTGATGAGTGAGCATGCTCGTTTAACCTTTTAAACAAGCATGCTCAGGTACTCGTCGAGTAGTTTCAGCGTGCTCGGTATTTTACTAACAGCCGCCGCATGTGTCATAGCTGTTAAACAGCTGTGACACATGCTGGGATAGCCTGTCAAACAGGCTTTGTCTAACAGATATGACACATAAAGCCGCTGCGGCTGTTACTGAAATACCTAGCACGTCTAAACTACTGTGTACCCGAGCGTGCTCTTTTAAAGGGTTAAACGAGTATGCTCGCTCATAACGAACACCAATGCATCCATTAATTTCTACTGAAAATGGTGGCTTAAGCTCTTTTTCTGTCCAGCCAAATGCAGGAATCTGGGGCTATTTGTTTTGCAACTGAGGGTCAAAGATTGTCCCACCACCTTTTCTAATTGACCATTGTCTATGGGACAATTTAAAGTCATTTTTTTTTCATCAGAAATTCACTTAATGTCACAGTAACATGTTTTTTTTACAAAATGCCTGTCTGTCATGAAACACAGCTCTGCAATTGTTATATACACTGCTCAAAAAAAATAAAGGGAACACTTAAACAGAATATAACTCCAAGTAAATCAAACTTCTGTGAAATCAAACTATCCACTTAGGAAGCAACACTGATTGACAATCAATTTCACATGCTGTTGTGCAAATGGAATAGACAATAGATGGAAATTATTGGCAATTATCAAGACACTCTCAATAAAGGAGTGGTTCTGCAGGTGGGGACCACAGACCACATCTCAGTACCAATTCTTTCTGGCTGATGTTTTGGTCACTTTTGAATGTTTGTTGTGCTTTACCACTCGTGGTAGCATGAGATGGACTCTACAACCCACAGAAGTTGCTCAGGTAGTGCAGCTCATCCAGGATGGCACATGAATGCGAGCTGTGGTAAGAAGGTTTGCTGTGTCTGTCAGCATAGTGTCCAGAGGCTGGAGGCACTACCAGGAGACAGGCCAGTACACCAGGAGACTTGGAGGGGGCCGTAGGAGGGCAACAACCCAGCAGCAGGACCGCTACCTCCGCCTTTGTGCAAGGAGGAGCACTGCCAGAGCCCTGCAAAATGACCTCCAGCAGGCCACAAATGTGCATGTCTCTGCACAAACGGTTAGAAACCAACTCCGTGAACGTGGTATGAGGGCCTGACATCCACAGATGGGGGTTGTGCTCACAGCCCAACACCGTGCCGGACTCTTTGCATTTGCCACAGAACACCAGGATTGGCAAAGTCGCCACTGGCGCCCTGTGCTCTTCACAGATGAAAGCAGGTTCACACTGAGCACATGTGACAGACGTGACAGAGTCTGGAGACGCCGTGGAGAGCGATCTGCTGCCTGCAACATCCTTCAGCATGACTGGTTTGGCAGTGGGTCAGTAATGGTGTGGGGTGGCATTTCTTTGGAGGGCCGCACAGCCCTCCATGTGCTCGCCAGAGGTAGCCTGACTGACATTAGGTACCGCGATGACATCCTCAGACTCCTTGTGAGACCATATGCTGGTGCGGTTGGCCCTGGGTTTCTCCTAATGCAGGACAATGCCAGACCTCATGTGGCTGGAATGTGTCAGCAGTTCCTGCAAGATGAAGGCATTGAAGCTATAGACTGACCCGCCCGTTCCCCAGACCTGAATCCGATTGAGCACATCTGGGAAATCATGTCTCGCTCCATCCACCAACATCACGTTGCACCACAGACTGTCCAGGAGTTGGCGGATGCTTTCGTCCAGGTCTGGGAGGAGATCCCACAGGAGACCATCCACAACCTCATCAGGAGCATGCCCAGGCATTGTAGGGGGGTCATACAGGCACGTGGAGGCCACACACAATACTGAGCCTCATTTTGAGTTATTTTAAGGACATTACATCAAAGTTGGATCAGCCTGTAGTGTGTTTTTCCACTTTAATTTTGGGGGTGACACCAAATCCAGGCCTTCATTGGTTAAGAAATGTGATTTCCATTGATGATTTTGTTGTCAGCACATTCAACTTTGTACAGAACAAAGTATTCAATGAGAATATTTCATTCATTCAGATCTAGGATGTTATTTGAGTGTTCCCTTTATTTTTTTGAGCAGTGTATAATGTGCATTCCTGAATGGCGCTACTTTGAGAAGGAACCTGCCTCTACCGTGGCAAGAACATGCTATGAGTGTAGCCATGCACTAGTGCTGTTAATCTGCATCTGCTGCATCACCTGCTATGTCATAAAATCACATTCTAACAAGCACATAGGATAATTCAGGGCTGTGGAGTCGGTAAGCCAAACCTCCAACTCTGACTCCACGACTCCCTCATTCATGGCTCATGTTTAAGTGATAAATTTACTGTAGCACAGATTCATCTCAGCTAAAAGTCTAGACCCTTAGATCAGGAATAGGACAGACATTTATAGGACATTTTCATAACTGTCCCAAATTCTTATGAAAAAAATATTCCCCACAAACTGCATTGAACCACTGTACCCAATTTATTATATATTTTAGGAGTTGGAGTCGGTCCATTTTATTCAGACTCCACCAAAATGGACTCCGACTCGTCGGCTCCAGCCCTGCTAGGATTATTATATGTGGTGCATGTACATTAAGTACAGTGTATCTGCAGTGGTTGAATGCCCCTCACACTAGCTGCTACTGACCCTCAAGCAGGCTCCTGCACTTGCTGACCATGGTTACTTAAATTGTAAGATTGCAATAATTTGGTGACTTGTTCACTTTTCTTCAGATCCGAGCAGTTAGACCCAAAGTGCTCATGAGGCTGTCAAAGACCAAGAAGCACGTCAGCAGAGCATATGGTGGCTCTATGTGCGCAAAATGCGTTCGTGACAGGTAAGGTTGTTTCACGCTAAAATATTGTCAGTAAGGCTGCTCTTTGTAAAGAAAACTTTAAGAAGCATTTCAGCAATCTTCATCTTCACAAAACATAGAGCAAAATAATATTTTCAGTATTCATAACCAAAGGTTTTGCATCATGTGAGTGTATGTTTTCTGCCTGGTGTGCGCTGTTATTTCCACTCCTCGTCCTCATAGTTTGTAATAACAGCCTAGGGTCTGCTTCAGACCATCAGGTTTGTCATGACAGTACTCCAATGTAACCCAGCCCATGGCTGCTGTTCATAAGAGACCTTGATTTCTGCTATGTACAGCAATACTGTGATATTGCTGTACATAGCGCAAGCGATCAGATGATCACAGGTTCGAGTCCCCTAAGGAAACTACGAAATACAATGAAAACAGAGAAGAAAAATTATTTTTACAAATTTGGAAAAATTAAAACCCACAAAAAAGAAACAAAAAAAAATTGACAAAAAATCAATAAGCTGCAAGAAAGAAAAATCAAAACCACAATTGAGGTCTTTCAGCCAACATGAAAGCAAAATTAAAACATCGTGTCTACCCCAAAATGATTTAATTAAAAACATCACTCCATAACAAAACCCAAAACAAGATGGCGTAATTGCACTTTTTTTTTTTTTTGCTGCAATTTTTTCACATAAAATGGGTGGTGCCATTCATAAGAACAACTTCTCTTGCCAAAATAAGATCTCATATAGTTATGTTAAAAGAAAAATAAAATTGTTATGGCTCTTGGGAGGAGGGGAGGAAAAAATGGGAAAAGTATCTAGTCTGGGGTTAAAGGAACAAATGAAACAGACGTCATAATGAATTAGACTACTCTGTTTACACAAACTGCTTGAGAAAAACAACAAATTTGTATATTAGGCTGGGTGCCCATGTAGCGTTTTACAAGTGTATATGCTGCGGAATTTCCGCAGCGTAAACGCTTGTGAAACGCTTGTTAATCCGTCCCCCATGGTCCCCAATGAGAATCCGCAATTTCAATGCCCATGCTTCGGATTTTTCCGCAGCGTTTTTGATGCGCTCAAAAATCCGTAGCATGTCCATAAATTTTGCGTTTACGCATGCAGAATTGCCTTGTCAATGCAATAAAAAACGCAAGGCAATTCCGCATGTCCCAAACGCTTCTAAAACGCGCGAAAAACGCTTGCCAAATTCCGCAAGCGTTTTTCCGGGAGAGGACATGCGGAAATGAAGCAGAAATTTTCTGCTTCATTTCTGCATCGTGGGCACATAACCTAAAACGACAAATATGTAATATTAAGGCTAATTTTATATTTTGGTCTGCCTTTTATAGATTTAGCAATACCAATTCTGTTCTTTGTACGGTTATGTGCACCTGTTGCATTTAATGGGGCAGTGATAGGTGGGTGGTTCAAATTGAGGGTTTTTTTATCCTTATTTTATACTTTTTTGGCCTCTTGAATCTGTGATTGTTTAACCCCTTCAACCTCAGGCGATTTCTCGTTTTTTTTTTACTCCCCTTTTTCTAAGAGACACAGCTTTTATTTTCCGTGCATATAGCCGTATGAGGGATTGTGTTCGGCGGGCCGAGTTGTACTTTTGAATGACTTATTTGATTTTATCATGTGATGCTCTAGAAAGCAGGCAAAAAATTCCAAAAGCGTTGAAATTGCAAAAAAAGTTTAACTTTACAATGTGTTTTTTTTTTTTTTCCCCTTCCTTCCTTTTACGACTTTTACTATAGTAAAATTGACCAGGAAATATAATACTCCATGTCGCTACAATTACACACATGCCAAACATGTATAGTTTTTTATTTAACTGTTGAAAAAAATCAGTTTATTAATAAAAAAAAAAACCCTGAGCTGACTTTTTACTGATACCATTTTGGGTTGACACCTTGTTTTGATTGCCTCTAACTGCATTTTATTGCAATGTTCTGCCTTTTTTTATTTTATTTTTTCTCTTTGCAATGTTTATCTATCAGATTAATTTACTTTATTTTCATAGACCGGACTTTCATGAACACAGCAATACCAAATGTGTGGGTGTCTTGGTTTTTTTTAATGTCGCAAAAGGGGGGTGATTTGAACGTGTGTGTGGGGGGTTCATATTATTAAAAATTTCACTGTATTTAACAGTCCCCTTAGGGGACTTGAAGCTGTGATCGTGTGATCTCTTGTGCTGTACATAGCAAGTTCATCAGCACTGCTATGTATAGCTAAAATTACGATCTTCAGCAGCAAGAAGCTGGGAGTCTGTACCAATGCACCAGTAGTCGTGTTTTTTAAATGAAGCTGTTAAAAGATTGGGAGTGGCATTTGAATGGTTAAATGGCAGTGATCTGATGAAGCTCTGGCCACTGCAGTTACATGAAGGTGCTGGCTATGAATCACAGCTTGCGTTTTCCCAGTATGGTGCAGGTTCAGCTCCTGAGCCCTCTCCATAAAACAACAACCGGTGTGTGGCAATACTGTAACGTCACACACAGCCACAACCGGTAAAACTAACTTTATTAAACATTTGCTGTAGACAAAACATGTAATCCACACCTGAAAGCGTAAAACTCTGAAAAACAGGCGTTTTGACTGCAGAAGAAAACGCTGTGTGTGAACAAGGCTTTATTGTTTGTTCTACTGGGTTCAATTTTAAGACAAATTGGGGAAATATTTCTTGCAGCATATTGAAGAATTTGACCCACCGTTCACCAGTCTTGGTAGATCTTCCCCTATTTGTTAAACCTTTTATGTGCCTGGACATTTTTTTGCTTCATGTTTGTCGATTATATCATATGCTATTGCTATAAAAGCAGCTTCTTTCTTTGCAGAATTAAGCGGGCATTCCTCATTGAGGAGCAGAAGATTGTTGTCAAAGTACTGAAGGCTCAAGCACAGAGCCAGAAGGCAAAGTAACATCCCATTTATTGATCACATCGAAATAAATGTTTCTCTTGTAACTTGTTCTTGTCAGCGCTTTCTTCTCTCTTCTAGTTACAGCCCTGTGCAGCACAATGAGGGGGCTTTGGCTTACAGGCCAGTATACATGAATGCTGCTGTTAGTGGGGACTGCACTCTTTTCAGCTAATCTTACAGCACCCTTAGCTAATAACGTAATTCAATTAGGTTTGTTGTGGTGTCATTTTAATTCTACATATACAATTTATATAAAATGTTAGCCACTGATGGAAGCATGCACACAATTGTGCACTGTTTTTGGCATGCAGGTAAGAGATGAGCATGCACCTGGCACACTACAGAATAGGAAAATCAAAAGTGCTTTTGCCTACTATAGGGATCTTTCCAAAAGAAAGTGACAATGTAATGAATTGGAGACTGATGCTAGTATGACAAAGGAAAACTGATAGTGGTTTAGAACAAACAGCCATTTCTAAAAAAAAAAAAAAAGAATTCTATTAATGAAGATTGAGTGAGGGTGGTCACTCTGGAGTTGGATTGGACTGCTATTGAATTAACCATTGCATTATAAAGGTATGAAATTAGTGTATTAAAGGCCTTGCTATACCAGCTGACTGGATTATTGAACCCTGCTGTAGAATAAGGACCTTTCACTGACCTGCCTCCTATGCATCTAGTAGTGCGGGGCTAGGTAAAACAGGAGGCAGGTCAATGAAGGCACAGTGAGCTGTCATAAGAGCATACAGATGAATATATAAGCAGAGTACCAGATAGAGCGCCCCCCCACAGGCCGCCCCGGCGCACGAGCATATCATTATCTCCAAACAAAGTAAAGATTACACAAGAACCCCAGGACGGATTTCATCAACCAAGGTATCGTTTTAATCAGTGTAATGTCGCCCACCTGACAGTGTATGTAGTTTACTGATTACAATCCTGCTGACAGGTGCACTTTAAGCTGCATTCATACATTATGGCTGTGGTATGCTCTCTTGCTGTGGCATTCTGAAATTGCAGCTGAAAAAGCTTTAATGATTTGATTTAATTACAATAGTCATACAAGTCAATTTAAATATCACTGTAAAAATGGAAACGAGCACTTCTGGAACATGTAGCCTTGGTGTCTCCGCGTTAATTGGGGGTGTACGTGACCATATTAAGTTTGTACACACGTCTTTTTAACATTCCCATTGCTTTCTATTCTATTATACAGGACCGTCTTCTGAGCAGGAATGGTCAGCTCACTTCAACACAAATGTAACACTGAACATTTCATTACCTACAGCAAACAGGAAAAAATGTTGATGTTGAGTGAGGTCAGACAAGTCTAGGCTGAATGTGGCTGGAAGTAAGCAAATCGCATACTTGTGGTCACATGACTGACTGCTCCTGGCAGTGGAGAATCTTAGCATTGCACATGATGTGAGGATTATCGAGATTGCAGTCACAAACTAGTACCCTAAGGCCATGTGCCCGCATAGCCTTTTTCCGGCCGCGAAAACGTTTGTAAAACCGTCTGCCATGCAAAGCAATGTGAATTCGGATGTGCTGTGCACATGATGCGCTAATTAGCGCGCCGAATTCGCATTTCGTTGCAAAACGCAGCATGACCATTTCTACCGCAATTGCAAATTCGCAGCCATTGAGTAACATTGAAACACAGCAAACCCGCAGGTACATGTGGATTTGCTGCGTTTCAATTAAATTCAATGGCCGCAAGCTTGCAGCGGAATCGCGGTGCGTGTGGTACCCGGGATGAAGAGGAGACTACAACTCCTCTTCATCCCGGCTTCACGCGGTGAAAATAAGAAATAAAATAGTTTAAAAAAAAAACAAAAAACTGTATATTCACCTCTCCGGCGGCCCCCCGGTCTGCTCCCGGCGGCGTCATCTCTCCTCAGCGTCCTGCGGTGACGTCATGTAGTCAGCTGATGGTCACGCGACCAGTTACGTCATCGGTCAGGTGATGGTCGCGTGACCAACAGCTGACTAAATGACGTCACCGCAGGTTCTTCCAGTACACCGCGGGACGCTGTCGGAGAGGTGAATATACAGTTTTTTTTTTTTTTTTTTTTAACTCTTTAATTCTTTTTTTTTTTTTTTTTTTTATACTATAGATGCAGCATTTAAAGCATCTAAGTTGGTCACACAATATAAATCCACGCCGGTTGCATGGATTTATATTGTGTGACCAACTTGTCAAGCACTTTTCCAAGTGATGCTCAAAATCACTTGGAAAAGTGCTTGAAAAAACGCTTCTCTTTGGCAGAAAAAATGCATGTAAATCTGCATGCGTTTTTTTCTGCTAGAGAGAGGCAAAAACGCTCTGCATCAAATCTGCTACGTGGGCACATAGCCTAAGGCTGGACAACCCCCTTTGAATTCTACTGGTAGTGTTCAGCAAAAAAATCTCAAAATTTCTCTAATAAGTAACTAGTCTACAATCACCCCCATTAACAAGTTGTAAGCCCTGACAGAGCCACTGAACGTGGCCTTACACTTTGCAACTGAGGGACAAAGATTTAGCATTTTGGAGAAATGTCTTTTGTTAAATTAAAACAAAAATGTAAATATTGGTAATAATGACAATCATTATGTACAGAATAAAAAGGGAGAAGCTTACGAGCCAAAGAACACTACAAAACGTGAAGAAGGGTGTGATCTCATTGTGTTGTGAAGGACGCTTTGCTGCAGAAGAGACTCGGGCACGTCACATCTATAATATAATCGGCAATGTGTCCTTCTATCCGAAACCTCTATAGACTACGCCTGCGTGGTGTGGCCGGAGACAGAAAAGAATCATCCCAGATGGGGGAAGAGTCGGAAGACAAGGCTGGAGGAGTGTGGTGCTGTATGCGTAGGCGCTAACCGCATTCTGCGATTTCTGGCGCCAGTGGGGACATACCCTGATCTTCAGAGAGGGCGGAGGAGGAGAGTGCTGGAGTCCGGGCTTGCGCATAGCGCAGGCAATAAAATGGTGCCGGAATCTGCGTTCGCATACCGTGCTAATTGGTGCCATTTTGTTGAAGACACTAAATTTGTCTTCAACAATATGGCGCTGGAGATCGCACTATATGCAGGCGCTGACTCCGGCGGCACCACACTCCTCCTCCAGCCTCTAAGGAAATCAGTGTCTTCAACAAAATGGCACCAGATAGCGCGGCATGCACTGACTCCAGCTCCATTTTATTTAAATAATGCGGGTGACACGTTGCAGGGGAGCGATGGAAAGGTGAGTAGGAGTGTATTTTTTTTAATTTTTTTATTTATGGTTGGACCAGGGTGCAGAAGAGCATATACCATGATGGGGGGACCAGGGTGGGAAAGGGCATATACTGGAATGGGGGAGCGTAGACCAGAGTAGGGGACCTGGATGGGGGAGCATGGACCATGATGAGGGAACATGGACCAGGACTGGGGTGCGTATAGCAGGATGGTAGAGCATATAACAGGATAGGGGACCATATACTAATAAATATGCTCGCCACCCAGGCATAGAACGGGTTCAATAGCTAGTAGCATTTTTACCATGTTCACTTAATGCTTAAAGGAACAAGTCCCCAATTCGACAAGAAGTCCTGACTTCTGGCACCAGTTGTCCAATACTTACTTTGTTTGTCCTGCTGCAATTCTTTTCAGAAAACTAATGTGAACAGGGTCTGGGAGGTCAAACGTCAGTTTTGAGTGTTCTGAAATATTATGCACTTATCTTGTTTTGGATTAATACATTATAAATGTAATTATAGTGCAGTAGTTTATTCCCTATATATCATTCTGATTTATTCAGCATCTTAGAATTTCTTGGGCTAGAGTGGATGTCCATTTTTAACTGGCTAGCAAGCAACAGCTCTCCAACCCTGCCTCAGGGGCTAGAAGATGGATTCGGACCTTCACTGATTGCGAAGAGATCAGACATAGTCTAGTTCCAAAAGTTGTTGTATGCTTCGGACCGTCTTCCTCCTGTTCACCTCTCACAGGAGATCACTCTTGAGAAATAAATGAAAGCTCCCTGGGTTTATTGCTTGAAAGTGAATATATTATGTTATGCCTTTGTAATGGATAAAGTTGGTGATTTCTAAATACAGTTTGTTACCTAGCCTGTGTGTTTGCCACCTCCCGGGGTTCTTTTTATGATTTCCCCCTCTTTGATATTTACATGCCCATAAAATCAAGATTGTCAAACTGGGGACTTGTTCATATAAACATTAAGAAGACATGATGGTTTGGGACTCTACTGATGTTATTTCACTTATTTGCCCAATTCTTAATGGAACGCAATACTTGCCTAATCTGAGATGCCAGGATACTAAGGTGTGGCCATGTTGGACACTTTTGCAGCAGTATGAACTTTAGTCATTGACTGATTTAACTAACCTGCTTTCTAGCAGTATCTTACCTGAAGGAAATTCCACCAGTTATAGATTGAGCATTGTTTCCTATTCCCATTTTTCCACATATGTTTTTGCATGTATTTTCTTCACAAGCAGACTTTCCTCATTGATGTTAGTCTATGGGGAAAGTCCACATGCGGGCCCACAAGAGAAATTGACATGCTGCGGGTATGAAAGACTCGCCGCATGTCCGTATCTGCGGGTGATCCACAGGTGCACAGACGCATAGTGGACATGGGATTTCTAGAAATCCATCCACTATGCTGTAACATCTGGACGCTGCGTTTTAAATGCTGCATAAACCCGCAGCTTCAAACCTGCATCGGCTCCTGATCGTGGGCACATACCCTTAATGAGCTGCATGGTCTTTTCTCTCATTAACCCATCATTAATTAAGCAGGTAAAAGGTCTGGAGCTGATCCCAGGTGTAGCATTTGCATTTGGAAGCTGCTGCTGTCAACCCACACAACATGCGGATAAAGGAGCTCTCAATGGTGAGAATCAGACCATCAATAGCCTAAAAAAAATATAAAATACATCAGAGAGATAGCAGAAACTTTAGGAGTGGCTAAATCAATAGTTTGGTACAAAAAAAAAATAAAGAGATTGTCCATTAAATATATGTGCTGCAATTCAATTTATATCACTAAAACAAGCTGTGAAGAATATTCAAGATAATCCCATGTCAATCATTGTGCCCTGTTTGGCGTTGATTATAGAGATCTTCAATGTACAGTGTAATTCAACACTCCTGCAAGGGAAAGGGCCAAGAGGCAGGGAGTGACATACCTCACAGCAGCTGTGAGCTGCACAGGGCGACCATCCCAGTGATGCACGAAATAGATTTTTGAAACCCAAGAGAATGGGGAATGTCATCCTGGCTTTCAGCACAGTCCAGCGCATAGGGAAAGGGAGATACACGGCACAGTCTTGCGGGGGCCCCTAGCACCCCAGTGTTTGGTATCCACGTGTAGCAGGGGCCCGGCTGGATCCGATGACACCAGAATCTGCTCCCTAGGACCGTCCAATAACGAGGTATAGCCCATTTTTGAGAGTTTTTAGCTGAGAGATCAGGGGTGGAGACAGGCTCAACCAGGGGGCAGTAAGGGGAGTGACCCTGAGAGGTTAGGAGCCCCTGCAGCTAGAGCCCAGGGTCTTTGTCCCTGGGAGGTCGCAAGGATACATTGTGTGGGTGAAGTCCTGCAACAAAGAGAGGGCCCCACAAGCCTCCCATGTGGCAGCCCCTCCCATCTGACTGGTAACTGACTCTTAATAACTGCTTTATATCTTTTGTACCACTACTATTGTGTTTGCATCTCTGACCATTATGTATGTATAACCCTTATGTATATAGTGTAATGTCTAGTGTGCCCTTACGGCGATTAAATATATAATTTAACCTTGGGCTGCTCTTTTATCTTGATCCACAAACTCACACGTCCGTTGTTCGGCTTAATCTTCATGCCAGCGGGGCGGGTTTCTGGCCCGGTATAATTTCCGTTAACGGACTGGGGACTTATATCTAGAAATTTGCACCAGCTCTCCCAGGCCAACAAGGTTCTGCTTCACTGGAGCTAGGGAAGAAGCCTCCCAGCCTGTCGGGTGTCTGAGTGTGGGACCACATCAGTGACTGAGTAGGCCACCTCTTCTCACTCCCTGGTGCCTTCATGTACCCGTGTGGACAGGGGGTGTCTATGTAGAACTGTACCAATCTGACCTTACGCATCCCCGAGGGGTTGTGGAATGTCACTTTGGTGCAAAGGGCAGATCCGTATCACGTGATCCATCCAGCGTAATTGTGACATTTCTTCACATTGGTGGCAGTGGTGGGATTCTGCAGGGTCTCTGCTTCCATTTCTTCACAAAAGCACTTCTTTAAATATCTTCTGTCATCATCTCTGCCACTGAGGGGCGCTATCCCTGCACTTTCAGTGCTTATTATGTGACCTTTGGATGCCTCCTGCACTGATATCCTGTGATGTAACATCAACTTTCGGGCTCTGGAAGTTGAGATTGCACCGCAAACTCATACTTCCCAACTCTTGAAGAACAGAAAAAGGGACACATCATGCGGCGTGCTTAGCGCGCTGCAGCAAATTTTGGCCAAGCCCATTTACCTTTTCTTTCTCCCAGGGCCGGCTCCAGGTTTTCGTGAGCTCCGGCCTAAAAAGTCTCGGCGGGCACCTTTACCACATACCACAATTCATGATGCACAGATATGGCAGAGAAATATAGGTATAGTACAAGGACAAAGATTTCACTTTTTAAATTACATGAGTGATATCTATTGTAAATTCTACAATAGCTCAAAAACCGGCGAATCCTCACCGCTCACAGTGCGTGACCTGGGGGGATTCAAAAGCTTTCATTTTAGACTGGACCGTATAGTCCTCCATGCAGTATTATGGGCACCATATAGTCCTCCATACAGTATGAGCCCCATATAATGCTCCAAGCAGAATAATGAGCCCCATGTAATGCTGCATCCAGTATAATGAGCCCCATATAATGCTTCATACAGAATATTGGACCCCATATAATGCGCCATACAGAATATTGGACCCCATATAATGCGCCATACAGAGTATTGGACCCTATATAATGCTCCATACAGAGTATTGGACCCCATATAATGCGCTGTACAGAATACTGGACCCCATATAATGCGCCATACAGAATACTGGACCCCATATAATGCGCCATACAGTATAATGGACCCCATATATTGCTCCATACAGAATATTGGACCCCATATATTGCTCCATACAGAATAATGGACCCCATATAATGCTGCATACAGAATAATGTATCCCATATAATGCTCCATACAGAATATTGGACCCCATATAATGCTGCATACAGAATATTGGGCTGAATACAGAATAATAGGCCCCACATATTGCTGCATTCAGTATGGGCCCCATATATAGCTCCATTCAATATGGGTCCAATATATAGCCACATACAGTATGGGCTCCATATATAAAAAAAAAAAAATCAAATACTCACTTCTCGCTGGCGGTAGGTCAGGACTCCTCAGCGTCTTCCCGCACTCTGCTCTGGCAGGGCAGAGGGCGCACTGTAGTGACATCAGCTCGCCCTCTGATCTGACACGTCACAGAATCAGGAGATGCGTAAGACGCTAGAGCTATGGAGAATCGAGGAGAGGTAAGTATGGCAAGGGCCGGGGCCCTGCGGAAACTGGGGAGCCCACTTGCGGGCACTGGCACCGGGCCCATAGCTCTTTGTCTCAGATCGTTCATGAATGACCCATCACTACTGTGGCTGCTGAAGATCAGATCACATCTTGAGGGGCAGAATGGAGCTGTTTAGAGATGGGAATGAGGTTTCCTTCTTTTCCCCTCCCCCATGACAGCACACCTTGAGAGAGAGGATCCGCCCCACCAAGGACAGGAAACCGTCAGCAGGCTACCGGTAAGCAACCTTGGTGTTTTATAACATAGGACTAAGTGTGAGTGGTCTGAGGATGTATTTTGGGGGCAAAGAAACATGGATGATGTTACTACATAGGGGTTGAATGTTGGAGGGTTGCTGCTACTTGTGTGTGGCTTCTGCTACTTTTAAGGGGCTGCTTATTGGGGTGGGGCTCTTTCACCGGAAAGGGGTTGATATTACTTGAGTGGGCTTGCATGTTGGATATGCAGACAAAGGGATGATGTTAGGGAGGCTGTGCGGAGAATGGGGGTGATCCTTGTATGGGGCTGCGTGCTGAGGCGCTGCACAGGAAAGGGGAGGATGATGCTGCATGCTGGGGGGCTGTGTGGGCAAAAAGGTGATGCTCCTTGTGTGGAGCTCTAGCAAACAGGCAATCCCTGCATGTATCACAGCTGTCTAATAGCCGTGACACATGCAGTCGCAGCGGATCAAATATGGATGCCGAGCACGCCGGCGAGCTCCCGAGCGTGCTCGTTTAAAGGGTTAAACAGGCACGCTCGCTCAGCACTAGTCCTCCCCAGTAGACCCGCACTAAATTGTTCAGTTCACACTAACCATTTGTTTCCTGTAGTTTTCAGCAGCTTTTAAAGCACCACTCCAGTGAGTTTTTTTATCGCATCTTTGGAGTGGTGCTTCCAATCTAAGGTTCCTGCACCTACTCTCATACTTTTCTTCAAAGGGCCATCAGTTGCTGAGGGTATGACTGCCACTATTCCATTGGACAGACTCTGCCAGAGATTACACTACATATTTTTCAGAGGAGTAAAATACTCTTCTTAGCAATTTTGAGTATTTTTAACCAAGGAGGAGAATATAATTTACAATAACTCAAATCTATAGTACATAGATGGGTGTATATCTACATACATACAGTTAGGTCCATATATATTTGGACAGAGACAACATTTTTCTAATTTTGGTTCTAGACATTACCACAATGAATTTTAAACAAAACAATTCAGATGCAGTTGAAGTTCAGACTTTCAGCTTTCATTTGAGGGTATCCACATTAAAATTGGATGAAGGGTTCAGGAATTTCAGCTCCTTAACATGTGCCACACTGTTTTTAAAGGGACTAAAAGTAATTGGACAGATTAAATAATTGTAAATTAAATGTTCATTTCTAGTACTTGCTTGAAAACCCTTTGTTGGCAATGACTGCCTGAAGTCTTGAACTCATGGACATCACCAGACGCTGTGTTTCCTCCTTTTTGATGCTCTGCCAGGCCTTCACTGCGGTGGTTTTCAGTTGCTGTTTGTTTGTGGGCCTTTCTGTCTGAAGTTTAGTCTTTAACAAGTGAAATGCATGTTCAATTGGGTTGAGATCAGGTGACTGACTTGGCCATTCAAGAATATTCCACTTCTTTGCTTTAATAAACTTCTGGGTTGCTTTGGCTTTATGTTTTGGGTCATTGTCCAT
Organism: Phyllobates terribilis; assembly: GCF_046119375.1. Lineage (NCBI taxonomy): Eukaryota > Metazoa > Chordata > Amphibia > Anura > Dendrobatidae > Phyllobates > Phyllobates terribilis. The sequence continues at coordinate 900,708,562 of NW_027362761.1, read as the reverse complement.
CTGTAGTGTGAAACGACGACCAATCAGTTTGGCTGCATTTGGCTGGATCTGAGCACACAGTATGGCTCTGAATACATCAGAATTCATTCGGCTGCTTCTGTCCTGTGTCACATCATCAATAAACACTAGTGACCCAGTGCCACTGGCAGCCATGCATGCCCAAGCCATCACACTGCCTCCGCCGTGTTTTATAGATGATGTGGTATGCTTTGGATCATGAGCTGTACCACGCCTTCGCCATACTTTTCTCTTTCCATCATTCTGGTAGAGGTTGATCTTGGTTTCATCTGTCCAAAGAATGTTCTTCCAGAACTGTGCTGGCTTTTTTAGATGTTTTTTAGCAAAGTCCAGTCTATCCTTTTTATTCTTGATGCTTATGAGTGGCTTGCACCGTGCAGTGAACCCTCTGTATTTACTTTCATGCAGTCTTCTCTTTATGGTAGATTTGGACATTGATACGCCTACCTCCTGGAGAGTGTTGTTCACTTGGTTGGCTGTTGTGAAGGGGTTTCTCTTCACCATGGAGAGGATTCTGCGATCATCCACCACTATTGTCTTCCGTGGGCGCCCAGGTCTTTTTGCATTGATGAGTTTACCAGTGCTTTCTTTCTTTCTCAGGATGTACCAAACTGAAGATTTTGCCCCTCCTAATATTGTAGCAATTTCTCGGATGGGTTTTTTCTGTTTTTGCAGTTTAAGGATGGCTTGTTTCACCTGCATGGAGAGCTCCTTTGACCGCATGTTTACTACACAGCAAAACCTTCCAAATGCAAGCAGCACACCTCAAATCAACTCCAGGCCTTTTATCTGCTTAATTGAGAATGACATAACGAAGGGATTGCCCACACCTGTCCATGAAATAGCCTTGAAGTCAATTGTCCAATTACTTTTGGTCCCTTTAAAAACAGGGTGGCACATGTTAAGGAGCTGAAACTCCTAAACCCTTCATCCAATTTTAATGTGGATACCCTCAAATGAAAGCTAAAAGTCTGAACTTCAACTGCATCTGAATTGTTTTGGTTTAAAATTCATTGTGGTAATGTCTAGAACCAAAATTAGAAAAATGTTGTCTCTGTCCAAATATATATGGACCTAACTGTACATCAGACTTGGGCAAAGTGTGGCCTGTAGGCCACATCCAGTTCCTACTTGCTGCACCATGCGACTGCCCTCCTCCACCTGGCATCCAAGGTTGCCACCTGACCAGAAATTCCAAGACAGTCCAACAAAATATTTCACTTTTGTGCCTGGTCTTAAAGGAAAGGTGCCAGGATTTTTATTTTTTCATTAATAATTATATAATCAAATGTTTTTAATACAAAATTAAATGCACTACTTTAGCTGTTTATTATTTAATAAATGGGATATCTGGGACTTTGTAAAAAATAAAAAGGGCCTAAGCACTAACACACGGGTGGCCGTTGCTACCTACCAACCTGCTTTGCCTTGCACCATTCTTCGTGGTCACTGACTGCTCCTGCCGGCGACTCACCTGCCTCTGCTGACATAACGCCGACAGAGCAGTGGCTTCTTTTCCACCCAAACACTCATTTCCACCACCCATTTTTGTTTTCCTTCCAACTTTATTGATATCTGACAAATGTCTGATCACATGTATTGCATAGGGGCGTTTCATTTCTATTGACACTCTTTTTTGAAATGTTAAAATATTTAAAAGGGGAAACCCAGTAAGAAAAGGAAGCTAATGCAGCAATACGGTAAATAGTAGTTTTTTTATTATTCCATCAATATAACAATTAAAATATTCAAATATTAAACACAGAGCGGGAGAAGTGACAAAGAGACCCCACACATCCAGGTCACAGAAACAGTATTATAACTTACAACCCCTGGCAAAAATTATGGAATCACCGGGCTCGGAGGATGTTCATTCAGTTGTTTAATGTTGTTGAAAAAAAGCAGATCACAGACATGGCACAAAACTAAAGTCATTTCAAATGGCAACTTTATGGCTTTAAGAAACACTAAAAGAAATCAAGATTAAAAATGTGGTACTCAGTAAGGGTAATTTTTTTCAGACCAAACAGAGGGAAAAAATTATGGAATCACTCAATTCTGAGGAAAAAATTATGGAATCACCCTGTAAGTTTTCATTTCCAAAACTAACACCTGCATCAAATTATATCTGCTCGTTAGTCTGCATCTAAAAAGGAGTAATCACACCTTGGAGAGCTGTTGCACCAAGTGGACTGACCTGAATCATGGCTCCAACATGAGAGATGTCAATTGAAACAAAAGAGAGGATTATCAAACTCTTAAAAGAAGGTAAATCATCACCCAATGTTGCAAAAGATGTTGCTTGTTCACGGTCAGCTGTATCTAAAATCTGGACCAAATACAAACAACATGGGAAGGTTGTTAAAGGCAAACATACTGGTAGACCAAGGAAGACCTCAAAGCGTCAAGATCGGAAACTTAAAGCAATATGTCTCCAAAACAGGAAATGCACAACAAAACAAATGAGGAACGAATGGGAGGAAACTGGAGTCCATGTCTGTGTCTGAACTGTAAGAAACCGCCTAAAGGAAATGGGATTTACATACAGAAAAGCTAAACATAAGCCATCATTAACACCTAAACAGAAAAAAACAAGGTTACAATGGGCTAAGTAAAAGCAATCGTGGACTGTGGATGACTGGATGAAAGTCATATTCAGTGATGAATCGCAAATCTGCATTGGGCAAGGTGATGATGCTGGAACTTTTGTTTTGTGCCGTTCCAATGAGATTTATAAAGATGACTGCATGAAGAGAACATGCAAATTTCCACAGTCATTGATGATATGGGCAGCATGTCAGGTAAAGGCACTGGGGAGATGGCTCTCATTACATCTTCAATAAATTCCCAAGTTTACATTGATATTTTGGACAGTTTTCTTATCCCATCAATTGAAAGGATGTTTGGGGATGATGACATCATTTTTCAAGATGATAATGCATCCTGCCATAGAGCAAAAACTGTGAAAACATTCCTTGAAAGAAGACACATAAGGTCAATGTCATGGTCTGCAAATAGTCCGGATCTCAATACAATTGAAAATATTTGGTGGAAGTTGAAGAAAATGATCCATGACAAGGCACCAACCTGCAAAGCTGATCTGGCAACAGCAATCATAGAAAGTTGGAGCCAGGTTGATGAAGAGTACTGTTTGTCACTCATTAAGTCCATGCCTCAGAGACTGCAAGCTGTTATTAAAGCCAGAGGTGGTGCAACAAAATACTAGTGATGTATTGGAGTGTTCTTTTGTGTGTTTGTTTGTTTTTCATGATTCCATAATTTTTTCCTCAGAGTTGAGTGATTCCATAATTTTTCCCTCTGCTTGGTCTGAAAAAAAAATTACCCTTACTGAGTACCACATTTTTAATCTTGATTTATTTTAGTGTTTTTTAACGCCCTAAAGTTGCCATTTGAAATGACTTTAGTTTTGTGCCATGTCTGTGATCTGCTTTTATTCAACAACATTAAACAACTGAATGAACATCCTCTGAGCCTGGTGATTCCATAATTTTTGCCAGGGGTTGTAGTATACGCTATATACACTATCAAAGTTATAATAGAAACTCAAAGACTCTGAGAATTAATCATAGCATCTAAACAAAATATTGATGTGGTCTAATAAATAAACTGAATTCTCATTTGGGATAGTCAATAGTATATGCCACAATGTACTAATCAATGAGGCTCTGCATATCATAATCACTGGTTCAGGCACATAACAATGACACGCAGATCTGTGATATCACATTTAACAGAGTATACTGATTCTGCTAAAATAGTAAGAAAGTATAGTTACACTACCGTTCAAAAGTTTAGGGTCATTTAGAAATGTCATTATTTTTTGAAAGAAAAGCACATTTTTTTCAATGAAGCTAACATTAAATGAATCAGAAATACACTGTATACATTGTTAATGTGGTAAATGACTATTCTAGCTGCAAACGTCTTGTTTTTATTGCAATATCTACATAGGTGTATAGAGGCCCATTTCCAACAACCACCACTCCAGTGTTTTAATGGTATATTGTGTATGCCAACTGTGTAGAAGGCTAATGGATGTTTAGAAAACCCTTGCACAAGTATGTTAGCCCAGCTGAAAACGGTTTGGCTGATTTGAGAAGCTATAAAATTGACCTTCCTTTGAGCTAGTTCAGAATCTGGAGCATTACATTTGTTTGTTCTATGAAACTCTCAAAATGGCCAGAAAAAGAGAACTTTCATGTGAAACTCGACGTTCTATTCTTGTTCTTTGAAATGAAGGCTATTCCATGCGAGAAATTGCCAAGAAACTGAAGATTTCCTACAACGGTGTGTACTACTCCCTTCAGAGGAGAGCACAAACAGGCTCTAACCAGAGTAAAAAGATGTGGGAAGCCCCGCTGCACAACTGAGCAACAAGACAAGTACATTAGAGTCTCTAGTTTGAGAAATCGACGCCTCACAGCTCCTCAACTGGCAGCTTCATTAAATAGTACACTCAAAACGCCAGTGTCAACATCTACAGTAAAGAGGCGACTCTGGGATGCTGACCTTCAGGGCAAAGTGGCAAGGAAAAAGCCATATCTGAGACTGGCTAATAAAAGGAAAAGATTAATATGGGCAAAAGAACACAGACATTGGACAGAGGAAGACTGGAAAAACGTTTTATGGACAGACTAATCAAAGTTTGAGGTGTTTGGATCACACAGAAGAACATTTGTGAGACGCAGAACAACTGAAAACATGCTGGAAGAGTGCCTGACTCCATCTGTCAAGCATGGTGGAAGTAATGTGATGGTCTGGGGTTGCTTTGGTGCTGGTAAAGTGGGAGATTTGTACAAGGTAAATGGGATTTTGAATAAGGAAGGCTATCACTCCATTTTGCAATGCCATGCCATACCCAGTGGATAGCACTTGATTGGAGCCAGTTTCATCCTACAACAGGACCATGACCCAAAGCACACCTCCAAATTATGCATGAACTATTTAGGGAAGAAGCAGGCAGCTGGTATTCTATCTGTAATGGAGTGGCCAGCGCAGTCACCAGATCTCAACCCCATTGAGCTGTTGTGGGAGCAGCTTGACCGTATGGTACGCAAAAAGTGCCCATCAAGCCAATCCAACTTGTGGGAGGGGCTTCAGGAAGCCTGGGGTGAAATTTCTCAAGATTACCTCAGCAAATTAAAAGCTAGAATGCCAAAGGTCTGCAATGCTGGAATTGCTGCAAAGGGAGCATTCTTTGACGAAAGCAAAGTTTGAAGGAGAAAATTATTCTTTCTAATAAAAATCATTATTTCTAACCTTGTCAATGTCTGGACTATATTTTCTAATCATTTTGCAACTCATTTGATAAATAAAAGTATGAGTTTTCACGGAAAACACAAAATTGTCTGGGTGACCCCAAACTTTTGAGCGGTAGTGTATGTGGAGGGTAAGGCTATGTGCCCACGTTGTAGAAATGAAGCAGAAAATTTCTGCTTCATTTCTGCAAGTCCTCTCCCGGAAAAACGCATGCGTTTATTGCGTGTTTTACGTGCGTTTATCGCGCGTTTTCCACATGCGGAATTGCCTTGCGTTTTTTAATGCATTGCACAAAGGTAATTCCGCTTGCGGAAACGCAAAATTAATGGACATGCTGCGGATTTTTGAGCGCTGCATAAACGCTGCGGAAAAATCCGCAGCATGTGCATAGAACTTGCGGAATCCCCTTGGGGACCATGGGGAGCAGATTACCTAGCGTTTCACACGCGTATACGCTGCGGAAATTCCGCAGCATATACGCTTGAAAAACGCTACGTGGGCACGCAGCCTCAAGAGTTTACCCAGAATAATCAACTGAGAAGCACAAATATAACTTATATACCAGTATATAAACTAAACCACACACCACATATAGAATTTACTCATCTGTATACCTGGATAGAGGACAGGTATCCCTTACTCTATCCCTCACGGGTAACTGTTCTTACTCTATCCAGATATACAATACTTAAAGGAGTATTCCCATCTCCAAAATCATATCCCAATATGTAGTAGGTGTAAGGATAATATTAGCAAATACCTCTAATTAGAAATGTAGAATAGTTCTTCTGATTCACTATGTCTCTTCCCTCATGTGCAGGACCTTAGGTATCTGGTTACAACCACTAGCAACTAGCTGTCACTATATCAGTGGCTGTAGCCATGGATACCTAAGATACTGCAATGCCTGCACATGAGGAAAGAGACATAATGAACCAGTAATGAAACATTATTACACCTGCTACATATTGGGATAGGATCTTGGAGATGGGAATACCCCTTTAATTACTACATTGGGCTCCTCCAACTTGGTGTTGCAGCAGCTGAAACTTTTGGGATTTAGAACTCTTTCCTTTGTTGTGGGTTACACACCCTTACAAAGTGAGCAGTTACGTTACCTCTTGTCACTTATTACCCAATTATGGCACATTTACATTAAATATTCAACTTCTTTATGTGCTGGTGAGACAGCAGGGTCCTGTCATAGCCACACTGCGAGCTCTGTAGTCAGTGTAGAGCGCGGTGCACATACAATGCAGCCTTCCACCGTTAGGCTATGTGCTCACGATGCAGAAATGCTTTGGATTTTTCCTGAGCGTTTCTGCATCTCCTTGGCAGAAAAACGCATGCGGATTGTACATGCGGATTGTACATGCGTTTTTCCTGCCAGGGACAAGCGGATGTGAAGCGTTTTGAACATGCATTTCTGCATGCGGGTTGACAAGCGCTTTCCAAGCGATTTTAGCATCACTTGGAAAGTGCTTGTCAAATTGGTCACACTATATAAATCCATGCAACCTGCATGGATTTATATAGTGTGACCGTAAAAGAATGGTAAAAAATAACAAATGTATACTTACCTTCTGATGGCCCGCGGTGTCCTTGTCTCGGCTTGCTGGCAGCTCGCGGTACACTGAAGGACTTGCCGACGTCAGCGGTCGCGTGACCCGTCACATGACTAAATGACGTCACGGCAGGTCCTTCAGTCCACCGCGAGCTGCCGGTAAGCCAGGACGCATCGGATAAAGACACCGGGGGCCATCAGAAGGTAAGTATGATATTTATTTTATTCTTTTTTTAACAGGTTCTATGGTACCCGGGTCCGGAGGAGAGTCTCCTGTCCTCCACACCTGGGTACCATCCGCACATTGAAACGCGTGGATTCTGCATGCACAGATGCAGTGATGCGGAATACATGCGTTCGAATGCAAGTCAATGGCGGCGAAAACGCAGCGCTTCCGCAAAATAATTGATAATGCTGCGGATTTTTCTGCAATGATAATCCACAGCGGAAATTTCCACAGCATGTTGCCAGCACATGCGGATTATCATTGGGGAAGATGGCAGGCCTTCTACCAAGTGTTTTTTTAAGCGTTTCCACAGCGTTTTTGCCGCTGGGGAAACGCTTAAAAAACGCATCATGGGCACACAGCCTTAGGCTGTGTGCCCACTATGTGTTTTTCAAGCATTTTTGCTGCGGAATTTCCGCAGCGTAAACGCTTGCAAAGCGCTTGGTAATTTGTGCCCCATGATCTCCAATGAAAATCTGCATGTTCTGTGCCTATGCTGCGGAATTTTCCGCAGCGGATTTTCCCTGCGGAAAAATCCGCAGCATGTCTATTATTTGTGCGTTTCTGCCTGCGGATTTGAGGTCCCAATGCATTTGAAAAACGCATGACAAATCCGCATGTAAAAACGCGTGTAAAATCCGCAAGCGTTTTTTGACTGCCAAGTACATGCAGAAATATTCTGCTTCATTTCTGCATTGTGGCCACATAGCCTTACTGGTATGCCGTCAGTGGCTGCTGCCTGTGTCCCCGACCCTCTCCTGTGTCCCACCCCTCTCCTGTGTCCCCACGTCTCTCCGCTTGAGGTGACTGCCCCATTTGTTTCCGCCCCTCTCCTGTGTTCCCGTCCCTCTCCGGCTGCAATGACTGCTCCCTGCGTCCCCGCCCCTCTCCTGTGTCCTCGCCCCTCTCCGCTTAAGGCGACTGCTCCCTGCGTCCCCGCCCCTCTCCTGTGTCCCCGCCCCTCTCCTGTGTCCCCGCCCCTCTCCTGTGTCCCCGCGTCTCTCCTCTTGAGGTGACTGCCCCATTTGTTCCCGACCCTCTCCTGTGTCTCCGGCCGCAATGACTGCTCCCTGCGTCCCCGCCCCTCTCCTGTGTCCCCGCCCCTCTCCTGTGTCCCCGCGTCTCTCCTCTTGAGGTGACTGCCCCATTTGTTCCCGACCCTCTCCTGTGTCTCCGGCCGCAATGACTGCTCCCTGCGTCTCCGCCCCTCTCCTGTGTCCCCGCGTCTCTCCTCTTGAGGTGACTGCCCCATTTGTTCCCGCCCCTCTCCTGTGTCCCCGCCCCTCTCCGGCCGCAATGACTGCTCCCTGCGTCCCCGCCCCTCTCCTGTGTCCCCGCCCCTCTCCTGTGTCCCCGCGTCTCTCCTCTTGAGGTGACTGCCCCATTTGTTCCCGCCCCTCTCCTTTGTCCCCGCCCCTCTCTGGCCGCAATGACTGCTTCCTGTGTCCCCGCCCCTCTCCTGTGTCCCCGCGTCTCTCCGCTTGAGGTGACTGCCCCATTTGTTCCCGCCCCTCTCCTGTGTCCCCGCCCCTCTCCTGTGTCCCCGCCCCTCTCCGGCCGCAATGACTGCTTCCTGTGTCCCGCCCCTCTCCTGTGTCCCCGCCCCTCTCCGGCCGCAATGACTGCTTCCTGTGTCCCGCCCCTCTCCGGCTGCGGCGCCACGTCAGGCCTGTGCTGGTCCGGTGCCGTCTCTGCTGGAGGTAAGTGTATGCCGGCTGTGCCCGTGTTGTGTACGTGGCCGCCATTGCTCAGTGCCTGTGTATTGCAGGGAGCTGTGAGGCTGCAGCATGGAGAGCTTGTACCGAATACCATTCACTGTGCTGGAATGTCCGAACCTGAAGCTGAAGAAGCCTACGTGGCTGCACATGCCCTCCGCTATGACGGTGTACGCCATGGTGGTGGTGTCCTACTTCCTCATCACTGGAGGTGAGTGCTGTGGGGCAGGTGTACATTAGGGGGCAGAGCTCCGTGCACCCCCCACCTGGTGGGTGATCACTGCTTTATGTAATGCATCCCATGGGGGAGGTGCTGTCCTGATATATTAGTATATGGGCCCTGTGCTCTCCGGATGGCATCTCCTGCATTATCACACGTACCCCACAGGAGGGCCCTCTTCCCACACTCAGATGTGTATGATTGTGCAGGGCACAGAAACCTGCCCATGTAATCACCTGCTGGAGGGCAGCACTGGTTGATGACCAGTCTCCAGCACAAATGGGCACATTCTGAGAAACCATTCCCACTGTTAACCCTTTCTGCACATAGCAATACGGACCACCTGGAAACTGATCTCCAGGAGTGTAACAAGGCCCCCAGCGCTGTGAGGTACGGGCATACGTCAGGTGGCATTACACAGGTGACAATGTAGTGTCACAGACTGCACCACGCCGGGTGTGTCCTAAAGAACGTGATGAATATATTGACAGCTCCTTGTTCCCTGCTGGGGGTGTGTCCGTGCACACTGTGATATGCTCCAATCAGCTGACACCTTATTTCACTGTGTAATGACACGCCCCTTTGACCAGCTTAGAACCCTGTTGTCAGTCATTTCATTCATTTCCAGGAGGGATAACAAAGGAAAATCACAAATCAGGAAGAAAGGTGTTGTCTAATGTGCCATCTCTAATTATTATGTTTAATCAGTATACGCGCATAGTGTACCGCTCGTTGCATAGGTCACTGGCCATCTGCGTGGTCGCTGGTCTCCCAGGTAAGGAGTCTGCCCTTGTAATGTCTTCCTCCGATGCTGTAGATGTAAAGTGGCCTCTGCTTGCAACATGGGAGAGCGCACAGTTCTGACCAGTGGTGCAACTGATCTGAACTGTCAATCAAGAGCGCCCCCAGCAAGGGGGGACCAAAGGCTCCTTAACAACGAAGATTAGAAAACACCTTAAACAGAGTAGCTTTAAGCTGACCATGAAACTTAGATGGCTCTGTGCTTTTAAAAAAGAAAAGGATGAAAAACTGCCAAGAAGACTGCAAAACTACAGGTTATGTGCACAAATGTATGTCACAGATACTCTTAGACCTGTTTCACATCACTTCTTTGTGGTGTACTTGGCATATTTGTATTGTAAAAAGAAAATATTTAAAGGGAGCCTGTCCCTTCCAGAAACACTACCTGCCGATGGAGGGTTAATCTGCAGGTAAATAGCTTTTAAATCCTTTTGTACCCGATTGGAAGTACGGATACAGGGAGAAAATGAAGTTTTATTCTCCCTGCAGCCTTCATCAGGGTGATGCAGGGAGCTAATAGTCACCGCTCATTATACAAGGAGTAAGGAGTGTGGCTGTAATCACTATCCCAGCACCTTGATTGACAGCCTGCTCTGTAACGTGTGTAGAGAAGGGTATCAGTATGCCGGTGAATGATTACTGCTGCTCTCACTGTATAGTTAGCAGTGACTGTAACCGCTATCTCTGCACAACCCTGATGACTGGAAACCAGCAGCTGAAGGGAGAATAAAACTTAATTTTCCTCCCTGTTGCTGCTGCAGTAAGATGACTACATATGGATTGAGATGCTATTTACCTGCAGATTACCCTTATGTCTGCAGATAAATAGCATCTCAATCCATATGTAGTCGTCTACCCTGAGTTTTATCATGCGTGTATAGAGTCTCCTGACCGAAAGCAAAAGCCTCACCGGCATACAAAAAGGCTGTTCAGGTCAGGGGTCCGACATTTGGTGTGAAAATCGTGATTGTCAAGCCGACTGAAAGGTCCTTTTCCTGCTGTTTACAGTGTGCTCTTTTGCTTTAATATCATTTTATGCTATTTAGAAGGTAATAATTTTAGTAAGACTTCCAAAAATATGTATTAACTCCTCCGGCTTACCAAAGTTACCTATCAAATGTCAAACCCACTGCTGCTTCAGAATAGGGAATTGTCTTCTTCTGCAGACGTTCTTTGACAGGCTGCAGCAGTGATTTCATGATTACAGTGCACATGATTGACTGCTGCTGTGATGCCAAGTTAGTTGACACAAGAATGCTAAGCACAGTATTTGACTGCAGCGACTATTTGTGCTGTAGTTGTGCCGTCACCGCTGCTGCCTGTCAACGATGACTAGTAGAGGTGGTTGAGAAAAACTCTCTTAATGCTGACAGGCCTGGGGAGCAACAAATTATTCTTGCAACACGCTATAGGCATACTTGTAAATGTGCGTTTATTTTATAGGAAGAGTTATATTGGATGATTTAGATCATTAACAGAACCTTTTTTCCCTCTTTTCTATAGGGATAATTTATGATGTAATTGTGGAGCCACCCAGCGTTGGCTCAATGACGGATGAGCATGGCCACCAGCGACCAGTGGCTTTTTTGGCCTACAGGTGAGACTCCTAAATTCAGGCTCTATGGGATTGCGTCATGGCAAGTGTGCAGGTTTACCATGGTGAATCTTGCATTTAGCCATTTCCAACTTCATATTACCCCAGCCGGAAGTAACCTAGACTTTGTAGGTGTGCCAAAAATGAGAGCTCCAAGGAGGCATAACATTCACAGTTAATGCTTATAGTGCATGCAGCGCTCCACATAATAACAGATTTGTCAGAAAACCTTTAGTTTCCTTTAAGACTCAACATTTTCTATGGGATAACATACTACAAAATACTCATTGATTGCAAACAAGATTTGTTATTTTGCACATTTAAAAAAAGTAATTTTCCTAACAAATTAATTCCAGACTACAAAAGGGTGTTACTTAAAAGGAATGTGTCGCGGTTCTGATTTTTGCATTTATAATCATAAAATAATTTTATAAACAATATAAAATGTTGTGTTTAAACATGTACTTATTACTTTCTGCAGCTATATGCAGCTGTCATTTTTGTTTCTTGGTATGTAAGTGTCTGACACTTAGACCACGTTCACACGTTCAGTATTTGGTAAGTATTTTACCTCAGTATTTGTAAGCCAAAACCAGGAGAGGAACAATCAGAGGGAAAGTATAATAGAAACACGTCACCACTTCTGTACTTATCACCCGCTCCTGGTTTTGGCTTACAAATACTGATGTAAATACTGAACACTTGAACATGGCCTTACAGCAAATAGGGCATCCTCAGACCACAGGCGATTGCGGTCGGATCTCCTACACTATGGCTGCCTCAGCTGTGACCTGTGCGGACCCCCTGGGCTGTCCAGTTCACAGCTGTGGTTGGAGCTAGGCACATGTTTTTATTATTTTTATAGTAGAGCTGTACTTTGAAATACAATTTTCCCTATCATTGCTTGCAGTGTTCAGCGGGGAGAGGTAACAGGAGTTGCCGAGCGGTGAGCACAGGTTGGCAGCCTAATATTATACTATTAATACAAGGCCCCCAAGCTGTTCTCACTGCTGGAAGAAGGAGCTGCCGGAGGGATGCTCTGAGAGCTGCCCTACGCTGGTGGTGTTCCAGTGGTGAGAACAGCTCGGTTTCTGGTATTAGTCGTACAGTGTCAGACTGCTGACCTGTACTCACTGTAACCGCACCCCGTTCCTGAATGACACTCTCTCTGTATTGGGTGCGGAGACTAAATCGGCGCTGGTGCCATCCCCTTGACTTAACCCCGAATACTCCGGGGTTTAAAATTCATTTTCTCCATCAGCGTTCGGCTTTGTGCGGGTGCTGGGCAGGTTAACGCTATTAACCTGCAGATTAACTACATATCTGCAGGTTAATATTTCGTTTTTCTGGTAATAGGTTGGCTTTAAAATAGGTTATTGTTGAAGAATGTAAAAAGATAATGTCGTAATATGTGACAAACATGTTCATTCCATGCCTAGAAGACTTGAGGTCATACAAAATACTAGATGTAGTAGTTTTTGACAGGTCTGTGGAGTCGTAATCTGTATAAAATGGACCAACTCCGACTCCTAAAATATATAATAAATTGGGGACAGTAGTTCAATGCAGTTTGTAGGGAATATTTTTTCATAAGAATTTGGGAAAGTTATGAATTGTCCTATAAATGTCTGTCCTATTCCTGATCTAAGGGTCTAGATGTTTAGCGGAGATGAATCTGTGCTGCAGTAAATTCATCACTTAAACATGAGCCATGGATGAGGGAGTCGTGGAGTCGGTGTCATGGAAATATAGGAGTCGGAGGTTTGGCTTACAGCCCTGGTTTTTGATGTGGAGTGTGTTCATTTTTACCTCAACTAATTTTGAGTAAATTTGAAAATTTTGTAATGAAAGATATTATTGTTTTTGTTATTAACCTTACTTTTATGTTATGGGTTAAAAAAAATTCTATGAAACTCAAGTCTTGTCAAAATTTAGAAATTTGTTCTCTTTAGTGAGATAATGATAGCAAACCTTACTTTTCAAAGGGGGTGTACTGATTGATGCTGAGCACTGTGGCTGTGACTATACAGTAATGAACTGTGTGTGTGCTGTATATGCGGTATTTATAGTTTATAGCTGAATTTGAAGACTTTCCCATCAGGTGCAGAGAATTCATATACATTATTACTCTTGTCGCTTTTTCAGAAACAGCCACTATAACTGAATAAAAAGATATCTGCTTAAGTCAAACAAGTTATTTCATAAGTGTAAAAAAAATTGTTTAAAAAAATCTTTTCTTTTTTTCCCTACAGGGTAAATGGGCAATATATAATGGAGGGCCTGGCTTCAAGCTTCCTTTTTACAATGGGAGGTTTAGGCTTTATAATCCTTGATAGATCCAATGCACCAAATATTCCCAAGCTGAACAGATTCCTTCTGCTTTTTATTGGGTTTGTCTGTGTTCTCCTGAGCTTTTTCATGGCCAGGGTCTTCATGAGGATGAAATTGCCGTAAGTAGAGATCAGTTTTTAATTCAAAATGATACTACTATTGGAAAGTCAGTACCTCTCCTGTACATGTGCTGCAGCTACAGTCATGGCCACAAGTTTTGAGACTGGCTCACATTTTGATTTTCAGAAAAGTTGCTGCATCATTGTTTTTAGATAGATGTTTCTATGGTTACTGAAGTTCAATTCTAAGCATTTCAGAAGTTTTTGAACTGTTTTTGACAAATACATGACATTTATGGAAAGACTCTATATTTACAGAGTTCTTATTTTTCAAGACTTCTGCAATTCGCCCTGACAGCTGTATATCAGCTTTGTGCCAAATCCTGACTGATGGCTACCCATTCTTGTCTAATCAGTAATTGGAGTTTATCACTGTTTTTTTGTTTGTCCCCTCCACATTTAGAGGATTACTCACAGGCTCTCAATGGGATGAAGATCTGGAATTTTCTGTTTATTGAAGCAAAATGTCATTGTTCACCAATTCACTTAGTTATCACTTTTGCCTTGTGACATGGAGCTCCATCATGCTGTAACAAGGATTGTACATCACTACATGCTCTTAAGAACACTGATATGAATAAAGAATCTAAAAATCCTTTAAGAGCATCTTCTCCCAATGATCCAGGAACAATTTGCTGATGAACAGTGCTTTTTTCCAGCATGATGGAGCACCATGTCACAAGTGCAAACTAAGTGACTGTGAGCTAAACATTGAAATTTTAAGTCCATGGCCAGGAAACTCCCCAAATCCCAATCCCATTGAAAATCTGTGATCCATCCTTAAAAAGCGGGTAGGCAAACAAAAACTCCAACATTTTGATAAACTCCAAATACTGACTAGACAAGAATATGTTGTCATCAGTCAGGATTTAGCCTGATGCTGATATCCATCCTGCCAGGGAGAATTGCAGAAGTCTTGAAATATAAGGGTCAGCATTGTAAATATTGAGTCTTTACATGAACTTGATGTGTTTGTCAAAAAAGTTTTAAAAGGATTAGAGTTGTTCAGTAACCATAGAAATATTTTATTAAAAAATCTTAACACTCAAGCAGCAAACTTTAAAAACCAAAATTTATGTCAGTCTGAAAACTTTTGGCCACGACATAGTAGTCACTTAGCTGCATCACCATGGCAGTCCATGGAGAAGTTGTACGGCTCCTGCATGCCAATGCAGAATATTTTTTTTTTTATTCCAGTAGCAGTCATATATGGTAGATAAGATGTGGACAGAAGTGAGCATCTTTTTTCAGACAATACAGTAATGAAGCATTTAATGTGACATATTTTGTTTTTCCAGTGTCCACTGTGTTGGTAATATTGCATGTGAACTTTATTCTGCAGGTCAGAGCTGTTATGGCGATACCATTGTTTTTTTTTTTAAACTGCTACTACAAAAAACTTTGTAATCCCATCATTGTACTGCCTTTCACTTTCTAATGGAATGTGCAACTTTCCATCAATATGTGAAAAGGCAGTACATCTTCACCATTAGTGCGTGATCTCTGGGCTCCCCCCATCAGTGCTTCTAGCACAGACACAGCAGTGAAAAGTAACAACAGTCAGGGCGCTGCAATGGCTCCATTAAGATCACTCAATTTGTTATTCCATCAGCTCCCCGCAATAAGATTGTGGGGAGTAGATTGTTGTCTTGGCAACTGGAGGTCTAAGGGCTCCTTCAGAATTCAGTGTTTTTTTTGTTTTTTTTTGTATGCAAAATAAAAATAAAAAAAGTCAGAGTTTCATCAGTGTTTTTGATCAGAGTGTCATCAAAGTTTGTTTTAATTCATTAAGTTTGTTTTGATTGTCTCTTAATGAGTCAGGAGTTTCTGACTCCAGCACTCCCCCTCATCAAGACTGGCGTGAACAACGCTGGTCTTGATAAATTGGGGCCTTTGTGTAGAAAAGGATAGGATGTATACACCAGTCACTATGGCTGTGGACATTGAATTTCTGTAAAGTCGGTGTTTAACATTACAGTGTGATCTATTATTGGCAGTAAACTTTGATACAAGTTTTCTTTTTTACTTGCAGTGGATACCTTATGGGCTAAATTCTTGTGATGTCAGCACTTTGGATTTGCAGTTTTTAAAGCAGTAATAATGGAAGGAATACAATGTCCACACTGAAAAACTACGTAGAAATTACATATACGTGAAGAACAGCTGAAGGCTTTTCCTCAAGGACATTGTTCACCAATAACAAAATATTTTTCTATATGGGTTTTCACATCTTTGTTGTCTTTGGTTCAGAATTAAACTTTTTTTTTTGTTTAAAAACTTTGGATATTGTTACTGATGATATAATATACTTAGTTCAGAACATGCAGTTTGTTCTATCTTAGACTCTGTTCACATTTGTTGGAGGCTCCATTCAGAGCTCAGTCTCCGTCACACATTCCTTCATATCTCCCAGAAAGATTCCCATTATAAGGCAGTACGGTCTGTTGGGAATGGATGCTATCTGTCTTGTGGCAGGTAAGGCACTGTTTCATGGCTTTCGTTCTAAATGGAAAACCACAATGCAATGTGAACATGATACTGCATCCTTATTCTTGTTAGAATGGATTCTTCTCTCGTCTTAGGAAATGCAAGGTTACATTGAATATTTTTGACAGTCTTTATGTATAGTTTCTCTCATAATTCTTCTTCCCTTGCAAATATTGTAGCCCAAAAGGAAAACCAATTCGGAGTTTGTATCAAGAGATCTTGAAATATAGGTGTTGTCCAGTAAAAAAAAAATGCTTAAGGCTGTGTGCCCACTATGCATTTTTTAATCCGTTCCGCAGCGGCAATTCCGCCGCAGAAACGACTAAAAAACGCTTAGTAGAAGGTCTGTTATGTTCCCCAATGATAATCCGCATGTGCTGTGCACATGCTGCGGAAATTTCCGCTGCTGATTATCATTGCGGAAAAATCCGCAGCACTACCAATTTGCGTAATCGCGGTGTTTTTTGCCGCCATTGACTTGCATTGAATCGCTTTATATCCGCATGACTACATGTGCACATGCGGGTATTAAGCGTTTCAATGTGCGGATGGTACCCGGTTCTGGAGAAGAGGAGACTTTCCTCCAGACCCGGGTACCATAGTGCCTGTAAAATAAAAAAAAAAAAAGAATTTAAAATAAAAAAATACATTATACTTACCTTCTGATGGCCCCCAGTCTCCATAGCGATGCGTCATGGCTTCCCGGCGGCTCGCGATGGTCTAAAAGGACCTGCCATGACGTCATTTAGTCATGTAGTAGGGTAAATGGCTAGCACTCAACAATGTCTGTTCCGGTGCTCGTGAACGGATCAAATGATCCACTTCTATGTCAAGGTTATAATCACTGCACATGGTACTGAATAATGTACTGAATAATTTTGCTTCAAGTGAATTTTATTCCAATGCAATAGCGTGAAATCAATGACAAAGTAAAGCTGACGTTTCGGCCACTACGTGGCCTTGATCACAGTGTCACTGTTAGATCTTGCATCCCGGTAATCATAAGAGTCTCCCTATGATTTCAAGATGGTACTGGGACCTCAAAGAGGAAAGAGCAGGTCTCAGGTGAAAATTATGATTCCTCCCGACAGAGTGGGTTCCCCTGTGCCAAGTAAGTTTTGTGTATAATGGACTGTTCCTTATCCCCGATCTCCAATGTATGGTTCATGCAAAACTTAGGGTAGTCTTAATGAAAGTAAAAATGGTTTCCGGTAATAGTACCTACTTTGCTATGAAGGATATTGTTAAAGTTCTAATAAGAGCATGGATTGTTGTCTGCAGCCGGCACGGTCGCGTGACCTGTCACATGACTAAATTACGTCATGGCAGGTTCTTTTAGACCATTGCGAGCCGCCCAACACACCGGACGCACCGGGGGCCATCGGAAGGCGAGTATAATATTTATTTTTTATGATTCTCACTTGGTCACACTATATAAATCCATGCCGGTTGCATGGATTTATATAGTGTGACTAAGTTGTCAAACACTTTCCAAGAGATGCTAAAATCGCTTGGAAAGCGTTTGACAACCCGCATGCGAAATCGCATGTGGAAAACGCTTCACTTACGCTTGTCCCTGGCAGGAAAAACGCATGTAAAATCCGCATGCGTTTTTTCTGCCAGGGAGATGCAGAAACACTCAGGAAAAATCTGGAGCATTTCTGCGTCGTGGGCACATAGCCTTAGGCTATGTGCGCACGGTCAGGATTTGAAGCAGAAATTTCCTGTGCATTTTCGCATCTCCTTGACAGGAAAAATGCATGCGGAAATTGTGTGTTTTTGACGCGTTTTTGGAGCTAAATAATGTTATTTGATGGGGCATTGCTTAAACCCTTGGATAACTGTCAGAACTGGGTGAGTATATAATTTAAATGATTAAAGAATGTGTTGAATTTCAAATAAAGTGTTTACTCTGTGTCTGTATGTTAACTTTTTTTACTTTACTTTAATTAGGTTTGGTCCTGAAAAGGTCTGATTGACACTTTGTCATAAGCTAACAAAAGAGCTAGGTGTCAGCTGATCCCATTCACCCAATCTCATTAGCATTTCCATTCATGTAATTTATGCGGCAGCTGTGAGCTGGTATTTTTAGCCTGAGAATGTGCCATTTGTAAACATGGTCCCTGGCCTTTATTAACAGCTCACAGCAGTTTCATTAGCCACTATGTCCCTTTGATCGCAACATATTTTTGTTGTGTCCAAAACGCTGTGTTCTAATGCCGCACTTTTGTTGTCGGTACATGTGAATCCACCACATATAATGACACTTCAATCTGTGAAAATCTGCAGCGGAGACCAGCGTGTCCACTACAGAAATTGACATGCTGTGGGTGAGTTTGGGTACATCTCCACAATCAGAAGCCGCTGTAGGTTTGACGCTGCGTGTTTATGCAGCATCAAACCCGCAGCGTCCAGATGTTACAGCATTGTGGATAGGATCTCTAGAAATCTCATGCCCACTATGCGTGCATCTGAGCCTGCAGATCACCCGTGGACACTTACATGCGGCATGTCTTTCAGGACCGCAGCATGTCAAATTCTCTTGCAGAGTCGCTAGTGTCCGCAACAGAAATTTGACCACTAGAATGTATTGAATGCGGTAAATCCGCATGGTCTAGTGAACACATGGATTTACCTGCGTTCAATAGAATGCAACGTTTTGGACGCAGCAAAAAAATATGCGTCCAAAGCGCTGCTACATCCGGATCGTGGGCACACAACCTAAAATTAAAAAAAAAAAAAAAAAAAAAGGCGTGGGCTCCCGCATCATTTTTATAACCAGCAGAGGGAAAGCCGTCTGCTAGGGACTGATATTAGTAGCCGCGGAAGGGGCCATTAGCCAACAATGTTCCCTGGCTATTAATATCAGCCCACAGCTGTTTGTTTAGCCTTTACGGGCTAGATTACAGGGGGATCCCAGAAAAAAATTTACGTGGGGTCCCCCTATAAAATCTAACCACCAAAGGCTAAACAGACAGCTGCGGGATGATATTAATAGCCAAGGAAGGGGAACATGGATCCTGGCCCCCTCTGCGGCTATTAATATCACCCCTCAGCAGTCCCAAAAATGGCGCTTGCATAACATGCGCCAAATCTGTCTCTTAGCCTCCACTCTTACCAGTGCCCTGTAGCGGTGGCGAATGGGGTTGGGGTTCATGTCAGCCTTGTATTAGCGGCTGACATGAAGCCCAGGTTAGTAATGGAGGGTGTCTATAAGATGCCCCCCATTACTAACTGCGTAGTAAAATGGTCGCTGCTCTTTCAATAAAAGACACGGCCAAAATAAAGTATTTGAATGAAATAAAAAACAAACGGTTCTACAATTTTTTTTATTATCCTCTGTCCGCGAAGCCATCGATCTTATGAAAAAAAAAACGTAAAATAACAAACAATATTCCTCACCTGTCCGCCGTCAACAACGCCGTCCATGATCACCGCCAACGAATATCCCACAACAATCTGGGTCACTTCTACAGCAGTGACATCAGCAATCACTGATGTCACTGCAGTAGAAGACAGCACTGTATACTGGCAGCGGTGTAAAATCACTCCTGTCAGTGTACATGCTGCTAGAGTGAGGTCATTGTGGTAGATCAGCTGATCAGCCCCAATGAACTTACCACCATGGGAGCATTCTTCAGAATGTTCCAATGGTGAGGTCACGTTGACCGATCAGCTGATCGCTGACGTCAACGCAGGTCCTAGCAGCGCAGTACACTGCTGGGAGCAAGCGCGCTCCTACAGTGCACTGCTGGCCGCAGGGGAACGCGGGGCGCCGGACAGGTGAGTATAAGGTGTGGGTTTTTTGTTTTTTTTTTACTGCTCCCTCAGCAGCGCCGCTCTCGCTGTTATCAGCGGGAGCGGCGGTCGGATGAGAGGAGCAGTAGTTCTCTCCCTTTAATTGAAACGAAGCAAATCCGCAGGTATAGATATTATACCTGTGGGTTTGCTGCGGTTCAATGCAAGTCAGTGGGCGCGAATTTGTGGCTGAGTCGCGCAATAAATGGTCATGCTGCGGATTTTACCACAATAGTATTCCGGAGCGGAAATTTCTGCATCGTGTACAGCACATCCGGATTACTATTGCTATACATAGCAGTCCTTTTAACAAGCGTTTTCACAGCAGGAAAACCGCCGCAAAAACACATCATAAAAGCTTCATGTGCACTTAACCTAAAGGGGTTTTTGAATGTATTTTTTCTTACTACCCCTCAACTGTATGTATGCTTATTTCCTGTCCTCCAGTGTTGCTTTATTGTTTGCTCTTGTGCAGTAGAAAAAGCTGTTGTAGGGAGACGCTCTGACCACTGTGCTTTTTCTACTGCTGCGGTCTTGTTGCTTGGACGTCATTAGATTTTATAGGGTCGATGTGTTGGAAGCAAGCTACTTGTTCAGCACATGTGCCAGAAGTGAATGACAGCTTTGCACAGAAGAAGCAGTATGTCTATTGAACAAGCTGATGTCACTTAGTGACCTCCTGATCATTGGGACAGAAGGAACAGACGATAAAGCCACCGTGGCTGGAATGTCAGCAGAAGTAGACAAATACCTGTGACATGATCCAAGATTTAGAGATCGGGGCAGAATGTAAGTGCATTGGATACTGTCTGGTTAGCACAGTATAGAGTTATATAAGGGTTGTGTTTGCATGTCCCAGTGTATCTCAACAGAAAGATATTTGGATTGGTCCTGATACTAGCAGCACCAATTCTGGTTTGTGTTGAAAACAAGGTGTTTTCTGTGATAACACGTGACCAGAGTGGTGTGTGAAGGTAGTTGGCCTAGCTCTTTTGTATAGCCAAGCCAGCCCCCTTCTCTGCCACAACATACACAGTGGGTACTGCCTTTGCTTTTAAAATTTGTCGGCTACCTACAGTACCTTTACACACAGAACAAACATCCTGTGTGAAGCACTACCCAGAATATGATCTGCCAAAACGGGACACAGTATCTACCTTGGGTGATTGAAGTATATTAGTTGTCTATCTATTGAAAACATTTTTTTGATCTTTTTAACTGGACAATCTATTAAATGTTATACATTAAATGGTTTATTACAACTTGTCCAGGCTTCTCTACAGTTACAAGCAAGCAAATTTAGACTCCCAACAGCACATTCAAGCATTATGCAGACCTTAACGAGTTTCAGAAAAGGGCTGAAAAAGTTAAAAAAAAAATTATTTTTTTTCCGTTATTGGTAATGACATGCTTAAGAGAGCATGGTACTGCTAATTAGTGTGCCCTGAAATTCCTCATGTTAACATCCTACAGCTTTGCTCATTATGTTCTTTTACAGGTCACCTGCTGGGCAAATTTTTCTCCTTTCCTGACCCCTGGCACAAAAGAATAGAGCCATGCTGCCTATGCACATTAGGCTAATATTGGCAGATCCCTGTAACAATAGGTCAGGGATGTTTTAGCTTTGTGTTTGGACTTAAAAGGAAAATTTGAATATTTTTAGTCTGGTTTGTTCAATTTTCAATCACATTCATACATCCCATATCCTTTTAAATTGTTTTCTTTTTTTTTACGATCTCCCTTAATTCTAGGACTCTTTGCATGTGAAAAGGAGCAAACAGGGTTGACAGTACATAACATGTAACAATACAGAACATACAGTAACTTGTGAAAGTATTCAACCCCTTGGCTTTTTACCTATTTTGTTACATTACAACCTGTTTTTAAAAAACAATTTAATCTGATTTGTGTGTGATGTATCGGCACTAAATAGTCTAAGATAGTGAAGAGAGAAAAATATAGGCATAAGGCTGTGTGCCCTCGATGCGTTTTTTAAGCGTTTCCGCAGCGGCACTAAACGCTGCAGAAACGCTTAAAAAACACATGGTAGAAGGTCTGCCATGGTCCCCAATGATAATCCACATGTGCTGTGCACATGCTGCGGAAATTTCCGCTGCGGATTATCATTGCGGAAAAAAACGCAGCGCTACCAATTATTTTGCGGAAGTGCTTCGTTTTTGCCGCCATTGCCTTGCATTAGAACGCCCAATTCCGCAAGACTGCATCTGTACTTGCGTAATTGGCGCATTCTAATGTGCGGATGGTACCCAGGTGTGGAGGACAGGAGACTCTCCTCCACACCCAGGTACCATTAAAAGCTGTAAAAAAAAAAAAAAGAATAAAATAAAAAATAAAGATTATATTCACCTTCCGACGGCCCCCGGACTCCTTCTCTGTGCTTGCCGGCAGATCGCGCAGGACTGAAGGACCTGCGGTGACCTCACAGTCATGTGACAGCAGGTCCTTCAGTACAGCGTACCGCGATCTGCCGGCAGCCAGCACAGGAGCGCAGCAAGACTGCAGGGGGCATCGGACGGTAAGTATAGGTTTATTTTTTTATTTTTAACCATTCTCTCGGGTCACACTATATAAATCCATGCTGTTTACATGGATTTATGTAGTGTGACCGAGTTGTCAAGCACTTTCCAAGTGATGCTAAAATCGCTTTGAAAGCGCTTGACACCCGCATGCCGAAATGCCAGTGAAGAACACTTCGTTTCTGCATGTCCCTGGCAGGAAAACACATGTACAATCCGCATGTGCAATCCGCATGCTTTTTTTTCTGCCAGGGAGATGCAGAAACGCTCAGGAAAAAATCCTGAACATTTCTACATCGTGGGCGCATAGCCTAAATTACATTTATAGGATCAAATAGCTAAAAATTGGCATGTGGATATGGATTCACCCCTTTTGCGATGACGCCCCTAAACATTTCTGGTGCAAGTGGTAAATTCATAAATAAATCACATGCTTAGTGAAAGGCAGTCCACCTCTGTGCAATCTATACTAGTCTGTCAGTATATACACACCTTTCCTGAAAGCCCACAGGGACACCATTAAGCAAGAAGCATCACTAACCAAACCACACCATGAAGACCAAGGAGATCTCCAAACAAGTCAGGGACAAAGTTGTTGAGAAGTAAAAGTCAGGGGTGCTTTATTAACCCCTTTACAGCCTGGGACGTATTAGTACACACCAGGCTGTCACCCCTTGTTCAGCGCGGGCTCTGGCGCTGAGCCCACACTGAACCGGGCACATGTCAACTGATTATTACAGCTGGCATGTGCCCACCACAGCCGCGGGTGGAATTGCGATCCACCCGCGGCTGTTAACATGTTAAATGCCGCTGTCAATCTCTGACAGCGGCATTTAACATCGCCGCTCCGGAAGCGCGTCACTTACCTCGCCCATCGGTGACCCCATCACATGATCGTGGATCACTGATGGGTGGGCATGGCAACCCTGGGTCTGCAGCAGACCCCAGTGGTTGTCATGTGCTGATCGCTATGAGCGCCACCTATTGGTCGGCGCTCATAGTACGGGAGCATTTCTGCTACATAGAGGTGATCTGCTCATCGCCTCTATGTAGCAGAGGCGATCAGACAAGTGCTGCTTCTAGTCTCCTATGGAGACTATAGAAGCAAGCAAAAAGTGAAAAAAAATGTTTTTAAAAATATTAAAAAGAATATAAGTTTAAATCACCCCCCTTTCGCCCCATTCAAAATAAAATTCTAAAAAAAAAGACCACATACACATATTTGGTATCGCCGCGTTCAGAATCGCCCGATCTATCAATATAAAAAATTAATCCGATCGGTAAACGGCGTAACGAGAAAAAAAACTCTAAACGCCAGAATTACGTTTTTTG